>NC_133931.1:136902779-137524934 GCF_031877795.1 Strix aluco | reverse complement strand
TATTAGCAGTGTCTGGTGCATGGTTGTCAGCATTCATCTGAAATTCCCAGATAATACTTGTTGCCTATGTGTAAGGTCAATGGAAGGGAAAATATACCCCTCTGCTTGTATCCACATTAATTTCAATTACAAGTGTATCTGCTTCCTGTGGATGATAAATGGGTCAAACCCATTCTTTACTGTTTTGTGGAGAACTGATTCTGTTTCTTTGAACCCTAATCAGACTCCCAACAAAAAGTTAATATATATAAGACTGGCAGTTTGACAATCTGCTCTTTTAATGAAAGACAACCTTGCTCCTCTCCCTTATCCTCTGTTGGCCAACCATATCAAAAAACTTAAGATTGCCTTCATCCTGCTGCATGCATATTTTCCATGGAATGAAAAGAACTTCCCCAAACTTCAAACCTATCAAATGTTTAGCATCTGAAGGATATTCATCTTTAGGAGCCAGGCCAAAAAGTCAATAAAAATTTAATTATTTCTGTAGCATATGGGAGCACTTACAGGACCAAAAATGTGATACTGTGTATTGGTATTGGGAATAAACTCAAAAATGTACTTTCATATTTGCTGGTCAACACAGTGTCCCCACCAAGAGGCAACATAAGCCCCTGACACTGCAACTAATCCTGACAGAGTTTCTAAAACTAGTATATAACAGGTCAGTGATCAAGGAAGTGATTACCTGCACCCCACTTAATGATAGAGTGGTGCTGAACATCTATATACAGGAAAAACATGTGTTTATCATTTCTTGGTATGGTCAACAGGAAAAAGAATATTTGTATTGATAAGATTCTTGCCTGTCTGAAATGACTTATCTTCCTTGTGTATGTGGGTATGGGAAGAGAGCAAAAAAATCCCAAATATTTTCCTGAAGAAACAGAGGGGAAATCCCCAATTCTAAAGTTAAAAATAGCTTCAATATATCAATCATTACCAATGTCAGGCAGAGGAAGGCTCCTTGTAGGGCCTGATCTAACGGGATGAACTCTGTGGGAGACTTTCAATTCAATTCTTGGGGAAATGGAGCAGGCTACTACTGAGTTGTTTTAAGCATATCCCAAACTAGATGTTAGATAAAGGGAAATTCAAACTGACAGAGGTAGGGGACTGACATGGATCAGCCTGAGAAGGCCTTTTTGTTATTGTCACATGTGACTCCTTTAGCAAGACTTGTCGTCAATCCTGATCTAGGCAGTGACAGTTTTAAACATAAGAACCACTATTTCAGATGACGCATACCAGAATCTACTGAAATAAAACCACACATCCATGAGATCACTTTCATTATTTTAATTAAGAAGAATAACTATATAAGGTAGCTAAATCATTATACATTTAAGTTATAGCCTACTTGTCTATCTAACCTGAAAACATTAATATATTCAAGCACTCAGCCTTTGTTCATTTCCTTTGTTGGCCTTGGCAAATCTTTCGTCACCAATCTGTTTCCTCTAGGATGCCTTCATATGTGAAATAAATTTCTTCTCCTGCCTTCCCTTTGTCTTCTATCTCAACACAGAACAGGACATGAAGCAAAGTTCTAAAAAAATAATTCTGCAACAGAGCTAGGTTTAGGTCAGATGAGAGTAAAAAATATAGTTTTCCATTTTTTGTCCAAATGCACCACCTGCTTCTAGTATTCACAGGTCCTGAATAGCAGGTGTTTGAACAGTGATATCTATCTGGAAAGGACATTGGCTACTGTCTGGTTACTAACTGGTCATCAACTTTCCATTCCATGGATACTTGTGTAATTGGAGGTAGGGCAACTAGAACATTCTGGCTTTATACGGGCTTTGTTAGTCTCTTAGGTTTAAAAAATAAATTCAGCCCCCTGCACTGTTAATCCCTTCCTTTCCTCCACCTCAAATTTGGTTGGTGGTAGAATGTAGTTTAAAGGATTTATTGGTATTAATCTATGACCTTTTACCTTATTAATACACAACTTCACCATTGCTGAGTAATGCAGACATCCCAGATGAATGCCAGTACCATCACTATACCATAAGTTTATGTGTGTTTTATGCCCTATAATGGCAGAGAAAACAATTAACATCAGCCGTGAAAATGAGGCAGCCCAACCTCTTTCAAAGTTGTGTCCTATACTTCCTGCAGAATAAAGCAAGTTCTTACACATTAATAATACTTGCCCGCTTTACAGGATTGTAGGAGGCTCACTTCATTAACTTCTAAATATTTTGAGTATATTAAATGGAAGGTGTTACCTACGTACAATGTATTTAATTCTTTATTTCAATGTATAGCATTATATGTACCATATAGTTTAACTGCATGTAATTACATCTCTATAGAATACATGTACAACTACACTATTGGCTATATTCCCACTGGTGTAATATATGAAGATGACTTAAACGAGGCAGTTTTAATAGATGGTCATAGCAGACCATGGACAAGAGTATGACTGCCATTCTGAATATTTGCTTCTAATTCCCCATCGTTATAGAATTTGGGTAAACCAGACACCTCTATATTAATGTTACATTAGCAACAGTAAACATGTTGCCCACTTAAAATCTGTAATATTTAATTCTTTCTTTTCTCTCAAAACAAAATGAAAGCTAGTTCAGTCTGAACCAAGTGGACTCTGTTAAGGTTACCCTTATCTATATTGCTTATAAACTAAATATAACTTAATGCTCCCAAGAACGTATGGACTATTATGACTAGATTTTTATGGGAACAGTCAAGCTGCATGCTACACTTACTGGGTCAAGCACTGACCCTTTTACTCACATCAAGTAGCATTTCACTCTATAAACAGTCCACCAAAGCCAATGGAGCCATTAATGAAGTAAGAAGTGAGCTGGGATCCCAGAACTGCCCATAGTAATTCTTGTTCTAAAAAAAGGTATTAATATTCACAAGTAATGGTAGGCTTCAGACAAGGAAGAATGGAATTCCAATGTCACTGAGGAAAAAGGATTCACAAAGTAGAATGTGGTTTGTTGAATGAATTTTGTACCACATGCTGTCAGTAATAATCTGTCTTCCAGTCATAGCATGAAGTGAATAATTTTTGCAAACCATGATGTAGCAAGGGAGACTGTGACCTTTTTAACTTATTTCCAGCAAAAGAAGAATATGGTCAGTCAGTTAGCAACATTGGAGCTATTTGTCCACGAAATGAATTTTAAATTAACTGTTAATTTTTAATGAATTTAGTAATTTCCCTTGGGAAATCTTCAATAATTCATTGAAGTAACATTTATGTAACTTTCTAGACTGGACATTTTGCAGTCTCATCAAATATAGTGAGTTTGCCTTTTCCAATGCAGATTATAGATCTCATAGCTGTTTAACAGAAGAACATCCCTCTCAAAAGCTGTAGCTGAGAGATATAAGCTGGTGTTTATTTGAGACTCCATTCACATTTTTTCTATTTTAAACCTCTTCTTCCCATCACTACTGTCAGGGCCAAGAATAGTTGTATTTTGAAGAGAAGGATCACAATCTCAAGGCACTGTGCAGTTTTCTTATCTTTTTATACAGAGCACATCTTTATTTTGTTCAGCTCCAGCAGAATGCCTGGGAGAACAGCACAATCTCTTCCTCCATTCTTACCTCTCCTTTAATTTATAGTAACATTTCTAGAATGAGTAGCCTACAGAGTTGCTCCTGAAGATGTCATTGAACTAGTAGCATTCCCTCCTGTACTATCCCAGGAGATACCTTGAAGATGTTATAAGAAAACCAAGCAAATTAATTTTCAGTCCTGCAGTTTAATGCTGGTGCACTTGGTCCCTCTGGGCATCAGACAAGGTAAATCATGCCAACAGAAAGCCTCTCTTTCCCAAGATAGAAGCAAACAATTTCTTCTGGAAATCTGCTCTGTGAGTGATGCAACCAGAGCTTTAAAATGGTGCTGAGAACAAACCTCGTATGAACAAACCTCAATATGTCTGTCGGTACTGTCAAAAGATCTTGCCTTCCAAAAAAAGTCTTGTTTTCTCAACACATACTCTTTTTACCCAAATGTTCACAAGTAAGGAAACAGAGACTTTGCTATTCCCAGCAAAATATGCTCTTCCCTGGCACTGTGATGAACAAATGATAATTTCTTTTCATTGCACAAGCCTAGCTTAGAGACATGGGCAGGAGGTGTGCCAAGGCCACCTGCCCCAAGTCAGCTAGCCAAGCTTTGGGGACCTGCAGAGGAATGACCTGCTGTCTTTGTGTGGGGCACACACTAGGCATCAGTGGGCACACTGCTGCTGTAGGAGGGACTCTACAGGTCCAGTAGTCCTAATGCCCGTGTGGTCATCTGTCCCACAAGGGCTGTAACTGGTGCTTTCAAGCCATGTAGACAAAACAGTTACTTGAGGAGACTGGTCTGGGATAACGAAGCTAGCTATTGTCCATCCACACAGACTGTGACTTCCTAAGCTTTATGGATTTTATCGCCTGACAGTATCAGTCAGCTCTTCACAACCACTCTCCGCTCAACTGTAGTAACAATTCTACTGCAATTTCAGGCATCAGCTCACCTCTCTTTCCACTTCATGGGAAAGACTAAGTAAGAATAATAATTCACTAGTGGAAACAAACCATTCTTTGATGCAACATTTTCTTCATTGCTTGCCAGTTTGGGATCTCTCCTCACAAGTTGGGATACATTTATTAGTCAGCAGCTCATTTTTATGGGATGCATATAAGGGAGCAGGGGCATTGTTTCAAAGTGTTTGCTCATGCAGCAGACAAAAAGCTTTTTGTACTGATACACAGAGATGATGGACACAGGTTGCATTTATTTGCTACTATGCTTTGTAAAGGTATTAATCATCAGTCTTGTACTGAACTTTCTTTTCTGCATGTACATCAAAAGGGAGGTTTAAAGCTCTATAACCTTTTCTCAAGAACCCTACTCTTGAGTATTTCTGTTTCTTGTTTTGCTTTGTGGTCACTAACCACAGGAGAAATTTGTCTTTTTTACATATGCTGGAAATAATTTACTGCCCTTAGAAATATTAAACCACAAGAAACCCCCTACATTAAAGTAACATTAAGGGTCTGCCTAAAACCCACAAAAAGCCAGGAAATTGAGAGTTAAAGCTGAAACTCTGATCTGATACTCCAGCCTTAATTTACCTCATAGGGTATAGGTACAGCTGGTGTCTCCACTAAGGGAGTGAATGTCACTGGGTGGAGTATTAAACATTTTCTGTAGCACCTAGATGCAATAGCCTAAGTGAAATACAAATGTGCTAAGGGTGAATTTGCTATGGGTGACCCCTTTTTATACTCCAGTTAATTTAGTAGGATGAATGTTCACATGGACCCTCTCTACTGATAACTTTGCCTCCATAGTTTGTTGGCTAAATTTGCTCCTTTAGCCTGCCCCAGACAGCTTTTGGTCAGGGCATTCTCCTAACTTTAAACATGTTTTGCTGGGCAAATGACGAGCTACTCCTCAGGTTTGCTTTGTTGCTTGCAAGAAGATCTCAGCAATCACTCAGTTAGGTTTGCTTGTACCCTTCTCTCCTGTATTGGTTCCACTGTACTTTGTGTGTTCCACAAGACTTTACCTGCCTGAAACACTGTTCCATCAACAAATGCAACAGAATCTTCTGGATCAACAACAAAAGATTGAAAGAAAAGAATGCTGAAAACACCTAGAACACCTATCCACACTGGCATATGCAGAATTAATAGCAATAATCAAAGCATAGAGCTGTAAACCATAAGATTAGGGTCTAGGGAACTGTTGGAGTAACACATGGTGAAACCATGGAAGTTAATGCAGGGCAGTGAGAGACAAATCTTGGTTGTCTGGGTGCTCATGGATATTGCCTTTGTCTTTTCTCACCAGCTGAACACTACTATCAGTCAACAGGAGCTACCTGACCAGGTGGTACTTTTAGGCACATCCTTAACTTTCTAACAGGACAGATGATTATTTTTAAAAAGGATGGAAAAAGCTCAAGGTCATTTCTCACTTGAGAAATTTTCAGCCTCATAAAGGGTTTTTTGTCATTACAGCCTAACTTGGCTTCTGGAGTTTCCTGGCAACAGGAGGCTCTGGAAGCAGACAGTATCAGTAAGTTCAAAAGGATTAGACAAATTCATGGACAATATGTCGTTAAACCTCTATGATCTCTAATAACAGCTGTGGATGCCGAAGATGTACAAGGCATATGTGTACCAGATTCATAGTTCTGTTGTCTCTGACATCAAAAGTGGGCTGAATGGACCACTGCTCTGACACAACAGGGCTTAACTCGTGTTCTTATTATTTAACTGTCCAAAATGGTAACAAATGACAGTTTCATCCTTAACTCTCATTTATTCTTCTAATTTCCCTTGTGAAAGACTTTTTCTTTTTGATAGATCAAACCTCAGGCAAAAGTATTGAGTAAGAGCTGTCATAGCATTGCTCTGCCTCAGCAGCTGTGCCACGAGGAAAAGAGAAAATGGTCTGTGCTTCTCTTATTCTGCTGAAGAAACACTACTCTGCTCAATCTACTTTGTATTTAGATCTAGGTATAATACAGTCCTGTCCTGCTACCTACACCAGCTTTTCTTCTCTACCAGAAAGTAGATAAGGAGAGGGGAGAGGCAGAGATAAAGTGGAGCTTTGCTTCTTCTCTTTCTTTGACAGTCAGCCAGAGGAAAACTGAACCAATCTGGGAACCACTGTGGACTACATGAGACAGCTGTTTTAGAAAAACAGCTTGTCTGGACCTGATAATAAGATAATGCTGCTCATATTCCTTTTTTTCAAGATTAAAACCACCAGTTCACTGGATGGTTCAAATGAGTTGAGTAGGTTCATCTAAAGATGATGAGATGGTTAAGGGTGTCTTGAATGGGTACTGAACTGTAGCCACCTTTCCTTTTCCGTGTTGCTGAGAGTAAAGTTTCAACTATATAGAAAGCTTCTTCTAAGAAATATGGATATATGAAAGGAAATGTCACTGTGAAGTCAACTGGGACTCACTGACTACCTTTTTTAGTATCAACAAAAGCTGTTAAATGACATATGTATCTATTTAGGCCTATAATCTATTAAGTCAGGTACAAAAGTTATGCTGTGAACATAGCCTGTACCCATGGAATATTATAACTGTAATATTCTACCCGTGGCCCAATTTGCAGTGAAGGATGATTTTATTAGTGAAGTGAGAAGTGTGGGAGAATTAGTAGAGAGCTGAAAATTACTAACAAAAATTCCAGTATTTTACAGCATTTATCTTCTATAATACATTTGTCATTATGCTTCAGCAGCTTATCTGTGCAAATCGACTTGCATGAAGCTTTTTCACCATAATAGTGTAAATTTGCCAGATGTTTGACAATAATTCCTAGGCTTGTTCTTGAAGACTGCAAATCTTCATGGAAGTCACCAGGGCTGAGAGGATTTAGGTGCTGAGATCATATGAGATTGGTGCATAGTATGTAACCAGGTTGGAAGAATTTGTAATATCTTATGCTATCAATGACATAACCTCTGTGCTCTCTCAGACTAGCAGGCTACTCATTGTTAGGGTAAAGGTATTCACATCATTAATTTGAGGCTTACACATTTTGCCACACACTGATAATGGAGAATATGGTCATACCGGTGCTTTAACTCTTCCTCTTGGCATTATCTTCAGCTGTTTTTTTTTTTTTAAGGCTTTCAAGAGGCAATAATCCTAAATACCATGCATGGAAATGATAAACTGCTTGTTGTGACTTTACTTTGAACAAGTTCTCCTGCAGAGTATCATATTTAAGTAAATTGCCATCAAGTACAACGAGCAACAAAATCATTCACATTCAAACAGAGCCTTTTGATCATATTCTACAATGCAATCAAGAATCACATGAGAATTCAAATACGCACCGACCTCATTCAATGTTAACTAGGTGAGAGAGAAAAGAGGATTAATTGTGGATGTCAACTAATTGGCTGATGCATTAACATATAGAAACTTGCACTAGTTATATGTAATAACTGTATATAATTGTAAAAGGCTCATGTTCACAGTGTTCTGCAAATGTATGGTTGCTCACAGCTGAAAGATTATTAGCATTGTTTCATGTGGATACATGCCCCCCCCCCCCCCCCCCCATTTTTCTTAGATCAGAAAAAGATTTGGAGCTTTTTATCCACAAGGCACATTAGGGTCACCAACTGGGAATTGCTAACTGATGGGTTAGTTGGGGAAACTTATAGACTCTGTTGAACCTCAGCCAATAATTTAGCTGATAGATTTAAGCAGGATAACAGACATGGAGGTGGAACCTCTGAAGGAACGCACGGCACTGGCAGAGCACTATCTCTGCCCCTATTTAAATTACAAGTGGAAGAGCAATATGACAAGGAGGTGAGAACTGACACTGTCTGAAAACATCTCTTGGTTGAAAAAAAGGTGCACATTGGAAAATAAATGTTTCTCAGAGAGAATATTCATCCTGAATTCACACAGACACAGGAACAACCTGCATTGTTAGGGCCACTCATTAGCTAATAGCTTTGTACACTCCTCCACGAAGTCCTTTCCTCAAGTCTTTTCTCTGAACTCTCCTGGAAGGTAATTCTGTCCTTTCTTCCAAACCCAATATCTAGCTTGTCCTTTTCAAGTTTGGTTGCTGGAAATTAGCCACTTAATTCTGATTTGTTAAAGTGCATTTTGAAAAAACAGTTGTGTCTAATGCTTAAAGTAAATTCTTTGTGACTATGTGGTTTTATTTTCCTCACTTTTTACTTGACATCTCAATTTCTACAGACTATGGATAAAATTCTGAACTAATGAGAGTCACTACTAGGACGCCCATCAACTCCCACAGCTGGTAGAGTTTGGACAGAATGAAGCATTAATGAATATTCTAGTGCAAGGAAATATTATTGCTGGGTTCTTTTCTCCCATCTTTTTCTTACTCTTGGATATTGTTTGTGCCAGTTTGGGAACATGTGTTTTGAGCTCCATCCTTCAAGGGAGAGGAAGACAGTTTCTACCATCCTGAATCCTAACTGAAAATGAACAGAAGTGAGGAATATATTACAAAGTACTCTCCTTCTACTGGGAAGTGAAATAAAGTTTGTAAAGGAAACTGTCCATCTAAGAAGCCTGGGCTGAACTGCATCATCCTCTGAAATCTGCTGGAACAGCCAGTTACTATGATTTAGTGAGTTACCTGAAAGAGACACATATCCACCATTGCTCTCCTCACTAGTTCTTTGCTTGTTGGTGTACTAGTTCTGTTTAAAAATCCTTACAGTGGAATATGCCTAGAGGGACAAATAATCATTGCCTGAAAACACCACAAACTTCATTTGCTACTTCCCACTCTTGCTGAGAGAAGGAGAAATTGAGGTGGAGTGAACCTCCCCTGCTAGCCTGGCTCTTGTTTTCCATCCCTAAATGAGATTGGCCACAGTGAGTCTGGGCATAAAGGGGGTGGCTTCTTAAAAGTGATTCCAGGACTCCCTCCCAGCAATGCATAATTAGCTCTAGCTGTGGGGACAGCAATGTCTCCGCTTTTGCAGAACCCGTATATAATAACTTTTTAGGATGAGCATACGTCCCTTTACCATTTAAGGATGAGAAGCATGGTGTGGAAAGATTTTCCAGTTTTCCAGTAGTTTAAATCTCTAGCTCAGCTTGGAGTTCTTCTTGGCTTTACTTTATTATGTTTGATACAGGCATTTTTGGGCAGGCAAGGAATGAAGGGGCCTGTATTCAGGCTGCAGTCAGATAGGCAGTTCTAACTGCAGCTGAGCTCGGTCACAGACTACCTCTTTGTGTTCATCTTTGTCCACTTCCCTCAATCCTTATGCTATTCTCATTTGTTTCTTTACTCTCACTGTGATTGGAGGAGGCAAAAAATGTCTGGGGTTAAAAAAATCAATGGATCAAAAGTGTCTAAGTGACTAAATATTTTTTTATAGCTACATCAGAAAGACTATATACATAGTTGTGCAGGTAGATTTTAGGGATCAGTAACCTCTGGGGAAGGGGAGGAAGAGAAGCTGGGCATAAGGTCAGGAACAGTTGTAGTAGCACACTTGACTACAGCTTCACTTCCAGCCTCTGGTTCCATGGGTCATAGAAGGCACATCACATCTACACACTGGCATTTCATATTAAACCCTGTTCTTGAAAGCTAGGGCAAACCATCTGTTTTCTTGGAAATAAATGCAAATGTGAATTTGTCTGAGATTTCAAGACTGATCAGTGATGAGAACTTGTGAACCAACAAAATGGCATGTTTCACATCAGAACTGAAGTGTATGAGTGTATATAACAGCTTAAGGAAAAGGAGACATAATTGTGTTTCCTATTGAATGTTGCAGAAGGAGAAAAAGATCTTGATTGTTCTGTTATTTTTTGGCAATTTTAAATGTTGACACTCCTGATGTGTCCTTGGCTCCCACTCTTCACACTTACATTTGATTTTGAGATTAGATACATTTGAAATTTTATTCACCTTTCCTTGGTTGTGCTTTAACAATTTTAAAACATTTTGTTCCTTCTTTCCAGGAGGAACACCATTTTCTTTTTAACTGCTACTTAATTTTTAAAATTTGAACTCTATCCTTAACTTTCTGTTCTGATGGAAAAGTTTATTTATTTATTCTGAACTGAATGTCACTTAAAGCAGATCAATTATGAATAGTCTATGTATCCTGCTCCTGTTATTGGTGAGAATCCCAAATCCTTTCTGGTTTTGATGCCTGCTTTTCCTTAGGAGGAAATTGTATCAGAAAAGCTGTTAGGCATCAAAAGAGATACCTAGAAAGATCTGTAAAACACCTGAGCTGAGTACATGTCTAGCACATCCGGAGTTTGTCATCTGCAGGTAAGAGCAGTGACCTGGCTTTAAAGATTTAACCATAAGATACCTGTCTAAAGACAGTAGCAAATCTGTGGCAGAGAAAGAAGTGAAACACAGCTCAATGCAGTGCTTGAGACACTCACTGTCTGGAGGCAAGATGGCGTAACTTTGACTCCACTTTGCAAATAGTGGTTTGGATGCAACCTCTTGTATGCAGATGCTCTTTAGGTACGCAACAGGTATCCTTTGTATTGGTGGCCAATCTGTGGCACCATCATTGGCTTTTCACTGCCTATAGAAGGGGGATAAATTCTGGGTATGCTAGAGCCAGGGTAGAGGACTGGGTATATTTTAAAGTGGTAGAATGAGCTGCTGAAAATACTAGAAATATCTGTTACCTGTCTTTCTCCAGCCTGCCTGGAAAAGGGTTCAACATCCCAGATATCAAGTATTAGACTTCTGTCTTTCTTAGAACTTACTTTTTCAAAAATCCCAGGTTCAGTGGTGTTTCCCCAAAGGGTAGCACTAGCTACGGTAAAGCCTTGGATTCTCTGCAGAGCCAGCATTTAGTTGCCTGGATCTATACAAAAGAAACTTCAAGAAATGAATGAGATTTCTTGACTTCCCTTGGTTTTGATTGGTTTGGTTTCATTTGGTTTTGGGAATGTTTTCCTGAAGAGTTGTATTTGCATTACTGTGGCTTAAATGCTGCCACATTTTGATCATTAACCCTATTCTGAACCCCTGTAAGCATCTTGGATATCAAAGAAACCTGCCCAAAATATACTTAATTTAGAACATATAGAAGAGTCACACTTTCAATAAAAAAGTCAAGTTACACAGACATGAAAGAGACTATTCATTCTAGTGTGTGTTTGAATTCCTTGGTACTAGCACCAGTACTTTAGAGTGTCTACCATGCACTGAGGATGCTTTTCCTCAATTTCTTTCATAGAAGGAATATGTTAAAACCTAGCTCTAGTGAGTGGTTAAAGACTATGAATAGTTTCTCCCTGCAATCGCTTTCTCTGTGTCGCCTCAGTCCTAGCTTCAGAGGCAGATGGAGGCATAGAAAGAATGATTAAACTCCTCTTCAGGTCTAAGAAACTACATGAGATGGCAGAAACAAAGAGTACTTTGCTGAGCAGGGCCCTAGAACTCATATGAGATGCAGTACATAGAGCATCCTAAATAGCCACTGGAACAGGGGCCTTCCCTTCCCTTCCCTTCCCTTCCCTTCCCTTCCCTTCCCTTCCCTTCCCTTCCCTTCCCTTCCCTTCCCTTCCCTTCCCTTCCCTTCCCTTCCCTTCCCTTCCCTTCCCTTCCCTTCCCTTCCCTTCCCTTCCCTTCCCTTCCCTTCCCTTCCCTTCCCTTCCCTTCCCTTCCCTTCCCTTCCCTTCCCTTCCCTTCCCTTCCCTTCCCTTCCCTTCCCTTCCCTTCCCTTCCCTTCCCTTCCCTTCCCTTCCCTTCCCCACATAAAGAGGAGAGGAGCAAGAAGTGGAGCATGGACCTTTCACACTTTCCATAACCAGATGGAGCAGAGCATGAAAGAGATTAAGTGCCCTTAGAAAGGGAAGAATGTAGGGCTGACAGCTATCAGCCCTCATAAATCCCCTCTTCATTGACTGTTGAACCCTGACATCCTCCAAGTTTTCTCTCACATGCCCTTCATCCTTAATCCTCTCTTCCATGCCCTGGGTTGTCACAGGTCCTCTTCATGTCCCATTTATCCTGATCGCTCTGTGTTGCAAGTCCGTCTCCTTTCAACTTTTAACTTGCTGAAGAGCAGTCACGTGCATCATTTATTTTCCTTTCATTCTCTGAGTTTTTGTTGGGTTTAGATTATTTTACTATTGTAACTAACGCCTTCTTTAGTTCAGATTTCTCCCAATACTCAAACAGACCCTGAATAGGTATCAACTGTAAGCACTGTGTATTAGCTACCCCTCTGAGATGCACAGGACCCATGGATGCAAACAGACAACAGCTTGTTGCTTACTCAGTTTATACAGACACAAAGTAAGCCTCCCAACTCACTCCATAGTAAGACCCATTTTTTCTGGAATACCATTTTCTATTTCTTTCCCCAAGTAAGCTGCAAGACCATGGCACTAAATGACATAAGCAGTGGCTGACCCCAGATGTTTTCAGGGTAGTTTGTGTGACTCTTTTCTCTCACTCACCTTAGCCCAAGAAATTGAGAGGTGATTTGGTGTAAGAGTTTCCTGTTACTAATTCTTTTCTTTAAATGTCTGCAGACGCCACCTAAGAACTCTTTGGGTTCACACTGGATGTCACAGTGATCAGAGATGGATGTAAAAACTGTAAGGGAAACAGAAATAATTTCCTAACTCTGGAGCACTTTTGTAATATCCCTAGTCAATGATCTGCATTGTTTTCTTTGTGGTATGGAAAATTTCTTGGAGAGGAAAAAGCCAAGCATGCGCTGAAGAGTTCACTTGAAATATTTATGTTCCAAATCCGGGATATCACTGGTGGTCAGCTGTGATATTATACATAAATCTACTGCAGATGAAACTGAGAAAAGCATTTTCAATATTATTTTCAGCTAAAGCAGTGACAAAAAACATGATGAATGCAATAAACAGAAAGAGAGGAAAATGCAAGCTTATACAGAAAGGCAGATTTACATTTTCCCCAGCTCTTCACCAGCAAACAAAAGTATATCTCTGACTCTGGGGTCCATCTTTATTGGAGGTTGCTGCAGCAACCTCACTCATACATCTGGCTAAATTTGGAGGTTGCAATAATCTTCCTTTCCCCCTTGATATTAGAGATGCTAGAAACATTCTGGAGACTTACTTTAAGCAAAGGAATCCTTCAAATGAAACAGGTGTTGAAGATGAATCATTTTACTTGACAGCTTGTATCCCTGTAGCTCTGACTGGAAAAGCTGTATTTAACTGAAGAATAATAAAATTTTACATTCTTTTTATCATATTATTTTATTGATCACTGTCTTGTAGGATTATTAGTTAGTAAATCTTAGTGTTTCCCTATCAAATGAGGATGCTGTGAGAAAACATTTTCTGTTTATTTTTAGACAGTGGAAATCCTGATTCAAACTCTGTTCCTTTCTTTAAAGTTCTCATCTCTTCACTCCATCTCTGACCTTTCTCAAGTACCCATCTCCTTGGTCTGCTCAGAGCTGCTGCCAATGCTTTAATCTCCTCTCACTACTGCAAATACATACCCAGAGTAGAAGGTTGCAATTTCCTTTGACTTTAAGGTCACATTCTAGCATTTTACCAAAAGCAGCTTAGTGACTTTAAGGCAGACCAGCCAAGGAAAGATCATGGTCTTATCCTGTGAGGGCATCCAGCAATGAAGGACAAGTGTACTTCTGAACAACTGAACAGCTCTCACCACAGCATGTGAGTAGTCCAGGCACTGAGCTGGGAATAAAGGGAAAGCCAAGATGGGTTCTGATGAAGTTAGATAGGAGCATCATTACTACTGCTGATCCCTCTCCATCTCTGCATCATGTAACTGATGTGAGGGAGTATAGACTGAAGCACAAAAATATGATACAGGCAAGCTGTGTTCAGTCATAGGGACCAGCGTGATGAAGCAGACACCAGGATCTAACTCCTAAATGTGAGCTAGGCATATGTGTGTTTAACAGGGATGCAAACTTCTCACAGGATTTCTTTCCAGAGTTCTGCTGAAGACGCCAATGCTTTTCTAACTAGCCAGGGGGTGTGACCTTCTATGAGATCCCGCCCAAAATTGCTTTCATTTGGCCTGTGTCATGAGCCTGATGACTCTGTGTAGTGCGGCAGAGCAGCAAAAGCTTTGATCCACTGCTTGCATGGGAAAGAATTTGAATGCATTGAACTCTTTGTAGAAATGAAGTTTTCTTGGACCAGCCTGAAGGTTTGCTGGGCATAGCTCCTTCCCAGGGGGTTTTCTCTGATGTGAACCAGAACCATCCCAGCTCTAGCGCTAATAACCTAGTATATTTTACTTCCTTCTGCACTTTGACTTTTAACACAATCACCTTTTTAGGTCCCAAAGCTGCAGATGTACCGCTGCTTACTAACCCATGGAGCATCTTCAGTAGATGAGGTACCCTTGAGGAAGAGCAGATCATACTATTGTCCCCTGGGGTATTTCTAATCTGGAAAAACTTTAAATAGCAGTTCTGAAGTTCTTTTGCTGGGTTAGCTTTGTAGGGTGCTGAGACCATCTCACAGATAACCGCTGCTACAAGTATTCATGCTAATTTTGACCTATTGTCATCTACAGTGTCCTAGCAAAAAAAAAGTACTTTTCATACAAGAAAACAAAGAAGAAATATATAAAACAGATTTGTGTAAGTGGGATAGATATAGTATTGAAACTACAGACTTTATCAACTGTTCATTGTGTTTTTAGGTGTCTTATATAACAAATATAACTCATGAAATGGACTCAAGACATTATGGCTGATTTTAAAACTTTAATTTATTTTTTAAATTTAATGTTAATCTTTTTAAAGATTAAAGGCTACTTTCAGTTTGTTCTTTCTTTCTTTTGAAGGGTGTGAGGGGTCTCCAGGGATTCTTCTAAAAGTACAGAGAACATCAGAATGACTAAATTAAGGCTACTTCTGCTACAGTGAAGTATAAGGAGGAAAGATTGTTCCAGCTTCTGCAATAAGTAAGGGTTTTTCTGGTGAGATGTAGGATAGAGTTTCTCTAAAGTTCTTGCATTTGGAACTAAACTTTGACTGGAGAAGAAATCAAAGAATTAATCAACATTTTTTTCCTGTACCAAAGGTAGGCCAAAAATTTGAGATGTCTGTGTCAATGTTTAACCTCACAATAACAATATTTTAGTATTTTCAGAGGGGCCGGGGATGGCTGGAGGCAGATGGGGAAAGAAGTGGTTTTGGCTCTTAGGTTTCCACGTGATTCAGATGAAGAAGAACCTGAACCATTTCTCTGTGTGAAGTAAAATCTATTTCTTCCTTTTACTGTGTTGCGCACATCCCGAGCTGCTTAGAAGGCACATGAAGGAAGGGCAGATAGTGAAGAGAGGTCAGGAGAGGCATCTAAAGGGATGGAAACTGTTGAATGAACAAATGGCATGTATTTTCCTCTATGCAGTATGTGCATAGGGTAGGAAACCAAGAAAAGAAAGAAAATCTTCTAGCATTGCTTTGTTTCTCATATCTGGCTTCAAAGTCAGATTCAAATGTTGGCCAAAGAAAGTACATAAATTCTGGGGCTTGTTCAACGGGAGGTAGTGATCCTTTTCAAATTCATAACTTCATAACAGAAAACCATCACTCATGGAATGCAATCCATTTGGTGAAAAACATTCTTTCCAGCTCTATTGAAAAAAAGAAGACTCGAAGAGAGCGAGCAAAGCCACATTGCACTAACATGCAGATGAAGCCATACCAGAAGTGAAACTAACAGGAGCTTCATAGCTAAGGGGTAACATAGTAACTAAGGTTATCTTGATTTGGGTTATCGCTTGGCTAGTATGCCCTGATGGATTCATGTAAGTAAATTTAAAATATTGTGTTATATTTATTTTGGAAACCAATGTTGAAGAGAATTAATTTCTCTAAAAGGAGTGCATTTTGGGAACTATTGTTTTCATCAGATAAGATTTTTCTTGGCTAAACCAATGTAACACAATAAGTCACAATGGTCACAATGGTCACAATGACTACGATTACCTAACCAGGTTAGCACCACTGTCTCTGTATTTATTTAATTATTATTGCTACATTATGGACTTTTCATTAATGTTAACAGTAAGAAAAATCACCACCCTGTTGCCAGGGTCAACAGTCATTTATGAGAAATTGATCAGCTTCTGTGAGTTAGTGTTTTGCACACATTTAAGAGTGTTTTCCCCCTTTAGTTTTCTCATTTTTTGACAATTCTATTGCGATTTTCTTCTAAAAAAAACCCTGTTCTCACTGGGTATCACTTATATCAGAAAGTAGCCTGAAATTGAAAGTTTTAAAGAGCTGTATGAAATGCAGGTTAGTCGACTGTGCTGTGAAGATGGAGCAAAAGTTAGCTATAGGAAAAGGCATGAAAAATCAACAAGTCTTTCGAGCCAGTTCACACATGTTCAAGAAACATAAATCCCTTTGTAATTTTGGAATGTTTCACTTCATAGAATAAGTGGATTAGAGACTGAATTAAAAAATGAAATGCTGAAGTGTGAAGTCACAGCCTCTGTGCTGATGCCTATTTGCTGAAAAGTCTCTAGGGACCATAAGACTGCCATTCTTCCCACCTGCCTGCCTCTGGATGGCCTCACGTGTACTTGGTGACATACTAAACTGCTGGGAGCACTTGAGCAAAGACATTTCTCCATGGTCTAGACACGTCACGGTCACCCTTCAGCTGAAGCTTGTTGCATCTAGCTGCACACCCAAAGAGGGCAGCTAGACTCTCCTAGGGCTGGTGCATGCAATTACTGAAGTCTAATTTCAGGGAGGCCAGGATTTTCCCTGGAGGAAAATCATCATCAGACTTTACATTCAGTGGGGCTAAAATACTATATACAGCTAAGAATCAACTCCCCTATTGTTTCAATTCCATGATGGTACATATATTCATAGCTGTGGTATGTGCAGAGCTAGAGATAGACATATATGGTGCATTATAGTACTCTACGCTCATATAATTTGGCATTTGGATGGGTAGCTAACCTAAATACAGCCATGGTAGTTTGGCAGATATCCATCTAATCTAATTTATCTTAAAATGCAATTCTGCTTTTTAAAATTACTTCATTAAAGTATCATCCTCTGACTCAACAAGATCATCTTCTGTGGGTATTCTGTTGCTTAGCTGTTTAACAACTGAAGTTCATTTTTGTCAATCAGCTCTTGACAGTCCTGCACCCAGAGGAAGAAATGGCTTTGAAGAAGTAGCATTCTGGGAAGATCTCTGCAGCTCAGTAATTTCCAGGTTAATTCACAAGTGATTGGAAACCCCTCCACCTTATTACCCTTGCAGGTTCAGCTTTTTAATGTGAAAACTAAAGCTGCTGTTTCTTGTGCATGGATCATATGTAGGAGAAAAGTCAATTCAGAACAAAAAATGTTGCAATAAATTACTCACACAAGTAGATTACTCACACTCTTACTCTCTTCAATAACATCTTTCATTTGAGAAACTACTCCCTGGCAGGAATGGTGTGATCACAGTCTAGCCTTTGGCTAAAACACCTATAGGGCTGCATTTTGCTCTGCTCTGAGCACCATGAACAACATTTTAAACAACGCTCAAAGGAGTGGAGAATGCTGCTCTGTAAGTCATAGTTGTGCTTGTCACAAGTGATGGTAAATAACTTATTAAAACTCTGCTTCAAACCCAATTACCAATCACCACATGCCTGCAGAACAGTATAAATTGGTTCAATAATTAGAAAGGACAAAGACAATAATCTGTCTTCTTTTAAAGCACGGGACATTTTCCAGAACATCTCTGTGAGTTACCATTCTATTATACCTGAACTCTCCCCTGACCTGAGAGTATGCTTTTCATTCCTGCCTTTTTTTTACATTTTCAAAACAATTTCAAAGCAATTTCAATTGAAAAATAACATTTTACTAAAATTTAAAGTGGCTGAAGTCTACTCTTCACATTTACTGCAATAAAATGCTGAAGCCATCCTAAATACATTTTGGGGCAAAATGATGTACAGAGGTATAAACAAGCAAAACCACAAATCTAGCTTATATTGGAATATTTTTTTCATGAAGGGCACACTCTAATTAGATCAGATGAAGAAAGCAGACAGAAAAGTGGGCCAATAATGATCCTAATAATGCAACTGAATGTATAGTTCAAGTGATAGCATGACAGAAATGGACTGAGACAGATAACATATATAGAAATACAAGCAGCACTGTTGTTTAGCCAGGTTTGTTACATTCCCATGGAGACTTGTGTTTCACATGCCAAGAGTCACTACTCACTCCTCTCCTACACACATTAAAAACACTTATTGCAGACACACATTCAAACTGCAAAACAAACACCTTTGGAAATAAGTCAAGCATATTAATATGTCAGTGATAGCTGTCTTCAGTAGTGCATTTTTGTTTCAATAATAAATCCCTGTGGGAGAGATAGGCATCCTCAGAGTTTGGACACTCAAAGTCTGAGTCCTCTGGAGGTCTTACAGCTGACTGTAATAACTAGGGTATTATTTCTATTTCAGTAGGTTCTGGTTAGGCTTATGATACATTGCATACATGAACAATAATTCTAACTAAAACTCATGAACATTAATTCTAACTAAAGCTTTGCTCCTTTAAAACCTGTTTTCAGGCAAGCTACACCATGGAATGTAATGGAGCTGTTTGGGTAGGAACCTCCCAAACCTTATACAAGAGCTAAGGGAATTTTGTTGATCATTGTAAAAGCACTCAAGAACTGGATGTATGCAGAGAGGATGGGATGCTGTGCTCTACCAGTACTGCAGAAAGCAGCAGTTTGAATAAGATCCTTTTTCAGATGCTTTCATTCTGCTCTGCTTGATTGACTTATCTTGTCTGTGTGTTGCCACACACCATTTTGAAGATGAGTTTGCATAGCTGCTTTCTTCCTGTTCCCTATTATTGCTCACACTATTTTTCACCAGCTTTGAGGTAACTGTCTTTCCTCCTTGGCATTAATTGATTAAATAGAGTTCTTTAAGGATCTATTTTCCTATCCAAACTTGGAACAAACTGTGAGTTGGGAGATAGAATAAATAGTACCTTCTGCAATTACAGAAACAGTAGCAATGGACAATGGTAGCATGGTATCTGCCCTGATAGAAATAAGAGATTTTGGACTCAGGTTCTTTTAACTGCTATTTCACTGTCTAAGCAAATGTTTGATTCTCTCCTTTTCTGGTGTATATCAAAACAGAATAGAAGTAAGAAAAAATAATTTGTTCCAGGACTGTTTAAGTTGACAGAGGATCTTTCTACAAGCAAGTTGTTTTTGTAGGTAAAATATGCACAGATGAGCTCTTCAACTTATATTCACAAGATCTGCTTATTGCTTTAAGCTTCAATTTGCATTAGCTACCATTGGTGCCAGGTGTCTAGAGAGAAAATGCAACTTTTCCCTCATGATTCTTATAGAGGCAGGATGACAGACTAGGAACTAACCACTCCACCTCTGTTCCCACAGAAATTCTGGGTTTTTTGAGGAATAACTTTGGAGCAGCTAACATAGTCATCTACAGTGGAAAAAGAAACATACTCATAAACCCAAAAAAACAGGGCAGCTCTCCTAGTCTCAACGGGTGGTAGCAAGAGGTGGCTCTAAAAGGAAGTCAAATGCTTTAGTTTATTGCAAGAAGTCTTTTTAACTTCACGCTAAACTGGGATGGAGGCATATACCTAACTGAAGCTGCAGGGCTCTACATTTAGAACAATCTTTGATGAAAGGAAACCAAATCCCAAGCTCATTGAAATCAATGGCAACATTCCCACTGACTTCAATGGGAACAGGACGTAGCTCATGGTCATTACAAAATTGCTAAGAATCTAAGTTTATTTTAATACAGATATGACAAACTTCTGTTTGTGATGGCTTCTCATAGAAGAGATTCTGGTAATAGTAAGAGCTGACTTTGGTATTTCCATTCTAGCAAAAGTATTAGACTAGTCTATTTAGCTTAAAATGTGCTTAAGTCATTAAAAAAACCAGGATACCACACCCAGTTTATGAAGCATAGATTCTTAATGAAGCCACTCTTGAAAGAACTTGAACAGATTTTCGCAGAGAGTACTGGTTGCTAGAAAGCACAGGCGTAAATCTAGAGAGGTTTTTGTTGCAAAATGTATAATATTTAAGAACGTCAACACAGTAGTTTGTTGTTGCTATTTTCACACAACTTTGTGGCTGCTCTGTCGTTGCTGCTGGCTTTGAAAAGGCATGTAAACAATGGGAAAAGATTCACAACTTCTAATTAAGAGACTTGTGTTAAAATTAAAGGCAGCAAAAGTTCAGCACTCAATGTGCCTGAAAGGATGGACACCCTAGTCCCCCTTACTTTGCACAGGCAGTAAAAGGCACAGTATGTGATGTAGCTTGCCTAGAGCGCCCATTTCTAGTTTGACACATAAGCAGCCTAGTGGCAAACTACCCTCAGTGATGATATGATAAAGAGTCCATAAAAAGCTCAAAAGATAAGCTCTTGAAAAATTGTGACTCCTTTCTGAAAAGATGTCATGAGGACTTCTGTGAAACCCATAGAAACAGCTCCTTTCTGGGTTTCCGGGTTTTTTTGTGAGCTTTTAAATTTCTTGTACATTTCCCCAGCCAAAGTATAGATTAAAGTAATTTCAGTACTGCAATTTGAGGGATGCCATAACATTAAATTACACCCACTTAAATAATTACATCTCTTTAGGTACAAATGATAAAATAAACGTATCATGTTTAGTGTGTGTACTTTACATGCAGTCATATAGCAGTTTACATGCAGAGCCTTTCCCAAAGCAACAGAGGGAAAAGGTCCTTCTGGAAATCTTTACCATTACACTAACATATTTGATTGTGGGAAACAACAATTCAAATGAGGCAAAGGTTATGGTAGAAAAATATATGAAATAAATGAAAACAAATGGGAATAAAAGCTATAGCTAGAAGGACAAGTTTCAATCAGTGTACTTTATTCTCATTCTTAACCTCGATTAATTGTTAGAGGAACATGATTGTTAAAATATATCTTCTCTTGGCTTGTTGAACTTCTCTTTGCATGCTTGCCCTCAGAGCATATACAGCTAATGGAGCTTTATTTTTAGTATCTTTATTTGAGTAGGCTATGACATACACAGAAAATGTGTGAGATAAGGGGGAAGAAGATGCTGTAGCAGGGGATAAGGAAGGGAATAATTCTGCAGACACAAACCCCCAATCCTACAACAGGCAGTGAGGACTTTTCCTCACATTTTATTATTTGGCCCAGGGAAAGGAAAGAATGTCTTTAGTCTTTTAAGAGCTAACCAAAACACCATCAGGAACCCCACCTGTTTTAATCCACAGCACAGGATATATTTGTCCCTGGCCTTCCAGGGTGTCCAGTTCATGGGAGATACCAGCTGTAGTTGCCTTTACCTCAGAAGCCAGGGCTCTTCTGTCCAGCTTGCTGTTGCTCATGCTTTGTGAGTTGCAGCCTGCCCAGAAGGTGGTTATGCACATCTTCACAAATAACTCTCCTGTTCCTCTCTGGATGTTCCATGCCTGGTTGTTTTGTAAAATATATTTGAAGATGTATTGAAAAAGAAAAGAAAGAGAACACTGGAATGGTGGTAATTCTTTGGTCCTTGGGGGCAGTTCACTCCCCTTGCATATAACAATGTTAGAGATACATTATAGTCTAAAAGCAGCTCTCAATTTGGATATGAATTCTAATAAGGCCAAAATCTAGTTTACATAAATATTCATGCTTGGCTCATTTCAGAGATAGACCTTGCTGCTGAAACCTAGGAAGAAAATGAGTCTATTTCCTCAAAACTGCCTTTGGCTTTTGCCATTTCAGTCTGGGACAACACCCTGTTTTAGGAACCACAGCCCAGGCAGCTGACCCAAATCTATGTCATCCACAGGGCCCATTCTGTCAGATTTTCTCCAAGCACACCTCCAGGATTAGGCCATGCACAAAACCAGATGGGACGACGTGCTTCTGCCTCTTCTCCCATGTTTAGATCAGCAAGGCTTTGAGAAAGACACAGCTTTGGTCCTTGCCCGGAGGGGGATGACAACTCAAAGCAGCCACAAGGGAACTGAAACTGGGGGCACTGAAGGCAGCTTCAACTTACGTGTTAGTTAAATGCATGCTAGTTAAATATCCATTGGGAGAATGAGAGAGAGAGCAGGCATGACTATGTAGCTCGACGGTTAGAAACTGCCCTGGGAGGTTGGGATGCAGTCCCACAGCAAGAGGGTATGGCTATTAACAGCATCTGTGAAGCTGACAGGACTATCGGACGCAGTCAGCAGCTGACAGGGTACTGGGGAACATATTTCATCCTGGAAATAACCACATGGTCATGTTTCCAAAACTGACTGAAAAATCAATAACAACAAAAAAAGGCTGAATATTTCCCTTTGTTCCCCTTCCCCAAGGTTTTGATCTCATGAGATTGTAAAAGAAAAGATAAAGTGATTTGTTCTGAAGACAAATGAAAACATCATTTGAAAAGCTGGCTTCTCCTGTCTCATGAAGTCTTCCCAGCTCTGCTCAATGTCCCAGACACTAGGTTTCTCTGCAGGAATGGGAGTGACTGGGCAGGAGAAGAATGGACACGTCTACCAAATCAGGCAGACTTGGGATGAACATCTCTAAAATTGCCAGTGGCATGTCTTCCCAGGAAAATGATGGAATGCTTAAACTGTGGGTGCAGAGGGGAGGGAAGGTGCCTCAACCCAAGAGCGTCCCTGCGTGGGGCATGAGCAAGGTGACATCCTCTGATAATACCTATCCTGAGGATCATAACGGAGCTTGGACAGGAAAGGACCCCAGGAGCTGGCAGCCAGCAGGTCTCAGGCAATGCCGGTGCTCACAGCACTGGCAAGCAGTCCAGCAGCAGCTCTGGGAATGCCAGTGGACACTGCCCTCTGGATTGAAGAAGTCAGGCATTTGAAAGCCTAGCACTGATGTTTTGTGACCAATGAAAACATCAACTAAAAGCATGATCTTAAAGAAAATGTTGTAAATATCTATAGTATAGTTAATTTAGGATTTTAAAGAAGGCAGTGTTGTGGATATAAAAACCTATATTTTTTCACAGAATTCAGTGTCTGGTGTCCTCAGTGCACTTCACAGAGTCATCCTCTGCTTCATAGTATATCTACATACAGGGTAATGATTACTATATTTTTTGACTGGTGAACTAAGGAGCAGAGAAATGTTCATCACAAATTTTTTGCAGCTCAGCACCAGCATCAGGACATACTGATCCCTTATTTTAACAATAGTCTGACTTTGTTTCTACAGGTAGCATTCCTCAATAATCATCATTAGTAACATTTTTAGGATTGTGACTTCAGTCAGCTTCATACCATTATATTTACTGTAAAAAAGTATCTTGGATTTGTATGATTATATAGGCACACACCAGACCTCACACTGGTTTGTTCCTGCTATAAGCAGGATATAGATACTAGATGCTGATACTATAGGCATGGACACAAATAAAAGCAGAAGCCTGGGGAAATATATCACAACATCAGAAAACATACTGCATGTGTCTCAAATCTCATCTTTCTTGGGCAGTCAGTTCAGTATCCCTCATGTACACATTAAATTTGGTCTAAAAACCTGCAAAGCAAACAGATGTGCTGTTGCCAGCACTCCTGCCAGGGTCCCAGCCATGTCAGGATTGCCTGACTCCACCACGTAAAATAACTCTCCCAGGTTGCTGCCAGGAAGCTCAGCATTAGCATACCGCTATGGAGAATTTATATGGTTTTTACTCTGTGGAGAAGAAATTGGAGATCCAATGTGATCAATGTGTCTGTTCCCCTCTGACATGTTGTGTGACCTAGCACACTCCCTTTAGCAAAGCTTGTGCTACTTGTGAGTTTAATCATGGAATTACATAACATAGAGTGTAGTCTCTCCCTGGAGTATATTTTCCTTTCAATTTCTAGACATAGTTCACCCTCTCCTTAAAATTTCTTTCATAAAGACACGTAGATAACATGAGGAGGTGATAAACGTTACATAGTTGGGATAATTCCTCCTATATCAGGCCTTGCTTCTTCACTCTTTTTGAACCAAAGATAGGTACATGAGATTGGAACTCAGCAGACACTTTTTGCTGTGATCTCATTGTAACTTCCCTCTGAGCTGCTTAGATACCAGTTGGTGTCCATATCACAGTTAATGATTTGTTTTCAGGTGCAACTGTGGAGGTTTCTCATCCTTTCCCACTCACCTCTGAGATTCACAGTGTGTGAGGCTGGGTTTAGACCTTCTGTGGGCTCTCACTGGGGTCTCTCCAGAAGCTTATTCCAATTCTGCAATGGGATGAAGGATGTCCCAGACCTTTTGAATCATGTTCTAGTGCTCTACACTGTGAAAGTCCCATCACCATTTTGTACATGGTGCACAGTACCCACACAGGTCTCACTCATTATGCTTGAAATATGCACATACTTGTCTCCAGCTTCTTGGTTGCCTATAGTTAAGAGCATGTATTTTGAGTGGAACACCTCAAACTTCCTAGGAGAGTCTTACAAGAAGATGCACTCCAAAGGTACAGATTAACAAGTGTTTTCCCACTACGTGTACCACCTTGCTTCCTTCATTCAAGAAGATGCTTAGACAACTGTATATAGGAGGATCTGAAAAATTGTGTCTTGAAAAGTCATTAACACTGTTTAAAGGAAGTCTAAATAGGCAGAAAATAGAAGCAGATTTAAGAAATCACCTGTTCAGCAAGAAGCAGATTTTTCCAAAATTTCTGACTCAACTTGCAATGTGAGTTAGGGTTTGCTTTACATTCATTTGTGAGGGCTTGGTGCATGCAGCCTATGACTGTTCTGTCCTGTCCATTCATTGAACCCCTAAGGTTAATATGGGGCATAAGGACTGGGCTGATGTTTCTTTGCTTGGTAATAAGAACCACAACCTTATTCTTATAAGCAGTGAGAGTCTTGAGATAACTTCCTTCCAAATCCCCTAAAGCCTCATTTGAAATGGTTCAGTTGTTATCCCTTACACAAGTGCAGAATTTATTGATATTTTTGTGTTCTTTTCAACCTATATTCAAATCACAGCAGCCAACACATCTAGCAGGGTAAAGGAAGGGACTAGTTCCTGTGCATGGATTTTTACACAAGCCAAACAGTTCTTTGTTTTGTGAAGGTCATTGAAAAACAGGGAGCGAGTAAGAAAAAAGAAACACAAGGAAACTACAGGATATGATTCATAAAAATCCCACGTCTCCTCTATATGCTCATACAGTCCTCTTTGAAAAAATAAATAAAAGTTTTTGTTCTTTAGCAATGTTCCAGTAAGTAATACACATGCCAGAGAACAAGCAAGCCCAAAACAATGAGCTAAAATTAGAAGAGGCAGATTCATCATCTAAAGTCACAAACACACATACACTTACTTTATAGTGTGAAGGCATCTGGAAGAAATATAGTCACATGGACTGTCTGGGTGCTGGCATTAGGACTGTAGCTCAGGAGATTCTTCTGTCAGCTACAAGCTCTTTGGATCCTAGAACAACTTTTTAATCCTATCTGTGAAAAGAGGCAACAACTGGCCTGCTTTTGGGGCTGTTGTGAGGTTGAAACCCTGGGTGTTTACAAGGATCTTGGATTTTCATGTTGAGTGCCATTGAAACAAAATTATTTTCTCAATTCATTCAGTTTTTAGAAGTGCTAAAAAAGTAATTCAGTTTGAGCCATTTTGCTATTCAGACTAAATCTACTTCTTACTGAAATAGAAGAGAAGGAAAGACATGGTGTGCACTAGTACTGATCGTTAGTCAGCACTTCAGTATTAATACCAATAAAATTTTTTCTGGCATATTTTTCTCCTAACCTTAAAAAAAAGTTCTGTGCAGCCAGATACTTGTGCCCATGATCAATTCTCAATAGACCTTATCAGCTCAATCAATAAACCACTTACATTCCCATGGGAGACATGTTCAGCAACAGCAAGAAGCAGCAAGATCTACATAAGGGCCTGGGGAATCATGACTTGTGACCAGGACCACTCCTTCCATATTGTGCCATCAACCAGTAATCAAAGAAAAAGTTACTTACACCTACAGAGGAGGAAAGGACAGCAATCATGAGTACACGCCAACTTTGACATTACAAAGAGGATTCAGGAGGACCTATCTGATACCAGTCTAGTTTTACATCCCCAGTGCAGATACAGGCTCTAAAGGAGACAACATGAGCTATTGTAAGTCAGTGAAGATGAAGAGATTTTTCAGCATTCAGTATTCCTAAAAATACCAAAGATTTCATTGCAAGACAACACTACACTGTGATGATGCTTCTCATGAAACAATTTTCTGGACATTTTGAAGGATAACTGGAGTCTACATATTAATTTTTAAAGTTTTTCTGTGCTTTTTGATGTTTACAGATGTTGTTGCAGCTGCTCTTAAACTACATACACAACTTTCAGTATGAGCCCAAACACCCACTGCAGGCAGTAGCTCAGGGGAGGGGATGGGTTCCTTCTGGCTAAGGTGGCAGAGACAGAACAGCTACACATCAGATCTAGTGACAGATAATACACAATTGTATGTTGGCTAACATCATACATATTTATATAAGATGATTTTGAAGGGAGGAGGAGAGGTGGCTGAGAATGAGAGAAATAAATCACAGAATTAATTTTGGTTTTGTTTCCTAAGAATCAGTTGTTATTTTTCCTGCTGCATTTGGTAGCTAGAACAAGGAATCATCTAATTGATCCCTGCTCATAGACAAAATTAAGTATAACAAGACTAGATTAATTATAGAGTCTATACTAGATTAACTATAGATGTTCCAATAAGATTCTCAAGAGTAGATTATCTAAGATACTGAGAAAAATGTCAGACATTTACTGGTTGTGTTTCCTGACATAGCCAAAGTTAAAGAGCAGAACTTAGACA
Organism: Strix aluco; assembly: GCF_031877795.1. Classification (NCBI taxonomy): domain Eukaryota; kingdom Metazoa; phylum Chordata; class Aves; order Strigiformes; family Strigidae; genus Strix; species Strix aluco. Next base: position 137,497,528 of record NC_133931.1, on the reverse strand, counting down.
ATGAAAGGCAACAAAAGCTAAGAAGAAATTATTAACCCCAGTTCTGTTCATACCCTTTGTTACTGTGTAGAGTCTGGTAGAATTGTATGTAGTTAGGCTGGGCCTCTGTCACAACTAAGATCAGGTACTGTGAATATAGAAAATAAGCCTGTACTGATTTGGGGGAACATAAATAATTGTAATGCATGTTTTTACTTTGATGGATTGATTGATGGATATTTTGCTGTCATAACACAATAACTTTAGTACAGATTAATATTTAATTACATTAGACAGTTAAGGAGCAATGCATTCAAATGCTATAATTATACGAATGCTGTAAAATGATGTTGTTTGTACGTAAAATATACCACAAAAGAGGTAATTTGGGATCTTACCAGCAATGCTCTATTTAGTTATTAATAATCTATGAGGACATTAGTGTGGCAGTCATAACAGGCTGGGTATTTTTCAGTGATATGTGGACAGAGAAGTTCAGCCTAAAGCAGCATACAAGCTAAGAGTAGTAAATAAGCTAAAGTTTGCACAAAATCCTCAGTTTCTAGTAAAGTACAGAACTTCATTTTGGGCTTTCACTGAACCTGCTCCCTTTTACAGGCAAGCCCAGAAAAGGATGTAACAAGAATCCTGAAACTCTATCTTCCAAGTCTCCAGGAGGCCTTTATGAATGAAGTACTGTACCTGGGCCACTGTGATAACAAAGGGAAAAATAAACCCCTTCCCTTAAAAAAAAAAAAAAAAAAAGAAAAAATGTATCTTAATAACATGCTGGAATGGTAGTTTTAACATCATCTTCCTCTCATTTGGCAGGGAAAAGAGGCAGAAATGAGGAAGAAGAGCAATGGTTCAACACATATTTGTTCAGCTTTTATCTTGTTATTTACTCTTTCTGGGGTAAACTTTTGCTACTCCTTCCAAAGCTGTCAGTGGAAAGAAACATTTTTCCTGGAGAGGAGGATCTCCAAGGGAAGCAGTGAAAAAACATGAGAGAAAGAGTCTGGAAGAATTCACTCCCACCCACCTACAGGGAGATTCCTAGAAGCATTGTTAGCCTGAAGGTTTCCAAAACCCCATTCCACTTCTCAAAGGCAGGGTCATTTCTCTGGCAGGTTGATTTTAAAGCAGCAACAGTGTCTAGCTGGAACCTCTCACAAGGTTGGAATGATAGAAGTAGTCCCAGGAGAGAGGGTTTTATGTACAAAATGCAGGTGAGGCAGCCAGAAAGACATGATGAATGCAATTTATCACAAGGCTCTGCAATTTATCACAATGGAATCACAGGAAACAAGCAAAGCAGAGAAGCAGATAGATAGACTGGATAGATTAAGCTCCTCTGGGCATGGAACTTCTTTGAAATATGCCAAGGAAATTGCATGTTACACATCCAAATTTTCAAACAATATTTTATTGATTGGAATGGAGCTCTGTGTTTCTGGGGCTGGGGTCCTTTTCCCCAGAAAGGAAGAAGATGTGTTATTCTGAAGAATGAAATAAAGCTAAAATTATAGGATGCTGTTCTGCTTCATTTTGGTTTTAATCCAGCTCTGGAGACACTCTGGATACATGCCAAGAGGTAAGGATTTGCATGTGCAAATCAAGTGCCTGTACCTCCCAGCTACCCTTTTGCCCCCACAGTTTTCAAGTTTAGGTGCGTGAAGCTCCACACGCAGGAGCAATTTCAATCTGTGAGCTACTTTTGACGATGTGCAAGTGATCAAAGTCTGTTCATAGCAAACACACTCCTTCCTCATACCACTGTTTTTGTGGGGTGCCATTCTCAAGACAGGTCTGTTGTATCAGCGTAACAACTCCCGAGTTTTACAGCAGCAGGGCTGGCGTGATACTGTGGTCCAGAGTATTGCTGCAGCATGCTGGATATTCCCCACCTCCCACCAAGCAGGGGTCTTACAGCTTTCAAAACAGCGCATGCACTATTTAAATTGTTTCACTGGGAGGAGAATTATGTGTTCTGCAATGCCTCAGGACAATGAGCCAAAGGAACTATAGAATATGAGCTTGGTGTTAAAGCCGGAGCTCTGCAATCTCTGCTTTGTGTGCGTTTTAGCCTGCTATGTAACATTACTTTTACAGTAACATTTGTGGTTCCTTTTTTATGCACTCCAGCTTCACCATGCTCCACCCTTTATATTTTAACAGTCAGATTCCTATGATCCAACCAGGGTGGCATGTTCAAAGCTCCACTTCTTTTTAGCACCAATTAAAAAAAAAAAAAAATCAAAAAAAGCTCAGAGTATCGAACCAGCTTACTTCAAATAGCTTTTATTCACACTAGGACAAGACTATAGCCAAAGAATTATACAAAACACAAAACAAAAGGGATTTTAACAACTCGGCTGAAGACTATTTCACGCCAATCCAATGCTTGTATACCTATAATCAATAAAGTTTTGGAGCACAATATTACTTAACATCACTCATTGGATGCTTTCAGATACAAAAATGTATCAGGAATAATAACAATAATCCACAGGTTCCTTTTACTCTTATGGAAATATTACTATCGACCTTTAAAAATGTTGCCCTTTGGGTCGGTCCCACTGATGCTTTATCCCTTAGAATCTGATCTGCCTGGAAAGACAAATTACAGATAAACTTTTAGTGTTCTGAGCAAAAGGACTGTTTTTTATCATAGAAACAGATAGCAACATCAATTTCCCAAGAAAAAAATAGACATTTCAGCTGTGCATCCCTAGACCAAAAAGTCAGTGTTGTAAAAACCCACGGCAATAAGTTTGCTTTGAAAGCTTTAGTTATGACTTCAACAGGTATTGCTTTATGCTTTCCTACTGCATCCTAGCTTGGAATATTAAGCCAATCAAGAAATTTTAAACAGCAGTAAACTAAGCAGCAAGAGACATGAATATGAACCTGTTCCTGTAACACATGACATATACACCCTCCTGAAGCCAATAGGATATATCCACTACTGTCAATGCTCTTTCAGACAGACTTTTCTAGAAGCAGAACTGGCACTTCATATCAGAAACAGGAATGTGTGGCCAAGTTCAGATCTGTATCTGAGCTTTTTTTAGTTGTATGTGGCTGAGTGCAAAGTTAAGGTTTCTTCTCTAGCTGCATCACAGATCTTACCCAAAGCCTGTTGTAGGAGGGATTTCAGTGGTCTTTGAATCAGGGCATCCTACGGCTCCGCTATTGCAAATGTGTCTCTGGCTATGCAGGAGTACCATTGGGAAGGGAATAATGTGTGGAGATCTTAGCACAGAATCACTCTTACTGTACAGTACCAGTGCCACTGCTTTCATGTGTCACTTGCCTTGAGACCATCCACACAGGAGCATGTCTTCCTTATAATTTACAGCCTAACTCATGGTGTGATAATTAACATCCAAGTGGTAGTATCTTTGATGGCAGAGAACAATTTATATTTTGCTATAAACTATTCTAATATGCTGAATCACCAAGCATGGCATTAGAGCAGGATGAAGGACTGTGCAGAAGAGTTATAATTAATAGCTGCTGGAACGTCCTTTTTCGTCTTCACTCTCTGTGGTGTGTTATTTGCTAGAGACTAAAACTGAGTTAGTAACAAGATGTCATGGGACAAAAACCTTTTGGATCAAGTGAAAATATTACATTGTTAAAATCAAAATGGGTCCCTTTTGAGGTTAGAGAGGAATGTGAGTTTCACAATTTCTTTTTTTAACAACCAGCAGACAGCCAGCTAAATCGTACTCATAAAATACCACTCCAGTTTGGATCTGTCACAAAAATGAAGCATTTAATTGGTGCTAGAAGTGGCAAAGATAAGCTATTCTCATTCCCACACCAAGGGCAGAGGCATCTGTCAGAAAAGCAACTTTTTTGATGGTTTTCTATGTGCTACGAGGGTGAATTCAATTATAGGTAAAAAGACAAAGCAAATGACATGACAAAGTAAAAGCTTAAATGATAATTAAGAACCCAAACTCCTCCAAATCCAGCATGAAAAGCAGGTAGCAGAAGCTTGATCTAAGAGAAATTCTTTCCCATCAGGTTTCCCCCCATGTATATATTCTATTTTACTTCCATACGGAGTCTGTAAAAAAAAAATAAAATAGTACAATTCTTCACAAAGCTCTATTGTGACCTTTTAAAATAAACCAACCATGCACTGCTACACTTCTGGAAAGGCAACCATTGGAAAAAAAATATATTAGAAAAATCTCCCCTATCAGTCATGTTATAAAGTGTCTGATGGGGACTGATAGTTTCTTGGGTAAATGCACAGCATACACGTCAGGGTAGCACACCTGGGTGCTGCTGCTTAGGACACAAAATTGTACATCAAGGTTCATGTCTGCATGCTTGTGGGCATGCTTGTGGGACAGAGGGGACATTTCCCAAAGAATAAATGCTCTTTGCCCCTGCAAACTAATAGGAGTTAGCTGCCTCACAGCCATCAGTGCCTTTGGAAAAGTTCCCTCTCATTCTTCGTCCCAGACACATTGCCCTAAAAGTGTCCTGCTGTCTGTCTACACAAATTAGTCAGTCTCTACATTCTTGTTCTCTACAGGACCTCTGGTGTTGGCTGCAGCAAAATCTTTCTAATATTTCATCCCCGGTTATGACTCTCAGCTTTTTAGGGAGGCTGCATTTAGATAAGACACCAACTCAAATACCACATATGCTAGAGAGGGATCCATTTTGCTACTTTCTTTCAGCTGGCAGCATGTTGTTGACTTTTTTGCAAAGTAAAGAAATAGCCATCTTTGTTTGCATAATAGCTGCTTATATTTTCTTTTGCGATGTTTATTTAAGACAGCTTAATGATTTTATTTTCCTCAGATTCACTTGCCTGGAATTAGTTACTTCATTTTTACTGAAAGTAAAATTAGGAAGGTACATAATTAAAAAAGGGACTAATTCTGTCATCTTTACACTGGCAAAATTCCCATGAACTTTGATTACTCGCTAGGAATTTTGCCTGAAAAAACATCATATAATCAATCACTTCATTGCTGCAGATTACATTAAAGCAAAATGAGCACATACAGAATTCCTGCACACAGAGTCCAAAAATGAAGTGTAAGACACTTTTAGGTTTTAGCAGTTCTGAGATTTAATGTTCATAATTTTTCCCACTCCAGCCCAGGTAAAAGCATTAAGCTGGATAAAAATCATTATTTTCTTGATATCCTGAGTCATATCCCTTTTTAGTTTTCATTTTCTACTATGAATTTAAGGACCTAAGAATATGAGAAAAGTATTTAATGACCCAAGAATACAAGAAAAATACAAGAAAAGCCCCACTGAGCTTTTATTTAGTCCCTAAGACTAGGGCAGAGTATGAACTGGAGCAAGCATTTTACTGGCACTTGATACTGAGGCATCTCTCATTCTGGAGGTTGGTGGCTTAGGGACATATGGATCCAGAGGCAGAGTGCAAATTCCTGCACACTTCCCTTGCAAGACAAAGATTTACTGCCAATGGCAATGGCAGCCTGGGGTGGCGGTGCTGTGGGATGCCCTCCCGCCTGCATGCAGAGCCTGTGCCACCAGCACCAGGCAGAGGGTCACCCTGGCTTCAAGGGCTCTCTGCCACATCCTCAGCTTCACCTTCTTCATGGAATCACGCAGAGAAACCACAACTTACTCCATTGCATTTATGCATTTCAGCTCATTTTTAGAAGTAATCTAAGCTCGATGTAGATATTTTGGCAGCCAGCTTGAAATATCTGGGACTTAATTTTCAGAAGTGTCAATCTCCCTAGCCTAAGCTGAGGTCCATGAGAGATATTAGACTGTGACATCTCTTCAAAAACAGCTCCTAAGCCTCTGAATTTGGACATTAGAAATGGAGAAACATAAATTCATGCATCTTTCTGAAATTCTTGGAATTTGTTGTTGAATCCAGCTAAAACCGGGCATTTTTAAGAGCGTCTATGTGAATATTTCCCTGGAAGTATGTCTAAAATTGCTGGGAGATATTTTAACTATAACCCATGGGGAGCTATTGATGGTAATAAAAAATACTGTGAGAAGAAAACAGCAGCAAGTGAAACTGCCCTCTCAGAAAGCCCAGGTCTGCTTTGAAGGAAGTGTTGATATTCACCATAAGCCTCAATCATTTCCCAGAGGGCTGTACGGTGCCTTGTAATGACATAATCAAAAAGTAATGGTGTTTTGGACTTAAAGGGGAAAAAAAAGCAGGGCCCGATCCATCTCTCATTGAAATCAAAGCGGATTTTGCTCTTGACTTCAGTGAGAACAGAGTTCTGGACATAATCTGTGTGCATTTTATTTGCACATTTACTTATCCAGATGATCCTAACTCAACCAATAGAATGTCTAGATGTCTGTCTGGGAGTATGCCTGTAGAAATGCATAAGTGTGAGATTATAATGTGGTTTAATTCAAATTATTCTGGCATTTTAAAAACATTTCCAGCTACAAAGGACAGCTTTAGCTGATTTCCACCCCAGAACATAGACTTAATTGGTAAAGTTTGTAACTCACATTTCAGACTGCAATTCATATTCAATTTCATGCAAGCTAAGGACACAGCAGATTTTGCATTTGTGGGGTTAATTTTAAAATGATCTTACTATGCACTCAATTAAAATTTTGCAGCCTTTATTTCAAAATGTGAGAAGCTCTACAAATTACCCAACTCACCAGCTATGGTCCTTGGTTTCCTTGAAGGGAAATTTCTTTGATGACCACAAGAAAATTGCAGTAAATGGCAGGTAAGATTGCCACCACAAGTCTGCTGAAAATACAGGATGAACTCCTGATTGCTTTCGTCATGTGAACAAGCCCTTCAGAACAGCCCAAAGTCAGGCAAGGTGGCTTACACCAGGAGTTAATTTAGCCTGCTGGGACTCTTTGCATTACTAAAATGAGCATGATTTTGGCTTGTAAATGGGGGGTAGAATTTTATTTCACTTTCTGAGGGGCATACATCCATTTTAGAGTAAGCCTTTCAGAATAAAAGTTTTCTTCACATTATAGGAAATGACATTCCTCTTTTAGATTTCCCTTTTCAAAGCATGCCTCAGATTTCTAACTTGTAGCAGAGAGCTTTTGTATAAGTAATAAAAGTCTTTAAAATTAAAATGCTAATCGTAAACAAACCCAAATGCATGAAAGATATAGTCTGACTGCATAACAAAAGAGAATTATATAATTCTATTTGAGTGAAATCTTTCATCTTTGATTTACAGGTTTGAGTCTGCCTATAACTGAAACCATATTGTTCCATATCTTTCATATCATAGCCTTCCCCAAAATCTTGTTTTAATTAAGGTTCCTTTCAGATTTCAGAATAAAAAGCATGACAGTCTTCACTTATGGCTTTAATATATCTTTTGAGTTTGGAAAATATATAAAAATGAACATCACTCACTTTTAAAAGCTGAGCGAGCTATCAAATACTGTAAGTTGAATACTTCAAGGTATCTCCCAGGGTTCATTAGGTGAGAAAGTTGTAAACAAAATAAAAGTTGCTGTAGCAGAGTTTTGTTCATTTGAAGTAGTCTTACATACATGCCCTATCTCTTTCTCTGATGGTAAGGCAACACGTGTAACAGTTTAAGCGTTCATTATCAGCTAAAGGCACAACTCTATGTTACGTTCTCAAACATGGAATTAAACAGCTAAAGTCACATTGCAGGGAGATCTTGCTGCACTTTGGGGATCTAAAATAAAGCCTAAACCCTTTGAAGCTTCTTAAGCAACATCAGTTCTCTTGGTGCAGGACTACATAAAAGAATCAGTTCATATTCACATGACGACCTGTAAAAAACACCTCCAACACAACCTCCACAGAAACACCTGAGCTTCAAATGAGCTGCACGCAGTTACTGAAGATCGCTGCTCTTAGAGTCAGGACGCAGAAACATTTCAGAACAAACTAAAAACACATTTGAAAAGCCATCCATTTTTCAGAGACTACTTGATCTCTGCTGCACATATGGTGAGAGCTACTGTCAGCTACGGAGGGTACAGCACTTTTTTTTAAAGGCAGAGGATCGCTCGTTTTAGAGAATCGTGAATGTCTTTTTATGATAGAAAAGATTACATGAAATGGGGAGGGATGGCCAGGAAAAGGGAAAAGAAAATAAAGCACCACCAAGCACAGTACTTCAGGGATTTATAGTACAAGAAGAAGTGCTTTCCCTTTAGCTAAAATCCCTCATCATAATTTACACACCTTTCACTTATTCAGCTAAGAACTCATTACAGGGGGTTAAAAAATGGCATGTAAAATAAAGGTGGTGGTTTGGTTTTTTTCATTACACAGAGCAAAGAAAACAAATTCTGTTAACAATTTAACACAGTATGAAAAAAAATTACCCAGTAAAAAGTGTCAGAAAGTGATTCATGGAGTTTACCGAGTATTCTGCTGGCTGTTGCAATTCTCATATCTATAATCTATCATGTAGAATTTTGTAATACTCTACTTCACAATTTATGTTGGTGAGTGGGTCAAACAGCATATAAAAAGCATGCTCTAGGCTCTTTCTCCCAAGCCCGTTTTACTGTAACTCTAGAATTGTAGTGGTTACATTTAAGAAATCTTTAGGGCCCTTTCAAGTCCATCCAAAGAACAAGTGAAGCTGCTATTCAGAGTTTCGTGCCCAGTGTTTATGTTCCATCTGATCTGTGCCACCCAAGCAGCAGACAAGACATGTCTGAGGGTGCTTTGGGGGGATACACAATGATGTCACCCACAGGAAATATCAGGGAGGACTTGGCACTTCACAAGGCTGGCTCTTCTTCCATGGGCTCGCCAGCAGCTCTGTAAAAATAAACAGGCAATCAGAATACAGCACAAGAGTACACAATGACATTGTAGATTTTCATGCATAATCAAAGCTGATTTTTCAGCTCTCTGATGTTTATTTGTGTTATTCAGTTATCCATAAATAGAGTTTCTTTCCTAGGAAGTATAAACAAATGTCAAGTGGAAAAACATTTTAGATCCAAGCAATCACTGAAAATGTTCCTGTTTATATTAAAATATGTCAGAATATTTTATAACTTTTTGTCCAGAAATGTACATGCTTTGTGTCAACAGTCAAATAATTTCATGAAAAAAATAGCTGTGATACTTTTATTTTACAAGCTTTTGCAACAAAAAAATACATGCATTTATTTTTTCAAGTGGGCCCATACCATTAAAACAAAATAGTTCACCAGTAGCCAAGTAGTTAGCAGTGTTTCTTCTGGGGTTCTTCAGTCCTCTGATTTTTGATTCTGTGCTTTCACAAATGCATTGCCTGCCTGGAAATTCTCAGAACAAATTCTGAACTTGATCAGCAGATCACCATCATAGAGAAGGTATCAATAATACAAAAACAGATTATACATATATTTTTTATTTGAAAGCCTCTGGAAAATATGCAGCTTAGGCAGGATGAGCTCTTTAAAACAACCAATAAGAAAATAATCAGGACATACGCTGAGCTGGTGTAAAGTGTCATAATTTCTTGTATCTGACAAGCTACTGCACCTGAGAATTATGCTGGCAATTATAAAATGGGAAGCTTCTGAGATCATGGTGAGACCTCAATATTGAAGGGCATAAAAATTTGGACATAAACCGTTTTTCACCTCAGTCTGTCAGAATACCATATGGCAAATGAGCTTAAGACCTCCTTAAAAATAGTCACTTCAAGCAATTTTGAAATGAGGGGAGAATAAAAAGTAAATGCAAATTAATAAATAAAAGAGACATTTACCAGCTAAATCTTGTAAGCCAGTATAATAACTGGCTTCAGTAAAACATCCCTCAGAAAGTACAAACTCATGAGATCCCATGGAAAAAAAACGTAATTAATGGGGGCTTGCATGGGCTTTAGTAGTTTATTCAGCAAGGAAGCCAGAGAATTTTAAATGAATCTGGAGTTTATTAAAGTCTTTCCCAATGAAAAATTCAGCAGTGTATCTTTAAATGATTTTATACAGGTTATTCCTTTATGATTTGGAATGATCACAGATAGTATGTTGAAAAATATGTCAGATGAATGATATATGAAAAAGAAGATGCTTTTCAGACTAATCACTTCTCAAAGAGTTATCGACCCTAAAAGATTATTAATCTATAAACCTCAAATCTTTTGTTCCTCACCACATGGTGGAGAATGTTTCCCATGTACAGTAACCACTGCAGCTCCCTTGTTCCTGAGAGACGAGGTGAAGCCATTTACACTCCCTCTTTTTCCCCTCTTGCATTGTTCTGGCTTGCAGCAGAGACTGCACAGTGGCAGTCAGGGTGGGATGGAGCCCAGTCTGCTGCTGAGATCCTCAAGTGTGATAAAGGATCATGTACCATGTGAGGAATTCATACTGATGGTGTATGTTGCTGATGAGCCGACCACAAGCTTCAACTTTCTCCAGCCACTTTTGGAAGACCTGCATGTCCTCTGGCATAACACAAAAGTGCAATAAACCATTGTTAAACATCCAGGACCTCATGGGGCTGTCTGAAAAGAGGATAATTTGGAAGCAGATAACAGTTCAGTCTTTAGGTTCTGCTCTGAGTAAGCGAATGAGAAGAGATAGTTGTCAATAGATTTCAAATGGATATTGGCAGAGCAGGAAGGAGTGGAGCCCTGGAAGACCTCTGGAAGTTGGGGTCTGGGTTATTTATAAGAATCTAGGGAAGCAGTAGGCGCAACAGTCTGTTCACATGTATTTGGCTTCTGGCACTGACTTTCTCATGACCATAGCACAACTGAGAGACGATTTTATTCAGGGTTTTAGTACTGGGCAACTTTTCACTGACAAGGATGCTTTTGAGTGCCAGGACTGACCTTGAGTGCTATATTCTAACATATTCCAATATATTGTAACAATACGCCATTACTGTGCATCAGCCAGAGCCTAAGCACCAATAGAATTTTTTGTATGCAAGTGACAAAGGAGAGGAGGTTAGGGTGTCCTGGCGAACCCAGCTGTTGTCTCTCAGTGTGGGTACTCTCACAGCCTTCTCGTCTCCTTTGGAAGACTTATGTGTATGCTTTAACTTCATTTTTTTATTGTCAGAGAAGTCACTGGATCTATCCAATGGCTTATCATTAAAAACATATACTTTTAAGGGATAATGGCTTAGGCCAGAGTTTTGTGTGAGAGCTAGTAAAGTTTTAGGGCCCTCAGTACATAGAGAAAAATGCTATAGTCCCATAACACTGAGAGGTGAATCAATATATACCCATTCTGCTGAAATCAAAAGTTCTCCAACAAAAATCAAGGGGGCAGAGTCTGACAAGCCACATTTATGTTCCTTCAGTTATGTCACTGTTAGTTACATCAGCTCAGTCATTCTTCCTGTAGCTAAAAAGAAGCTGGCATAAAAACATAAAACAGGCAAAAAAACCTTTCCTGCATTGTATGCACTGACTGGTTCCTCAGAGATGCAGCTGTGAGCTTGGGTCTGATCCGGACTGATTCCATGCAGTCAGCAGATTCAGAAAGACACCAGTTGGGACTGTAACGATTGTAGAACTACAACTGTGATTTTTCATTAAGGCTTCAATGTGGCTTATTTAAACTGCAAGTTCCTAGGAGCAGAGCCCTCGTGCCTTCACTCTGTTTTGGTGTGCTGGGAAGAGTGCTCACCTATAGCTCTCTATATGTGGACTTCACACTATGGCAGAATGAAATAGTCTCTCTGCAGTTAATGCTAAACAAAATTATTCCCTTTAAGCCTTAAAACAAAAGAAATAGATGAGGCAAAAATCCTACCATATGGATAAAATCTGGCAAAATGTGTGACATCTTAAGTATTTTTCTGTGTCAGTTGAGAATCAATAGCAACCATATTATTTATGGGAATATTATTTAAAATAGTTCATATCTACAGTTTAAAAAAAGTTAATATTTAAGAATATAGATAAACCCTGTGCATCATTCAAAAAATTAAATGTTTTTCTTACCTTATTTTTTAAATTAGAATTACAGAGATTCTTCATAGCTACATCATCACACACATAAAAATAAAAATTCAAGGTATGTTTCCAAGTCACAGAAACTGCTGAACAAAAGATAGATTTTCTGGCATGGTATGGCTGTTTTATGCCATAATCTGTTCCTAATTTAACTCAGCTGTCTCAGAGAAGATCATTGTAATTGAAAAGTGATCCTCTGGTAGCAGAGAGCTGGGGAAAAAGAGGTACATTTCTATACCATGGAGATGATTCAAAGAGTGTCTAAAGACATTATATAAGAGATCCTGAGTAAGTATATATCCTAGTAAAAATGGACTTTGTATGGATTAAAGAAAAAGGAACTAAAAGTAAGAACCATCATAGTTTAAGAGCGGAATAACTAACTATGTGTATACTTTCAAAAGAGGAAGTAATGTCCAAATAAGGCAAATTAAATAAAGTATTAACTCTGGAAAGTTAAATATAAACCCTCAATGAGACAGGTCAAAGGAAAGTCTAAAGAGCAACAAGTTAAAGGCATGAAAACTAATAATAGAAAGATCTTTCAAAATACATCAGAAGAAATGATCAAAGCATAAAAGGAGCATCAAGGAAGGTAGACCACAAAAGCAAAATTAACTATTTATAACTGTGTTCACTAGAGAAGTGTCAGGGAGATTTTATTATTTGCAGATGAACTATCTTAAACTGAATCAGCCATAGAACAAACTGATATATTAAACACTGTCAAATTGCTAAAAGCAGATGATATTTGTCCACTGAGTTCTAGGGGAATGCAATTATGATGGTGTTAAAGAAGTAATTATTAAGCATATTCTACTGCTTAATTCAGCATCCACGCAAGAGGTAGAGATAATAAGAAATGCAATTACCCTTTTGGAAACTACAGGAGATACAGTAAGCCTGCATGGGGAAATGGAAAGCAGCTATAATTACTGATAGAATTAGTAGGCATTTAGGTAATAGTAATTTGGGTAGGAGTTATGTTTTAACACTTACAGAGAAAGCAAGCCTTACAAATTTATTAGAAGTTTCTGGAGGAAATGAAGGAAGAGGGATCAAGAGAGATCCCTGTGCAAAGAAAGTCTTCCAACAATTTTATCCATCAAAAGTAGGAAACGGATAATAATATTGGTGAATTTTCACCATGGAGGGATTCTCCAGAGCATCTCAAAAAGACTTGACAGGCTACCAGTAGATTTAGGTGATAATATTTGTTGATGATGTCAAATTATCCATGCTAGTCAGTTCTAAAGCCCATACCACCATTTCCGAGTGAAAAAGAAGGTAAACAAACACAAATTAACACACAGTACACAACAGAGGGAGGATGACAGATTTAACTGTTTATACATACTGATGGCTATGACTGAGAACCTGGAGTTAATGGTAGAAGAGCAGAGAGCAACAGAAACAAGAAAAAATCCCCGTCATTAAGCTACTGTGCAAATCCACAGTGTACCCAACACCTGGAGTTCTGCATGCTGTTCTTATTCCATCTTAAAGAAAACTATAAAAGGCACAGAGAGGGGCAAGAATCATCAGAGGCAAGAAATTATTTTCATACCAGAAGGAATACAGAGTCTTGAGACAGCTGAAGCCTTTAAAGCCAGAAACAGGGCAGGGACTATGAGTAAGAAAAGAGCTGCTTTTATTTCTCACAATGCAAGAACTAGGGGTTCCCTGGTGAATTTACCAGTTTATTAACTTATTAGAGCAAAAATAAAGATGTACAATGCCTGATGAGGCTGTGGGATTCACCACCTAAGTGCCAAAGGTGTAAGGTGGTTCAAAAAAAGCTTTGAAAAGTTTATGCCTGGGTTGGTATCCTGGAGGCTTTTACCCAGGATGGGTCAGATACATACATCTGTTGAGATCTACTGACTCACCAGGGCAAGGCTGGCTCTCAAACTCCTCTGCTCCTCATTCTTTTCCTTATGTGGCCCACCACTGGGGGATGAGAGGAAGGTGGGCAAGATAAGGCTGCAGCCTGACCTGGGAAAGCTGTTCTTCAGCTCATGAGCCTGGCTGTGACTGCAGATTCTGTGGAGTATGGCCAGGTAGGTTCAGGTTACTCATCAAAGCTGAGGTGGATACCCAAATAGTGAAGCTTTATGAGTTGATACACAAACACAGCAAGTCACCCTAGATGGTGGCTAGCTGTACTCTATGATCTAACCAGTTGCTCTAGTATATAATATAATGTAAGTAATATAATGCAACATGACTAAAACTGCAACTGGTAGTGCTGTAACGCTAAGAGTAATATCTAAAAATTGCACTTTGTTTTCATTTCCATTTGAGTAAAATCTATGCTCAGCTGAGAGCCATAAAGTCAAATTCTGATAAATGTCATTCTCAAGATTTGCTGTTTATTGTAAAAATAGTAAGTGCAAGAGATCTCCCTCCACACCCTTTTATTTTTCCATTTTAAGAAGAAACATACAGAAGCTCCAATGTATCAGGGACAGCACTGTACTGAATATTTTCATAGCACAATTTCTGAAACAGATGTCTGGCCAAAGCAAAATTCTAATCAGCTAAATGTGTATCTCACATAGGGAATAAGTGGTTATCAACACACAAAGGTTACGGTAGTTAGAACTGTTTTATGGGGCATGCCTGTTCCTTTAATTGCATCTGTATTTAAATCTGTGTTAGAGTCATGCATGTTTTCTTTCCTATCCACAAACTCTTTTTCTATATCTGTTCTCTTCTGAAGTCTATAATCAAGTTTCAATTGGATCTTAAAATGCAGAGTTGTGCTTTGGTAAAATAAAACACCAAAAGCGTAGCAGCTTTTCACGGTTTTTTCATTTAGACTGCCAGAGAAAATCAAATAAAAAAATAATCAGCACTGTCATTTGAAGAAAAGAAAGAAAGAGAGAAGAAAGAAAGAGAAATACTTAAGATGGGCCTTAGCCAGGAGCATTTTATCCTTTATTCATCAGTGGTAAATGAGTCAGATATGAGTTGGCCAGGAAAAGAGCTGCTTTACCCAAAATCTGAGTTTAAAGTGAGTCATCTCGCTCCAAACACCAATATATCCTCCAACATAACTGGCAAGAATTTCCTGCAAAGAGACTCTTGCTGCTGCTCTCTTAATCTGGAGGCCTGACCATCCAAAGCTGAAGTCAACAGGACCTCTACCATCAATTCAGTGAAAGAGGCTGAGACATGCAGGCCAGAATGTGGGAACTAAGAGAAAGTAAATTGGCTCCTGGCATAAATGAAGACACTTTCCAGGCTGCCCTGTCAGCCATGGCACTTTCTGCTCTGATCCCACCCTACCTGTCACAACTAACTTTCCCAAACACTCAATGAAAAGGCTTGCAACAGGTCTTCAGAAGGTGGCTCCTATCTACAATGCAGGGAGGAGGGATACATCTACAGTGGCCTTATCAAGAGAGCTTGAGAGCCCAAATGATTCCTCATGTCCCTGCAGCTCTGTCAAGTGCCATAGAAAGGGTCTGGAGAAGGAGCATTGAATATTTGGTCCTTGATTACAACAAACGTAACAAATGTGAAAAAGCAAAGTTGGACTCCTCACTACATTACTGCAGTTTGTGTTGGCATGTGTCTGTGAAATGAACGGCATGTTTTCATGAAATAAATGAAATGATACTGGCATGAAACCAGAGTGTGCAATGTCTAATCAGTCCCTGGATTTATGATCCTGTGCTGGACTTTCATTCATGCTCAGAATGCAGCCAGCTCCTCTCAGGTCTCCCTTGCAGCTCAGAGGACCCTCAATATCAGACCTTTGGGGTGACCATTTTTGATTCCATATTCCTCCTTATATTCTGCAGGAAGAAAACAAAGCGAATGATGTCCCAAAGCCTCAGAAAACCTAACTATCAATTTTGGCCCGGTGGGACAGCACTTATGTTGTCCTGTCACTCTTTGATGGCAATCTGGTTTCTGATGACTTCTTTGTGGGTTATGAATGTGGAAACAGACTTAGGAGCGCATGCGTGCATATGGGTTTTTTCTGTGCTGCTGAAAAATCTCTGCAGCACCACAGAAGATATTTCAAACGAAGCCATTTTTTCCACAGAACAATTCATCACAATGGATTTGTCCCTATAAGAGTCCAGAACTGATGAAGTGTAATGAATCTGGCAGCCACATGAATTCCACTTGTGTACATTTCAGCACATCCATTTTTTTCCAATTCTCTCAGCTCCGCCCTGAAATTCTGTTTTTAGAATGGGTAGAAACTGTCACAGGTTATCAGTAAGTAGGTAATAAATACAATAATTGAGTGCAGTGTTAGTCAAAGGGTTATTTTGTACAAATCACGTAGGATCAGCAGTTGCTCTCAATGGTTGTAGTTTTAAGTGAGTGGAGGAGCATAGCAAACACAATTCTTGGTTATTCTGAGCAATGTAAAAATACACAAAATTAACCACACCCTTTTTCAGACAATTTAAAGCTTTGCTTTGTTTGACTGCATTAGTTCCAACATTTTAGCTACAATTCTTTATATTTCAGAGCTATGCACACACGAGCAGGCATGTTTCTGTCCCTGGATAGCAGAAGTGTGTCATAACTGTCACAAATTTATATGACAAACCTTACATTATTCCTTAGCTGAGCACTGATTAGCACTCTCACAAATCTCAAATATGTCTCCTGTACATCATGGATTCTTCCCTAAGCTCTTATGGATTTGTTTGCAATAATACTAGCACAAGAATACCCATAGCATATTAAAATATAATTACAATCAGAAAGGTAATTATGTAAATACTGTGAACTTTACTAGCTAGCTCTGCTCCCCGCGTGTCTCTCTGAGCCATGTCTGTTAACTCATTGACAGATGAGCACTCCCACTGTTGTGAGAGACGTTCACTCCCAAATGCATCCACAACTTTTATCACTGTGCTATTCCCCCACACGGCTATCAGTTTAGTTCTGATTAAAAGAGCCAATGCAGGAGGCAAGAACCAAATCAAGCAAGTAGCTGTCATGACATAGGAGCCATGGATCCTTCTGGCTTGACTCCCACCACCGCTCTGCCTACCCACAGCTCCCTCCTTTCTCTCCTGTTGTTACACAGCTCTACTCCACAGCCTGCAGGCAGCTGATGAGTCTCCTTATAAGGCGTTTTTCTCCTTTCCCCCTTCCTCCCCTGTTTTCTCTGTGTGATGGAAACTGAATGGTTCCACTGCATTTTGGGTCTTCCTCTACTGGTGAAGGCCAGGAAAATTTGTCCTTAAAATGAGTAAATAGGAAACTCCAAGAACTTTTGCAGTGGCTTTTCTGATTCCGAACAACTCTTTGAAGAAATACTGTTTTGTAGATGACAGGGTATTCGGTGACTATCAATCGTTTTCATCTCTAATTGGCAAAACACAACAGCAGTTACTGTATCTGTTTCTCAATTTGTGAAATTGAAAGCAATCTTTATTAATGTAAAAAGTAGCTGACAAGCTGGAAAAAACAGTGTTCTCATTCTTTGCTGGTATACCTTCATCCTGGTACACAGAAAATGTTGGCCCTAATCCTGGTCAGGATTTCTTTAAGTTTTGTACTGGCACCGTTCCATTGCTTCCAGGGAAGTAACTTTTAATGCCTGTCTAATATCATTTAATAATGATCTAAGTCCATCCTTATTAAATTTCTCTGACTGTGTGTTAAATGCCTTCTAAACTAAAACTAAAACAGGTTTGAATAGCTTCCAATGAGAAGAATATGGTTGATTACACTCGATCACGTCTATTTTCCTCATATGGATATTGCACTTTTTGTGTAGTAGAGAGAATTAGACATGGAGAAAAAACAAGGTTCTTGTACTAATCGTGAACTTACATACACCAAAAAAATACCTGCTAGCATAGAATACCTCTGCTTCCAGTGGCCAAGTGAGAGAATTCACATCCAGGTATGAAAAATTCCAGGTACCTCAATTAGCAGATAATTTTGAAGCAACCCTCAGTCTAGCTGTCTTCTTCATCTCACTTGACTGGAGCAAAAGCCTTGTTCTCTATAATAATTGAATACACTTACCTGCTGCCTTCCTGAGGGATACACTGCTCAACATCCACTGAAAGAGAGGCCATAGCAGATACTGTTTCTGTCTCCTCCCTCTCTTGTTTCTGAGACTCGGCCAGAGCACAATCCACTGGCACAGAATATGGCTCCACTGACTTCCAGTACTTGCCTAAGGAAAACACACATAATAATTTATGGGAATTTTAGCTAGCATGGTGGTACAAGCATAGTAATCACTTAGTTCAACATTGAGTGATTATAATTTAAAATCACTGTGGTGTAAGCAGTACAGTTGAAATTTCAGACTGCAGTGAAGAGGTATACTTCTGAACCTAAGAATGTCAAGTTGGAAAGTGCTTTCATTCCAAGGGCTGTGACACACCCTTCCCCAGAAGGTAATAAACTGGAGGAGTAACACACAGACTAATGAATGCATACTGTCAGACAGGCTGTTGGTTTTATCTATGCAAGGTGTAGGGAGTTCAGGGCAGAGTTAATACCTAGAAGCTCCGATATGGTGGACTGTTGATGCATATACAGCAAATAAGGACTAGAAAAATGAACATTGTTGTACGAAGTGCTCACACAGCACTGTCTTGAAAAGGAAAAAAGTCAGAAATGCCAGCTCGGACTGAAGTGATGTTGCCAGAACAATCAGGTTTGTTAGTCCTGGATGTTCTTTCCCCTCCAACCTCAGGGCGTATACTAGAACAATAATTTATTTAAAACTTTCATATATGAACTGGCTGTTGCTGGAAAGCTGCCAGATATCATAAGGAATAGAGCTTTCTGGTTTGCTGTATATAAAAAAAGCAGTGGATTAAAAGCATGAGTATTCTCAGCTTTCTGCCTGCAACAGAAGAGACAATAAGAAGCTTCTCAAGCAATGCACGCAATAATGGCAGGTGGCTCATTGTCAACATATAAAATGGTCTGCTACTGCAGTGCTATTGAGAAACAGAGGTTGCTTAGTGGTAACCAGGTGAACAAGTAAGAATTTACATATGTATTTCTTACAGTCCAGTAATCCACTGAGCACTCACTAATTGCCAGGTGGATGACACCTGGAAATTAGGAGCTTTGGGAAGGCTGGGAGTTCTGGACCAGAGCTTATTCAGTGTTTAGCAAGAAGCTTCCAGCAGCTGCTGCAGAGGTTGGATCAGGGTACTTATATGGGAATTAGATGGAGGGTTTCAACAGCTGTGAAAGAGAAGGGATCAAGTAGGGGACTTTTCCAAGGGCTAAAAGGAGGATTTTGGCAGCTGGGCAGTGGGTTGAGCTGAGGTGCTTATCCGGAGGGTAGCTGGAGGCTTTGACAGCTGGGAGGCCAGGCCAGCGGTGGTAATGCCTGTGCTGCACAAAGGCTGCTGAAACCTCCCTCTTTGGTAACACAGCTTTCAACATAGTTTCAGGCTTTTCGAAAGATGAACTTTTTCCTCCAGTGAGAAAGCAGCTGTCAATAAAGCCTGAAAATGTCTTTATTCAAAAACATCATTGCAAGATGAAAGCCCAAGTCAATCTGCAAGAACAACCAGCGAGCATGGCCAGCGTGTTTCTTTGAACTCTAATAGTGTGCACGTTTGAGTAGTTAGCAGAATCTTTAAATAACGGGGACCTTCTGGGGATAAAATGTAAAGTGTATTAAGTATCCTACAAAGTTGAGATTAAGTGTTAGGAGGCTGGCTTTGCTCCAAAAGCATGAAAGACACAGCTAAAAAGTTATGTACATAGCAGTAGGCTCAATGATTGGAGCCTGGCAAATTTTATAAAAACAAGACAAAAATATTCTCTATTATTACTGTGCTCAGAGACCATATTCTCTATTCATTAAAAAATACACTAAAAACAAACAAAAAAGTTATATGAGCATTCCACAATGTTCTCACAGATCATATGTGCAAAAGTCAGTCTTTGCAATATACACCCAATTCAAACCCTATAATTTATGAGCTAAATGTTCACAGAGTGGGTGGGGTTTTTTTTGCAGTAACAGATGTGCAAGAAAATCAAATCTGTTGGCATGGGAATAATACCCCCTCTTGCCTATAAAAGAAATGAACCCATGTTCACTGCTGGAGTTTTCAAGGGCTCTTATTCATAAAATAAAATATTAGTACCCAGCTACCACTGTGTTGCTCTCCTGCAGCAACAATAAAACAGCATCAGTGAGGATTGCTACATCGCATTCGTTCATTCACACACAGGCTCACACACCAGCTGCTCCCTGAATTCTGACTTTCTTGTAACACTAAAACTCAGGGCCAATTCAAGCATATTAGTGGGCTCTCTGTGCCCATTTAACTGCCCTTCACTCCCAAGCGATCCGTGATTTTTCTTGTTTCTCTGCATTGAGAATTGTATTATAAGAGGGGCTTCAGTGATAAGGAGGGAGAGCAGAGTCAGGCCAGGAAGCAGGTGGCAGCACCTATGCTGCAGTGGAGGGTCCTGGAGAAGGGGAGTGCATGGCAGGGTGTTTGTGATTTGTGGGAGGAAATTTTAAGGCAGTTCCAATTAGGAACAGCATCCAGGCAGCAGTGGGTACATCATGCAAAGAGGGCTTTCTGATGCTTGTGAAAAAGCAATGGTAGTTTTTTCTTTCAAATCAGAAAGCTGTACCTTACAAACACCTGTGGTAAGCAGAAAATCTTTGCAAGCTTCTTTTTATAAAGAACAACATTTCTATGTTGTGCAGAAAACATACAGGGCTTGCATATATTCTCAACCAAAAGATTTGTAGGCAAGGTCTTGTGGAATGGAGAGGCAATCACAGCATGCAGCTGCAAAGGAGCTTTGTTAGAAACCCTAGGTATGCTGTGGATTGACAATTAAATGAGCTCAAAAAGCATCTGTCTCAAACTGCTCACATCTCTGAAAATGTCATTTCTCTGTGCTATACTGGAATGCGAAATTCTACCAGTCCTGTTACATTCATTGAGAAGAACTTGGTGAAGCTCAGGGGAAAGAATGAAGCATACTGCTGGTTTCATTCATACAAAACTTGAAGAGCAGTTGCGGCTTGCAAGAACAAACACTGAAACCAAATCAGTCTTCTAGGTATGCTTTGGCTTTCAGCATGAAAATATGCTTAAGTCTCCCTTAAAGATTTGTGGGAGCACTGATTATTACCAGGAAATAATAAAAATAAATGTTTTTGTCACTGTTACAAGCCTTTCACAAAGAGATTTGGACATGCTGTACCATGGCTTGCTTGAAAAAAACATTTTGGGGGTGGTATTCCAGCTAGTGAACAGGATTGTTTAGAAATTGCATATTACATGGGTGTGGGAACTACTACTTCCAAATGTATTACATTTCCAAAGGAGCTTTGGATCACTGTCACAAACAAAACATTTATACAAATTCCATTCTAGTTAGAAAAAAGTTGTTTCCTCTTATTGTCTAACTAATTATTGTATCTTCAATTTTCTGCAGCAAACAGAGAGGAGGGACTTTTTTTGTCTAAAATGTTGCTAATATTCATTATCAAAGCTGGATCGCAGAAACACAGACTCAATATACATGCAAGCAATCATCCAAACTTTCAGCAATCAGGCTTTCTCAGTATCTCTTGAGGTGCTACCCCACAGCCTAATGCTTTTCAGCCTATGTAACTCCCTATAATATTCAACATGTACTTGCTTCTTTTAATGCCATTTAAATATGCATTCTCTGTAAAGCTGCACTAAACTTCCTCAATGCTCCTTTCTGTCATCCAAGCATATTCCTCTCTAATACTTGGTCTCTCTCCAGACAAAATGATGTATGCATAACCTTTCAGGTAATAGCTGCAAGAAAAGACAGAATATTGTGCATAAAAAACTCCACACCCTAAGCAGCCTGACTTAGGTTTCAGAACAGCCCACTGCTGTGACTACCAGCTCAGCTCAAACCTAAGCTTGTTCTGAACAACCAAAGTCAAGTCACACTACAGAGCTCTGAACTATGCTTTTAGACACACACTATATATTTGTTCTAAATCCATTCCTTCTTTCTGAACTGCCATCACTTGTGTTTATTTCTAGTAAGACACTATGCCTTTCTCGAGCCGGTATTATTTTTTTCTAATTCACCCTTTTTTTGTTTCAGATCCATTTTCATTAAATACGTGTCTTATTTCAAATAGAATTGTGTATTCTTTCTTCATGTCTGTGACCTGTGTGCAACTTTCTGTCCTTATTATAATTTACAAATCTGCTCTATCTTGCACAGTACATGAATCTCCTTAATTTGATTCCTTCTAGATTATTAACAAGGAATTTTAAGGAAGATACTAACTCATGAGCTACCCTAGGACATACCACCCAGCAAAAATGACTTGCTGGAATTTATCATATACAGCTGATCTACTTAGAGCATTTGCATATCTGGGTGACTACTGGACATGAAGGATGAATTATATACCTACAATGAATTTTGATTGTCACTTTAAAACTAAAATCAGATTGATAATTACTGGATGATCAATACATAATGCATGGTGTCCCTTTTAAAAACTGCATTTATTTTATGCAGATGGATCCCAATTATTTGTGATTCATCTAACATGAAGCAAACATTTGTTATCCATTTGTTATTGTTAAAGAGCCAGCAAACAGTACAAGTCAGGAAGCTCTCACTGCCTTGGTAAAATGGCAGAGAGCAGAAGATTAAAGAATTTAGGGGTAGTCTGCTCAGTTAGATTAAGGCAACTGATGTCAAAGAGAAAATTTTTCAGTGAGACCAGAGCAAATGCCCTAAAGTGTCTGGGTAATAAAGGATTGGGATCAGGGCACGCAAGTGAAACAATCAAGTACCCTCTACACCAGAAACAGATTAAAATCATGTATTTGTTAGCATTTTTCCATGGACCAATGTCCATTTTGAGCTTTTAAACTTTATCTCAAACTCCTATATATCTCAAAGTGAGTAACTTGTAAAGGGCTGCACAAACAGAATCTGAAGAAACTATTTGTTAGAGCTCTAATTTAGGTGTCTGTTCCTGTCCCTCACTGACAACCATCTATTCCACCCAAACTGCTATGGAATAGAAAGATTTGGGAATATTCAGGAATCAGTAAGCTCTAACTAATTTCAATGGGTTAGTTTTTCAGGGCTAAATACATAGCAGAAACAAAGAAATGTCAAAAAACCAAAAAATAAAAACATATATATATATTAGACACAGCATGTTGGTTTATACATAAAACATTTGTGTGTTCTTTTCTCTGAAACAATATTTTAATGCCTATGACATTAATTAATAATAAAAAAATACCCCAAACCCACGATCCCAAACTGAGAAACATACTTTGAATTTCAGTGGTCTTTTTTAAAGAAGCTATTGCATTCATATTGGGGATTTGGTGCACAATATCTTCTGGGAGAGGCTCCAGCTGCAAGAACAGAATAGAATAATATAAATTTTCAATAAGCCACAGGGAAGTAAAACAAACTGAAACAATCTAATCCTCAGGAAAAGCTCTGCCCAAGAACTGGTTAACATTTTGCTGGTATCAGTTCTAAAAGTATAGCCATGATTTTGTTTTCTGTTTTCCAGCCATGTAATTGAATTCCAAGGGGCTTTTCTATTGGCTGCAAGACTAATCTATGGACTATCTGAAGCAGGTGCATGTCTGTGTATTATTCATTAAAAAAATGCTAGTTATTTGTGTAATTTTTGTAGGTTCCTCACAAACCAAATTCCACTGCGTCTGTATACGCAGCTGGACACTCCAAACAAAACCTTGCTGAAGCCACACTGGAACTGAAGTGTGCACTCTATTATCTTTATTTTTCTGGTGTTATTGAATCTAACCATCTTACACATTTTAAGATTTATGGGGGAAAACCAGAAAACATAGATGTTTTTACTAGCTTTGCATTAATTTCAAATAAAATAGTAGATAAAAAATAGTTATGCAGATCAGCAGTAAGAATTCTCTAAGTAAGTTTTTTATAGTCAGCTGTATTTTAGTTAGCCAGTTTTAACTGTATATTCTTTGAGTAGGGCTGCATCCTAGTAAATTAGCAGACAGAAACATTCAGTTACTGGACAGTTACTTTTGCCCCGATATAGATACATATACCAAGCAAACTGTATTTTGAAATTCATCCACATGTGCTTTTTTGTCCACCTTCCATACATTTTCTCCTATAAAACGGGTAAAAGATTGTTTGGGCTAAATGTGTCTTCTTGTACTGTAATAACTATAGTCTTCTTGAACTATGCTTAGAGTCCAGCCAGTTTTTCCGCTTCCCCACGTAGGCTGCTAAGGCTGGGTGTGGAGGCGTGCTTCCTGCAGAGCCAGGAGCTGCAACCCTGTCAAGGTGGACGAGGAAGAGCGATATCAATACCAGTCTTCCCTCTCTAAAGCTAAAGAAGTTCGACCACCGTTGACAGGAGACATCTGTACTGCAGACAAAACTCTTTCTTAACCATGTCTGGGTCTACTTTAAACTAGGTCAAGTGAAGCCCACCCAAGGAGCTTCCTCTGTGAAGTTAATAGTTCAGTAGCCATCATATATTGTCCTCTGGGTTGCTACTGCTGCATTGCTACCCACGAACTAGATAAAATCAGCTTTGATCCAAGTGCACAAAGTGGGAAGTAACTGCAGTGTAGATACTCCCTTAGCAGTGCTATTTTAAGCAAGCTCAGCTACAAATCCCAGAACTTCTAGGAACCTACCATTACAATCAGCAATGAATGTCTGTCAGTGATAAAGACATTGCAAATATCACCAGTCCTTCGGAGTCTTGGTAACTAAAATGAATAGGGCTGTTCATGTCATTATTTCCTTAGAATCCCATATGGGATCGCATCTGGAATATTTCCTTGTGCCTAGAAACAATAGCACTATGTTTTGTTTTGAAATCGCTCTATTCTGCGGTGAGCAAGTGTGCAAGGAAGTGCTGGCAGGACCTGACTGGGTCCCAACTCTACTTGGTTACTGAGGAAACCAAACTGCAAAAGAAGATTGTAGCTATCTAATACGTATCATGGTTTAGAACAAAGAGAGCAATTACAATAAAAATAATATTTACAGATACATTTGCAATTCTTAAACCACATTTACTTCATGATCTTCACAGGTTATTCTATTTGGTAAGTCTTGCAGGTACCTGGGGGAAAACTGTGTGTTTATGAAAATGCCCACCAATAGATCAAGCTTCACAGATTTTAGAACAATAGTCCACATAATAATCTTAATTATTTGTGTTATGTAGATAAATAGCACTTGCTCTTATCACTTGTTATTTTCCATTTAAAGTAATCTATCATTTGGCTAGGAAGAGGACAAATCCTGAAGTTCTGTTTGGTCATACTGGATGCAGGAACACAGAAGGGGAAGCAAACAGCAGTTTCAGGATTCTGTTTTGACAATTTCCTAATTCCTAAGGTTTGGACCATCAATTCACTCCCTGAAGTAGGACAAAATAGCTCCAGGATATGACAGTAGGAGTAATATTATCAGGTATGGAATTGCCAGACTGTAAGATGTGAGAGCTGTGTCTTGTTTTGTCCTTTGATTACCTTGAGATTCTTTCTGCAGACCTCTTGTACTAATTATTAAGATGGAAACAGCTAATGTAGAGATAGATAGAGGAGATTTCCTATTAAAAGGCGAATATTTTGTTGCCTTCTTCAGAGCTGAATTTTTGCAAGAGCCAAAAAACTGTCTTGATTTTTCCTAATGACACCTCTATATTTATCAGTACAGAAATATTTCTTTTTAAGTAGGCTGCATTTAAATATCTAGACAGATTAATATTTAGAAATGGTAGATGTGTTCTTAGAAATCAGGATAAGCTGAAGAATCATTAAAGAAAAGATGAAAGAGGGTCAAACATCCAACAATTATTCCAATCATTACTCCATCTGTTAGCTCTACTAACAGATCTGTAGGTGATGTGAGTATATGTGATCATTTCCTTAACTCTTTTTTCCACAAAACTTGCATTTCATATCCCAAGCTTAGCTTCTGCTCTGGAGCTATTTTGCCTCCTCACCCTTCAGGATAGCCAGACAGACCTTGGATCCTCTTCCATATCAGGGAAACCTTATCAGGCTCCAGAAGTCATTACATCATATACCCTGCTCAGCTTAAAATGCAGTACCATTACAAAAACACTGTAGAAATAGTCAGAGGGTTACAGCAGCTATTTCTATACACTTTGAAATGAGACTGTCTGCCTTTGAAAGAATGATTTCTATTGGCAGCTATCCACTGGTTGGATACAACTATACAGATGTAGGGGTGTCCCTGGAAAATATCAGCAGTTAGACCCAACAGTGAACAAAAGAAATTACTCTACACCTGGCATATATGGCATCATCACCTTCCCTCCTACATTATTGGCATTCAGATCATGATGTCTATTAAATCTAGAGGCTAACAGAAAGGAAGCTGAAAAGAGCACTGGAAATACACTGTCAGGAAAGAAATCTTGCAGCGAAGAACAGCTCAAGTTTGCAGAAATAACCAAACCACTGGAGAGACAGTTTGGACCAGACACAAAGGGTCACATTTTCAAAGTTTTTACATGGCTGAATTGGACTTTTGTGCCCAGAGTAGAAGATGAAAGTAGAAACTGTGTCCACTAATCATTTTCAAAGTAGGAAAACCAATGTAAATGGGCAAAAATCACTTGGGCTGCCAAAGTCTGCCAAAGGCATATCAACAAATGTTTGAAGAAGGAATTAATGATGGAAATTTCATGTGCCCAGAAAGTGATCTGAATTGATCCTTGAGAATGTGGAGAGAATCTGAAACTACAGGAGTCTTTACTGAGCTGGGAATTCTAGCAATATTTTGCATTGTCCTTAGCAATGTCATGTTTTAAAACACCAAGTTTAGCTTCAGTGAAGATTATTGTGGAGTGCAGCTAGAGATAACTGACAACTGAAACTATTGCTAGCATAAGGTAAGGAGCATGAAGTGTCCTGACAGAAGCAGAGGAAAGGGAGAAGGCAGGCAGGCTCCTCAGGGATGCCTAGGCTGTAGGGGGAAGTATTACAAACTCCCTTTCTTGGATACACAGTGCAAGAAGCGTATTAGCACCAAGACTGGGCTTTGTTGCTCTTAGGGTTGCCTATGGTTACAGAGGACTAAGTTTGAATATCTCACAGGTCATCTGCGTCCGTATATTAACAATCTCAAAGTTTCTGCAGTTTCTGTTTATATATAAGCACTTTAGGCAGGTATTTTTATGATCCACTGTCACAATGACATAAATAAGTCATTTTTCAGTAAGGAATAGGTTCAAAGGCACAAAGGGTCATTAGCACCTACCAGTCCCCGAAAAACAAGGGATGCCTTGGAATTATGTAACAATTATGTAATATTCTCTGTTTCCTTCTTCAAACCACTTCCTGACTAGCATTGCCTACTTTGGGGACTTTGATGTCACCATGCTGACCTCTGGCACATACTTGTTCCAGTTTCCTAGCCTATCTAATTCTCTATTTCTGGGCCAATTTCTGGACTCTGGGTTTATGCAAGGAGCAGTTGACAGGTGGTTTAGACTCAGTGTTAATAATTTTCTAGTATTAGACTCAGTTTAACAAAGAGGATGTGAGATTGTGACCAAGTTTACCATGCAATTTAAAATTGATCTCATGCCATATTCACTTCCATGAGTATTTCCATTTTGGAGAGAGAAATGCTTACCTGTTCTGGTAAATAACCCCTTTTAACGCAGTCCAGGCCTTCTTGGCAGAGCTCATTGCCTAGCTGGCAAGCAGCCCCAGATTCACACTGAATTCCACAAAGGAGAAAATGCCAACTTTTCATCATCAGCAGGAAAGCTGCAGAGTATGAGCTTTCCACTTAAATTACCATCCCCTCCTAAATGCCAGCTCAACAGATTGCAAGAAAGAAGCACATACTTCACACGCTGGAAGAAAATCGACCAGTATAAGTTTTCAAGCATGCTTGGGAGCCAACCAATCACAATGTTTTGTCAAATTCTGCTTCAGACTGAAATTCAAGCCAGAAGAATATTTACTAGAAGATGTTAAATTTAGTCACTTGAAAATGTTTTTGCACTTAGGGCCAAACTCAGCCTTGGCTGCCACAGTCAATGAGAGCAGGCATGCATTCTCTCTGTGCCTTTGTTGCAGGGTCCCGCTGGGCAGAGCACACTGTGGACTGCACTACTCTGTTTCCTCTACGCAAAGAAGAGCATGACCCCGTCTGTGACTAATTATCACTTGTTATAGACCATGGCAAACTGCTGTACCACGTAGAACTAAGAGACATTGCCCTAACCTGTAAACAGATCAAAGGGACCATGATGTTAGACCGATTTCTATGTCCCATGGAAATATCCCACCTGGCTGCTTGAAAAGGGATGGGATGAAGGAAGAACTAAATCCTTAGTTTTTCACTCAAAGAGTTTTGTGCTTGACGGAATCCTTCCTTACTCTCTCTGGCTGCAGAAGAACCCCTAACTGAATGCAGTTATGCTGGAAATAAGCTGCAGGATTTAGGATACTGAAGTCAAGGAAAGCTTATCCCTGAGGGCTTTTTAAATCCAGGTAGTGTTTCTTCAGCATTAATGTGGAGGAAAGAAACCAGAACCTATCCTTGCATGTATAGATCAGCCTTACTCACTACCACCTGGCACCGAAAGGCACAGCATAGGTCTTTATAGCACTGAAGCTAGGACAGACAAAATAGTGTGGAATTTCCATCCTGCATGACAAAGATTCAGTGGAAAAATCTCAATATTCAACCCAGTTTTCACACACTTCTTGAAATAACATAAAAATCTTACCATTTAATGCTTTCTTAATTGACGTATTATGTATATCTAGATATGCTTTAAAAATAAGTATTTGAAACTATACAACCAATCTGTGAAAATCTGTGGAATCATTTAAAGGGTATCACAATAAATGAAAGAATTGAATTTTAAGCAAAAAAGTATATCATTATCTCAGAAATGCTTAGGTTGAAATGCAAAGTCTCTTTTCTAATTATCTGAATCCATCATTTCCTTTGTTTTTACAGATGCTCTTTTAATGGACAAGTTCTCAAATCATGTTGAGAAAATTCAGAGATATTTTAAATCAACTGATGTTCATCCTGCCTTTTTGTCTTCCTGAAGGATTTCCATGTTTTCATTTTGGATTTCAAGGGAATCCAGCTGCTTAATCTCTTCTCACCTCTTAGGAAGATTTCCTTCCAAAGAGATAACCTACAGGGTTCCTAATTAGCTCTGCAAATGGTCAAATGGATTCTTCTCAAAGTGACATGGAAAATTTCTGCTTGTACACAGAAGCATGAACAAGAAAACCTAAGACCCTGAAATATTTTTTTAAAGTATTTTTACACGTAAACTTCCTAATTAATGATTTTATCTTTATAACATTTATCCTTACCTTTATTTCTATAATTTCAGTTTTAGTTTTCTCATCATTTAAGGAGGGATTCACACAACCAAACCAGAATGAGCCATTTCAGATACTATAGGGTGTCTTGCCTGATTTCCAGTTGCCTCTCAGAAAGGATGTGGATCTCCTCTAAGTTCTGTGTTAGGTCTGCCAACCCTGTACTGATGTCCTGGATATCTAAGGTATCTAAAAAGGCACAGGGCACCTCTGTTTAGGGAATTGGGTCTTGGAAAGAAACAATTAATGATATAAGTACCTCCAATCAGAGAAAACCAACAATTATTATGCCCTTTGTGTTTCTGTCAAAATGTGAAATTATTGTTCAAAAGTAATTCTGCCGAGAATTTCAGAAGTATCAACCACATGTAGGTGGGGCTGATAGCTCATTTAAATTCTGAGCTCTTCTAAGAAAAATCCACAACTGTATGCAGGAATTTCCTGTGCCATGCTCAAATTATTTAAAGATTAACTTGATAGTGTATTCTTTTCCTAGTAGCTCCACTTGCATTTATTAAGAGAAGAGTAAAAAGTTATCTTGCTAAACAGATCGCTGTGCTACAAGTCATATATAACTAAGCGCAAAACATATCTATTCTGGATAGCAACTTGTTTTCCTTCTTGGTGTTCAGAGAGAAATTAAGAAAAGCATTTTTCACTTGTAAATTTGATGTTACCTCTACATATCAGACCAGCTCTCCATGAAAGTTGGAAGTTGTGGCTAGTTTTACAATTCCTCTTTTTTTAAAATGTTATTCTGCTGGTAATAGAACATATGAAACAGTGAATTTCTGTCTTGACAAGTCCTGGCCAAAAACAACAAAAGAAAAGAAAAAGTTTTCAAAAAACCCTGCAAAATGTTTATGAATTCTAATCCTCAGCACATGAATAAATACATCTGACAAACTGCAGAGTATCTTACAAAGGCCTTTCCCAACCTTTCTAATTTGAGTTCAATTACATGTGTAGTGTTTAGAAACTGAAGTTCACCTTGCCAATATTTTTAAACTAGGGTTGCACTGCATACGGTTATTTGTAAAAGTGAAGGGCAGATAATAAGTTATAATTATCCTATTAATCACCTGTAAAGAATTGCATTCAAGGAAGAATGCATCCTCAAATTACAATAATTCGTTGTTTGAAGAGAAACATTTTTTTTCTGTGCCTGGCAGGAACACACTTGGAGTTTGCTGTGCAAGTTCATGAATATTATGATGAAATCAAGCGATGTATATGCTATGGGCCATGTGGTGTAGATTGCCATAAATCTATAGATGTCAACAAATGTGATGATTTCTAACTGCTAACTAGGTATCAGACTTCCTCATTAGTGTCTACTCCTCGGCAACACCTTTACTTATTCTTTTAAGGAAACATCAGTTTCTTATGGTAGTGTTGGTAACAACATGCTCTCTGGAGTATTTTTCTCTTCTTAGCAAGCACAGCGTATTTTCTCTTTGAAATTCTGCTGCACCAGACCATTTAATGCACGTCCCTGAAGACAAAGCTGTGAGTAAGAGCATGTGAAAATAATGCTTATTGCATGAGATGTTTCAGGTTATCACTGATCATATTTGTTTACAAGTGAATTAAAAATGGCTGCATGGTTATGTTTTTCTTCATTCTCAGTTACTGAATTTTTGTCTCTCCTGAAATTTGCTTTGCGGTATTTTGCAAACAGATAGACTCACAATTTATCTAATTTCCTGGCTTCTAGTTATGCTAAGATAAAATGGAAGAAAAATCTCTATTCCAGTACACTTATTCAATTCCTTTTTCTCACAATTGGTATTTTTTCTCAGATAATGGCTAGTCAGTGACAGCAGAAATAGTAGTTGGGTGTGATATAGTGTTAAAACAAAACAAGACTGTTTTCATAAATGGGTAGCACCACCAAATGGTCATAACTGGATAGAGGGACCCAGGCGCCTACACAGAGGAAGACACATCATATCACCAGCATTGTACAGTTTGCATTAGTCCCACAAGGGTGCAAATTTCAGAGAATGGGTTTAGAAGGGCAATGAAAAGCCACTGATGCCATAAGACACTGCCACAGGGAAGATGATATCAGAGAATATCAATGAAGTGGCCTGGAACGGCAGTTGATCAGGAAGGCAATGCTGCACTCACTAAGATTGTCAAATGCCTTAAGCTAGGTTTTGTAATCTATATTTCAGCACATAAATAAAAGGACCAACACTGAGCTGAGCATCTTTTTCAATACTGCATGCCACCATGCTGGAAAACTCTCCTTATGGGACTTGTCAAAGGTGATAGTAGATAAAACCCAGTGATAGCTTTTTGTGGACATGTCTACTTCTTTACATTTCTGAGCATATTTTTGAAAGAGCTATCACTTTATTTATTGCATGTATAATGTAAAAAAATAAGCATAAAAATATGTTTCTTGATGGGTCATAAAGATGAAAAACAAAGGTTTAAAAGAACATTTGGAAAATTCTTCTATCCAGTATCCATCAGAAGACACATAGCTTCACATTATTCACATAGGTATGAAGTCTTGAAGTGTAAGGAAACTGGCGGACTACTTTGCAGTTTGGCACTAATACATTTGATTGGAGAGATTATATAGCGGTTGCCACTTTCCCTGGGGAAAAAAAAGTAACACACTGCACTTTATAACAAGATCTTGCAAAATTCACAATTTATGGTAAAGGCTTTTGTGCTTTCATAAATTATTTTGGCTGCACCTTCAGCAAGCTTATTTTCCTTCTCACCATATTTATAGGAGAAAAAGATATTTTCTTGTGGACAAACAGAAAAATTTTCACTAATATGAATGCTTATCTTGTGTTTGTGTACATAAATAGCACATACTCATATTTACTTAGTCTGATAGCCCACTCTCAAAAGTTTTTAAATTATATATACAGCATTTGATAAATCTTGGACAGTCTATTTAAATTACATACAGATCAACCTGAATCTTCATTTATTCATTTAAAAAAAACCATTTTTGAAGTCTTGGACACATTTTTATTAATGTTCAATTTCAAAAGCCTCTGAAATATGTTCTTTCACATGACAGATGAAGTGTCAAAATACTGCAAAAAATGTGTCTTTGCAATACCCACATCCTAAGATTGCTAGATACCTTGTAAAAGCCATTTTTTTTCCATGATAGTTGTCTTGGAAGGTCTGATCCTGATAGATGATATGCACACCAATGACTAACAATGATGTCAAGTCTGGTATTCCACAAAACATCACCAAAAGCAATTTTGAGGTATTAAACCTTACTCAGAACTGGGAAACACTAAAGGATTTATATAGTCATCTAATTTAGATGTATTTATCCAAACCATCTCATCCAAGGTCTGATAATTTCTAAGACATATTCAAATTGCATGGTTTTTATACCAAATGAAAAAAGGACTGATGCCATTGTTACTGAAAGAAAATCAAAGATAGGATTTTCATCAAACTTGGACCATTCTCTCCACCTACTATGATTTATGTTTTACCTCATTTCCTAAAAGGGCGTTTATACAGGCTTCAGATGCATCACAGATGGCAGTAAGGTCATGTCCTCCCTCCAGTGCCAGCACAACACGGCCATCCGCTAGCTTCAGCAATTGCTTGGTTAGGTGACCAAAACCTAGTATTCAAATACAGTAGTGCAAATAATTAAAGCAGAACAGATATTACTAGCATATTTCACATCTGCTGCATGAGAATGTAGAAAGCTCATGGATATTGCACAGGGAGCATGGGATATATTTAGTCCAGTGTCCTGTTTCTGACTATGGCCCACACCAGATGCTTTGGAGTTAGGTCTATGGAATTTTGTATGAGACAGATGTGAGATAATGTCCCTCATGCTGATCCCTAATAGCTGGAGATTAGTTGAAACATGAGGTTGTCTCTCTTCTTACCGCTGTTAACCATTATCACCCTGGATTCTCTTCCTATTTGCACATCAATGTAACATATATCCATGTTATTTAGAGAGATCTTAGATAAACCTGGTCACTTATGGCATTGATACAACAAATAATATTTGTAGTTAAACTATGATACTATAATTAAAAATATTTGTATTTTTCAAATGAGATGATGAAATTTTTATTTACAAATTGCTTCTTCTTTTGTATTTGGTGTTTGAGTATAATATACAACCATGGACTGAAAAATAGTAGAAACATATGTTACCTCTTAGTTACATTTTGAAGTGTTTTTGGAAGCAGCACTAGCAACTAGACCACTTATTTTGATTCAATGTTTTGGTATAAGTTGAAACTGTCCAGAACTTCATAGGGATCTCTACTAGTATTGCTCACTCCTGACCAACAATGTTCTAAGAAATTCTGCACCACAGCCAAAAATGATGGTACTTCATTTTGTGTAGTGATCTATAACTACATAAACACTACAACAAAGATTTCATCTGTGATTCAAGTAAAATTAATTTATTTCTTTTTTAACAACAAGAAAAATTGCATGAAAAAATGTTAATTTGGAGAGAAGATATTGGAGAGAAATTTTGTGGTAGTTTCCTAGGACAGCTATTGTTTTTGATGAATCTCCTTTAAGTGAGTAATGATAAGTAAAGCTTTGAAACTATTGAAGTTAAATACCCATCACATCTTGTTCTTAACTTTTCCAGTTGGTCTGTTCTAGTTGCTCTACTGATGGTCATCACTACTCATTCCAGTGCATTTCATAGCCTTAAATAAAGCATTTAGAAGGTACCTGCTAAAGCCTGGGGCTCTATAAAGACAGGAAAATAGTTTTATTATGTGAAGAAGGTCATCAAAAATTAAAAACTACAAAAATGACAAGCATATTTTCTGGAGAAATTTTCCAACACAGAGACTCAAGGCTTGATCTGGCAAACAAGCAATCTCACAATTAGTTCCATTTACATCTTAGGACTTTTTAAAGCACATGCCCAACTGTTTTTAGAACAGGGACTTTAATGATACCGGATTTGGTTTAGCTGTGCAGACAAAAAAAAAAAAACCCAACAAAAAAAAGACCCTCTACTTCCCACTTAATCTATAGATGATCACAGAACACTTGAAGTGAAATATTGTTTCCTTAAGCCACTCCACAATCTTCTGTACCCTCTGAGAACTGCAGTTTTGATTCTAGCAAATTAACTACATTGTGGTTCAAATTACATAGAGGGTTGAAAAACAAATAAAACCTTAAACTCTCATTTAAGCACAACCTTTCCTCATGAAAAAAAACACCCACCCAATCCTCTCTACAAAAGTTCAAATTTAGACAGGATAATAAAAATGAAGGAAGGAGTGGAATGAGGATAACCTTTGATCTTTAGCCAATTTCTACTTTCTTTTACCTACAGGATTTATTTCTGTCTGCATGTTACACGTGCAATCTTCGGATTCATAAGAGAGTGCCAACAGCGTAAACTGAGTCGTACATATAGCATTTAAAGGAAATGAAGAGGAATGAACAGGCGCAGACTCCCCACATCTACAACTCACCCTTTGGGTCTGCGAGAAATTCAAGAGCACTTTTAAGACAACATTATCCTTCGTGTTATACAGCTTCTGTGAAGAAGGGAAAGCTCTATCATGTTTCCCCTGCACATTTTGAAAATTTTGTATGACCACAAATATTGTTACTGCCACATCATAATTTTCTGAGGTGTGCGTGGCAATAAATGTAAAGACTCTGGCAATGTCTTTCTCTTCTTTTAGGCAACCATACATAATATAACTCGTAGACATTGTTACAATGTTAGTTTGCCTGCTCGGTTTCCTAATGATTTTCCTAGTATCAATGTTATAATAATCATCCCTGTCTGAGTCAGGATGCAATGAGCCATACAGAAAGCATCTTTCCCAACAGAGATCACGGTAACAAGATAAAGTGTTGCCAAACAAAATCAACATGATGGGGACTTTTCTTCAGAGTAATTACCCTGAGAAAGTAAAGGTGACTTGCTAGAAAGGGAGGAAATAACTTTAGCCAACAATACCAACATTGCCAGTGACTGAATGAGTTATGGAAATTCTTAACAAAGAAACTTGGATCCTGTGTCACTGCAGCAACCTAGGAAAGATATTAGCTTCCTCAAGGAAATCCCCTGGAGTGCAGAAGTAACAAAATGGAAAGAAAGGAATCCCAGTCAAGTAATGGTTTTAAGATGGGCTATAGTTCATGCCAAATAATTAAGAAAAACAAGAAGAAAATAGTAACAAGCACAATTAAAAGATTCAGTCATCTCCCCTGATATAAGGAGATCAAGCACATATTTAATGTCCCACTGACCAATTCTAAAGTGAGAAAGGAGTCAGACAAGCATTTTGAATCCTGGATCTTCCAACTCATATGAATTTGTAGAAATCAGCAGCAGTTCTTGGCCCTTCTACTGTGCCTGCTGAATAAGGTGCCAGCTGTCATACAGTGATTCTAAAACTGTGTGCTTTCACAGTGGTATATAACAGTTATAGATTAGTGGCATTTCATAGAAACAGAAAAATTTCAGTTATAAAACAGAAAGTCATGTCAAAACATCAGTGCTGGATTTGCAGTCCAGCCTTAAATGGGCATTGCTTCTTTGAGGGTGCAGGTGTCTTCAGGCCATTTAGAGTTTGAGTACCTGACTCAATGACAGGCACTATTAATCAGGGCTTGAAATAGTCTTGGCAGTATCCACAATTATTTGTGTCCATAAACATAAGCAAAAATGTCACATATTAATAATAATAATAAAGAAATATTATGTCAAAATCCAATCATTTTAGTCAATAAGTGAGAAAAGACTATACATACAGGGGTATTTCTCAGATCTTGTAAATGTGCTCAGTGAATTTGTACTTCAGAGAAGTAGCAGCATTTTTAAAAATTAGGTTCACGCAGTGTGCTAGGAAAATCTGAGTGTGGTTTTGTGCCAACTATTATTTTCATAATTTCTGTAATTTAAATGGTAAAAGTACCTCTTTCCTTCACAGATCCAATATTTAGACATCCAAGGTAGAATTTACAAAAGCACTAAATATTCATTTGCTATGAACCTATTACAGACAATGATAAACCGTTGATTTACACAAGAAACATTAAAACACTGCTAAGTAGTTCTGAAAATCCTGCTCACCAATTGGTTTACATTGTCCTGACAAAAAAACCTGTGGGTGATCAATTGTACATCTAAGCACAAAAGACTAGATTAAAACTGAAACCATAATAAACCATGTTATGTATTGGAGAAATATGTAGTATATGAGTTGTTATTTGCCAACCTTTGAAGTAAAAATAACTTCCAAAATTAAAACATAACACGTACTTTTTAATTATACCCTTTCCCCTCCTACAGTGCTAGTAGTGGAGGAGATACAATATTCAGCCTTATGTAAGAAAATATTCTATTGTGGGAAGGCAGAAAGAGAGAAAGTTAATACTGTATTATACTAATGAGCAAGCTGCCAGGCTGTTATTGAAGGATGTAGTGTGCTGATCACTTGAATTACCATCTAAGCAATTAATTCACCTTTTAGTAGACTGATGTCCCAGTAAGGGCACTGTATTTTTTTTTTTTTTCTTTTGTAACAGACAAGCTCCCCATGCACTTCTCTTAGTTCTGCCAAACATCAAGGAATGACATACGTGAGGCTTCTGCCTCATTTGACCAAAGTTGCTGGAGCAACTATACTCTACCTGGACTTACTGAAAATCAAGAAAAAATGTTAAACCCTATAAAAAAGAGAATCCAGAGTTATTTCAGTTTTCTGTTTTTGTTTTTGAGGTATCCTTACTCTGACAACCTGAAATGGAAAGTGGCAAACAGAGAGCTGGTAAAACACCTCTTAACCAGGCCAGTTCCCCTACCAATGGACTCATCACACAACTGTGTTGTGTATTATGGCTAGACAAAGTAAAAATAACAAGTCAATTTGTGTGTACAGCCTCCCATTTTGAGAAAGAAACATTTGAGAATGAAGACAATTTGTGGATGTTATTCTTTTCACATCCTTTCCTCAGCAGACAGGGAAGGGAACCTCATGGATGGGGTACACTCCCAGTCAGCACCGCAGCACTCCTTATTTGCATAAACAGTCATATATGCAACCCAATTTCCTTGCCAGCAAATGTGCAAAGACCCAGTTAGTGGGGACTAAACCTGCCTCAGAAGAAGACAGACTCCTTCCCTCTCCCCCACTGTGCATAAGGAGAGCAGATGTCTCCTGCACAGTCAATTTTTGGGTTGACAGCTGGCCGAACAGAGCTGTGGCGCTGGCCCTTGCTCAGGGAAGGCAGCTGGTGGAGGAACAAGGACACATGAACAACTGAAAGGTTGGCAAAACTTTGGAGTTATGGAGGAAGCCTCCACTTTCTCAGCTTCAGCAGTGGGGCCCCAACAGCTCTTTCGGCTTCAGCGTCTTAAAAGCTACAATCCTACCCTAAATTAAAGGCAGAGTTCTGGTGAGCTCCTCTGGCTACTCAGAGCAGTCTGGAGAGGAATACACGCAAAACAGAAAATCTCCACAGTCTCTGTCCTGGACCTCCAAGCATGTATTTAACTATTATTTACCATTTAATCATGTCATTACTCTCTAATTTACTTGAGAATGTGTTTTCCTCTCATTAAAACTGTTGCAATGATTGCTGCCAAAAGTCTACCCACCAGTGTTCTGTACTCCTTCCCTGTGGTTCCTTCGTGACTATTTGATTAATTTTCATTGATATTCTTCCAACAATAGCATCTAAAATTAACTGGGTCAGTTTTTACATAACTTCCTGAGTCACCAGGCTATGTGTCCTAAATAAATATGTCCATACAGGAGTCAAATGATAATTTACCCTTCCAGCACTGACAGGAGCTAGAACATTTTGTAAAGCTTGTGCTCTATGATAAGAGAACACATTTTCTTGGGTCTTAATTCAGGACCTTTCATTCAAGCAAAACTTCATTTGGATTAAGTCAGAAGTTTGACTCAGTTGGCAGGATGTGGCCCTGAGTGAGGGGGAGAGGGAGATCTTAATGCCAAATACATTCTTATGAAAAACATTTTCCAAATGGCTGAAATTATGAAAGTTAGTGTTGAGGTACCTGAATTTAAATGGTAGAGAGCTGGCCTCCAGGCATTAGCTGCTGATTTCTTGCTTTTAATACCGGAGAAGGAAGCTCAATAACACTTCAAATTACATGTCTCAAGTAGGCATTTAATTTAGATTAAATTAGACAGTAATTGTATGTTAAATAAATACCAACCGTCTCAGGAACACATTTTTTATGGATTAACAATTTATGTAATAGATGTTTTTATTACATGCCTGTTAGTTCTACAGTAATATGTTTTTCATAATTAGCTGCTCTTTAGCTGCTACACTGAACATAACTTATTAAATCTCTATCAAATACATATTCAACAATACATAGGATACCTCTTCGAAAGCCAAATAATACAAACATATCTCACTACAGGAAAAGGCCACCTTGACAGTGCTCAGTAAGATGGTCTGGGCATCTTCACCTCTCTTGAGATATGTAAGTATGCAAGCGGGCCATACAGTCCATTGCATTTGCTTAGTCATGTGGGAAGGAGGAACTTGTACACCTCCACCACACAACAGCACCATTGACCACCTGATGAAATGTTCCTCAGAGAAAACACGTGGAGGAAGAAGACTCCCCCAAACTCTCTTCCCAACTAATTCATACTAAAAAAAAAGGAAGGGACTTCTTTTGTACCCTGTATTATCAAGCAGTAGAGATTTTGCATCATCCATGAAAGGTCATAGAGATGTACAAAATAACGTTGATGTTTTTAGAGCTCTTATAGTGCTGTCACGTGGATTCAGAGGGAAAATATTCAACCACAGATTTCAGCTGCCAGAGTCAAAGCAGGAACTTTTGGATATTTCCAAAACAGGCTGGATGGTTTTAGCCCTGTTCTTACTAGCTATTTGCTCTGTGCCCTCCTTTCTTCTCGGCTTCCTCACATTCTCTTCATCTCTACCTCATCTCACACCTCGCCCAAATAATAGTTTCTCCACTGTCCTGCCATCCTCCCCCTCTTTTTTATTTTGTTTCCTATTTAGTAAATCTGCTACCAAGTAAAGCTGGCCAGGAAGAAAGATTATCCATCCCACAGAGTTCTTCAATGTTTTTTTCAGAAACGTAGCTGTTCTGCATCAGATAGCAGAAGCTAAGAGAGGAAATGTAGAACTGTAAACAGTAAGGTGGCATTTCAGAATCTCGGATTCAGATCTCTCTGAAAAAGGCTGTTGCTTCATCTGGGTGGTGAGGAGATTCTCCATGGAGTTTGAGGGGCTTTCTTTTTTTTTTATTTTCTTTCTTTCTTTTCCCCCCATCCCCCTGGAGATTAAAAATCCCTCTAAAGGGATTCTTTGGGGATAGTCTAATCAGACTGATAATTATCTACTGAAAATCTGTCCCATGTATTGTGAAATCTGCCAACCTGATAGTGCAAGTGGTAGTACTGTTATGATAACTTCTTCCAAATACGATCAAGTTGCCTGTTTTAAACTGATATGCAATATATGCATCTGATGTTACAAATTACAGATGATTATATCTCCAGATCTGAGTCTAGACTCAGTAAGGGGTTGGCTAGAAAACACGACATCTGATAAAAAAAAATAATTCAAAGTATGAGGAATTTGTTTCTAATCCACGC
The DNA here is from genome assembly GCF_031877795.1 of Strix aluco. Classification (NCBI taxonomy): domain Eukaryota; kingdom Metazoa; phylum Chordata; class Aves; order Strigiformes; family Strigidae; genus Strix; species Strix aluco. The sequence continues at coordinate 137,457,610 of NC_133931.1, read as the reverse complement.
TGGAATGAAAATCAGATACTACTATTGACTATCCAAATAAATCAGTAAGCTTGATTAAGTTTGGAGAAGTTTATTATAATGCTACTGCCTATAAAATCAACTTGACACATTTTTAAAATATGTGGGGCAAAGTTTCTGCTGTTATAAATGAGTATAGCTGAAATGTGGGCACTGAGTTATGACTGAAAACAATCTGATGGGAAGATCAAGACTTATTTCTTTTTTTAACTGATGAAAAGCCAAGTCAGTTAATTTTGAATTGACCCAAGAGACTAACACAAAGGATCTGATTTAAAGCCCATCACTCAGAAGCTGAGAACTGACTGCCATTTTCTGAAGATGGTCCACAAAATTCTGCCAAGAAAAGCAGCACGGACTAAATGATCTTTCCAACATATACAGTTTCTCAGTCTACAAATTAAGGCTCTCACTTTATTTGCAGTCATTTATTGACCCTGCCACATCAACATATCACATTAAATTAAGGGCTAGTTCCTTAGCCAGTGTTAATCAGCATGTACCATTATCTAAAGACCTGGCCTCCAGATGTGGATCATTCATCATTCCAAGACTAGAGACGTAGATACAATAAGCATATCAGGGATGGGTTCTTGTAGGTGGATAGACTTGAGGTAAATACTCTATTTCCTGACCAATTTGGCATCAAGTCTCCTGGTGAACTCAGTATTAGTATCAGAGGTCTAGTGTCCCTTAGGATTTGGATCACGTTGTTTAATAAACATAATTTTATAATATCAGGAGGGAATAAGGCAGTGCATTTCTAAGGGATTACTGTACATCTCAAGTAGTTACTCACTTTCCCTCTGGCCTTGTGCCCGTTAACCCCACCTGACATATGCTATAATCACCCAGAAATGCACTGGCTGTCACCACTTATTGAAAAGGTAATGTGTAAAACTCACTAAAGGAAATGGTATTGAAACTAGGTTTGGGATCTGACTCCTTACAGTCTTCTGATTAATTGCAATTTCCAAGTAAAATACATTGAGCAACCTTCTATTATGCTGTTCTATTACAAAAATGTGTAAGAATTAAGGATATGATTTCAAGCCATACAACAGCCCCTTTGTCCCTTTTCATACTATTAAAAGGACACACAGATGTCTTGGAATGGCAGGTAAAACCCCACGGAGTAAAAGAAACTGTAGCTACCATTTGAATGACATAGGTGGCTCTGTGCAACCTTCTTCTCAAATAGAGAAGTCATGTCAGAACCTTGTCACTCATGTTATTACACAGCAGAGTTTGCAAGAGCCTTAACCTGCTGGGAGCACAAGAAAAGGTGGCGGGGATTTTCATGGGCCTCAGGTGAAGGCAGGACCGATGCCACTTTGTTCTCATGCACAAGAGGTGGAAATATGTAGAACATTTTTATTTGCCGTTTCCCAGAATGAAATATATGACTCATCCTCATCACAGATATGTAAAATTTTTAAAGAATGAGAATAGAGATGTTCCATCTTTGTTTTCATTTTGTAGACATTAGGGTCAGGTTTGGCTGCTGGGTGATTGTGAGGGCTTCATGTGCAACACAACTTGTGATCTGGAACAAGTTAACTGGAATAGGAGTGACCTCTTTGCTTTCCCAGAAATTCTTTCCCCCGGAAACATGTATGAGAATAAAATGTTTTCTTAGAATATCGAATATCTCATGCTTGTCTTTCCAGTCTTCTGACATACAGTTCTCAGAAAGAGCCCTTCTGTGAGCATCTGCAGTCAACTGGCAACCCACTAACTACCACTTGAGAACTAGTGCTCCAAAAACCCTCATGGAGTCCTTCACCCACTGTTTTTCTACCTTTTCTTAGAGAAACTTAAAACAATTATGATAACAAGGCCTTTGTGAAAAATGCCTTCAGGTGGCTGAGCCGCCATGGAGTACTGCTTTCTGGATTTTCTGAGAGTGAGGAGCAGAGTCACTCAGGAATGACCTGATTCTGCAGGATCCATAAGTAAGCAAATGACTGCTATCTGCTATCTCTACTGTTACCATAGCATGACCGCAGTATTCAGGGAAGCTGGCAGATCTAAAATAATTGGTAATCTTCATTGAATAATAGAAACATCAAGACAAACAATGACATTTCTGTGCTACGTTCAGACCTAAATCCAGCTAACTAGTGTCAAGGTAATTTGAGGACTCCAGATGTTGTTGCAGCTGCATTACCACAGTCATCTTAGTCATTCTCCTTAAAAGTGGAAAGTTCATAACAGGGCAAAAATCATTCATTCATTGTTAAGATACTGTTTCTTGAGCAACATCAGTAATTTCTTCTTCAAGGGAAAACAGTACATTGACTTTTCTAAATGGATACACTGAAAATCTACTACCAGAATAGCTACTGTTTCTCCCTCCAGAGCTTTAACAGCTAAAAGTAAAATAACCTGCTGCCAGAGCTCAAAGGTCCCTAGCCACTCCAGAAACTTAGCAAACAACATATACCAAACTGCAACATCAGGATTGCATTTATTCTTCCTTCTGACAAAGCTAAAGAGCCACAGCAGCTGAAAGCTTGGGCAAAAATTATCCAAACTGCATAGCAAAGCCACTTAGAAACCCTTGAAAACAGAGGTGTTTGACTGTCTCACTACAGATAAGTAGAGAAGATCAACAAGGAAAAACATCAAATTCAGAACAGCTCCACTCATCAGAGCATGCAGCGGTCACTCCAGCCGAGAAGGATGCACTTTTTAGTCATTCTCAGTTTTGGACAAAATGTTGATTTAATTTCATAAAATAAATGGTCATTGACCAAAATTCTAGCATCTTCCCACTGTTTTTGCCTAAATTTTGCAGTTGGACACTATGTTAGAGGGAATTAATTAATGAATTAATATTAATTACACATGAGAGAGAAAGATGAAGGAAAACAAAAATGAGACATGACAGAATGTGGAAAAGGATAAAAGTGTATGTTGGGTTAATAAAAGAGACTGCTATTAATAAGATGACAAATACACTTGTGACTAAAAGACAATAAAGGCATGTAAGTGAAATTACTGGATGACTGAGTGGATGAGCAAGAACAAAAATGAATGTGAATATGAAACAATATTTTCAAGGAATTAAGATTTTCTTATAACCATCAGGAATGGTCAGAAAGTAAAGAGAGCAGTGAAGTCTTATGATCTTATTTCTGCAAAGGGATGCAGAGCATTTCTGAATTCTTCACCAGGGATATACTTTTGTATCCTTTACATACAGAGAAAGGTGAGGCAGTCCCACAGCTATACTGACATGAAAATGATTCAGATTTTGTCTGCAGTGAACTCTGGTTTCCTCAGTGACCAGTTACTAACTCAAACAAGGTCTAAACATAGACAGTTGGCACTGAATTGAAAATACATTGTGTTTCAGGTGACAGGTTTGTATGTGTGGGCAAAAATGTTAGGGATAACACTCACAGCAAATAAGGTATTTAAATAAGTAGGTACTTGACAATAAGCCTATCTCCCTGGGAGCAACCACATCACTTGCCATTTATTCAGAATTACTACCATACTGTCACAGAGACAAAATCTGAAGTAATCCCACAGTTGCAGTGGGTTTATACCTCTGGAACTGTGAGCGAAATTTGGCCAAGTGCAAACATTTCTCTTATTTTAACCATAGTAAAATAACTTCAGAAACTGTGAATGAAATTCACATTAAAGTTCAAATGCATATTTGGAGATCCACATTTTATCAACCAGAACAGAAATTTTACAGTGAATGCACAAGTTTCTTGAACTCATCTGGACCTAGGTTGCCAACAGCAGTTGCTCCTTCTAACCTTTTAGCTACTCATATGTCTTACCAGACCATGCCTTATTCTAATGGGTCATCACAAATAAACTCAAACTACATTTCCATATATACAAATTCTTAGTGGCAGTGGAAAAGGCAGCTTCTGTCTCCCTCCCAGGTGATATGTGACTCTATCTCAAGCTGATGAGCCCTGGCATACACCTAGCCCAACCTGGAACAGCTCAAAGAGTGCCTGGAAGTCTTTTTAACAAAGACCACAAACCAAAAGCTTTCATTTTCTTTTCCTCATACCCATTGTGAACTCAAACAGTAGATCTATGTATTTACTATAACAATTGCAAGGACAGAGTGCTCATATCTGAGCAGAAAACATGTCTGAGGGCAAGGCCTTGCAGGTAGCTAAAGAAAAAAGTAATTTCCAAACTGAAGATTATTTTTGGTGGTGGTGGCTATTAATAAAATGCATTTCTTTAGTGCTAAAATCTATACAAATCAGAGTAAGATGTGGATGTTGTTGCCTATTCAAGAGGTGTGAAATCCAGCATGTGCAGCTGGCAGTGCTGATATAGGTATGAGTGGGTAGGTTACAGGCAGAGGGGGTGGTAAAAAACCAGGTTTTTTTCCTCCTATCCTGTTTCTTTTACTCCTGCCCAAGAAACAGGCAGGAGTAGTCCTTGTGACCCCTTCAGACTATGATATTTTTACTTCTTGTACATGCTGCCCTGGGTCTTCCTGCATCCTCACTGTGTCTGAAAATGCTCAAGAGAAAATTGTTTCAACATGATTACTATCTGTTCTATGGGACTGCCATACAGGGCATGCAATTTAATGTTTGGATCAGAGGTCTGTCTGAATTTCTGGCTGTGGCTTTTCATGGCCAGTTGTAATGCATAAGTGATCTGCTGTTTGATGTTACAAATTGGACAATTAGAAAAATAAAACATTTTTATTTTATCTGAATTTAAGATTAAAGAAACAAGAAATCTAGGGCTCCACGGTGCCATTTTTCTATCACCCACTTTTACCAACAGAGCTTGTGGTGTTTAAGCTTGCTTTTCATTAGGGAAAAGAGGATAACAGAAAAAACTGATATACAGAAGAAAGGTAGAGGATAATTTATTTCCTCTATTTTTTAGATTTAGGCAGAAACTTTGAAGTTAGCATTTACTGATGGTCTGCAGTTGCAGTCTGAACCTGGCACTCTCTATACTGAGAAAAGCAAAGGTCCAGAATAGTAGATGTTCATTTAATTAACAACTCTATCTTAAAGCATATGCAAAAGGGGTTCATTGTGCAAGCAAGCATAAATCTCTCTTGGCCTAACTTCAGAGCAATTGACCTTACAACCCAAGTAATGTTCCTTTGTGCACAGTTTTTATATGCAATTTCTAGATTTACTGTTTCAAAGAAAGAGCATGTAAACAATTTCAGCTGAGCCTCAAGTGATCAACTCATTCATCCTACAGCTGGATGAAAGTTTGTGCCAAACTGGAAAAATTGTTCTGGAAAGAGTCTCTACTGATGCTACTTTCAGTGGATCCAGATTCAAATTTTTCATTGATTTATTTTCACATGCTGCTGATATCTTAATTAGGAATGAAATTAGAAGAAGAGAAATGACAAGTTTTAGCAGTTCGTTGGACATCAGAGAATATAATAGGAAAAGGTAATGACATTTTGCCAGCCCAAGAGTGTTCCCTTGTCAGTCATTAAAGGACAGCTACAAATAAAAAATTATGAGGCCTTCTCCAAGAAAAAGCCAGAAGAGAAAACATAGGTAACATAAATGTAACTTCTACTTGCTCCCAGTCTAACTATCCAGCATCTTAAAGTCTTGATGTTTCTTTCTTCTATAAACAAAATTTCAGGCCACATTTTAAAAGGTTCAATATGCAAAGCACACATATCACTTCCATACGTGTGTTCTAGGTGACAACTATATGGAAACAGTGACAAACCCTTTCCTTGATTAAACACTGAAAAGCCTTTATTAGAAAATCTACCAAAAATGAAAATGTCAGTAGTGCGCATTAAAAATCTCAAAGTAACTGGCTCCAAGATGAATCTTGGCAGACTAAAGTCCATATGTGGGAGAAGCAATTTTAGCACTTAGCAAATATCCAAAAATCTGCAATTAACCCCAAGAGATTCTTCAAATCTCTTGTAGTCTGACAGGCTTTTTTGGTTGGCCACTTCCAGAAAGCTCTGGGTCAGCCTCTGGAGGCTCCACTGGCCATCGAAAGGGTCAGACACCAAGGTTGGGTGGTTAAGCTGGGGCAGACCAGAATATCTCAAGCTCACTAGGAGGTTATCCTTATCCTTATATTATATGTAAGTATGACCAATCTTTTATACATTATTAGAACTGATTGAAATATTAATTACAAATAAATAATTCAGATAGTATAGTCCTTCTTCATGTTCATAATATTTGTAAACATATGTTAGTATTTGCCAAATGTTATGTTCAGCTTAGAGGCTCCCTGCACACTGTTTTCTTTGACTTCCTAACCTTAATTATCCATTTATTATTAGTACTCATAAAATGACATCCGATAGTATCTGCTCTCTTACTGTGTAATTGAAACTTTACATAGAACAGAATAAGGATTAATTAAGATAAAGTGATAACTAGTAAATAACCAGTTCGCTTGATCACACAAATATCCAAGAATATTTGCAAAGAAATACCACTCCTCAGACTTAAATGAGAACATAAATTAGAGCTTGTGACTATTTCATAATAGGAAATGAAAAAGGAACACAAGCAGGGATAGGATGAATGAGTTTTAAAAGTCAAAGAAATGTTTACTAAAAAGAACAGCATGCATATGCATTCCTATTTGAATGGGCCACTTGTCCCTTTTGCAACCTGATAAAACAAATGAGGCAATACAAATCAAGACGAGTTAGCAGAAGAACAGCAAATGGCCATTGTAAAAGTAAAGGCCAGAGGAAAATGGATGCCACAAAGGCCCCAGTACTGCAAGTTTTTTTGCAAGCAGATTTAACTGGTGTCCTGTGGCCAGACACCTTTAGTCAGACATGCCATTTCACTTAAGGAGAGAAAACAGCAAGATCATGTCCAAAGACAGTAAAGTAAAATGGAATAATAACTTGACCCTTACAAAGTTCATATTTTGGAAAGAAAATAGTAGAAATCTTGCACAAACAATTTTTCATAAGAATCTGTCCATTCTTCAACCATTTTTATGTGATCAACCAGGAATGTTATTCTTTCCTTCAAAGACATACTGCCTTGTTTTCACCGATTTACCCTGACTGTCAAGGAGCCTTCCAGAAAACAGTGGATAAGCTGAGAATTTATGCAGTCCATATCCACCATCAGACAAATCACTGCAAAGTTTCATTTTCCCCCTTGCCTGTCTGACAAAACTGCAAGACAGCCAAATACAGGTGTTCAGATATATTCAGACAACACTCTTTTTTCTTTCTCTCTTTTTAATATAATATTTTGTCATTTACTCTGGTGAAAACATTATGGTTGGTAAAGTAAGATCAAGCAATAATTCTAATTTTTTAAAGCCTTTAAAGCAATTTTTTGAGAAATATGGGAGTTTAGACAGCACATTTATTTAGTTTTAATTTTTGTGCTGTCATACATCAGCGCTGAAGTCCTGATTTAGAACACATGCAGCTTGCCTTTGAAGTTTTGGCTGTTTTTTAACAATGGCAAAAAAAGATATAAAGAAATTAAACAGCACTAAAAAATCATAAAAGAGGGCTTTTGTGCTCTTGATTTATATATTGTTTTTATGTTTGTTTAAAAAAAAGCTTTATTCTCAATAATCTTTCATGGGAAGCTTTGCTCTGACATACCTTTATTCATCTAAGCCTTTTCTTCTGCGTTGACCTTTCTTTTCTCCTTCCTATCCACCCAAGTCTCTGAACAGTGCTTTCTAATATCGTTCCCATTCAGTAGCAAGGTGAGTTTATTGGAATTCTTCTGAAAATTGAGAGTGGAAAATGCGCAGTGATATGTTAAACTGAAATTTTTTAGATAAAAGCAATAAATATTCCAAGTAAACAGGACCTCCACATGAAACTGCTTTTTTCTCATAGTGCTTGCCGGAGTCCTGGGTTGCACATGTGCAGTGGCATACGTGGTCCTTTTGGTCAAGTTACACAACACTGGCATTTTCCAAGGAAGTTCGTGATAGTTGCCATTCATTTTTGTCTAATGTGTTGTAATGAATACAAGCCAATGTCATACTTATTTGTTCTGTGGCCAGCTTTTTCCTCTTATTCTCTCCCCCTTTCAGCTCAAGGACTAAACTGTTGAAACAAAAACAAAAACACCACAACTGGCTTTATAGTTTTTCTCCTCCTTAGAGTCTTCCATTCCCCAGAAAATTTTAGTGCATACTAGTGTAATCTAAAGGTACCAACACCATGTGTTGCTAAGACCGGTTTTAATTGCAGTCTACCTTCAAAACATATTGAAAGTAATTTCTAGACAGACCAAGTCCTGAAAGTGTCCAGATGTTTGAAGCGGAACATTAAAAAAACCCATAATTCTTAATTGTCAGCCCAAATATATATGTATACAGTACCACTGTGTATGTGTAGGAGGATATGTGCAGGGCATTTATGATAGCTGAGGGAGCTGGAGAAGCAGGAGCTGACAAGGGAGCTGGACTTTGAGGCATTGCAGGAAGGTTAACAGCTGTGTATCGGGAATTTACTGGGGACCTCCTCCTCACTGTATCTCTTCCCTTGCCTTCATCATCTCATATCCATATGATTCTATGCACCCCTTCTAAAATACTGCTTACTCTTAACAGTGAAATAATGACAGCTGCATCTGAGGAGAAAGTTCTTTTTGTATTCCAGCTCATGCATGGGTTAGTGCAAATTAACAGAACCAATAGAATCTCCTACCACCAACACTGACACCTGGATTTATGTCAAAATAGGCTTTCCCAGTGAAGCATAGTGGTAAGCTTGTTGCAAAGGTACCTCTGAGTTCCACAATATGTCTCTTAAAATCCATATGAAGAACTTGTGTAACATTTTGACTCAACATAGAAGGTTCTGCAGTTTATTTTATTTTTATGGAATTTAACGATCGGTTTTAGCAACTCAGTCTGTGTTAACAGAAAACTTTCTTATGAGTTAATTTAATTTCATGTTTAATCCATGATCTTTCTACATCTTGAAGCAAATACTGCTGGATGGAAAAAAACGCTTTGATTTTAGCATTCATCAGGATTCTTCTCCCCTATCTTTACCCAATGAAAAGTTAGCTGTCTTGCCTCTGCTACTCCAGGAGGAATCTACCCAGGAAGATCTCTTGCACCAATTTTTGGAATTAAACACCTCTTTATATTGACTGACTGTCATGGACAAATCTGAACTGGTTAAGATGTACAATGTTCAGAAAGCCAGACTTAGAGAGGGGAAGCATATCTATGGCTCTGAAGACTATTTACATCAAGGCAGGTAAAATTTGCTTTCATCTACCAAGGTCATGCTTTGGTATTGTAAGCACAGCATGCTCAGTGAGAAGCTTCTCAGGTAAACATGAAATTAGAGATGAATGCATTTAGATTAAGTAGCCTATGTCTCTGATAATACCACAATAAAAATTACTCTTGCTAGAGATTTTGTAGGTTACAGAGCCCTGCTTTCAAATTCCTATTTGAGAATTTTCAAATTTTTATTTAAGCAAGTTATAATACTAATATAATCGTACAATATTAGCATATTAATTATACAGTTACTAGGAAACTATTTATAAAAATAGTTTCTATATAATAATACTATCCAGTGTATTTATAATAATCATTCAAATCTCAAGTTAGCAGGGGTATTTTTGTACAGAAATCACAGAAATGATGTAGAAATTATGGTTCTACTTGTAACACAGAAGAAGTCATATTAGCATGTCATAATAATAATCTTTTTAGCATTAAAGTTTATTCATCTATGAATATCTTGTAGAATATTTCCAGATTCATAAACTTTGAAAATAATTATATGCAGACAGAGGACTTCTATGCCAAATTTGTTCCGTTAGTCCTAGTAATAATTCTTCAGACTGCACTTCTGACTCAAAATATTTTTTATCCTATCAACCCAATTTGCACCTTGCTTTCTTTGGCTAAGACATACATCATCAGCTCTTTTAAGCTCTGCTCAGTACTTAGCTCAATCTCTCTTAACACATTTTTATTCCACTGTTCTTTTCCCTTGAATATACTGGCACTTCTCTGCTAATAACATCATAAAAACTTGGTAAGTGGTATGCATTTACCAGGGGGGATTTTAGATATCCCAGAAAAAAGGGAATTGGCTATTTGTTGTGGTGTTCTGGAAGTTAAGCAACCCAGTCAAAAGAATGCTTCCAGCTTGGATGTCTGATGTCCAGCCTTGCCACCCTCACACCTGGGATTTCCCAGGCTGAAACACAGGAAAATGTCCATCATTAATTAATTTGCTGCTCTCAAGCCCTTTCTTTCAGATTAGCAGTTGATGTATCTCTAAACAGTGCCACCATAAATAGCTATTTCACTTCAAAAAGGAGACATTTGAAAGAGGGGAATGATTGCTTACTTTAGAAAGATAAAGTGAAGGGAATGAAAACTGAATCTCTAGGGACATGCTCCAAGAGTGAAATCTACACAGATCAATCTCCCAAAGGTAGTAAGTAGTACAAGTAATTGATCTGAAACTAACACAGAAGATATAGTTCAGTAACATAGTGATTTAATAATAATAATAAAACAGACTAGGCAATATTCCTGTAGTAGTGAGAGGCCTTTTCTCTGAACTTTTTTGATTGTATGCTTATTTTTGATGCCTTTCTGAAGCAGAGTCTACTAACTGTGCATTAGTTTTCTTAAAAGTTAAGGAAACATTCAGAGCAAACCAATGCATTTCCCAGACGCACCATCTTTCACTAGAGTTTTAATAAAATAAAAATAAAAACCGTGTTATCCAATGGACTCTCTTAGGTAGTTGAGTCACAATGACAAGAAGGATGGGCGGATTTTGAAGAAAAAAGCAGGTTACTCAAGACATAGTGTTTGACATCTGGTTTACGATACTCTAATTGTCAGTAGTCAGCCAAAGCCAAAAGACCGCTATTGTCTTTCAGATGAAATGCATCTAGAACAGTACTATTTACTCAATTAAATATATCCTCTCAGTTTCTGTTTGGAGTATATGTACTACCTTGGAATAGAAGATATTTTCCACTTTCTCTCTTAAAAACACTGGGTTTAGGTGTGACAAGTTCTGATGGTCAGTGTACACTGCGCTAGAGGCGGCTGTGTGAGTAAAGTGGTTATACCATAGGTACCCTTGTTATAAGATGGTCAGTTCCATTAAAATAAATTACAAAATTTTCTTTGAATGTAATGAAACATAATAAAAAATTCAGACCAATCATCTATAAGTCTGTTTGAAAATCTGATGCAAAAAATGAAAATTAGCAGTAGCTTTCTTACTTTACCTTTCTGTTTTAACCATGAAATTCAGATCACAATAAGGAAACTTAGTTGGTCTGAATGGAAAACAGTCGTCTTATATTCTAAATTTTTTCCTTTTCTTTCTCTTTTCCTTTCCTTTCCTTTTCTTTTCTTTCTTTTTCTCTTTTCTTTTCTTTTCTTTTCTTTTCTTTTCTTTTCTTTTCTTTTCTTTTCTTTTCTTTTCTTTTCTTTTCTTTTCTTTTCTTTTCTTTTCTTTTCTTTTCTTTTCTTTTCTTTTCTTTTCTTTTCTTTTCTTTTTTCTCTTTTCTTCTCTTTTCTTCTCTTTTCTTCTCTTTTATCTTTTCTTTCTCTTCTCTTTTTCTTTTCTTCTAATTTTTATTTTTAATTTTCTCTTTTCCTTTTTCATTTTATCTTTTTCCTTTTCTTTTCCTTTTCTCTCCATTTCCCAACTTTATTATGTCTGTGACAAAATGCTAAATTTGGTCAGGCAGGTTCAATTTCCCATTCTTTTTTGAAAGCACTGTGTAAACACTTAGTTTCATTAAGTGCCACTGGGAGTCCAGCACCACATAACTAATCAGAGAATTCAGTAGCTTCATGTCCATGTGATGCCTCAAGTTCAAAGGGGACAAAGACATCCTGTTTGGTGCTTTGTTTCACTCAAGCTATTAAAACTGCACAGACCCCTTTAAGTGTTTTTTAAACTAATCTTCTTTATTCCCTATCAGTAACCTAAAGCTTTATAAAAAACAGTGCCAGTTTAGATATTTTTCAAATTTGTAATGTGGTTTGGAAAAAAAACCCGGTGATTCTCAATGAAGTGGAAGGACTGGAACTCGTGGTGGATGTAAACATTTCAGATCTACTACTTTTTTCCATATCCCTTAAAGATCTTGGCTTAGTAATTCTGTTCAACTTTTGTGACCTTAATGTTTTTCCTCAAAATGCATGCTGGGAAATTCCCAGAGGTGTGCACTGTGTGTGGGAATGTATACACCCAAAACGGGTCAAAAGAAAAAAATTACATGGTTCAGAACATATGCACTGTCTTCATGTATATTCTACAAAGCTACAGTTGATGCAGTTGGCACCACTAGAAAAATAAAGTTTTGTTCACAAGGTCATATAAACATCACAATTTTTTGGATAACTCCTTTGATGTAGCATATTTGTTAATTAAATTACAAGTTTTGAAATAACATCTTATCACTTGATCAGTAGATTTTTCTTACTGTTTTTCCCAGGGCTTGATGAAGGTTTAAGAAGTTTTCTTACTTGAATGTTTGGGTGAATGAAAAATTACTTTTAACCTGTTTAGGCTGGCTTCTTAAGTTTCAACAATCCTAGGTTCCACTTTACCACTTTTACTTGTGTACTGATTCTTGGAAGCATTGGACATAAATAAGCAACTATTTTAAAGCTGATTGCACAAAAATTATTTAAAATCCTGGTAAATTTGTTAGTACACAAAGCAGTCATACTCAAACATGATTTTACTGCAAAGCTGTTCCTCCAATGCAGGAACCATAAAAGATGCTTTCTGTACTTGGAAGCAACTTTCTGCTGAAAATAAAGGATTTATTTGCAATAGTCATATCTGATACTACAGATACTGGCTTTTTTAAGAGAAATAAAATAGATACAAATAATAACAATTGGATTTAATTTGTTACTAGTCAACATCTCTTTTTCTACAAAAAAAATTTTAAAATATTCTTGTTCAGTTTTTTCCATGTTTTTTGTAGAATTGACGCATTTTTAAGAGAAAGAAACAATGATGACTTTTGGTTTTAATTTAAAAAATAAACTAATATGAAAGTTTTCAAAATAAAATATATTTGTGAAAATGTATCAATTTTTAGAGAGAGATATATAAAATATATTATTTTTAGTATATATATAAAATAATATATATATAATTGATATATATCAATTTTAAAATTTTCTTTCAGCAGCATAAAAATGTTATGCAAGAAAATTGTAAGTTATTCTTTGCAAATCTTGAACATTGCTTAATAATAAGAAAAAGATGCAGAAGAACATAAACAATATGCCCAAACTGCAATCATAAATGAAAACATAAATTATGTGGCAAAACATGTGAGTGATCATCTTTCCATACAACACAATCACTGAGGAAAATAATTTTGAGGCTAGCACATTTAAAACCCAGACATTGAAGGATACATTCCACTATTAAATGGAACAGCTTTATTTTGTTTTGCTTTTAGGGATTGCTAACCCATTTTAAGTAAGTAAAAAACAGATTTAGAAATCAGCCCAAAAACCACACTGCACCTAAATGGATGCAATGCCAGACACCAAAAAGGTTTTCGTCACCATATAGCTAGAGAACCAGTCTTTTTTTACAGAGAGGAATCTAAGGAAAAGGGTTAAGACTATGGATCAAAGGAAAAAATTTAATTCATGCTAACATTTACTGTCATAAACAGAAACCAGGCAGTAACTGAATTTTGATTAACTAGCAATGTTTTGTTGTTCTAGATAGATACTTATTTTTAGTTTCTTCTTCCAAAGAAGATCTTCCAAGATCTGTCCCTTAGTCCATTTTAGTGTATATGAATCATAATCAATGATGAGGAGAAAAGGAGGAATCCGAAGTAAATAAATTACTACAAAATGCATTTCGAATGGATTTATTTTACAGCAGAAGTACTCCATTTTCCTTCCAAGTTAATTCTATAAACCTTCAGGAAATATTTAAATAACAGCTTTCTCATGTGAATATGCTTTTGAAGAGTTTTTAGCATGTGTTTTTGTACCATATTAATACTTACAATGCAAGGTCTGTCCCTGAAAACTTTACTTAGTTTAGTAAATCTTAATCAGGTTGGTGGAGTGGTCTCAATCAACAGGACTGCTCAAAGTGAGTAAAAGCTGGTGGGATTAGGTCCTACATTCTTGCATTTCCAGCAATTTTATGGCAATTAGTTGGTGTAAGCAAGAACAATTTCCTTAGAAAAACCCACCACCACCCCGAAAACAACAAACAAAGGTAATTAAAATGCTGAAAAAAAAAAGTAGGATTTTTTTTTTTTAAATGTGTTGGTAACTTGCACCATTTTATTGCAGATTTCATGGTATTCAGTGTTTGCATTAAATCTATTATAGTCAGGAGACTGCAATGAAATCTCACTGTTCAGTTGATAAAGAAATGGCTGCAGGGAAAAGCTTAAAATATGAAGGAGTTGTATCCAAAACCAAATCTGAGTAGTATTTTAATAACTCTTACAATATATTTGAGGTCTGAAGCAGTGGTTTTTAACTTCTAGAATTGGAGGTACTGATATTCTATTTAAGGTGCAAACATCCTGCATGGTGCTGCATATGTGACTTTTTGAAACTACTGCCATGAATTGATGTTTTGAGTTTAATCATATGAGTAAGCACTAATTTGCCTTTACCCACAAATATCTGACATCCCTGTTATAAGTCCTATTTTAGTAATTTATTTTCTTTGAGCCAATAGTACACCTTGAACTTAATTTTTTAAATTTTGTATGTTTGCTTGGGTGAAAAAAACCCCACAACAGTAACTAAGATAATTGCCTGGGATCAAAGCTAAAAATACCAAGAAAATCTCTTCAGATCAGTGAAGAATTGCTGGTGCTGATACCAGTCAGACCTAAAGTGTACTTGATACTGGGATAGTGTGAAAAAGATGAGTTTGCAGACCAAAAAACCAGATGGCCTCTTATCACCCCATGGGGCTAAACACACAAGAACAAACTTCAGAGACGCCTTACCTTTACCTTGTCTGTCCCTATCAGGACAGACTGTTATATTAGGGGTTATTGCCTCTCTAGACCTCCCTGTGATCAGCTTTTGAAGTCCATGGCCAAGAGGCCAGTGTGAGAATATCACCACAGATAAGAGGTGTTTGCTCTGTGAAATATTCAGGACAGGAATCCATGGACCCTGTGATAGTTCAGCAGGGAACCACAAACTCCAGCTAATATCTTCTAATCCCCTGTTGGTTAGAAAACTACCCACCATAAAAAGCATAACTGGCTGTTTATTTGCGCAGGCAAGAGATAACATCTTAAAGTTACAGTCTGCCTTAAGTAGTAGGGATGTGAAGCCCAAAGAAATGAACCATCCAAGCTCATAATCAAAATTGTGTGTGCTCCCTTCTTCTCTGCCTAATGAGATGTAAACATTTTGGCTGGTGTCTCTTTTGAAAGATATTAATCAAATATATTGGTTAGAAATCACAAAGGATAGTCCGGTCTGCAAATTACATGTCTTCTTTTATAGCATTCTAAAGCTGTGAACAATATGTTAAAAATTTTCCCATGGCGCAACCAAGTAAATACTTGTGGCACATTTCTATTTATTACAGAGAATAGTTAAATTCTAAGACATAAATCATGTTCTTCTACTAAAGGCTTTACAAATTCCCAAAGACAAGCCTAATTCCCAATGCAACGATGCTATAAAAGATCAGACACTTTGTTATGGAGAAATCCAGATTTGGAGATGTCTTTCAACAATTTTCTCTCAGGACCCAATCCTGTGAAAGGCACATGCAAGTTACTGAACACTGTGTCAAGCTCCATTAGTTTCAAAATGTCCCTAAAAATTTATATTTAATTTGCTGTATTTAAATTGTAATCTGACAAGTTTAATACTGTCTAAGCAAAAAAAAATCATTTTCTTTTTCTTTCTTCTACTAAATTACAGTCTTTTGGTTTCAGTAAAGAAAAAGATTTCATAAGTTTAAATTTCAAAACTGAGAGAAGTTGTCACCAATTTTACCTTTTTTGCATGCCTTACATCAGTTATTGTCATTAGCCAATGTCACTACTGTAGCATGAAAGAAAAAATAACAAGACATAGGTGAAGAGATAAGGGAAGATGACTGAAAAGGGAAAATCATTCTTAATAGTTCTGTAGACCCTTTTTTTTTCCCAATTGTAATCTATCCTCTGCCCTGTCCCCAGCAACTGCCCTAAATCAAGGAACTGGCACCTGATGCATTCTGCAGATGGATCAGCACTGTGTATCTGGAACATAGTACACAGGTGGTTTTTCACTTGTACGGGTTAGTTAACTAGCCAGCAGACAGATCTTCTGTTTGTGGGGCAGAAGCGGGAGTGGAAAATGAAAATCTCTCCTGGCTGATTTACAGAAAGAAAGGCTAAGTGAAAGAGCAGGTCAAATCTGTGCTTATTTATTAATATTTCTAATTGTTCTTACTTCCTGCTTAAGTAGACCCTTTCTGGAAAGCACACCAGTTAACCAGACAGTCATTGAAAACACTGGGCAATAACAAAATCAGTGCTAAGATTTCTGAATCCTTCAGATGTGTTTTAAATACATATCCAGTTAGACACAAGTGCCCCAAAGTCTGAAGACAAAGATTTCCCTGGCCTCAGTAAATGAGGTGAATTGTTAACCAATCTGTTTCTCTTGGTTCAAAACCATAGTCCAAGACATTGACACATGTTTACTTGACAGCATGTGAAGGCAGATTCCTTGACCCAGCATTAGAATTGTCCATTCATATTTTTTTCTGTATTTCTGCAAACAAGCATTAATCTCTTCTTTAAATGGAAATCTAAAAAAAACCCAAACCAACCATTTATCCTCTTCACCTTTGCCTTTTACTACGCTATGTTCTAGAGAGGACACTGATTTTAGACAGTGAATTCCAATCTTTGTTCAATTTCCACAGCAGCCAACACACTACTCTTCCTCACAGAACAGGATTTCTGGACTTTCATATTCATAAACATAAATGTAGTGTAAATGTCAATAATGTGCCGGATCCTGGAACCACTGGCAAATAATTCACTGATATTTGCAGTGCAAGAGCAAGTTTAAGGAATACCAATGCAGGAGTAAATGCAGCATAATCTGAGTTGGAAGGCTGGGCAATACAGTGGCCATGCCCAAGCCATAGGAAATGCTATGGCAACCATTCCTGTAGCCTAGTAGGAAAAAGGAATCAAAATGCTTTCCTTCTCCCAATAAATCCTACGAAAATACTCATGTCTGAGGTGGGTCACCAACGAACTTGTCATCTATTATGATGCTTTTTGTATTTTACTAAGCAACCATTCAATTAGTACTCAAGAAATCACCCTAGAGAAAACCCAAACTTTGCTTTCCAAAATGGACAACTGGAAGCAAAGTCTTAATGTTATGTTTTCTTGCTGCCAGTCACTGGGTACCCTATAGTTTACAAGAAAGAAAAGGAACAAAAGAAAAATTTCTGATACGAATCAGGAGACTCCCCCATGAAAAACTACATGAATGATCATTGCTCCACCCCACCTTCAGTGCTTTTAGTTCTGAGTCAAAAACTCAAGATCTATCCTGCTTGATAGCCATCTTATCACCTCCAGTACTGCAAAGATAACCAAATTATGTTAACCAAAATCAAATCTCTGAACTCAGAAGAATTCAGACAAGAAGGCAGCTGTGGGACCTGAGTTAATTTTACAGCCTTCTGCTACCAAAAGGTATCCTACTCAATCCCTCTCTTTCTCTACTGCTCCTGCCCCATTTCCACTAGCTGTGGCACACATTGGTTCCTCCATAACCTGATTCATCTTCATAGCCCAACAGAAATTTCTCAATTTTTTTTGGTTGATTAACTTTTCTGATGTGTTGATGAGTTAATGCTGCATGTGTTTACAGAGAGATCTGACAAGAACCAGAGCCAGTAAGTAATGGACAATTCAGAAGGGGAAGGGGCATGCAACAACCCCTTTCTATGGCAATGAACTGTTAGAGCTGCTCTTACTGTCTACTGGAACTGCACTCCGAAGCAGTTAGTGTCAGACTTTCCAAGATCATAGCTTTTTGTGCTGATAGTTGAGTGACAAAGATTTTCTTGCTTGTGAAGAGAATAAATTTGACATGGCATCATAAAAGCTTGCAATGCCATTTTTAGACACTTGAATTGTGTTTAAACAGCTATCAAGTCAAAACTACTATTCTGTTCAGTTAACTGTCAGTTTGCATGGACCCTTTTTGCCTGCCTTCCTTTAACATTTACCTACTATATTAGCCCCAGTAGTCCCAGTCAGAACTCTTTTTCAGAGTCAAGTGTCAGGGAAGTCTTACAGACAATCACAAGAAAGTGTAGTCCCTCCCCAAAGACATTTCAATCACTGTACCCTAAACAACTCACAGTCAGTCCAAGGTACTGTCCAGTCGATAGTTATATTATCTGGGGACTCCTTTAGAAATTAAGTGTTTCCAGGAAAAAAAGCAACAAACATGTATGTAATTTGCAGTACTTGAAATACTCAGACTAGTAACACAGAATAAGAAATAGTGAGGCTGGCACATAGGAAACCTTTCTCTGAAATATACCTGAAGTACCAGGCTTAGACCCAGATCAATTCTACATTCAAATTCAGTCATCTACAGTTCTAGCATTTTCTTTTGGTCTTACATGACATGTAGTGGGAAACTGGAAAGAATTCCAAGATACAGTAGGAGAAGATACAATTGTGAAGACTCAAGAAAACACTGGTCATTGAAGTGAAATTTCATTAAGTGATTTTTGCATGAAGCCTCTAATGTCACACAATGAGTGTGCCATAACCTTTGTAAGGATGCTGTAAGCCATCTATTTATAATTCTCATTTAAAGTCTTCCAGTGATGGCAAATACACCATGCTAGATCAT
Source organism: Strix aluco (assembly GCF_031877795.1). Lineage (NCBI taxonomy): Eukaryota > Metazoa > Chordata > Aves > Strigiformes > Strigidae > Strix > Strix aluco. The sequence goes on along the minus strand of NC_133931.1, from coordinate 137,438,722 downwards.
TTGTTTCAGTGATCAGTAATCTCATTATTAAAACCATGCGCATTACTTCTGAATTTGCTTGTCCTCAGATGCTAGGCATTTTATTTTTCTATAGCATAGTATGCTACATTCAGGGACCTTGTTATCAAAAATCATTACTCTCTGTGGAAAGTAGAAACTGAAATGTGAAGAGCAAAGCAGAAACCAACAGGGCAGGCACCCAAGTTCAACCTGGTTGCTCTTACTTGTATTCTGAGAAGAACCAATTTGAGCCATGAGAAGTGATTCCTTGACAGAAGACTTGTAGGCTACATACAAGTCAGCAGCCGTTTTTACATATTAATTTCTACCGCTTAGGCTGACATATCCTTTGGAAATAAACTGTTTAGAGCATTAATTATTTCCTCTGCTGTGATTAATCAGACAAATTGTGCACTGCTACAGTGAAGTCCTCTAAGCCCTACCTGTCGAGGGCTCATGAGGAGGGAAAATGTTCATAGCTTTAACACTTTTTTTCACTGGTCCCACTTGAATGGAATGCATCACAGCATAATGCAGTTTTTGATAAGTTAAGGGAGTTATTGCAATTTTCACTAAAAACTTTAAAAGTTGCAAATCAGCTTAGTTAGAGTCAGTTATATTCTAGACACTTGATCAACCTTACATCACAAATTGGCATAACAGTAGACAGGTATCCAAACTGACAAAATATAATTTACTCTTTAAATCCCTGCAGGGGTATGTTTTCCCACTGTTAATTGCTCATCTTATTTTGCACTCTGGTGGCAAATAGCATTTTTGGAATAAGAGTGTAAAACAACAGGAAAGCTTCAGTAAATCACCATAGCCCTTAACAAATGTAGTGCTTCAGGAAGATAAGTATCCTGAAAAAAATCTTCATTCTTGCTTGACACTTCTCTATTTATTTTATTCTTTTTATGGAATGATCACCACTTAATGAGCAAATATATACAATATTTACTTGAACGGTAAAGTGATCTCAGTGACATTAATGCAAGCATTATTCTAAGGGATGCTCTATAAAACAAAGCACTTCACCTCAGGATAATGTTACTGGGAGAACTTCAGTCAGCAGAGCTAAATTCAAAAATAGTGCTCTTACAAGATTTAACAGCTTGAAAATTTATGATCAGATCTGGCAGCTCTTTTTCAGACCTGTTCACTGTACAGAATTCAAATGGTATGATAACACAATACATTTTAGCAGAGGTTGTAAAAATTAACTATAAAATAAAGTGCAGAATATGTCAGCTCTATCTTCAGTAGTTCCACCTAAGCATCATCAGGATAGGATGGAAGAGTAGATTCATACTCTCTAGGCATTTCCTTACTATTCTAAATAGGAAACTCCTTTATCCCCTTTATTTCTTGCTTTGATCTATCTTCTATTTGATCTATCTTCTATTTGATACAACTATGTCTTTATAATATATAATATATTGTGCTGATATTTTATCTGTTACTTTATTGAAAAAATAATACAGTACTAGTAACAAAAAGGAAATATTAAGCTAGTCAGGAACTGAGGACTGTTTTCCTCTTATCTTATTATAGTTTACAGTAAAATTAAAGCACTTTTATAGCCCCTGATCTAAACAAAGGGATCCCAATGACATCAATAGCTAGTCTGCATAAGAGAGTTGTGCATGAGAGAGCCCTGCTGCTGCATCCACCTTCACCACACAGCTTGGAGAACCAGTTTAACCAAGCAACGTTGACAGAGCTATGCTAATACTAAAGATGGACTTGATAATACAAAAGATACTTCACTATTTCAGCTAATGAAGTTAAGTTTGACTCATAAGAGGGGTCAAGGAAAGTAAAATCTGAGATAAATTGCTTCAATATCCCTGACAATCTGAGCCAGACCCCACCAGAAGTTAGAGAAGCTCTTGAAGAGAAGCTGGCAACTGTAACTGATGGACCTTGGGCTAAGGGGACTACCAGAAAGGTTTAACACGCCATGTTACTCGCTTTCTTTTCTTTGCTTTTTGATGTTAAACTTGCTGCAGTCATCACAGCATAAGGACACAGGCAGGGCAGAGTTTGTGAGTGGAGATAATATCTTTATCAGAAAAAAAAGGTATATTTGGAAAAAGAAACTCCTTTTTTTTGGGGAAGACCTTCAGGACAAAGTGGTTTTGCATTCAAAAGTATACCTACTGTTTCTAATGATGTTAGGTGGTCTTATAAAGGGTGTTGTCGATAAAGCTTGCCTTTTCTTACTAAGATACTATGTTTTTTCTTACCAAGATATTAGGAAAATATCTGGTACCAAACGCCTGAGAACTTCCCGGCAGCAGAAAGTTCTGTCATATGCCACCAGTCATCTCAAGTCTTTGAAGCTCTTTTTTTTTCTTAACAGAATATCAAATCCATCACAAAGTTTATGCACATGGGCTGAATATATGTTTCAAGATGTGTATGTGTACCTAGGTATATACAAGCACCTTTTGAAATGGTAGCACTTCATTGAGAGAGAGGATCAGAACAAAGGATAGAAAGAGCCAACACAAAGAAAAATGTGAAATCCTCAAAGTTGGCTTGAAACATGTTTTAGTTAATGCTCATTCTCAATTCTACATTGCACCAAGCAAAATCTGTTTTGGGGCCAGGTAAAAGTTAGCTAAATATTCATTAGTTTAATGAAAACTTTTCTCCTTAAAAAGTCAGCAGACAAGGACTAATCGCAAAGGCAGTTGGAGAAAAAGATATACTTAAGGAAAGTGATTTGAAAAGTGCAATATGAAAGTAAAGATTCAAATTTCCCTTCCAAAATGTACACTATCTCTTTGTTTCAGTGGAAAAAGACTGTTAATGATTTCATTACTTAACGGGACTGGAGATAAAGTAGGCAAGTGAGATATCTCGTAGCTCTGCTACCATCACTGATCTCAGTTGTCCTTCCTCCATCCTACACCTTTTAGAGGCTTGACACACACACCAGACCCATGCATTTAAAATCATCTGCAGAAATATATATGTCTATTTTGTTGCTGATGTGTTTGTTTACTAGTCAGAAATGGCACCTTCTCAGTAAATCAGGTTGTATGTCGCTATAGCAAAAAAATAAAATACTGGGTTAAAGCAGGTTATAATTTACACCTCTCAAGCTGTGTAGATTTAGTAAATTCTTTCTGTATGTAATTGCCTGCTATATGGTTACTCCAAGGCTGTAATTAGTCCGATCTGTTATCTTCATCCTATGCTTTTTATTTTACGACCTGGGAATGCTGATTGGTTAATATATTTTAATTTTTATTCTTTGACTGTACTCTGAAGGAAAGACATAAGTAATTCCTCATCAAGGATCTAGTGTCTCCCTAACTCTCCTTAACAGCCAAGTCAGTAGCTAAGGACCTATCTTCCCTCCTTTGATGTCAATCTCTTTCTAATTTATATGTGTAAAGTTTGTATTGGGTCATAGTAACCAGAAAATTCAATGTATTAAGTGTACACAAAGTGCTAAAGATTTATAAAGAAAAAATATCTACAGGTTAAACTTTCCATTTACTTGTTTTGGGCATAATTGTTAATTATTACAAATCAATTATATTAAAAATTTGCATGGATATCTATTTTTAGTCTTTAATATGAATGTTTCTCTTTGGACTTTATTTTTTTTTAATAGGCTGTTCATTTTTCTACATACCACATATAGTATGCTATGTTCTAAAATGGTATGGTGGAATGTAGAGAATTTTGTTTTGGGGAAATAATAAATTCCTTTGGCTCTGTACAGAAGGCTTTATTCATCCCTCAGGTGCATGATCATTATCTGGGTCTATCTTGGCCTTTCCCTTAATTTAAACAAGAACCACCTACTGTAAATCACTTTTTTTTTCTTACAGACACATGTGCAACTTGTAGATGTGCAGCCTCTTATATTAAAAAACATACTAAGATTTCAGTTTCTAAAAAAAGTTGTGAAAAAAGTTATGAAGTGTTAAGTAATTAATTCATGAATTAAAATTAACACCCATTCCAATATCAAACAGTTTTTCTTTGCTGCCAGGGTGAAATGCAGTCTAATCTGAGAGAAAAATATGAATCTCATTGCAATTTCTAGTTAAGTTGAAGCTGCTATGCCAGAACATGATGTATGCCAAAGCATCTTACTGAAGCATCATGCATGCTTAAGGGCCATGTAGCATGCATTCTCAGCAGCTAAAGACAGATAATTATACAATGCTTCTAAAAAAAAATATCTATTTTGTGCAGGTTGGAAGCTCATCTCCCTTCCACATAAGCTCATGGAATGGTGCCTCTGACCAGGAACCATACTTATGGAAAAAACCAGTAATTAAACCTCTTACAAAGGGCTTTTTCATGTACAGTGTTTTACTAAAAATCATAATACACAGATAAGTGATACTCAAACATGCATACAGGCTGCTGTGTGTCTTTCCTCTGTAGTTCAATCAGTGCATTAACCTGAAAAGCTGTGCTAAAACTCAATACACCTTACTTGCAGCCACAGGGATGTTCCTTTTCCAATCCACTTGTGCATTAGCACCTGTGAGTGTCTTTGGGTAGGCCCTTGCACTGCTCTCTGCATTTTTGCTTTCCACAGCACACCACTATGGACAGTCACTCTAGCTCTCCATCTATCCTTTTGTTCTTGGTATTCAGGGGAGCCTATGCAGCATGCAGTTAAAGTGAAAATAAAAAATGTGTCTCTTCCCTGTTCCTCCTGAGGTGTAAACACCAACTTTTTTCTACTGACTTGTGACAAAAGGTAGAGGTCAGAAGGACAAAATTCTCTGAGCTGAAGTCCATTTGTGCAGTGTGTTAAATACAATTACGTCTCATTGACTTCTCCACACTTTTCTCAAGGCATTTGTCATTAGCAGCATAGATCCATATTTAATAACTATTTCTTGAGATATACTGAAGAAAAGTAGATGTACTGAAGAAAATTATTCACAGCATTGCATTAGGAAATCATTTTGTGTTGTCTCATGTAAAGCAATTTATATATAGCGATGTTACAGTGCACATTACTGTACAGAGCATTACTACATTATCCAGCCTTGCTTAACATCCCAGGCTCAGAATCAGTTTGGCCACAATATCCTGTAAGAGCTAGTGACTTTGAAATGCTACATATGAGACACATCAGACAGACCTGTCTTTCAGAAAGGTTAAATCTCTGCCATGAGCACACATTTTAGAGGACTGAAATGGACATCCAAACGTTGAGACCCAACAGAGTAGCCTTTTAGAAAACTTTGGCCTTCATGAACACTGATGTAACTCAGGATTAATGCCATCGAATTGAAAAGATTACAATAACAAAAGAGCAATATGAGATTGGATTTAGGTCTCCGTAGTCTAAAATCTTCAATATATATTTAAAGAGAAATAACTTACTCCAGCATTTGGAAAATGGGACCTATTGAAAAGCATGAAACCTCTAAAATGTTATTTGAATGCCAGAAAAGTAATACTTTAAAAAACCAAGACAAAAATGCCAAGAGGAACAGAAAGGAGTGAGCCAGAAACACTAACATGTTCATTTCCACCCTGTCCACAAGCTGGGCAAGACCTGCAGCTCCACAGGCATCTCTGGGTATTAACTGAGGACAGTCCCTGCCCTCAGTGACACAGCTGTCATCTCACAAAATAGAAATATGGATGTAAACTGGACTTAAAATATGGTTCCTAACTAGAAAAAATACCAACTCAGAAACATGTGCCTTATGACAATACCTACATTTAGCTGTGACTTTGTACCCGCCCAGCGGAGGGTCGTGGCCTTCCACAGCATCAAATCCCGCTGACACCAGGACAATCTCTGGATCAAACTCATTGGCAGCTGGCATAATCACAGTCCTGTACAGTGGAAAAAAACAACCTGTTAAAAATTAAAAGATCTATCTTCATGATCTAAATTGCCACAACCTCAAATATCCGCAAGACAAGATACTTTCTTTTAATTAAACCAGTCTTCATGGTACCTGTGCAAAACCAAACAAAGTCCAAGGCTTCAATTCATTTATTTCTATAGTGACTCTTTTTTCTTTTCTATGATTGAAGGAAAAAAAAAAAGCAGGTACATGTGAAAGACTCTAATATTACACACACATCTGTGCCTGTTTTATCCTGCTGCCTATAAAAAGCTGCCTCTTCCAGGGAAGTGACTAATGGTTTACAGAGAGCACTCAAAGCCTGAGTGGAAACCCGGACTGCTCCAGTTAGTGCGAACTTGGTGTAAATTTGAACTATAAATTTCTTTTGGGAAAATGTTTGCTTTCCAAACTTTTTTTTTCTTCTTAACATTTTTAAATGTTTGTCGAGGTGGGGGGTGACTCTAGCAAAGGAAAAACATGAAATTCCCTTAATCAAATCCAGACTATGTTGTCAAGCCTTTCCAAGGTCAAGCATAACAGGAATGTGACAACCACAAACCAGTGACAGCAACCCCTGCTGGTGTCAGGAAGATAATTCAGTCCTTCACATTCACAAAGTTTCCACTTTTTTAACCCCTTCCTTGACAAACTTCCATTGGGATATTTTGTCTCTTTGTTTTTGCTCTTCTCCAAACTCAAAGCATTAAAGATGTGTGGAAGGAGAAGATAAAACCCTGCATTCTGCACTCACAAATTCCTTCCTTCAGGCTGATTTTCCAAAGTGAAGGCATCAGGATGGATTTTACACTAGTGTGACAAACACTGAGCCTGTAATGACTGTGCTAATTCAGGGGGACATCACTAACATTAAAAGACAAATACACAAATGAATGTTCTATTCCAAATATATTGACTCAAGGAAATCCCAATTGGTCTATGCTGGTCAGAATCTGAAGATCAGTTTTGCACATGTGTAATACTATTTGTCTTAGTTCAATATTTATTTATTTATTATTTTATCAACTTAGGCCAAAGAGCTCATGTTTTTGATGAAAGATTTAAGTTTTCTGTAGGGAAAAAAGCATATTAATAATATTTTAAGAGTTTTTTAGGTTTTTCTTTAGTTTTTGATCTGTGTTTTATAAACTTTAGTTTGTTCTGATTTCCTCAAAGGTCATTTTAATATTAGGAAAGCGTTCCTTTTACTTGTTAGTTAGAGAAAAGGAGAATTCAGACTAAGTAAAAAGTTCATGTCATGGCATACAGCATTTCAATGAATATCATTTTACACCAGAAAAAAAGGATAGAGGAAACTTCATATTTCTGATGATTTCACTGAAATTGAACCATGAATGTCTGCAGGTAAGTGATATAATTTGTGAAATACTCCTTTTTTCACATGTCATTAGTAGGCCTCCGCTGAAGTATGGATTTCAGAATTGAACACTGCACTTCAAGAAGGACCAACTTGAGAGAACAAAAGGAAAGAAAAAAATTCTAAAAAGTGTGATCCGAGTGGATAAACTTATAGAAATATAATTATTTGATTCATATAACATGAGAGTAAACATGATAAAAGTCCACAAATATGTAAGTGGTTGTTGCAAGAGGAAATAAATAACCTGTTCTGCATTTTCACTGTGGATAGGACATGAAGTTGTTGGCAGCAGGAAAGCTATAGTTCAGACACTGAAAAAAGCTTTCTAATAGCAAGGATAGAAAATCATTTAAACAAAATATATTAAAAAATTGAAGAGTCTCCATCTCTTTGAGTTTTTTATAATAGGTAAAACAAATATCCATCAAGCTTGCTACAGGTTCAAGAGGACATGACCTTGAGGCAGAAGGTCACATAACGTCTCTTCTAGGTCTTTTTCCTATAGTTCCATGATGTATAACTATGTAACACACAAAGTATACATACGAATAATTATATTAGATACTACAGTGACTGAACATTTTTGCAGGCTAATCTCCACAAAGTTAGGGAACAACATCAGGAATAAAGATCTCCTATGCAACCACATCTTATCTTTCTTATGTACATACCTTCTGATACTCTAATTATATGTTCATTGTCTGAAGCAACACATACTTCCCAAACTTCCCCACGTCTGCAACACATGTGGCACGGATCCTGATTACTGATGAGGACTGTGGCTGATATGCAATCTTGATCTGTCCCCATAGCACCATATATCTTACACTGAAAGAAGGAGGGATCCTATGGAGAACCCTCCCTATCTACAGCCACTTTGAGCTTTTGCCCTCCTCCTCTCCATTCACATTTCCTCAAATTCAAGTCAGGCTCTGTTTTTTATTTCTTCATGTCAAATAAAGTGGCAGCACCATGAAGTACAGCATAGACAATACTCAGGAGTCAGAGGATGGAGTGTGTTCGGTGCAGACAGAAACTCTGGAAACCCAAGTTGCTGAGCACTAATAAACCTAACCAGGCTAACACAGAATGAGATTTTTGAGAGTCTTATAGTTTGGAACATTGGGAAAAACTACCACACTTCTACCACATTTCAAGACCTTGCTCAAAAGCGTAAAGATGTCAGCACATTTTTTTATAACTTGAGCAAAACAATGCATTTGACCCTTAATCTCATTCTTAGAAGCAGCAAAAATTGTTTAGTCACAGTTTATTCAAATTTTTTGTCAGATAAATATGTCTGACATGAAAACTGACAGCCACACTGGGTAACATTAGTAAAATTATTAAATAGTGAAAGTAAGGTCTTTCAACACAAAACACCAGGAATAGCTATTAACACCATCTTTAATAGTACTGAACAGGAAATAGTATCATATTCATAAATCTCTACAGAAATGATATATAGGAATCTCAGCATGTCCATGGTCCTTGTTACAGCAGCCAAGACTATTTGGTCTTTCAAAAACTATTTTGTCTTTCAAAAAGATGACAGCCGTAAGTCTCTCAGTTGCAAAGAGGACCATATAGACATCTAGTTCCTACATCTCTAATCCAGTCTTCCTTTACATTGACCAACAGGCATTTAAGGTTGCTACACTTCTGAATAACTACTATGAGATCTCTGCTGAGAGAAGAGCAGCTTAATGTCTGAAAAACATCATAGCATTTTGTGTAGGTAGAACCTCTTTAACCTTTGTCTTGCCTTGGCAGGAACTCCTTTGTGGCACAAAATGCATGTGTAAATTCCTTCACAAAACTGATAGATACTTTCCTATCTTATAAGTGTTATAAGGAATCATATACATACATTTTTAAATATGGACTAAATTTCACCAGGACATAAATAAAACCCTTTGGCATTTGCCACCTCTCAGGCTTCAGCGCCTTCATTATCCCTGAATAACTGTCTTTGGAAAAATGTTTTGAGGTTGGCAGCTGTAAAGAAAGCCTACACAAAGCACTAGATTTCATCCCTTTTTTTACCCAAAAGCAACAAAAAGCACTTCTCCCTCATAAACAGTCTTCTCCTATCTCAAGAGACTGAGGACGGTTGGACAGGTAGAGACAGCTCCTGACTCTTCACTGTCTCTTGGGAGTAGAGAATCATCAGATCTTCCATCTTGCTCCTTTCCCATCTCAGACATTCTGGAGAGCATAGCAAGGTGTAAGAAAGGGAAATCATCCATTGACTGTCTCTTCAGGAGCTCCATAACCATAGCACTTCCCTTCTCAATTGCCTAAAAACTGAATCTTCTGAATTAGATCATAACAGAAAATATGCTTTTTTTTTTTTTTTTTAAGCGTACAGCTAGCATTGGTCATACACTAATAGATATTCATGTTAACTTTCCCAAATTCCTCAGACCAACCCTATACTCAGAAGTCAGGCTGCAGCTGGCAGAATTTGTTACGCTGCAAAGGGTCAAAACTCTGCTCATCAGAAATCCCTTGCAAGGGTGCATGGGCAGCCTGCACTCAGACCTAGGTAGGAACAGTTATTATCTTACCAAGAGCAGGAGTCAGAAATATGATTTGGCTTCTGGCCACAGGTCACCAGACAGGTAGGGACTGGGGACTGGCAGGCTGACAGCTTCCTGCTTGAAGCCAACTGGGCTGCAGGGTTTATCAGCAATCAGCAGTTACTGCTACGATCCTTCTCCAGCGAAATGAGTAGTGTTTGTCAGAAGAGAAGTGAATTTTATTCTTCCACTATGACTCACACTCTCCTCTACTCCCTTCTCCAAAAAAAATAAAACACATAAAAGAGATATTTATTTTCTGTGATCCTGAATCATATAGAAGCATAAATATTTGGTATACCATATTCACCTAATGATGACAGCAGAGTTACAGGGGCATATTGCCTGTCTGACTGTTTCTTTCTTTTCTCTCCCATTTTCATTAATAAACATGTCAAAGCCTGAAAGCTTGAGCAGCTGGATCACAGGAGTTATTTATCCATGCTAAACCTTGCAGTTACAATGAAACTGTGTCCTCCAGCTCAAGGTAGTGCAGATTCTCCTTTAAGTCTGATGGTACTGGGAACAGAGCATGTGCCTGGGAAGCTGAAAAGATTCGTTTTTGTCCCACTAAGGAGATTTCCCCAAAGTATTAATATGTTCCATTTGGGTATGCTGCTGTTTGCAGAGAAGCCAAGGGATGGCTTCCAGTTGGGTGTAGTCCTAGAGAAAACATCAGGCATGTGATCCTCCCCTCCCCACCAATCTGAACATCAGATGCAAGACATTAAAGAGATTCTACCAAGGGACTCTGTTCCTTTTATTCTCCCATTCTATTTTTGTACATTTAAAGCACATGGTCAGGATGCTCCCAAACATTTGTTCTCCCAGAAGAGATTGCAGAGAAGCACCCAACTCAGAAATGACTCTGCAAGTACCATGACACAGAGCTGGAAATCTCTGAAGGAAGTTAAGCTGATGCAAATAGCTACAATTCTTTTGCTGTGTTGGTAATTTGAAAAGGAAACGAGCAGGAATACCAGCCCAGGACAGTAATTTATGTAACCAAGAAAAGAAATCTACACTGTTCTAAAACTGCAGATTGGAATGGCTTAGAAACATAAATTATTTGCTCTTTCCCTAAAATCCTCCAGTGTTTTCATCCAGTGATCTCAAAGTACTTTCAGAACATCAATAAATGGGAAGGCTCATATCTTCAGCTGTTATAAATCAGTATGGCTGTTTCTGATTGCATAGTCCTCTAAAGCAAGCATTTCTTGTACCCACTTCACCTATGAATCAGCTAAAACTAAAAGCTGGTAAAAGACTTGAATATATTACTTAGTTGTCCTTGGAAAAAACTCAAAACAAAATGCAGAAGTCTCTAAGTCCACTACTTGAACTAGAGAAAACCCTGTAAAAGCACTGTTATTTATTCAGTTATACCAGACCTGTATTTTGCAAGAAATATGCACACAATGCATTAGTGCTATTTGAGTGGGGGTTTTGCCACCAAATGGAGACCCAGTCTGTTGCTTGTAAGAATGTAGGTCTGCCTACAGTTTCTCAGTTTCACATCCTGCAGATAGAACATTGTTCCAAACAATCACTATGCTGTTCTACCTTAAAATTACACAAGTTTAAGTATGTTGTCGAATGCACCCTAATAAGAGTAGATCAAAAAGTATTTAAAAGATTGCCCTGATAGGTATGTGGAACTTATGGTATCTATTATTTTTATGTGTTGTTTGCACATATGTTTTAATGTAACACAATATCAAGTAATGTCTATCCTCACAGAAAGCTACATAACATTTCTGTACAGCTACTGGATAAATTTTTTCTCTCCGAATTAATTGAGTTTATACTAGTGTCTTTCACTACAATTTTGGTTTACCTTCATGGCATTTCTTTATGGCAGTTCTACAGTCAGCCCAAGTTCACTAAGGCCAAACCTGAGTACTTTCCTCCAAAACTCCTTGCTGTCTGTCATCTGATCATCATCTTTGTCCTGGACTTATGCCCCAAGATCTGCCTAAATTCTGCAGATTTTGCCTGTAATAGTTTCTAATTTATATCTTTTATATAAGTTTTATCTTTATAGCCTCTATTTTTGTATCTTTTATTTTATCCTTATAGGTTTTCTTTTTATATCTTTTTAATAATTTTATTTCTTCTCTACTTTTTATAAGCACAGTCAATATTCTTCTCCTTACTTTTATTTTATAGTTACCTTATTTGCTTTCTGGAGATACAAAATATATATTTTTCTTTTATTCTTCAAGGGACAAAAGGTATCACATCAATACAAAATCCTCACTACTGTAAATCATGGTAATTTCACTGGGGTTTACACATAGTATTAAATTTAAGCACATGCCAAAGTGTTTAAGGGGTCACGGTCTTCCATGGATGCACCCAAGTTAGTAATTTCAAATGTTATAATTGTAGGAGTATCTAAGTGCCACTGAATGAAAAGTTTTAGAAGCACTAACAGCTTTGCGTTTTGTTTTGGCTTTTGAAGACATTTTCAGAGCCTAAGGCTATTATTTGTGGGTTCCTTTGTAAATGAATAATTATTTTGGCATTCTGCATTCAAGTTTCCTGAATTCTATTACAGCTGGAATTGCAACATCTTAAGCGCTCAAAAAGCATAAGAAATATTGACTACAATATCTGCTGATCCTTCCATTTTTATTATTATTTAGAAAGGTGGTTTCAATGTAATTATAAGGACTGTTCTACATTTGATCTACAGTATGCCTCAAAGTCTCTGAACTAGTACAAAAAGAACAAAAAATATGAAAAAGTTAACAGACAGGAAAAGTATGAGAAAAATATTACTTTGTGGTTTTCAGAATTCACTTAAAAATTAATAGCATATCAAATAAAATCATCCAACTTCTAGATACATGGGCAAATGCATATACACACATACAATACACATTCACATCCATACTCAGAACTGAGTAAAATTCAAAACTCAGTGGTATTAGGTAAATGTATTGGCTAAAAATTATGGTAAGTAAGCTTGCTCAAAGCCTATGGGTCTAAGTATCTCTCAAATGATTATATGCTGAAAGAAGAGGTTACCTTGGAAGGATCAAAGACTTCCAGCTGTCCATATGCAAATATAAAGCCTTCTATGGAAATATAGGCCGAGATAGGACATGCAATAGCAGGATATCTCCTTACAGAACACTTCTACACTGAAAAGGACTGAGTAAAAAATTCTCCACTTTCTATTAAATGTTCCTCTGTCTTTTTAGTGCTTTGTGGAAGGACTGGCATGATGAAAGAAAAATTTGCTATGTTTTTACCTTTTGTTTATTTCTCAGATCTCAAATAAAGCTGGTTGGTACCATGACATCTTGAGCATCATAAATGAAATGTATTTACTAAGTCCCAGCTGGTAGCTAAAGGACTGATGTGGCTTCCAAGAGCTATACAACTGAAGATGATACATGAAGAGGAAACAGAGGTTTAATTTGCAAAGATGAGGCTTAAAATAAAACACAGCATGCCTTAAAATAGCATCACCCACATTGAGAAAGTAAAATGCAATAAATATGGAATCCCACCATTTTAAGTCAATTATTTGTCAATTATTTTTCTATCAAAGCCATTCTAACATGTATGGGAAATGGTACTGACACATGCATGTACACTGCCAAACTTTATCCTCAAGTATTATTTAGCTTTCATGGTGTAAAATGTTCCTATCAGAAAAATTAATTTGGTACTCATTCCTTGATATTACTTTATTTTATGGAAAAAAAAAAGAGAAAATCTTTAGAAGGTTTTCTGCCATAAATATAATAATCACATTTGGGGGTATTTTAATTTTTCTGTTTTAAAATTTGCATGACGTCTTACAAAACATATTACTATCAAGCCTGAATACACTATAGTATTTTCTCTAACAAAATGACTATCATTTTGCCTTTCTACTAAGTAATTGCTTTCAACAGCATTTTATCATAACTCAGTGGATTTGGCCTAAAATGTTAACATAATAAACTAATACTACTAAAATAGTCCACTGCTCCCAGTAAATCTTATTACATAGTAGTAAGATTGCTCCTAAGAAGACAAAAGTGAGTGTTATAATATCAGAAATAGTTAAATACAGTGGTAAAAACTTTCCACAATGTGTTGTATTTATAGAGTTCAGAAAATGAATGATAGCATGGTATCCTCTCTGAGGACCTTCATATGTCTATGAAAAAGCATATTATTTTGAGAATATTCTACATTTCAGTGTATTTTTAGAGTACTTGACACTTTTAAAATAACATAGCAATCTACAAACGGTATAAGAGAAAGGAGAGCATAGTACCTATTTTACTTACACTCCACAGGAATGGTGGAATTGGGGAAAAGAAGGAAATGGTAGTGTTCTGAATAAATTAAAAAGAGAAGAGTTCTCTGGAGTATGATGTTCATCTCTAGGTCCAAAATCTACCCTCCTCCTTTACAAAAAATCTTTAGAAAAGCTTTCCAGTTTGGGCATATAGCACACAGTTTGACAAAGAGCAGGAATGAGAAAAATATGCTACCTAAAATTTACTGCTATTGATTGTATGACAACTCAGTTTGCAATGTTAACAATCTGATTATGTCACCAAGGAAGTGATTACTAGAGAAGTTTAAAGTAGTTTTCAAGTCTTTCAAAAGTGAGATGTGGGGAAGAATGGAGGGTAAATCTTATTAAGAAATGCCTGGGGAGATGAACTGGAGGGGTTGCATTTTTCATGGGAGCAATAGGTTGAGTGGATAAAAGATACAGAAATCCTTTGGAAAAAATACTTTTACCACAAAATTTGCTAAATTTCTGAAAAGTGCATTTGCCCAGAAGGGTTTTTTTTTCTTTTCTTTTAAATGAAAAGAAAACAAACATTTTCTAGAAATTAAATTATTCATCAAGGTCACGGCCATTTGCAAAAGCATAATTTTTCACATGCTGTATTCATCAACATGGTTGTGAATACAAAGTACATGAAGTTGTCTAATTTTTTTTCTCAGAGGTCTCTACATATTCTCTCTTGCAAATGCTTTCTTGCTTTGTCTTATATTTCCTTTCATATACTCAGAACTAGTTTTAAAGGTATTTTCTGTGTGTGTGGTTTTCTGGCTTATCATTAAACAGAAATTTCACAAGTTTCTGGATAGCCACTATTATTTTCTTATATATTAGGTTGTCACTATTCCTTTGAAGTAATGCTATTCAAAAATTGCTCATATGGCTAATCTTATTTTTCAGCTCTTACAAGGTATTCTTTCAGGGGAAAGATACAGACATATGCCACTTCCTCTTGTTTTATTGCTGAGGAACAACATACACCAGTAGAAAAAGAACATATGGGCATTTTACACCCAAACCAAATTAACCAAGAGGAAGTGTCTCTGATCTCAAGCAGGAAGATATTGATGCTACAGGCAGCAACAGTATCCAACACTTCTGTATTAGTAAATACAGACCTATTTGTTTGATGCTTGGCAGAACTTTGTCATTGGAATTGGGGCCACTTTAGACCACCCCATTACTCTAGCGTGTAGTTCAACAGATCAGCTGTGCTTCATTCTGATAGCCAAAAGTACAGCCTCCTTCATATAACAAGGTTTTATACAGTACAGAAACATCAAGTCTTCTCACTTTACCTAAACTGAATGCCACTTAATGAACCCCATACTGATATCATTTCAGTGGGGGTTTAGAGGAAATTTTTGCAGATAATGTAAGGTAACCCAGAAAAACACTTTTCAATTCCTGCCCTTGCCAACCCCCTGGCAAAATTCTCAGAGAGAAAGAGAGAAGATATCTGTGGGACTAAAGAACACTAAAGCACTAATCCCTAGGTACCACATAGTGCTAGAAACTACAACTTTTTCTGGTGCAGTTTCAGCTACTGTTTGGTTAGAAATGTGATTCAGTGTTGTCTCTGGGTAGTTTGGAGGAATCCTGTCTCTTTTATATTATCCTACCACCTCTCTTCTCTTTGACTCATTTTGCTCAACAAAATAGAGGAAATATGATAGACTCCAAAGACAGAGAAAATTGGATGTCAACGCTTACAAATTAACTGAATTGAATGTGACTAGAAGGACTCAACTCACAAGGAAAAGTACTATACTTGTTCAAGGAGTAACATCAGGTAGGCTAATGTTCTAAAATACGGAACACTCTCCTGCAACAGAGTTACATCTACAACTCAAAGAGTGAAGTCAAGGAAAGGATTGGAGGGAACTAAGGCTTAGGGAAATATGAAGACAAATATGACATGTTGAGGACAATTGGAATTTTGTTTCTGATTTTAGGAGTATGAAAAATATAGGGTTGTATACCTGAAATTCAAAGAGAAGCATTTTCATATAGGAAAGAACTTTAAATATTAAGGAACCAGTGTCACAAATAGGAAGTTTAATAAAATATGGAAGTAGTAAAGGAATCTGCATTAACACAATATCTGAAACAAAACCCAAGGTGGTCAGGAGATACTGTATCAGCTTCAGAGAAACTTAAATAATAGAAAAAAGGATATATATTCCCATTCACAGACACAATGAGGGAAACAAAAGTTTTTTCTTAAACACATCTGGAAGGAGAAGAAAAGGAAAAAAACAAAGAGCTCTGAAAAGTAAGGATTGAAGACAACACTGCAGAATTCAGGAATAACATGACTCCTGCATAAAAAAAACTTTTTTTTTTTTTTTTTACAAGGAAGGGTGAACAGCAAACACTTGAAATCTCAGCCCAAGAAACAAAACATGAAAATGCAGATATACTGCAATGTGATTTAACATTTTACTTAAGCTTCCACTGGCTTCATGGAGCCAACATTTCTCCTAATAGATTTTATGTGACGTCTGCAAAAGAAATGTAGAAAGTCTTGTGGTCCTAGATCAATCATAACTCTTTCAGTGGTGCACATGGAAGAAGCCTTTTATTTGTGCCAGGCATTTTACAGCAGAAAGGCAATTCCAGTCACCCCAAGAGAGTCATACTGATACAATGCTAATCCATTTGCCAATACAATCACTTGCACCAACTCTTCATGTTGCCAGGACCCCTGAAGGAGGTCAGAGGAAAAATGAAGGTGAAGTTTGGGATTTAGCTGAAGAGCATCTAAAAATTACATTTTGATGTTTCTGAATTTGCCTTTCCCCCATGAACTTATGTCTCTGCACTTCTGTTATAAAACTGAACTACTCACACTTCTTTTAATCATTTTTGGATCCTATTTGGAGTGATAAATTGGATAGTCTCTGCAACAGCATGAAACAAAAAAGACTTTTTCTACCATATGTTACAGTAATAAAAGAGAAAGCTGTTTCCCATTATTGGCTGGTCCATCCTCATGTAGTCAGTTGCCTTGGAAACTGAGATTGATTATAATTTCAAGAAAATGTAAGAATGAACTGAATCACACAGTTCCTTTTTCAAAGTCTGTCTCAATTTACAATGTTAAAGCTAGCAACAAAAACATCCCTAAGCATGATTTCCACTTCTAGCTTTATTTTTGTTGCACTTATCTATCAGACTGACAGTCAAAATAATATAATGAATTAGATCGGAAAGATCAGTAAAATAATTGCAAAGTTTCAGAAAACATTGTAATAAATGTAAGTCAAATGTACATTCAAATTGACTTAATTAAAAAAAAAAAATAGTTGTTCTTCCAGATTTGATATCTGGATGATACAATATCTAGGTATCATGTAATTCAAATTCTTCACTCTGTCCAAAAACACGAACTTTTACTGAAGCCAAAATATATTTGATAAAACTTTCATTTTCCAAGTATTTCACAGACCCCTTCAGGAGTTCACAATCATTTCTCTCCTAAGGATTTGACTTTAATCATCTTTAGTAGGCTTACTGAAAATAAGTTACCATTTGTTTATTAAATCCTTTTGTCATTTTAAATTCCTTACTTAAAATTGACAACAGAGCCTGTAAACTGTACAAAGGACTAGTTCAAAAGCAACACTTTTCATGCTGCTATCTTTGGATTACAAACAGTCCCAAAAACTCTGCAAAGATCTTTTTTCTGTGAGTTCTTCAATTCCAGTTGACAACTTACATTTAAAACCAAGGAATTTTACACCAGCTGAGAAATTTGGCACATCTTTCCATCTACTCTTCGTTAAAATTACTCTTCCAACATAAAATTGCCAAACCTGTCATAGGGAGTTGTTCAATTACAGTGAACAGGAGGAAGATTTTATCATTGCTAATACATGGGAGGTGAGCCAATAGATTTTTAAGTTGTGGTCCCTTCAAGAAAGGTTAGAAGACTCTTGGCACCTAAGCAAAAAGAATTTGTCAGCCTTTCAGCATGAACAGCTAAGGAAAAAATTACTTATTAAAATCTGTAATCTTTGTATTGTTTTTCTGTAAAATAGTTCAGTCTGTGGAAGAAAAACCAGAACCCTAAGTTAGTATAATGTTAAGGATAAATATAGAAGGGCTATATACATAATCATCTAAGATGATTTTGATTTTGCAGTCCTAATTTCAACACCTTCTGAATTTTGTGAATTCATAACATTAATCAAATAATATCTAAATTATTTATTTTTTCTTCTCACTTATTGGACAATTCATGTCTTTCTCTTTTTTATCCAGCTCTGCACACTTGACAGACACTGTTAATCCAGTAGTTTGCAATGAATTTTCTTATCTAGTGCCAAATAAATGATTTGTATTTTTTATATTATTTACCCTGTATAGCTTTAAAAAGACATTGCAGTAGCAGGAATATAATTTTAAATTTCATGTCATAACCTTTAAATAGTTAATAGATTCTTTATTTTATTTTATACCTTGAATTCTAGTAAAAATCTAAACTTTTAATCTTGACATTTAATTCCAGTCTCAAATAGCAACTGGTGCCCTGACACTGGGAATCCTGGCAACTCATCAGTCCAAGTGGAAACCCACAGTCAGGAAGGAAATAGTTATCTCTGAATAGACTTGACGGTGGAACGAGAACTGGTAAAGTCTTGCTTGCTATGACACAAAGCAAGCCAGCTTTCCCACTACCTCGTTGCACTGCTTTCTTCACCAAAAAAGCAATGATAGAGATGAGGAGTATCAGAGCAAAGAGTACTTAAAAATAAGCTGATCCTGCCAAGGCTGATATTTTCATCTTCCCTCTGGCTCTGCTCCATTCTTTTTAAATTCCATTGAATCACCAAAGGAGAACACTGGCCTGATCATGGAAAAAAATAATAACAAGAAAAAATAAATCAGTGACTAAACCAACAAATGAGAAGTACTCTAGCTTGTAATCTAGGAAGAACTCCTTTTAACAGGATTGCTAACTATTGGTGAATACTGCTCAAAAATGGCTTAAAGAACCTGCTGCAGTTCTAGAATACTAAGTATTTCTATAATTCATGCCGATACCATACAGATAGAAAACGTTTAAAATTGAAAAAGGCATATGTTGTTTCAACAGCTACAGGGTACATATGCATCTTATAATTTGGCTCTATTTCTAATTGCAAGTGAAGCCAAATCCTGATACACAGTTCCTGCAGACTTGTGCTCTCTTTAACAGTTCTTATATTCTCCTTCCATAAGTTAAAAAATTAAATTAGATTTTTTTTTAAAAAATTCACAATGCCATATAAATGTAAATAATGATTTATTATTAAGGGTATGAAGATTATTATTAGACCAGGCTAATGTGAGGAAAAATGGTGTTCTAGGATATATGTAAAAAAACATGGGTTTTGCTTTATTTTGTTATCCATGCATTCAATTTTAGATTCTGTACAGCTTTAAAAGGAAGTATATATTAGCAAAAAATAGACCTCAAGGGGTTTGAAGTTTGGTTCATATAAACATGTAAATTTTCTGATGTTTATTTCAATCTTATCTATGCAAGGTCACCAATACTATCAGAATATCCTGTTGTAGAATCTCTGTTTCTAATTCCAGGATGAAAAGATTCGCAATGTTTTGCCTTAAACTTTTAAAAATCCTGTTAAAGATTTGTGTTATTCTGAAGTTGGACTGAGGGTATAAGTTCCTTTTTTTATTTTATCCAGACTAGTTCTACCATGTCTTGTGTAAATCATTATAGTCTTGTCTCTCTCACTTCATTGGCTTTTCGTCTTCCATCTGTTTTCTCTCATCTTTTCCTCTACTCTGTCTCATCTACATTTTCCTTATACTCTGTTTTCTCTCATCTGCTTGCTCATTACTATTAGTCCAGACCTCTGTTTTCCCCTTTACTTCCCAATTATCTCACAGAGGTGGGGAATGCATGAGACCTGAGAGCTCCATCCTGAGAGATGCTGACCACTTTGACTTTTTTTTTTTGACCTGTAAACTTTAACTTCTTTTATTTATTTTTTAAGACAGTCCTGGATGTCTTCACTGACCTAAGCATGCTATTTTTATGACTGTTGTCTAAGGCACATTGTGTTCTTATTCCTGTAAGCACTAACTTCTACATGATCCATTTGTACTTTTCATAGAGAAGTGTAACTCCCTAGTGTGCTACCTGCAGACAGGTTAGCACAATATCATGGTATGTACTTTATTAATCTCTGAAGGGAAGTTGTAAATATTTTATTGTTGCAGGTTATTGTACCTGTTGAAGAACATTCAGGAATGTGTTCATTTTATTGTCAATGCAATTAATTTAATGATGATGCTGTGATACAATCAAAAATTTCAGTATCTCAATTTTTTTTTTTTTTTAAAAAAGAAATATATGCATTTAAAGCCTGTTAGGATCAGTTGGAAATTGCCAATGCTAGGTTAAAGGTTGGACTAGATGATCTTCAAGGTCCTTTCCAACCTAGATGATTCTGTGATTCTGTGATCAGGACTCAAACATATACATTATTCTATCACTGAAAATGGCTTAACATGCAGGCTTAGAGCTCTACAGATACCTTCACATGACACCACGCATGTCACAACTCCCTATTCTATAGCCGTAACCCAGCCATTGATGATCGGTGTGATCATTAATCCTTATATTGAATTCAGTCAGAAACTTCCAGCTTGAAACTATTTTTTTTCTTTCTTAATAAAGAAAAACTCTTCACAAATGTCCAAAACTGTACAGTAAAGCACTGACCTTCCAGAATTGTGCATATGGTCTCACTCCCGTGGCCTTCACTCGTTTCTCATGTTTGTGCACTTCACCTTGTGATCTTTCTAGTGCAGTCCCCTGCGACAGAAGTCCGGAGATGCAATGCCAAAGGCACTTAGAAAAGGTCATCACCTCAGCATCAGGTCCATCATTTAAAGGGTGAACTGATGCATAATTCACAGAATTACCCATACATTTCTGTGTCTCAGGCTTGGGAACACTGGCTGGACACTTAACTGAACTATATCAGCTTCAGTGAAGCCCAGCTGTGCTATGTGTCCCTTTTCCTTGGGACAGTTCCCATTTACAGTAAAAGGCACCTCCTCCAAGTAAACACCCCTGAAGTGGGAAAGCCTTATCTATCTTCTGGGACTTATCACCTCTGCCCTTGTGCCAGCAGAGTTCTGGATCAGTCAAAGCTTTCATTCCTCAAACTCCACCCTTCTCCTCATGCTGTTCAAGGGAGTATTTTCAAGCACTCCCTCAAAGAGGGACAAATAGTAAGGGTCTTGCTCTTCCTCGTGTCAGTAGAGGAGGAAAATCACTACAAGTTAGTGCCCTGCTGGAGGAAATGTCTGGAAACTCCAGAGACTTCTACAACTTTCCAGAGGTTACAAATGAGGTTTAGAGAGGCAGATTTGCATGTTGCCTTAATTACAGAGTCCCTATATCTTTTCCATGATTGTGAGAACTGAAAATTTTGAAATAAAGACTGGAGAAAGGATCGTCTCTCTGTTGACAGCACTGTCCTCCACTGAATGGCAAAAGGCAAGTGACAGAATTTGGCCAATTTGAATTTTATCAAATAAAAGTATCAGTGTTACTCCATGTCATTCCACACTCCATGACATATCATACTCTTTTTTAAAGGCTAAGAAAATTTTTAAAGCTGAGGTGCTAACGTGGAGCCTTGTCAGAGTAAGGGTTGCTACTGAAAGAGGTAACCAGTCTTTCACACTTTCAGAGAGGCTCTATTCTGAAAGCTGGCATCTGTGCCAGAAGCAAACAAGTATTTATCTTTCAATGAAATGCTGGAGTCATGAACCTGAGTGATTTGAAGCTGCTCTATTTATAAGCAGATATTTGAGACAGCATTTTTGGAAGGCAGCCACTGGAGTGTACTGTATTACAGAATAAATCACACTGAAAAGATGCTCCCTGTCAAGTTGGAGATACTTTTAGAAAACATCAGTTACAGAAACCATCACATTTATGTGACTATATCTACCTTTGTTAGTGGCACAAGCTTATTTCATACACACTGTAAGATCCCAGATGAGTTCCCCTTAGATTTCACACAGATCGCAATACCACAGGCTCTTAAATCTAGTGGAGAGGTCTTGTTTTTTATAGTACAGTGAAGTACAATTAAGGCATGATCTTCCTCTTGACAGGTCTGAAATGATCTCCACCTCAGCTCCTTAGGGAGTGTGTTGAAATTTAGCCATTTTAAAGATCTCTAACCAATGTTTCAGCTGCTCTGAACTCCTATAAATATTATCAGCTGAAAATTTCTGGAAAGGGTCACTGTTGAGAGGTAGTCCCTTCAGGAGTATACAGTACAACCTGACTAAAATACAACCTCATCCCAGGTTATTGTTCTCATGTATTTTGGTCTAAGTGCAGCCAACAATATTGGCTATGGAAGGTGCAGTACAAGGATATAACAAAAAGTGTACAACCAAAGTGGCAAACCTCCCTCTTTCTTCATCAATAAACTGAAGTGGATAACTTGCCTAGGGATATGACTACAATACTCACCGCAGCAAGACGTAAAGCTTTAAAATGAGTCAGTGGATACTGAAAACCTTTTGCCAGGCGGCCTTGGTTTTGTACAGGCTATTTCATATTGCTAAGAAAAGGTAATATGTCTCAGCACAGTATATTAGCACCTTTAAAGTTTCTTCCAGCCTGAAAGATTAGTTTGGAGACAGACACAAACTACTTACAGAGTGTGTGTTTATGCTTTGACACTGTGCAGTAAAGACAAAATCAATTATCATGGGTGGTTCATAAGAATTCTTCAGACATTTCACAGGTATCTTAAAGCTGGATTGAACATGTCTACACTTTCTTTACAGGTACAGAAGTATAATCATACTCTGAGACACTGGCTTAGAACAATATCCCTAACCATATATGGATGTAATCACAGTTAACTGAATTTTCGCAGAAGTATGTAAATAACCACTTAGAACAGAGATGAATTTAACCAGGAACGGCATCCAAATCCAGATGCAGGCACCCAACTGCATAGTGTATGAGTCTATATGGCAGCTGAGGGTCTAAACTCTCATTATATTTCATGGAGACAGAAGATTCAGCTCAGTTACCTACATGAAGATATCCAGTGGCTTTTGGGATGCAGGGGGACCAGTCCTGGCCATCTGATGACTTTCCAAAAGGGCACAATCTCCCAGAGATCCTGTGTTACAGCTGTCAGCCACAGCACTAAACCTCAGCTCCTCCAGTGAATCTCATGTGGCACTGGACTTTTATGTTTTTGAGAAATGAATCAAGGTCCTAGCAGTGAAATCTAGAAAGTTATTCAAGCAACCAATGTATATCCCTGCTTGAGGGTGAGTCACACAGCTCTCTTGATTCAGCTGACTGTATCACCCAGAGCTCCACAATGGGAAAGTAAACACCTTGCTCAACATGCAGATGCCTGCATTGCAGGGACACGGCTGGATTTCTGAATTTGACCCTGAATTCATCTCTGTTTTTATGCTACTATTAACCATAACCTAGTGTGCAATAGGAAGCCAAAAATCACAACTTCTTCAATATTATTGAATCAATGAAGCTAAAAGTTCTAGCAGAGAAACCATTCTAGGAAGCCTTCCATTAATGCTATTCTCCATCTAGTCTTAAGGTACTGGGGCAAAGAAGGTCTCCTGGGTAGAGAGCAGAGGAACTCAAGCTTCTTTTTCCAAGTATAAAGTCATCTCTCTTCATGTTCAAAGCAGAAAGGACATAAGGAAGTGAATCACATCTGTATAATCACATTTTTCAACTCAGATCTGAAAACATATGGCTGCTTTCCACATTTTCCTTTAGGGTACTAATACAAATTGTTTCTACTCAGCAGGCTGAACCTTCTGCTTCCTCTCAACGACTTGTACATCGCTGCTTTTTCAGGGAAAAAAATCATAGTCTGATCTGGGCAGCTAATACTGTTATATTAACTTCTAACAATAATTACCTAGATTTTACTAAGAATAATAGTATTCATAAGCAGCATGCGCAATACAGGACTTAGCACTTTGTTAATTCCACAATCCTTCCACAATCTAATATGCCACAAATAGTATGGAGCTGCAGCTACACAATAGTTTCCATTAAATAAAAAATTACTTGTTTTTTAACTTAAAATATGTCACAACTTAGTTCATTCTTTGAAGACATCTAGGACAGGATTGACCGCAAATTCAAAGTAATGCTTCGTGTTACTGGTAGAATAGATTTTCACTTCTGCTAAAAACTTTTTAAGCACAATAATAAATAGAATACAATGGGAAGTCTTTTAAATTTTTAAAGAAACATTGAATTTGTATGTATTTTCCTGTGTTTTATTACACTACTATCAATCACTGTAGTTATTTTGGAATACTGTACATATGAATTAAATTAAAGAAACAGAGCTATTAGGAGAAAATATGCAACTAAAAGCACTCCCTGTTTTTTCTTAATCCTAAATTTGACCTTGTTAACAAGCAGGTGCAAGACTTCACACTACAACCAAGAACAATAAAGAAGCATGCTGTCCCCATTTTTCCTCTAATTGTTCTTTTCTCCAAATTGTATTAGCTCCCATTTGTTTTATGCGATATTCATCATTATTCCCTTTTATTCTTTTCAAGTTTATTGTAGTCATGGAAATAAGAGTACAGTCCTTTGATCTCCCACATCACACAAAAGTAATCTATGAGAATATAGCATATACTGTGACATGAGAAATGTATCACAGTTGAATTCCTCAGTCAAAAGAATTACATACCTATGGCATCCTCTGTGAAAGTTCTCTGCAGTGAATTATTCCCACTGTTGTTCCTGAGTACAGCAATGAAAAGTCACAGCCAAAAAGCCACATGTATATACCTTAGGTACGTAATGTCCTTATTAACTCTTTCTCTATTCTTTACCAGGGTAAAGGATGCCTGAAAGCAATCTGTAATTATATAAACAGGTAAAGCATCCAGCATCCAATTAAATGTTCTTTATGGCATTTATCTTCCAGTTACCCTCTTGTTATCAAAGAGTGTAAGAAAACATATAATGAACAACAGAATGCAGTACTGCCAAAACATATGTTGTAGTCGTTGCATCTAAAAGTGACTTACTGAACCCAAGTGGTTCAATTTACCTCTTCTTTACACCTTCTAAAATGATACAAAGCAATAATAATGAAAAGCAGAATCAAAATCTACAGTCAAATTTTAACAGGAAGGCAGATGGATTTTCTACCTGAAAATTTTAACAGGAGAGCAGACAGATACATAGAAAGATGACACCTAATGGTCTTTTTTTTTAGATCTGTCATTTTAAAGATGCAGGAATTTCACAGAATTAGTGAAAGTAATGAAGCCCAACATTTATTCTTGGCTCAGCCAGTGATTTGCTGTGTGGTCTCTACAGTGTTTTGAAAATACACAACACAACACCATTACATCAGATAATGGCTACTTTATGGATATTTTTGTTAGACTTCCTTTTATAAAATTGCAGATTTACAAGCAACTCTAAGTAAGGTGGAAATTATGAAACTGTGTAGCCCTCAGCTTCCCACTTTTTAGTAATAAGCTTTGTTCTATCTTAAAAACATTGTTGGAAACCTTGGAAATAAGCGATTTAAGCATCCAGGGAATTTTTTCCTGCAATAAAATGCTTCTTCAGTCACTATCCCCTGCTTGACTTACACCACCCACCTAAGCTTAACTTTACTCTATAAAGTTTGTAGACAGATATGCAAAGGTCAAATTAAATCACCAGTAGATTTTATAATCCTATTCCTTCTGTTGAAGAGATAATTAGGCATATGTGCAAGGTACGAATTAATCACTAATAGATTATATAATCTCTTTTCTCCTAGTCAATAAATCTTTTCCAATATGCTATAATATTATTATATCATCATATATGCTCCTCTAAATCACATTAGCCTCTACAAAATGTGTATGTAGCTGAAAGTGCAGTCAGACAAGGATTATGATTTACAACATTAATAGCCCAAACTACTTCTTAGGAAACATGGTATCAAAAAGGAAGTTTGTATTGTGTTATTTAGTTATAAAAAAAGGAGAGCAAACAAAATCTTCTGTTTAATAAAGAGCAGAACATCTGTCCATCTGGAAATACTGCTTATAGGAACTCTCACTCTCACGCTATGACACCTACACTGCTATTTTCTCACAAAACAACCTTTTGTATTAGAAGGGAAATTACTGTTTTCTGATAATTATTATGAATTATGATGATTTGAAACGAGATTTCTCGGATCAGGGACAGATTCATTAGTGTTAATAAAATACACGTCAAGATATAGCCAGCTCCCTGTGATGCTGGCTATGAGTTTAACAGGTTAAAATTTCACAAAATGTTGATAATGATATTAAAACCTGCTGCCTCTCTTTCAAGCATATAACCAATTTGCCATTCTACTAACATAAAACATGACAGGCCATATGAAAGGGAAGAAAACCAAGAAGCCTTCAGGTTTCTTAAATAGGAGTCCTGTGTGTTAAAAAATCTTCAGCTATACATACATAAAATTTGCATTATAGCATATATATTATTTATAAAATAACATAAGGTAGAGCTATCTCAAATTACAGAAGCCTTCTTTGTGAAACAGTGTTGCCTTAAGGAAAGGGCTGAATACTCTGCAGAATGTATCTTTGTGACATTTCTAATTTTTATGAAGGAATCCAAGACATTTTCAACCTTTTAAGAAAAACAGAAATATTAGCTCCATGAAAAAAACACACAAAGGAAATAAAAAATAAATTAAAATGCTCACAGAATAGACAGCAACTGAACTGATTTTTCAGTCCTTTCTAATTTGCCTCTCAACTCATGGAAAAAATGTTTGTGTATCTTGATCTAAACTTCACAGTTTCGGTCCCACTAGAAAGTAATATTCATCAATATTTCTTTTATTATGTGCTAGTGTTGGTAATATGGGATCTGGCCCAAACTGGCCAATATTATACGCTTTCATTAGTCTCGGGAGGCCCAATCCTGCGAACTTAAATGCACATGTGTAACTTCACTCAGGCTAGTAGCCTGATTGACTTAATAATGAGTTAACATGTAAATATATTCAGCCACATGTCTAAGCATTTCCAGGATCTGTCCCAGGTTTCCTGACAGCAGTCTTCCCAGGGACCTCGGTGGCCCCAGTCACTGGATCCTGAAGCCTGAGAGACGTCTCTCCTGCTATAGAGTGTCTAGAACTGAAAACCCATTCATGCACACAAGTTCAGCTTCTTTTTTTTCCAGCAGCACCACCAGCTGGAGCAGCTAGAGAGATTAGGACCAAACTCTGAAAGTAATTATCCTGCAGAGAATAACTTACAACTAACATTTCGAAAATACCTCAATTGTTGCTTGCCCTTACAGTATTTCACAGGAGCCTTTCTGTTTTTGGAGAGCACATTACAAGTTACCCTCAAGATATCAGGCTAGCTGTAAGGAGTCAGTTCTGTAGGGTGTCAGGTCTGCAAACACACCATAGGGGTTTCCTCACTTATTCCCACTTCAAAGAGGCATTAAGAACAATTTCTCTTTATTACAGATTTTAACTAGATTTCTTTCCCCTGTGATGATTAATTAGGCGTTTGTTACAATTTGCCTTCTTTCCACCTCTAAGAATAAATGTCCCCTTCTGCTAATCAGACACAAACAAAATGTTTTGAAAAGTAATCACTTGCTAAAAAAAAAAATGGAAATTGGGCTTCTGTGTTGTGAGGAATGTACACACATAGCACAGTGAAATTTAACACGGGTAAATGATCTGACTACCTCAAAGTGAAGTTTTTGCCTTCCTACAGTGGCCTTTCACCCTGCCCTTTCCTCCAATCTGAGGAGAGCTGATGTTGATGGAACATATAATGGCTCCTTTCCTGTGTAGTAAAGTCAGCAATAAAGCTCAGTAATTAAGGTGACCGGGGAGGCCCAGCCCAGCAGGCTAGTGGTGTGGCGAACACTTTCAGAACTTCAAACAATATCAAAGTCACTGAAAAACGGGCCTAGTTCAGGACTGGTTTGAATTAAGCCTCACTTCCACACGCACTTTTCAAATCCAAGCTCAAACAAGAAAGCCAAGGCCTTCTGGATTTCATTAGAGCCAATTATCTTATCTGTTTCATCTCAGGCCTGACCCTAAGGCTGGCAAACAGCTATTCAGTGTGTTTGTGTGGTTGTTTGAGAAAGCCTCCAGCCAGCCAATGGCCTGAGGAACTGCTAATTAAAACACAGTTGCCCCCTGCCTCTAGTGATTAAATATTTTCAAGCTTTTGTAAATAATTTTTCCATTCTTTGCCCCAAGCCTCAGAGGTCCAATACATGCAGTAATTTATTTAGTTTGTCAAAGAATACTGCTGGAAATAAAACTATAATAGAAACTTAGGAAACTCTTATATCTTGCTTAACTTCTGCAAGTGACATTCTACAAGCTTGCAAAACATGTATACTGTTTCTTATGTAATTAAGCCTTAATAACCTTGTGTTTGAAGTGATACAGTGTATAACAGGCCCTACATTTTGTTGATAATCATCACGTTTCCTCAGATGTCAACAAGATAGGTATGCTCATCGGTTTAATGAGATCATAGACACTGTGGAAGTGATGCTGAGCAGTATTCACGCTCCTGAGATGGCTGGACAGAGGGTGGATCACACTTCCAAAGGCTGTTTGGGGAAGGACTGAACCCTACCAGATTCTCCTGAATCTCTGTCACCTACAAGAACTCCATGTCTTTCATCTGGGCAAGAGGACTCAATCCCTTCATCTCCCTCTTTGAAGCCCTGGGAAGACAACCTCTTTTGCATCAGATCAGAGGACCTGATTCTAGCCTGGTTCGAGCCTTGATCCCACTCAGTGCACCAGCTCGTGTGACCCCATGTCTTGCATGCAGCCACTGTCACCAGTGAGTTGGGGGTATGTACCTCTCATGCAACATGATGGGGAGAGGAACAATTGACAGCTTCTCCCAAATTAACCTTTTAACTCCTTACATCTTACTATTATCCTTAATAATAACAAACACATTTATATTAGTACAATGCATTGGAGGTACCGTCATGAACCAAAACCTCATTGCATAAGTTACTGCAAAGAAGGAATAGAAAGATGTCTCCTGTCTATATATTCTATGGGGACTTGGGGAATGACAGTCAGAAGACAAACAAGCTAGAAAATTAGAAGACATCTTAGCAGCATAGGAATTTAACTACAGTCCAGTTTTGTGGGAGGCAATTCTGAGAATGACATTGCAATAATAAACAAAATGGGAGAAGCTTAGAAATCACTTTAGCTGGTTGGAATGGTAGTATATTCTGTATTTCACAGACATGCTACAAAAAAGAATTCAGTTATTGCTGGGTTGTGACTTCCAACAGAGAAGGTCAAAGGTAACACAAGAACTTGTCTGACTGACAGATAGAAAGATGCTTTTACCTATAGAGAGTGGCAGTAGGAATGGCTCGGGGGTAAAAGTTTGGTAAGGTTGAGCTTGAACTAAAGGCAGGTTTCCTCAATTAGTATATCATAGTTACTATAAATTTTCATGATGCACAGAGGAGGCATACTTAGAACAGCGAAGTAATTGGCTGACAAACAATAATTGGATTTGCATCGTGGATGAACTGTCCTCTAGATAGACACAACAAAGTAGGAGAAGGGAACAAGAACAAAAGCAGAATGCCATGGAATCACTGAAGAAAGATCAAGGAGAAAAATATTGATTCTTCCAAAACAGAAGTTAAAGGAGCTATTTGAAATGTTGGGTGGAGACCAGGGACCACCAAGCATGGAAGCCAGGAAAGGATGAATTTTCAAGAAAAGATCATCAGGATCAGTAAAAGTGGATGACACACATGCTAAGGAAAATGTGGCTGAAATATAGACTCTGAACTATGGGCTAGGAGGCATTTGTGCTAAGAATGGTTTCAGAGGAAAGGAAGGCTGAGATGCTAATTTGGAGAAGGTCGAGAACTGAACTGGAGGACAGACATCAATCTGTACACTGAATGGTCTTGAGGATAGAGAGGGAGAAAGAAGAGAGCATAATATATAGAGAGCTTTACAGCACTTTTTCTTTTCAATGAAACATGACTATCACAAGAGCCTCTTGTGAGGGGAATGAGAGGTTAAATAGATGAAGAAGGGAAGAGACCTTATGTCGCAGGTAGATCAGAAGATGAAAAAGTATAAGGCCCTGGTGCCAAGCAAAGAAGTGTGACAAGAAGAACAGATGAAGAGCAACTTTGTGATCAGAGGCATAGGAGATATCTGTGGGAGAAAAAGGGGAGTTAGGGTTGCTGTGAAGAATTTGGTGAGTGTTCAAACTATGACTCTAAGAGAGAAATGTGAAAGGAAAAGAGGGGGGTAGTATTTTCAATATTGGAAAATTATTTCTATTGTTTGGTACTATTGGACAAGTATTTCCCATATTCTGAAGTTCTTAAATTTGTTTTTCAAGGCCACAAAAGACAACATAAAAATTTCTGGGTTTGTTCAGTGATTTTTTACATAGGGGTCAATGATGGAACTTGACACAGAGCGTCAAAATTAACTCAAGAACGCTCATCCACTGCATGTTTTCACTTTCAGGGGCAGCTACTGACTCTTAGCAGTGGCCCATCTGATGACACAGAGTGAGAATGAAATCACTACCTTCTTGATCAGTTGGAAAGCACAGGGTCTTTAAGCTGTTATAAACTCTGCATTTTTTTTGCTGGCTTTGTTTGCAGTTCCTAACAAGAATTATATTGAACATGATGGACAACCTTTTGAAATACTTTTCTCTGTAGAACAACATGAGGTAAATAAGCATATAATAAATGGCCATTTTCAGATCCAAATGGAATCAATTTCAATAGGGAGTTCATCACATAGTCAGCGAAGCAGATGTTAATAAAGCATGAGGAGAAGTCCCTGTGACACAGGAATTGAAGCATTTGCAGAGGTTTAACAACAATACTTTCTTAATCTGTAAACATCTTCATTGGAGAGATAGGAAGGTTGGATTGGATAGGGAGTTAATTATCCCCACTCTCCCATCAGCCTAATAATGTAGGATTAGAACTGTAACTTTTTTGAGAAAAGTACTCTTTTACTAAAACAATCTTTTTGTAGATGTACATCACTGGTATTTTTCAGAGGGAGACAACTTTTAAGAGTGAGGGGGAAAAAAAACCCATTCCAAATAGTCTGACAGTAAAGCCATCAAGTTCAGATGTGATGAGGTCAGGTTCAAGTTCCTGATTTGTCAGAATGGGGGACAAGAAATGGTTTTCAATCATCCAGGGATAAGATTCTTCACTTAAGGTTTTTCTGCTTCCTAGAGTGATGTCCTTGCCATGAGGCTAGAAATTAACATTGTCATGAAAGGGTTTGAAACACACACTTAGTTGTTTTCTTGGAAACTTTCAAATAGTTTTGGGTTTGTTCCAGTGTAGAAGAAAATCACATGTCAAAACCACGGACAGTTGCTACTTACTGGAACTGCTGTCTTTAGTCATCTCTACTTAGTAATGTACACCCTGCACAGGAGGAAGAAAGCAGCAGAGACCAGTCAATTTAGTGACAGGGAGAAAAGAATCAAATAAGATGCATCTTCCCTTCAGCCCTCCACCTTATATCATCTGATATGTATACTCCTATGCATGTCATCGGAGAAATGCCTCCCAGACATAGCTATTCTGAACCTGGTTTATACTGTGCTGTAATTTGTTTGGTTTAATTTTTTATTAATTTTTATAAATTAATAATTTTGGTAACTTTAACACCTGATACAAATATGACTAGAACACTTGTGGTAGTTAAACGTGAATCAACTAATGAAATACTTCAAAAGCTTATTTTGTTTCAAGGCATAACAACTCATGAGAGTGCTTGCATACAATCTTAAAGATTTGCTTACTTAATTAGGTTAAATGTAGTCACAATATCTAAGATAAGATCCTGCCACATTTACTTGGTGAAGAGCCTCTGCTTTCACAAACTCTTTTAACAATGACTTGCAAGAAGCTACTATTTCATGTAAGTAACAACACTGTATCTTAAGACATGAATTATGTTGGTGTGCAGAATTGAGACCTTCATTAGCTAATGATACACATGATCTAAATCCTGACCTGAGTGTATGTGATCACAGGACAAAGACCCCACTTTGCATGAAAAAATATACAAATACGCCAAACATGGTAAGTCACTCTACGACTGAGCATTTTTCTTATACTGCCTGTAAGAAACAATTAATGTCTAGGAGTCTGAAGTCTCATGGATTCCCTCACACTGGGTAACAACTTATTTTTCAAGAAGCTGCACTGATTTAATGGGATTACTGGTGGCCCAAGCAGTACTGCTAATACCACATAATCATGAGTCATAGACCTCCCTGAACTTTTTAATTAGATATCTATTTTTGAGACATTTATGTTTTCATAGTTTCAAACACTTCTCCACAAGACTAAAAGCTGACTTTAAAAAGTAATAAAATACTCAGAGTTGGGGCTCCAACAACATCCAGTAACAAGAAACCTCATAAGATCTTGCAGCATTGAGCACAGTGCTATTCAGCATAATTCAAGATTTCAAAATCTGACTCTTGCCAGATTTTTCTATTTTCCTTCAGAATTACTGGAGCTTTATTTGCTAGAATATATTTTCTATGAAAAATACATATTCCTTTCATCCAATTACTTTATGGACAAGGTGTAGCACAGGTACACAAAATCATTAGGATTAAAAAATATCTCCAAGGAGTTAATGCTGTAAAAGCATGAGAACATCTATAAGCACAGGCATGCCCTGGAGGTACCCACACAAACTTACACTGAGACACAGGTGTGTGAGCACACAGAGAACCTCATAATACTTCTTTGCAATCCTGCTTATGTTTGAAAGGAGCAAAATAAAAACTCCCATTTCTTTCTCTTCTTTAAGTATTAAAAGAAGAATAGTGGAGGTCTCACTAGCTAAGTTGGCTAAAGAAAGCATGAATAAGAACTGTGTGGCTGAAAGGCCTCTGTTTCTGCTGTTCTTGAAACAACACTTCTGTCTGATTCTGGATAATGGGCTTTTAATAAAAATATCCACCAAAGGAAAACAATTAAACAATACATAAAGCACCAGGGTGCAATCTAGTGGTTCTGTTACAGTCTGGAGCTGTTCCAGTAGAGAACATGTGGGTATTTTTTACAGGCTACAGTGTACTTCTCAAAAGTTATTATAAAGCAACAAAATTTAAATTGGGGCTGGACATCTATACAATCACTCAGTGTTGCTGTAGGACTTTTAATTCAGACCTGAAATTTATCTCCATCTAAATGCCGCACATATTTTGACTTTTAGGATAAAAATATCTTCTGTACTCTTGCTGCTGTTTAATTTCTTCCAGGATGTTTCTGGTGATATTTCTCACCTTTCCATCAAAGTATTTGACAATATGGCAATTCTTCATCCATACACCTTTATTCTTTCATCTTTCTGGCTTGACAAAAATTGCAAAACAGTTATATTGGAAAAGAGCTCAGGTACTTTTCAGTACTTTGAAAGTACAGACTATGTATGGCTTGGGGTTTTAATCAAATAGTTTTTAACCTGAACCACATAAACCTGACACATGCCATATTTTATTATCCTTTCTCCTCCACCCCCTACTCTGCCATGTCAATAAAAGAAACTGTGCATCTGTAGAAAAGTAAGCCGACACTAATTAATTTCTTTAATGAAAGGTTTCATTTCTGTAATTCCAGTGAATGAAAGGAGCGTCATATACAGTTTTAGAAATCCTGGTACAGTAAAGGTGAAAATTTAGCACACTTTGGTGAGCAGGAGTTAGATTTTCCAAATAAAAATAAACAAGTAGGAAGAACAAGAGGTCGCGGGTTATAAACAGTGTTGCCAGTTTTAGTTTTATGGTGAACTTTGAAGTATAACAAAATGTTGAAAAGCTGTTTATACCAGTGTTTCAAATGCTTTTAACTCTGCTTCTCCATTTCCT
Organism: Strix aluco; assembly: GCF_031877795.1. Taxonomy (NCBI): domain Eukaryota; kingdom Metazoa; phylum Chordata; class Aves; order Strigiformes; family Strigidae; genus Strix; species Strix aluco. The sequence goes on along the minus strand of NC_133931.1, from coordinate 137,404,621 downwards.
AAGGACTCTGTCCTTATCCCCACGATACTAATCGTCTGAATGCTCAGAACATTTGTCAAGAAATAAGAAAAAAGCATGCAAATTTACCATTACTATAAAACCTCTCCCACCACACTCAAAAAAACCCAATTAAAAAGTCACAAATCCTCAGGACTATTGAATATTTACATATGAAACTCATACTCTAAGCAGATTTAAAGAATATTATTCCAAAAAAACTTCTGCCTTCTTCAAACCTGTTCAAAAGGAACTGCTCAGGCACTATTTAAGTCATTTTTTTATAGCTGTTTGGTGTACCTTTCTTTGAATTCTCCTAAGACTTTTTCTACGCGGAGGAAAAAGAAACATCTCTGGTTGAAATGCTCATGATTTAAAGACACTTGGAAGAAGTGGACAAAATCAGAAATGAAAAACTGATTGAAACTGTAACTTATGACTCTGCAGAATGCTGTGGGTGACTAAAAGCATATATATCAATACAGAAACCGTTGCATAGATTTTCTAGAGTTTCCACAACTGTGATCTGTTCAGTTATATTTTTCTTCATAAAAGCAGTACTATGTCCATGACAATGCAGAAGGATTGCAGATAATAGCACTCTCAATAATGTCCATACACATTTGCGTAACTCATTATCTGCCTGTCATACATACGATCAGAGATTCTGCCTTCCTCTTCCCACGGTGAAATCCTGAACATATTGCTGTCAGCAGATAGACAAGAGAGATAACAATAGCTGGGATAATCTTGACCAGTTATTGTAAAGCAAAATATTGAGAAACAAATAATTTATTTCCATTAGTAAACAGAAACATGGAATTTTGCTGCTCTGAGGCTATTGCCAGTGGAGTTCACCAATAATGCAATAAATTAAAGTTCTGAAGATGTTAGTTCTGTCTACATCTACTTCTTTTATTGACTCATGAGGCTGAGCAGCTAACTTGGCTTTTTTATTTCCTCTCTCACACTTTTGTCTTTTTATCTCTTCACATTTGAATCAGGCACTGAGTCTTATCATATTATTTAGACCCAGTCTAGCATAATATACCCTCAGCAGCAACCTCTGAACATTGCAGCCATAAAAAATAATAGCATTAAGTTATGGGTATTTAGGTTTATTGTTTAAAAGAACTTTTTTCTCAAAAGCTATTCTTGGTGGAATTCCTTAAACATTATCACAGTACACCATTGTTCTATGACTCACTGTAAATAGTTAGGTACAGCTAAGAAAAATGTTGATTTTTGTCTCCTACATTCTTTTGCTATGTTTATCAGAAACCAAGGTTTCTACTCAAGTCAGAGAGTTATACAATATAGCAGAACAATGATGTCAAAGAAAGCCATAATAATATTCAAAATAATATAAATCGATGGTTCGCCCTCATGTGGTGTATTTAGCTCATTTCTAGAAAATAGCAAAGCTTCAGAGATGAGCATGTAAAATGATTTGGCAACTTGATACTAAATGAAGAGAGATTGAGAAGACTAGAAATACTGTATTTTGGGAGAAGAAAAATAAGAAAGGACATGACACAGACAATGCAAATGTATTTAAAATTATGAATAGGCAAGAATGTGCACTTCATCTACACCTGTAGTACATGAATAAATGGACATTTAACAAAAGTGGAAGACTAGTGATTTGAGCTAAAACAAAGAATTTTTGTTTTTCAGACACACATTCTCAAGACCATGAAACTCAATACCAACAGGATACACAAACCTTATTAAAGTTGTTATCTCCAATTTCTTAGTGAACAAAAAGTTATAAAATTAAAATTTACAGGAAAATTAAATTAATATATACGAATCTCTACTATCTACGTGTACTTATATGAGAAAGCATAAGGAAAACACGGCAATATTTTCTCTGAGTGTTCTTTTTAGGGTTTATGTATGAAATTGTAACTTAAAAAGTCAAAAACATTCATAGTCAGTATCTATGCTGAAACAGAGTTAACAAGGAGAATATATCTGAAAAATAACAAAAATACATTTCCAAAGTTTTCCACTTAAAATGTCAAATTTAAATGTCATCAGATCAGGAAATAAAAAAATAAGAAAAAAAAAAGGGTTGGTATACAACAATGCAATCTCTCAAATAACCTTAACTATTCACTGCAACGCCACAAGACTACAAATATTTCTTAATATTTTTCATCAGAGATTAGAATACAGAGAGTTTTAAACATATTTATTTTCTCCCAAAACAAGCACTGAGAACTGTAAGACAGTGAAGATTTTCTGCACACCTTCATTTTCTTTCATTTTACTCTTTAACATATCTGGTTTCAAATATGATTTTAATTTTGAATTATCTTTGTTTAAAATTATTATTTTAGGGCAATTATAAATTTTGTGCTGTATTTTCAATTAAATCCTGAATATAGTTCGTCCTTCACTCTGCCTTAATGTCACCTATGTCTTTTGAATTTGCTCACCTTCTTAAATTAAAATCATACATGTCACTGCTAAAAACTGAACTCAAAGATAATATTATCATGAGCTATTTCTAATCATTCCAAGAAACACATACACGCACGTTTCATTTTATGTAAGCTTTTATGGGCAGGTCCATTGATATGCTGTGGCTGTTTTATGCTGCTCTGGAGTAGAGCAAAGCAGCCAGAGCATACTGGCTGTTTAAGCTAAATTTACAGCTCCTTTGTTGAATAAAAGCAGTGCAAAGCAGTTGGAAGGCACACCCCAGTTTCCTTCTGTCTCTTGCTTCTCCCTCCCTCTTCTGAACACTCATATTTGTTTCCACCGCCTCCTGCATTTTTTATATTCTGCTCTACAGAAACATACCTCTCCTGTCCTTTGTAAACTCCAAGTATATACATATACATGTGTGCATGTACAACACAGATCTGAGCCTCCTTTACTGAGCACATCTAGTATAACGTGGAGCTTATGAAAATAATTATTTGAACATTAGTAGTTGACCATTGTTCTTATTTTTTCTATAACTGTTGGCAGAAGAGAGTGGACTACATCCTCATAAACTCCATTGTAGGATCATCCTCTTAGAAAACAGCCACCATCCACTATTTCTTTCGAAGAGACTAAAGCAAATTTAACCTGAAAAGGTGGAAGTAAATGATGAAACAAAAATCTCTAGATGGAAAGATACATCAGGTCTTGAAAATAATGGAAAAGAACTGTGGTTTTTAATTGTCATAGGGGAAAAGGAAAGGTGCCTGCCCTTTAGAAAAAGGACATTATTTCAAGGATTTTTGTAGCTAGACCAGGTGCTTAGCTATGGTTAACATCAAACAAAACTTTTCTGGCAAAATTAAAAGATACAGTGATTTGATTACTGCACTTCTTTTCCATTCTACAGAAACTTCTCTCTTCCACATTTTCTACTACCTCCTTGTAGTTAATATGAGCAACATATTTTCTTAGTAGAAATGAGAAATAAATGGAAAGGAAAACATATTATTTTATATATGTCTTCATCTTCAAACTGGTTACAGCCATTTAAATTTGATTTTGCGCTAAAAAGAGTGCAAAATGGCAGACACAAAGCAGCACCATAATTTTTCCTGTTTCCCACTACAGTCCCACTGGAGCCACTCACTCAGTATGCCTTTGAAGTGATTGTTCTGTGTTATGCCTCTAACTCATCTTCAAATTTTCTGCATTTTTGCAGATGAAAGTTGCTCTTTCCTGAAGAAACAGAAATATTTTCTCAGACAGTTTGGAGGAAGAATGAGGTGGAATCTCATTCAGTCCCAACAAGATTTACTTAAAATACATTTACCTAGTGATTTATACAGTGGAAAATAACTAATAATCAGCTACCTGCATGTATATATATCTGTGTGTGTAAATCCTTATACTGTTCTACAAATAGATTCTGATATCAAATACACCATCATATATAATACCTGATTATGGGCAAAACTCTAGAGGCAGAAAAAAGCCTTGGTCTCTATTCCAGTGGACATTATCATTCAGAAAGATCTCTGCTGTGAAATTTGACAATCAATCAAGCAGTAATGAGCTTCCTAGTGTCATGGCCACTGACACTTCAAATATGTGCTTGGTGCAATTCTAGGAAGAAACTAGGGTTCTGCTGGTGAGGACGTGAAGCTTATGTTTACCCCCTAGGGAGCTTTAGATGATTTTAATGCAAATTTCTCAGTTCCTAAGAACTCAAAGGATTAGAATCTTGAGGCAGCCAGAAAGCAGGAGGCCTCGGCTTCTCTCCAAACAGGCTCCATCTGTCTGCAAACTTATTCACACCTTGGTTATTTTGGAGAGGGCCTTCACCAACAACCTCTCCTGTCTTTGCTAGGGATTGAATAGTGCATAACCTCTCTGTCTACTGGGGAGCAGGTATGAAGAGAAAATCTCTCAATTGAGGATGTCCAGTGTTTCCCCCCACCCCTTAGTTAGGATCTTCTCTGTAACTCTGTCTCTAAAATCAATTTATTTGAAAAAAGAAATAAAGCCTATTTTCCTATCTATAAATCGTACTGTTTATTTTCTTAAAAACTGGTCTATTGCAGGTCAAAACTCCAGAACAACAGCTGACTTGCTGGGTGTTTTTAGCAAGTCTTCTATTGATTTTTCTCCAAGACTGTACCTTCCTTTCTATCTATGGCTAAAGGACTGAACTCTGGATCTCTCTTTCCTGACTACTGTCTCACAATTCTGTCCTAGCCAAACTGAGAACACATGCTACATCATGTGTGACATTTTGGATAATAGCAGGGATAGATTCTGGTCCACAGATTAAGTGTCTTTTTACTAGGAGTTGTAAATCTACCTACTGTTCAGACCGGATCCATAGAAAATAGTTACCTGGTCTATCCTATGTAATTTACAGATTTTTGTATTTGCCCCTCAAAGTTCCCTGCTGTTTGCTTCATTGATCCCCACTCAAAACTGTCATGCCAGTCATACCAAATCCATATCAATAAGTCCTACAGAGGGCACAAAGACTGTGCCCAGGCAAAAGGGGCTTAGGGTGAAGGGAAACATTTCCTGTCATTCTTACTCTTTTGGAGAAAAACAAAACAGCAATATCTATCATAATCAGTCAACAGCATTATATTTTTTTTTTTAAAAAAAGCAAATATTTAATACAATGCATAACCTTCACATTAATTACAACATTAATTGCAAGGTTAAATGGATGCATTTAAAATAGCATCATTAAATTTTGCACCATCAGCAATTCTTTTAAGGGAAATCCAAAACTTTACTTTGAATTTATCTGCACTTAAAAAAAAAAAAAAATTATATATATTTAAGCATTTATTTTAGTGGTATGTCTGCAAATGATTAGTCAGTGTGTAGCAGCTTACATGAATTGTGCTTTCCTGAATAGCGTTGCTTTGCTGAGGCACAGAGATTGAAATTCCCTCTAACTCTGAAGCAGAGTAATAGGTACAGCAGCAATAGGAGCGGCTCTAAAATATTTACTAGTGTGCCTTAAACTAGAACTGCAAAGTACATGTTTGAAAAGGTATATTAAGCTGAGGTATTTGTTGTCAGGATAACAAGAGTACTGATTATGGCTGCAGTCTCAGTTACATGAGAGTAAACTGTTCAATAAGCTGGGACCACCATTCCCTGTAGTGTTAGATGGCCACATTACCTATATCATTAATGGGACAGGTTGGATCCAAACCAAGAATTTTGGTGTCATCATACCAGATATATTAATATCAGACACAAATACCAGTGATTTAAACCATCCAGTCCCCTAACTTCTGTAAAATCCCATCAAAGAATAAGACAGAACTTGGAAAGAGCTTGAGGCAATACTGAGTTGTAGAAAATTTGGAGCCTGCCACTGACTATTTGTTTAGACCTTTTTAAATACAGGCAAATGTAAATAAAATTAAAGCCTTTTCCATAATAACAGTGTGATATTGTGAATATGTGTCTAGGGCTTAGACTTTGAATTCAGGTGTGTTTATCAGATCCTCTGCATATTATTTCACGGACTGCAGAGGAGTGCTTCAGAGAAAAAAAAAAAAAGTAGATTAGTTTTATAATTTTTGTGATGTATTTTCAATAGAATATAGTAAAAGGCCATATAAGGTAAATGCAGTACTTCAAACTAAAAGGCTTGAAAGCGATTAGAGATACATGTTAGTTGTCTCATTGCCTTTCTTGCATATCAGTTTCCACTAAATGAAACCTCTTTTCAAACATGTAGCGTTTGCCCAATCTTGAGAGGTGAGTGCCCACTAAACCCTTCCACTGGACTTTCCTTACAATGGAAGGAAAAGGTGTATGAAAGACAGGACTACTGTAAGTCTAAAAGAATGTGTTTTAAACTGGTTTATCTCCTTTGGTCCCATGAAAATAAGATTAAAGATTGTGACGCATCACCTATGAAAGAATAAAATTTCATTTAGAATGAGCTGTTGAAAGCAAAGAGAAATACAGTATGCAACATTTCCTATCATTCTTACTGAGACATTTCACAATTATTTGCTTTTAAGTAAATAACACTTTACTAATTCATAGAAAAAGCCAATTGGTCAAATCTGTGAACATGATGATGAGGCTTCTAAGTGAATGAGGAACGCTGGCTTTGGACCATGCTTCATATTGCTTTCTATCTGCTCAACTTGCATGTAATTGCAATCAAAGTGAACGTGAACAGTAATTTTCTTCTGCCTGGTATAAATGCTTACAATTAAATTTTGTAGGTAGAGAAGTGAGCAAGCTCAAAGTCATTTTACTGGCGATATAATGACGATAAAATGAGTGACCTATTAAATCATTAGAATTTTTTTTTTGTAAATTCTGAGTGGATGATCACAACAATTAAATTATTCATTTTTATTATTTACTAAACTTTTGTATACTGGGATACCAGGATTAAGTTATTTTCACCATGGGTCATTCTCCTGTCTTTCAAGATTACATTAGCTCTTATTCATGTGCTTATGTTTACAACCAGTCTTCATAACTTTAAAAGAAAAAGGTACCAACCTGAATGCTGTGAGATACTCAACATCGCCCATAGGAGGATTCAAGCCACCTGTCCAAGCAATATTTATGTTATACCCTTCACCAGGGCCACTTCCAACCTGAAAAATAAGAATAAAATGCCAAAAGGAGTGAAGAGGAGGAAAAAGGAGGAGGAAAAGAAAGAGAGAAAGGGGAAAAAAAATTCTCAAGTGGGCTTTAGAAACAAACATCAAACAACATGTCAGATCAACCCAGCCTTGTTTGACAAGGACCGCTCTGGGTTATGCACTTGTTCTCCACTGGTCCCCTGCTCCCAGTGGACAATTTGGTAATCTGGTGTAATTTAGAGAACCAGAGAAGGACAAGAAAATTAGGGGTAATCATGCAACGCAATTACCTGAAAGATACAAATAAAAATGGGACTCTAAAGAAATAAACCTAACCTCATTTGGGGCTCCACTGCCGGGGAAGAAGTTGCCTTCATCATAGCGATGGAGGGAAACATACAGGATGCTGGGGTCAGCATAAAAAGCTTGCTGTGTACCGTTGCCATGGTGAACATCCTAAAGGAGAAAGAAAACAGATGACAAATGTAATAATGTCCAACTCAGTGTAGAGAGCTCAGTTCTGCTTTCTTTTACCCCCCCCTCACTTTTTCTCTCCCTCTCCCTTGCCCTCCTTTTGTCTTTCCCTTTCCCCCTCCCTTCACCACCCCATACTTCCTGAACTTTCAGGCAAATTACTCTTTAATGCACTCATTTTTTAAACTGGCTTCTAAAAATCAGGAAACCATAGCGAGCGTGCCCTGGAGACTCCAGATGAGCAGTCATTGAGAAATCCCAGTCCTTTTGTACAATTAGATATTTATACACCGGCTCTTTGTACTCCTTGCCTCAGTGATGGAATCTAGCATCCTGTTTTATGGAGGAATTTTATGACTTATTAACTGCCAACAGTTCATAACCCCTCAGGCTTAATTAACTAGCCTCATTGGCCTCTGAAGAAAGACTAATGTTTAAACTACAAACTAGTATTTTGCAGAAGGATCTATGGTTTACAGAGCTTTTTCACAATTCTTGACAGAACACTAAACATAAGTGTATTCATTGATTTGCCAAGTTCCACTATTGAGGTCAAAGGCTCTGCGACCAGCTGAGTAAATTGGCTTTCTTGAAACATTCAGTTCAGTTAGCAGTCCCTCAGCAGTTAGATCCACATCAAAAGAGATGCCAGATGCGGAAAGGACTTCATACTTCATTTTTGCAAAATCATGACGGCAACAGTTGAAGACATAGGAATATGATCTCATTAGCTATTAAATCATCTGGCAGATAGGATGGTGCCTTCCACAATCAAGGAGTGACCTTGGCCAGTCTCCATATTTCAAACATTATATAACGCCAGTGAAAAGAAATTCTGTCATTAAATAAAATACTGAAAAAGAAATGCTGGCAGTATATCTATATAACAAAGGCTGATGATGTGGACTTTTCCTCCTTTTTAGCTTCGTTTTCACAGTTCTACTATTGTAGTGTGTGGTTAGACACACAAATTTTACAAGTGAAAATGGAAAATCCACTTGCCTTTCAGTAAAAGAAAACAGTCTTTTCTGTAAGTGTCTCCACTGGCATTTGTAAGAAGCTGAAAAATTACACACAGTATTGATTCTCCTCCTTTAATCCATCCCTTTGAAATTTCTTATTTAAAGAGAGAATTTAGAAGGAGGACAAAGTACTATGAATGGCAACACTATCACCCAGACTGTATTTATTTTACAAACGCTATGAGGTCTGAACCAAATTTAGTATCAGAGAAGCAATGGTCACATTTGCCTCAGGATGCCTAGACTCCAGGAAGGTTCAAGTTAGGTGTGCATTGCCAACAGCACAGCAAGCACTGCTCATTGCTTGCGCTCTCTGCTAGCTGATGTAGCCCATGACTTTCACCCACATTGTTCAGGACTCTACATTGATTGAGTCTTACTTGTACTGCATTGTGCTTGACTTGGACCTCCTCTGGGACCTCTGTGGGGTAATATTATAATGGTTAATTTTCTTTTCTCAGTTGAAAGTACTTGAAACAACATGAGGATGAAGTTACAGCCCAACTGTGACTTAATGCCAAGGTTAAATGTAACACAAGTTGGAGGTGCAAGGGAGCACACACTGGTGTGAGGGTGTTGGAGATTTGAAGGCAGCCAGCATAGTGTTAGAGGGCTCTGACTGGCAAATGAAGTAAAATCTGGCATGCAGACTAACCCCAGAATCCCAGTCTTCAACTGTGACAGAATTGATTAGTTTACTCCAAAACAGACTCAGATCATGCTAACATACATGCAAGTATGGATGATCTTGAACAACCATTGCAAGAACAACCTGAGAAGCTATGTTGGAGATATAGATAGATCTGAAAAGACTACGACTAAAAGCATAATAAGACTTCATTTTGTGATTTTAATTAGTCTTTCTTTTCCATGCATATTTTGGGCTTTAAATATATTCTTGCTGTAACAGTTTTCAAATAAGAAGAAAAAATATTAAATGGGCAGAGACCTCTTTTTTTTTTTTTTTTAATATTCAAATCTCAAAGCTAGCTTTCTTGTCTAAACTTTAATTCCACCAAGGATTACTCTGTTTTGAAGAGCAGTAATTTATCTGGTTAGACAAAGGAATGTGTTGTTTAAGACTGCGGATGTTACCATGTGGGAAATGTGTTCATATTCTGCCCTTAGTAGATCAAATGTATTCAGGGTATATAAGTCAGTTCAAAAATGGAGATTTATTCAAATGGTGGAATGAGGAAAGAAAAGCTGACAGAGAGGCCTTTTATTTTAGTGTAAAAATAAATGAAGGAAAAGTTAAAAATGAAAAAGTTAAGAAATTGTGTATGAACACATGTAGCAACTATGAAGACTACACATAATTTGTAACTAGAGTACAGTTTAATGTGTGGGATTGAATATTACCTTTTAGTATTTACATTGTAGTAACATGTATAGCTGCCAACCTGCATGGGGTCCTGCTGTGCTAGTAACTATCAAAATATAGTCTTAAAGGGTAATTTCAAATCTAACATCTGTAATTCCATTCTTTCCTTCAGATGCCCAAAACTCTGTTGGTGGGCATAAAGACATCACTATTAACTTGTTCATTCATTCAGTTTGGATTGTGATTTATCCATAGTTCACATACATAAGAAATTTTCCATATGATTTTTTGTATATCATTGCACTGACCATGGAGCAGACTAGGGACTGGACTCCAACTGCTCCGGGAATTAAGTAATCTGTGTCAGCCATGTATTTCTCCCTTTTCACCAGCTGAGTTATTCTGGCCAATGGGATAGAGTTAGAGAGAGGCTGAGCCTTCCCCATCTATTTTCCTAGGTAAGGATAGGCAGCTTCACAGGTAATCATTTGCACAGGTAATGATGTACACATTTAACCTTGCCTCGAAAAACTGAAGCTGAATTCCTAAATGCTTATTGGCTAAGTAGGTCAAATGGAAGTGATTTCTTTTCCCAACAAAGTGAATGTAACACTTACAGTCAAAAAGACTTAAAAACATTCACAAAACTCTGAATAGTCTTTTCTTATTAAAAAACAAGAATAAACTTAAAGTTCACTTTTGGCCAGCACTTACAGCAGTAAAACTCAATGAACTGTAAGATTCAAGTCAGCAAACAGATATAACATATAGTGAAAGTGAATTTTTCAAAAATACTGGTTTCTTGCAGTTTATGTTATGTTTCTAAGTGATAGTAGAACACTCCGAGAAATATTTGAAAAACATTCTAAGAATATTTAACCTACCCATATACTTATTCTACCACTCATTTTTCACTTGCCATTCCTTCTGCCACACTCCCCTTTTCTGCTTCTCTTCAACAGCCAGTAAGCATGTTTAACTGAACAAAAGTGCTAGATGGTAAGGCCATGACTTCACAATAAGATTTAATTATGAGTGCAGATATGAACAAGATTTAGACTATTAAGCCCTGCACTTCAAAAACCCTTTAACATATTTTGTCCTTAAATCTTTTATCACCTGCAAAAATTAATTAAGTGCAGATGTAACAGGTTAGGTTTTGATGCCAGGGTTCATTTCCTGTCTATGCTTTGTCAGACACCCTATTACACCTCCTCATGAACTGTAGGAAAACAAAAATGGTGCTCATAAATCAGCATTCAACTTTCCTTGGGCTGTGCACTGGGCTGATCCTTTAAGTGCAAGGTAGAGCTCCAATTCATTATTCATGAAAATAATATAGACAACATGCCAAATGTCACCTGCATTTAAATAATCCATTTGTTAAACATATTAAGTATTGTGTAAGAATGCCTTCTATTAAAATACAAGACTAATCCAATGAAGTGGATTTTTAATCACGTAGCTTTCCTTCAGGGAACCATCAAAAGCTGGCATACATGACTTGAAAACTTCTTAGAGGGAATGACCTGTTGATTTGTTTAATAATATCGAAGTTACACAACAAGTTGAATCATTGCTAGCTGGGGGAAGTAGCCAATTTGGTTACCAAAGCAAAAACATTCTTTAAAGCACATCTGACTATTTAAAGTTTGTATTCTGTAGGGAAAAGTAAACTTGGGTTCTGTAGGGTTATTTTAACGGTGGAAGTATCAATTCATTTAAGGACCATAAAAGTTGCCCTGATCTGTGCCTTCTTCTCATTAAATTGCAGTTAACACCATTAAAGTGAAACATAGATGTTTATGGCTTCAGTACTGCCATCCTGGCTTTAATGAGTTCCCAAAATCAGAGGAAATGCACACCTTTATTACTTGTAGGTATTAAAAGCAGGAAAGTCTGACATATAAATACAAATTCATTATCTTTTATCTAGATGCACTGAAAGTGTGATGCTTGCCAAGAATACATACCAGATCTACAATCAATATCTTGCCTATATTTAGCTTGTCTCTCAAGTATTTGGCAGTAATTGCAATCGAATTAAAAAAGCAGAACCCCCTGCAGAATAGAGAAGAACAGAAACAAGAAAGCAAATCAGTCAGGAAAACAGCTATAAATAATGTTCAGAGCATTTTAAAAAATGCTATATGATCTCTGAGGCCATAAATCTGCTTCTGGGAGTACCTAGAAAGCCTTTTCAGTCATCTGCTAACAATTACAGTTCTTCAGAGACATGCACAACACAGGTGATTGCCAGTAACCTTAGTGCTCCAAGATGGGCAATATTCCCTGGTACTTACATGGCTGTTGATTCTTCAGCATGATGGCCTGGGGGCCTTACAACAGCAAAGCCATTCTGTAAGAACAAGATAGGTTTTCAATTATCAGCTTAAAAAAATACTTGACTCAGTGCAAAACAGAGCAGCAGGCAGACTGGATTGAAATCTATTAGAGGCTCTTGAGCACTTTTTCTGTCCAATCACCCTTTCATAGTACTGCCAGAAATAATATATTTGAGAACAGTGGCATATAAACTTACATAAATAGACACATGCACATGCATACATACACACACAACGACCTAAAGAGAAGGGAAAAAGCAAGATAAGAAAGCTGTTGTTATCAATTCTGCTGTCTAGAATTCACATTTAAAAGGAAGCAGAGACCACTGATCCATTCTTGATCTAAATTCATGTAATCTTACATTGCTCCAGCTTGAGATGCTTCAAAATAAAAGTAGCTTGAGATATATATTTTATATGATTAATCAGTGTTGACCCTACCTTCTATATGGACTAAATGATAAATTCTCACACACACACACACACACACACACACACACACACACACGTAACTCCTAACAGTAGAAAAAGGACGACAATGAATATCCCATATTTCTGCAAATCATAAATTAAACTTGAGAATCTGCCATGCTCGCAAGTTTAATAGATTCCCTAAAGTCAATTTCTAACACACTTTCTGGAATTGTTTATAAATTTCATAAAGTACAGCACTAGAATCAGTGGCAATCAAGGAATTTCTTGCCTCTAGAGTCACTGAAGATAAAAGAAAAATGAAATTTCCCTACTTCCAGTGTCAGTAAGGTAAAGGGAAAATGTAGTACTGGCAAGGTAGCTCTGTTCAGAAAGTCAGATTACATATTCAAGAAGCAGTGTCTCATAATATCAAATTTCTCTTACAACAGTCAGATTCAGGAGTAACTCCATTACTTCATCAAATTTACTCTTTATTTCAACGGCTCAAGACAGTCTCTTCTATTCAGCTATATATTTGACATCAAGTTAATGACAACATATACATAAAAATAAGAAATTATAATCAGTGCATAAGTATATGAGCCAAACTTGTGTTTTCAAGCAGCCTCACACAAATACTGTGTGTATATGTATGGCTGCAAGACCAATCAAGCATTGTATTTTCAGAGAAGGGGATAGGAAGAAAAAGAATGGGATATTTCTCTATTTTAATAATCAGTATTAAAGTAGTCCAGTTTGGTATACTTAAGCAAATTAAATGTCAATGTTTCAGCCTTTACTCATCTGAAACAAACATGATAGTCACTAGAGTTTCAGTCACACAGGTGTAAACAAGGAGGAACTACATGGCAGTTTAAATAGAGTTACATTGGTGCCTATGAAATCTGATTATTTACAGTCCTATGAATGTGTGTTTGTGTCTACCTATGCAATTGTCTACCTATGTTGTTTCATCGGCATTAATTTATAAACAAATACCACCAGGCTATCTCATATAATTTGCTGCTAAATGTAATCCAAGCAGCCAGCTGCAAAGTTTTGTAGAGCATGGCCAAAGTTCTATCAGAGTACAGCAAACTATAGTGCAAATGGCGTACATCTGTAAGAGTGGTTCCTCTGGCCACCATTTAAAGAATCTGGGGGATTTGACATCATGCCTTATTTTGCATTAAATGTCCACATTGAAAAAAAAAACCACAACAAAACAAACCCAAAAAACCTAAAGACATAACAAATATATGTGTTCGTATTTAGGCAGGCATTCCTGGGGGTGGAATATAAATTGCCTATAGATCAAGCACACCATCAAAAAAAAAAAAAAAAGCCTTCTGGACTGCACTAATCTTCAGAACCAAACCAGCTTCACACTTTTAGCTAAAACCGTATTCCTTATCCTTCTGAGGAATTTTTAAACATTTTGTCTTCACACAAAACATGACTTAGAGAAGAATTCTGTGAAGAATTCTTCTGTAGTATTTATGAAAAAAACAAAGTATGTGTATGCTGAGGAATGTACAGATAATGAAGTGAAAAAAGACTTAGAGAAGAGGGTATTACTAGAGAGAGAGCATCATGCTACCTGCATTTGATTGTCTTGATATTTCTAACAATTTGGAAAAAGTCCATGCAAGGCTTACAGCTGCCCCTGCTCAGCTCACAGCTCATTATCATCTAACTTTATCAGCATTCCCCAAAGATCAATATAATTAAGATGATTATCTCTAGGAGGATTTCATGGGGCAATACAGACAGAAAAAATCAACACTGCTGTTTTTGACAACATGACAGTTACAGTATAGGCTTTTCTTTTCTGTTCCCTTACATTGAGGAGGCAGTTTGGAAGCCCTGTTTTGTTACAGCTAGCTAAGTTAATTCTTACAGGTCCCCATGAGCATGCAAGACATTCACATCAGTGCTGTGACCATTTTTAATGTGTTTTTACATTACAAGGAGTTCAGTATTCACATGGGAATTTTTTTTTAAATAGCATGCATATATTGATGATAAAGCATATAATATAATCAAATTTTACCAAACACTGAAAACTAGTTACCATACAGTATGAACAGCAACTTTTGTGTAATTGATAAAACACTTCATTTCTCCTACTTTCAAACTTTGCATGAACACAGTGTACATTAGCACAATGGAACATGAATTCATTTATTTAGGCAATATTTAAATACCAGACAGTGAGCTCAGAACAGTAGACAGAAAGGCAAAAATCTGCTTTAAAGATAGAAAGACTAACACAGAGCAATATGTTAAAAATGAAGCCAACACACATAAATTCAAAGCATTTTTTTTATAGAGCCTTATTTATACTAGGATACAGGCACCTTTGTATGTAGACAGAACATTAAACTGACTGACAGACACGGACATTAGAAAATGGATTCATGTCTGTGCCATTATATGATCACCTTTAGTTAAATTTGAGGATAAAGAGTAAAGCCTGTATAGAGATATTTTAAAATCTGTGCATATTTGAACAACAAACAAAGAGAAGTCTGACCAAACTCAGTTTATAAAGAAGTTTCATTGTAGACAGACCCATGTAGTTGGATCTTTACTGAAAGCTAGGGAAAAATGTTAGTCTTTAGTAAGCTAAGCATTTTCTTCTTTCATGACTCCAAATAGGTAGTTGGATGCTTGATTTCCAAAGAACAGAGGTGTACATCCTACTGTGACCTTCTTGTCTTATTTTTTTCAGTGTGCTGGGTTAAAGTGTTGGGCTACATCACACTTGGGCATCTACTATACCTCTCCCTGAACCTTTCCAAGACAAGCATGCAAGACAATGCCATAATACAGGTGGTCACTCCAGGGCTTGGGACTGACCATCTATAGCAGAGTTCCACTGGTGTTTCTATTATGCAAGGAGGTAAAAGTAGACAACTAGACATAGACATTTTTTCCCTAGGGCAATACGTGGTGATTGTGGCAAGGCGTGGATCACTCTTCCCTTCTCTTTACAGTGAGGAGCTTACTCTGTCTAGACTACAAGTGGACCAAAAGCGACCCAGCCAATCTGGCTCTCCAGGTACGCCGAGAAGCCTGTCTGAGAAGCAGTGCATACCAACTTCAGCCTGGTACTACTCTAGTAAAATCATCTGGCTTTTTGTTGACTCCAAGAAAAGCCAATGCCATGAAAGAAATAGCAATGAACCCCAGCAGGCACTCCAAGAACACTTACTGAAGCCGTAGAAGACTCAGGTTCAACTCCTTGAACATGGGGATGAATTTGAAAATATTCTTCCCATACCTGTTTGTGTATTTAGATTGTGTGGTCAGTAAAGTAGATATTGAGACACATCTTTTCAGTCTAAGTGAGTTTTCTAACAGTAAGTCTAGAAACATGCTCTTCCTCAGCTCTTAATCGAATTTATGATCTTTAATTATTTCCTGCAGAGTAGCAGTCCTCCTATAGAGGACAAAACACCACCACTGAATCTCAAATTTAAGAGAAGACAGCTTTATATGGAGTTTAAATATTGATTCCTTCCAGCTGAAAAGATAAGAAATTGACATTCTTCTTGTATTTTAAACTGTAAACCCCTTTATGAAAGTGCAATGCCATCTATCCCAACTACTCAAGAGGCAATGGGCACAACTTGAAACAGCAGAGGCTCCATCTGAACATAGGAAGATGCTTTTTTACTGTGAGGGTGACCGAGCAATAGAACAGGTTGCCCAAAGAGGTTGTGGCGTCTCCACCCCTGGAGACATACAAAAACCATCTGGACATAGTCCTGGGCAACAAGCTCTAGGTCGCCCTGCCTGAGCAGGGAGGGTGGACCCCACGACCTCCTGAGGTCACTTTCAACCTCAACTGTTCTGTGATTCTATTCAGAAGTTCATAATCTTTGAAAAAAGGCTTTCAGGAAAATGGGTGTAATCCCTAAGGATCAGCAACTTTCTTGGCAGAACTTGTGCAGTAGCTAATTGCAGCTGCACACATTGTTAAGGACAGCTTTCTCAGGAACCTCTGTGTATTTCATAGGGCAACCAGGTACTAACTCAGGGTCTGGATTCCACACTTGAAGCTCAACATCTTCCTAAAGTTAGGTGTTAAAGTTTCTATTTTCTACATGTCTGAATCCCTTAACCTATCTAGCCCTTAGCTCTTAAAATTAGCAGTGCTTAAACATGACATTCTTGGACATCCACTTGTTTTTAATGGAAAGGTTTTATTTTTGCTTCAATGTGGACAGGCTTCAGAATAAGAAGCAAATCACTGAAGCTAATACTTCAGTTCTTTGTAGAAACTTCTTTAGTTATTATACAGAAATGTATCCATTCCTCCTGTCAGAATTGATATTCCTTATGTTTTATATATATACAACTTTGTATCTTTATAAAGTTATATAAAACCCTATTTCTCTAAATTTAAAAGGTGCTCCATACAGTGTATCTGACAGGGTATAACCCCTCAAGTGGCCTTAGTGCCACCTTTAACCCTGCTATCTCTGGCTTAGTTAACTCCTGCAATAACAAACATCAGGGCTGCTTTAAGTCTTGGCTTCTACAACAATCCCTTTGCAACTGGTACCCTGAGGAAGATAACCATATTCTTACCAGTGTCACTTATGCTGTAACATGATCCCAAGCCATTCCATCCAGCAGGGAGGGTAAGCATGAGGGTGAGTGGTGTAAGGCCAAGGTAATCCTCAGGTACCTGTTTAGGACAATTTTACAAGCTATTCATACTGCCAGAGCAGGAGCCAGTATCTGGCCCTGGGGGTCTACGAATCCAGTGAACAAGAACCCATGATTTAACAGAGCAGTATTAGCAGCATGTAGATTTGCCAAGAAAACAATAATGGACATGAGGGAATACCATTTTGTCTTGCAGAGGAAGCTAGTAGAGGCCAAAAACACAGAAATGGACAATAAACATTTAACTCTGTGATGGAAACAAAGAGTTCCCTGTCTGCTTTCCTGAAGGTTTAAAGAGGATAGCATCAGAAAATACACATGAAAAGTTGGTGCTTGCAGGCTAACTTATATACAACCATGATGGCCTGTTTAGCCACAACTAGTGTTAACTATATTGGGAAAGAAAGCAGACAAAGAGCTTGAAGAACGGAGTGATCATAAAGATAAGCTACGTACCACACATATAATTAAAGCTGTACTACTGTATGAAATAATAACAGTCATCCAGCTGTAAATATAATCATAATTGTTGGGATAAAGTATCTAAGGGATGGTTCCATATGAAATTTTGTAATTTTGTAACTTTGTAACTTTGTAGAAGCAAAGAATACAAACTACTATCTAAAAGAAATCCCTGGTAACTTTGACTGATGGCTTTTATCAGTCCTATCTTTAAGACTAGTAAAATAAGCATTCATTTGTTACTGTTTCTTACACAGTATGCATTGTTAAAAATGCTGTGCCTGGGTGTGGAAAAAATGCCTCTTTTTGTGGCTGCCACACATTGCTCAGAAAGGCAGAGGAAGAGTGTTATAGGGCAGAGGGTGAGACAGGGAGGTAGAAACAAGGGTAGGGCAGAGCCTGCAGGAGCAGTACTGTCCAGGAGGCATCTGAGCACAGAGCACTTCCCAGGAAGGGAGGTTTTTGTACATAACCAGAGTAGCTGTGTGGGGTTTTGTGTTGTTCAGGCAGGCATGAAAATTTGCTGGCCTGAAGCTTTACTGGAGAGAGGACACTGTGGGACTAGGGAAACATTTGGTTTCAGCTTTTTATTTATTATGTCTTTAGAAAGATACTTCATTTTAGTTTTTGTTCTAAGAAAACATAGCAGTAGAGCTGTGAAAGATGGCTGAGTGATTTTTATATTGAATACTTTTAAGACTAAAAAACTAAGAGCTTGGGGAGTGAGGTGGCTGATTAAGCTAATTCTGCTTATTCACTAGATTAGTACAATTTACCGTATGATGATTCCTCCATAGCTGTGTGTGACAAAGGCGTTAAGAACAGTAATAACCAAGCTCAGTTGGAATGAGAGTTTCAAGTTCAATTTAAGTTATCTGCAGATTATACAAAGACACCAGAGTAGCAATGACCAAACGCAGGAGGTTTATTTTGGTATTGATTCAACCTGACATATCAGAAAGAACCATCCCAGGAACGTATCAGATTCTGGTTTGGAGGAAACTAATTTCAATTGCTTTCATTCTGTTAAGTGACCCCTAACTACCAGCAGGACAACTTTACACATGTGTGTGTGTGTGCACACACATACATATGATAAGGCAGAGAAAGGGCTTATGCTTCACTCGATTCAGCTGAAGTGGATGTTCAAGACAGTCTCAGACCACACTTCTAACTGATGTGCCTTTTTTCTTCAGTGTTCTTTTTCAAAATTGCTTCTTAATTCATTTCAACATTTTTAAAAGTAGGGAATAACCACACAAATCCTACTAGCTCTTAATAGTTTACTGTGCAGGTTTCTTCTGTTTCAGATTTGTCAAATTAAAAATATATGGCACATATGTGTTTCTATCACAGAAAAGAGTGCTGTCATTGCCAATGTTGACATATTTAAAGGATATGCAAAGTAAACTAGACAGTAATCCTTATCATGGGTACTGTACTTAATTAATTCCAACTTACAACAGAACTGAGTGGGGTATCTGAGGCTGAAGAAAACCATTTCAGAAATGTCCCTTTGGGTTTTCCATAGTTTCATGGTGTGCTCTATCACTGAGTTGCCCACAACATAAAGTCATCTCCCATTGCAAATAAAGGTTCTTATTAGGTATGCTCTCTTTAAATTATATTTTTCTTTCCTGTCAGTCAATTGTACGATATTAAGGGACAACCAGAGAAATGTACAAATTGTCATCAGCAAATAAGTTAAGACACATTTAATGTTCACAAAGCAGCACACAATAAAACAACCATTACAAGAACAAATAATATTTTGAAGGACATTATTCAACAAAGTATAATTAAAAATTATCATGCTAACATAATCAACTATCTGAATTCCAACTTCTAAAGTAGTATTAATAATTTAATAAACACCTAATATATGGCAGCCAAAGAGGTGGCAGCATCAGCATGAATAATTTGGTTGACAAAATGTAAATATCAGCAACCTAAACTCTTTCAGAAAAAACACTGATTTGGTAAACTGGGTCCTAAAGGTGAAATTCTCTGCAAGCTCTAAGAGTTACAAATGAAATCTGAAACTCAGGAGAGACCACAGATGCAGAAACCCTCCTTATTTTCCTCTGATACTTGACTGATGTGGGGTTTGGACAACCTCTGTACTCGTCCAGTTGAGCAGCAGGAGGGAAGTGCCCGCTGCGCAGGATAGCCGGGTGCAGGCAAGGGGAGAGTGGCTTTGTGCCTAGCTGCCTGGGAGTGAAGTAGCTCACAGCAGGGAGGGGAGGTGAACTGAGCTGAGCATCAGAGTGGATGTAAGGGAAGCAGCCAGGCCGAGCTGGGAAATAAATGGGAAGGCAGGGCAAGACAGCACCTCCCAGTGCCACCAAGCCATTAGAACACACAAGGTGATCCTTAGGAGACACTTCCAGCACAGAAATCTCTCTCTGCAGATGCAGATCTTTTAGGGCCCTCTTTCTGAAGGTGTGGTCATTAAGTAGAGGCTAGTGACAATGATCTCCAAGTTCACGAGATATACTGCATGTAAGAAATCATATGCAAGGCACTACCTGTATTTCTTCCCCAAGCCCCAAGGAATATATCATAAAACTGCTCTTATCTGTTAAAATTATTTATTGGATATAGCTAATGACTGCGGTGGAATGATATTCACCCACTTCCGCATACTCCACTCTTCTAAAGATCTGTGGTCGGCCAGCAGATTATTAAAAACCATCTACATAAATCTGCTGGGGAAATGAGAAAGGAGCAAAGGTAGATACAGAAAAACAGCTAGACAGGAGAGCAGTGGCACCAATTCCATATAACATAAATACCTCATCATTCATCAGCAGGTTTCCTAAATTATAAAAAGCTCAATAAAGTGTGACCTTCATGCAATATTTAGACTCATCTCCTACTGTAATAGTGCCAAGATGACTTTCATCATACATGTAAATAAATTCATGAAAAAAGGAAAAGCATAGCATTCAACTCAGTATAACACCACATTTATCATACTATTTATTTCAGTGGTGCGATTCTTTATTCTCTATTCAATATTATCTCAAAAGTGTATCAAATGGATCTAAATGAGTGCTTATTATATTATTAAACAAACCATAAAAATCCTGAATTCTGATTGTTTAATATGATCACATAATAAACATCCAGATTAAGACTCCCCAGAGAAGGGACAATTTGTCCTGATTTTAAAAAAACCACCACCACAGTAATTTACTATTCTACACAGTAGAATTTCAGTAAACCCTATTGTTTTACATCCTTAGCACTGTCATATTGATGCTTTCCCCATTAGTCAAGGAGATCAAAGAAATCTGATGTCTCACAAGGGGTTTGAACTACAGTGAAGAGAACTCTTAACTCCTGGTCAGTTTTTGAACACTGTCCAAATCAGATGAACAAAATGTTGCTGTTCTCAGACGAGACCTGTGTGGAATGGGACTGAAAGTCTCAGGAAATTCAGAATAAAGTAAAGAACTTTTCTTCTTGCATACAAGTTTGACTCATGCCCAGCTCTGTAGTGAATCTCTCAATTGTTCTGCAGACTTTCATAATTTATTCTGTAATCTCAACCCTTTTTTTAGCAGCATGTACCTATAGTTCCAACCTATAACTATCAGTCTATGCAATAGCAAGAGATAACAGTAGAGACCATGGACTAAGCATAGAAACTGAAGTGTCTTGTCCTTCCTGAAATGGACTTTAAATGTCAGATGCCAGTCAATACAGGGCAGTTTATGTCTGTTAGTTTCTACACTCTAGCTAGGCAGTGAAGACATTTATCTGTAGTACTGTAAATATTTTTTTTTAAATTAATTGAATACATGTCCATAAAATAAACTATTATATTAATTTTGATTTTAGGAAAACCATGTTAGACTTTTTAAAAACATATATTGATTCATCAAGCTGTAAGAAATATTGGGCTGCTCATACCCAACTACACTGACAAATTTGATAATTCTCATGCCAGAAAAGCACTTGTTAAATGAATTACTTCAGTTTCTCATTCCTGAGGCTTCTCATCTCAGACTGTGTCTATGCTAGATAGTTTTACTCTGAGGTTATCCTAATGTTGCCATGGCTGTTTCAGAAAAAGGCATCTGTGATTCTCTAGTGCAGTGGGTAGATAATCCACTGTCTCCTCTGCTGCAACCTGCAACACTGCTCTGTGAGAAGTCCTTGCTGTGTATTGTGAGTCTACCCCTGTGAACTTCAGGACATGCAGCTCTTCTCAGAAAACTATGGGATTTCAGAACAAATCAATATGTCCTGTCTCATAATTTACTTTTTTCTCTTAAAATGACACCAAACTGACAGTGTACCATCTGATAGCAATCCATGGTGGTAAACTTCCAGGGAAAAACTACAGCATGTTTCTCTACTGCTCTCATCTTTCTGTTTACATGTTGCAGAGCTGTTTCAGCTTACACACAATTCTTGGAAGGCACTTTTTTGTTGTCCAAAGATTCTGAAGCTGCAGCAGATCATTCCAGATTCCTATCAGAGTTTAATCCTCCCACTCAGTGCTCACAGAAGAGGCCCCAAATGGTTGCTTCACAGGCATATTTGTTCGGGGAATGTACATGGACACAGTCAGCTTCACTTACTTCCCCTCAGATCTTCACAAGTACACTACAGAATTGGCATTTTTCCTATACTAGAAACAGCTGATCAGCCTAACATGTATGTTTGGAAAAGCAACATGTAAAGTCATAAAGGTTGTAACATACAGATCTGTGGGATTAAACTCTTACAGTTACCTACAATTTCATCCTGAACACCATGTAGAAAACCCCAGAATACACTGCAAAAATCCCCCTAATGTCATTTACCATATGAGGGTATTGGGAGCAATCTGACAGCAGAGCCCAGATTTGTATGGATGCAGTGACAAAGCAAGCACAGGAGGACTCTGCCAAAATAGCTTAATGTCAGGATCAGTGCATTTCCAGAACTTCTGCTAGTATGCTTTTCTTCTGCCAGTCAGGCCTTAATAACCTTTCCATAACCTTAAATTATAAATACAACATGCAGATTGCTAGTTCATACAGTTGGCACAGTGGCAAGTCATTAGGCTCCATGCTGGAAGTATAGGAGCACGTTAGATAAACGCCTATCAGGAATGGCGTGAGTAGTCCCGATCCTCTTTCACAGCAAATCCTTTCCATTCTTATTTTCTTGATGATTTGGTATAAACCAACTACTTTGCATGTCTATTGAACAATTACGTTTCCTATGTCTCAACTGCAGGTTGCATGAGGCTGCTTCAATTCTTTGCACTGTAGACAAAGATTCTATTTAGGATCAACAATAATTTTACAGTAAACTACAAACTAGTACTTAATTTAAAATATTTGTTTACAGACTGTTGCAATGCCAGCAGCAACCAAGGTCTCACAGTGGCTGATGTTTGATTCTTTTCAGCTGTCCATCACACACACATAAACAACCAAGAGCATTCACACTGTGGAATGACACCACAAATGTACAGAGGTAAGCAATAGATTCTGCAGTGGATCCTGCTCATGTCAACTGCACACAGGACATTTGTCATTTTCTTATCAAAACTTGCTTTTAGATTGCCTTAGAGACCAACATATGTCCTATAGTTGCCAATGGTTAAAACCAGATAAAAAATCCTTCTTCACTTTCATTAGTCCTGTTAGGTGGGAGCAATGCAGTGTGAGTTGTGCATTGAATCCTACTGTGCCAAAAAGGCTTAATGGGGATGAAGCACCCATCAGAAAGGATGCACAACAGGATCCCATATGATGTGCTCTGTCCTTGATCTGAGATTTCAAAATACGTACATTTTGCGTAGTACCTGTCTAATGATTTTTTGTCTGAATATGTAAGTTTAGTAACTGCATTTGATTGGGTCAGCGCTCTAGTACTCCGTTTCACCTGAGCGTGCTGTCATTTATGGACGTATGTATTCTATATCTATGTATATATACCCATAAACATGTGTGTCCTTCCCTATATATGTAGCTAATGCATTTTGACTGAAATAAGACAGACATACAGCAATAAAATTCTCAAGGTCAAATACAATTTGGAATTTTAAACATCATTGTACAATGCTAATTCTAAAATATTTATTTCTATCTTGATTTTGGAAACAGGACTGAATCCGTTAGTATTTGGACGGGAAAGTGAATAAACAGTTTCCTTAAGGAGACATGTTAGCTCCAACAGTGTTTATTGGGGCAAGCCTGCACTCTGACTGCATATGGTGTACCTTTAAATAGGGCTGTTAAAATACCAAATAAAATGTCAAAGTCCGTCAGGTCTGGAGCTTTTATAAATTGTTTAGACTGGGGATCATTTGGGTTTTGTACATCATGCCTTGCAGATCGCGCGGCATGGAGATAGGAAAAGAAAAGGGGCCATGGAGCAGAACGCGGGGCAGTCAGCCCGGCGGAAGGCACCTCCTGGGTCATCATCATCGCTCTCCTCACCAGCCGCCTCCCTCCTCCCCCGGCCTGCGTGCCCGCGGTTTGCCTCCCCTCTCTCTGGGTGCTCTCCTGAGGTTACGCACGTGACTAAACAACCTTACCAAGAAAAAAACAATTAAAAAAATTCACTTCGAAAGGCAGTGGCACAGCCGCTTGCCAGAGGTGCGCACGCCACGAGTAAGTGCACCTCGGGCTGGGGCAACCCTGCGCCGTAAGCGCCCACCGCTGCTTCAGCAGATCGACGGCCAGACCGTCCCCGGGCAGGCCTGGAAGAGCCGCCCGCGCCGCCACACCTTCGTGGCCGTCCTCCCGGCCCTCCTCCCACCGCCCTCCCCGGGGCAGCGCGGCCGAACAACGCCTGCCTTCAGCCCCTCCCGCGCCGCCGCCCCGGCTCTCCCACCCACGGCGCGGCCCGGACCTCACCTTCAGCTCCCGGGAGGCCACGCGGGCCGCCAGCTCGATGACACAGCCCACCGCCATGCGTGCCGCCCCGGCCGAGTGCAGCTCGTTCCAAACGGTGTCACTGTCCACCTGAGCAAACAGCCGGCCCCGGGGGGAAGGCAGGGGAGAGGGGAGAGGGAGAGGGAGAGGGAGAGCAGGAGAGAAAACAAACCCGTGAGGGAGGGCTGGCAGCGTGACAGCCCGTGTACAATAACATCAGTCTTCCGCCCTGGCCAGCTGAAAGGCCTTCTGGACATGGCTCTGCTTATGCTTTTTCTCTGCACGGGCTTCTCCAATGGAAACACATTCCTGTCATGCCTCGCTGCCATTCCCTGTTTAGATTTCTCATTACAAACAGTGTTACATGGGCCAGGCCGGGCCTGCTCGCCAGCCGCCAGCTGCCCTGCGCCGGGCCCTCACGCCGACGGGAGCACGGGGACCTGACAGCGCCGGGACGAAGTGTCCGGCGGGGACGGCCACCGCTGGCAACCCGTGCCACTAAAACTCACCAGCGGCTCAGGTCATTACCCCTTTTTTTAAAAAAAAAAGAGCAGTAGGCACACATCCTTCCTACCCGGGCAGGAGTCGTTCTTAAGTGACTGGAATCAGAACGATTAAATGTTTGGATTAATTTCAGTAGTCACTGTTGACATAGACAGAAAATAAATAACATAAAATGCGACCCTTGCTGCATCTTCAGTTTTGACAAACTAATAAGTTTTGGCTGAAAGGCTTTAGGTCCCACTTCATAACAGAAGAATGTGGTTATTTAAAGCAGAGAAAATTATCTTTTGCGCCTTCTAAATGAACAAGTGTGACATGTAAAACATTACATCAATATTATATAATATAGAATGTTAAAATATTATAAAATGTTATAAAGGACATATAAAGATGGCTAAGCAGCACTGCTCTACAGCTTCAATTGGTATGCTTTTACTTTTAAAATCTATTTTTAGTAACTAGTTATTTGCAGAAACATACCAAAAAATGTAGGTGAAACGTTGTATATCCCTTATATGACATTATGCCAAGCAGACATGATGGTGTGAAATAGTCTGAAAAAGTCTTCCAGAGAGACAGCCAGACTTCCTTGATGCTCCATGGGAAGTGCATTTAATTGTATCATACCGTACAAATTTATCATGAAAAGAAAAACGTTTAGGGATAGACAAAATACTGTGGCAGATGCTATTTGGATAACTTCCAAGCACACTGAGACATGTTTTCAGTTTGAACCAGAAGCTTCTGTTCCTAATTTCTTTTTTTAAAAAAAAAATAAGGGAAAGAAAAAAAGAAAGAAATCAAGTAATTGAAAATGGATGCAACTGCTACTCGACTCTGGAGGTTCTGAGGAATTTCTCTGATTAGTCATTTGAAACAGAAAGAAGCTTGATCTTCTCTACACCTGTCAAATGTCTTCACCATTACTGTTACAATAATATTATATTTCAAGCTACTAAAGTGATCTTATTTTTCAGTGTACTGGACCTGAATTTTCTATCATTTTGATTAGTTTTGTGTGCATGCAGCAGAACTAATGAAAATAGTTCATATTCACAGTAGACCTGAATAAGAAAACTGGATTTAGCTTGCAAAGTTTAAAATTACAGTAATAACAGCACACTGCATTTTCATCTGAGAAACTCAAAATGTTGTACAAACACAATTAAGCATCATCAGCTTGATATGGGATGATTTATTACATTTGTTTTGCAGATTGGTAGCTTGAGATTTAAAGAAATTAAGTAGCTTTTCCAAAGATGCACACAAATCAGAAGGTAACTAAGAAAATTACAGCAAGAAATAAAGAAACCAAGTAGTAAAAGAAGTAATGACATATTTAACATTAGGCAGACCTTCGGGTTGTCTCTCTATTGCTTTAAAGCAACTGTGAATCAATTTTCATTTTTAAAACAAATAAGGAGATAAATAAGTAGAGGTCATTGGTTAAATCAATTTAATCAAACCATAATAAAGTTTGAAAAATACTGTGCAGTACTTTAAATAAGTATCAACAAGAGAGCTGGGAGGGAGCACTTTCTTACCATTTTTATGGCTAGCAAATTAAGGTTAACATGAAGGAGTGGCTGATGAAAATGATTCAATGGCAGCTGCTCAGTACACCAGGGCACGAGCAGGAGCCTGCATCCTCAAAGGGACTATGATTCATTTTCAGGAAGGCCGATTAAGTCAAAATTGTAACCACAGCTTGAGAGTACCCACCCTTCAAGACAGTTGTCTGCTCTGACACATGAGACAGCAGTCTCTCCAACCACCAAACGCCGAGTATTGGCCAGGATACGGCATTTATCATTTTATGCTTTCAACTGAGTGTGAGGAGACTAAACTGGAACAACAAGACCAAATATCTTCCACTGAAAAATTTCCCTCAGACCGCTTGAATGACTGCTACTTAATTTTACCTGGACTGGACATAAAAATGCACAATCAGGAAATAAAACAGCTTTCCGTGAGGAATTTTCAAAAATGACCACCTAAATGTACGCAGGAAATTCAGGATATTTTAGCTGATGTCTTGAGCGTGGTACATGTAACAAATGGTAAACTCTCAAAGACAGGGGTAACCAACTGAAGCTGCATACCTTAATGCACAGTTATAATACAAGAAAACTAATATAAATGTATGAATGATTACCCTGAAAAAGCACAGTATTACAAACTTAGATGTCAAATTCTATTTCATATTCATGAAAAATTAAGAGTGAATTTCTGAGGAACATCTCATGAAGAACGACCTAGAAAAACTTTCATCACACAGCCAATGCTTTAGCTGTAGCAACTGGAAAATGCCATCTCACTCTGTGTTATATCTCTATTAATTCTATGTATTGCCTTAAATGTTTCAGGTGTTTAAACAGAGATTTTCTTTTAGTGTTACTCAATGTTTACTTTGTAAATTGCTGTTGAAATACCGTGATATAAATGGCAAGCCCATTAAAATTAGAGCTACTAGCTGGCCCAGTTGTCAAGCTGTATATGAAATGCAGCTATGTAAAATCATACTGGATATGCCTTTCTTTATTCCTGTGAGATGAAATGGTTGGATTTTATACGAGTAGAGGGATTAGGATTAAACACTGTGGTTTCTGGTTCTAGTTCAGGTGTATATCACATATATCTGACAGTCAATCTAGATGCTCAATATGCATGAATTTCTGACAAATGCAATGCTTTCTGAATCACAGACCATGAAAAAGTCAGATGGAATTTTATAAGAGGTTATTTTAGTTCTGCAAGTGCTTTGGAGCAGCCAGAGAATTCAGTACAAACCCTATCTTGGTTAGGAATTGTTTTGGAAAATATTAAACAAAATTTACAGAAAATATGGCATTTGTAGCTTAATTCTATTTTTTTCCTGCTTAATTATGATATTATTATTGTCATTTAAGAGTCCTTTAAGAGAATTGTCAGGGTTGGAAAATGTTCTAAATGTCTAACCAAACGAAAAAGAACATTTTTCTAAAAGTAACAAAATGTCAGTGTTAAACTATGAGCCTACTACACATTTTGTTATCAAAAATTCTATCACTGCTGCAACTCTTCAAAGAAGGATTGTGCATGATAGCGCCAAGAGGCAGAAAACACGAGCCCTATCTGAACACTGACTTTCTAACACACATATGGATTTACTTCACTCCGAGTTTCCTGAATGAGCACTGTAAGTTGTAGGCTTTTTCAAGCATATCTAGTATAGCTCAATCATTGGCATGTGTAGCAAAGCTAATACTCTGTAAAGCTACAGATGATAGAAATTAAGCTACCTGTCCCCGAAGTGGATGTGGAGGCATTAAAGAGGAAGGGAATGACTTAAGTGAAAAGAAATGTAGGTAACTTTTCCTGACTAAATGCAACTAATGTTTCAAGCCCTGTGTGCAGAAATTCCCTGCTTTGCACTACAAAAA
This sequence comes from Strix aluco, assembly GCF_031877795.1. Classification (NCBI taxonomy): domain Eukaryota; kingdom Metazoa; phylum Chordata; class Aves; order Strigiformes; family Strigidae; genus Strix; species Strix aluco. The sequence goes on along the minus strand of NC_133931.1, from coordinate 137,376,041 downwards.
GAACTTGATATGAATGCTTCCTGCAAGAAATATCTATGTGATAACTTGACTTCCACAACAAAGACTTTAAGCATACTGAAAACAAGCTAAGAAACAAGAAGCCTTGCAGCAGAGATGTTTCAGCAGATAGAAAGCTTGTACTGTAACCCATCATGGCTGGAATATATTTCGTATATAGGAAGACTGACTGTAAAGTTTGAAAGGTACCAGCTTGTACCATGCTCAGGTTGTGGCACGTGTATGTGAAGGTGGAGAGGAAGGATATGGAAATATGTCTGAGAAGGAGATTGTTTACTTAAAGGCCTTTTTGAAATCACGGCAGTCGCTGAAACTGGAAATGTTACTTATCCTCCTATTTACATTTATCTGGAACCTACCTCAGAGAGGCAAAAACCAGCATAAATAATAATTCTAAAGTATTTTGAAAAGATATTTATAACTGCCTTTTGCTTTACCTGTCCCTTCCCCTACTAGAGAACCTCTTCACTCCTCATCCTCTGTTTCAGTCCTTCTTCTTCTGGAAACCTCCTGGGATCTGCCTAATGGTCACTGGGTCACAGTTCTGCTGACCAGAGATGCTGCTCATGGTCTGATGCACCCTTCCATTTTTTACATCCTGCATGGTGTATTCATCTTTGTAAGTTACTTCTCTTCCTTAAACTCTGAAGTTGCCTTAAATACACATCCACTGATAACTGTATGGCAATATAAAAGAGAGCCCAAGCTACTGCTTTGGGATGGATTCTGACAAATCATCCAAGAGCTTGCCCTCTCTTGCTCTCCCTCTCTTTCGCACACACACACACACACAATTTGTGATTTAACATAAATCCAGCTTCCACAGTGGAATTCTGATTTCACTCCTAAAAAGAATTAAAAATACACTGAATTGCTCATCCTGCTCTGGATTCTCTGCACAACTGTTGCCATCAAAAAAATCAAGACCAGTCCTCTTAGAGTTACCACATGTCCCTAGCAGAGATTCTCTACTTATTCTCTGAGAATAGTTCAAAAATATAGTGTCATCATTCATGGAAATGTTGACATGTGATGATCCTTTGATAGCAGTGATTGTATTCTATGTGTCCAATATCCTGGAGAACAAGCTAAAAAGTTCTTTACACTAATTTAAAAGGATTCTTTGCCCTTTCTTTAAAGAGCAGAGATTGGGCTTAAGTGTTCTTGGATGGAAGTTAATCCAGTATATATTTTAGATGGATACATTTCAACATAAATGTGGAAAAACTACTACATTAAAAAAAAAAAACAAAAACAAGCTGTCCTTTGATATAAGTGGTTATTAAACTGAGAAGTAAATAAAATCTAGTCAGTTAACAACAGTGTAGCTGTATGCAGTAACCAAACTGATTAAGAAATCTGTGAGAAATAATATAGGAGAGTACAAACCTCCTCAGTGATAATAGTTTGCAATTTAATAAAACTTGTGTATTGCAGAGCGAATGCCTCTGCTCTAGCTTTAAAAGTGTTCAGAGTCTCACCCTCTTCCACTTATGCCAGAGCAAACATGTTTCCATCACTGGGTTTTTAGTTCACTGGCATGAAAATAGAAATTATATATTTTCCTGAAGTTTTGCAACCTCTAAAAATTGTGTGTGGCATTTTGATATCACTTCCAGCAAGGAGTCTGTCATTCTTGGATACAGTCGGTGCCAGCAAATGTTAGTGCATAAGTTTGTAATACTTTGCTCCGCACCATGAGCATTGCATCTTCCCAGGTGCCATGCTCATAGCTCTCACCTCCGACTCCTGCAGATGTCCTGGTGATCATTCATCACCTCCGTGATTTCCACTAAGAAGCAAAAAGTCTTCAACGTGCTTCTCAGCTGCTGTTTCATCTCACCATGACTAAAGAAGGGAAGGTGTGCACATCATCTCCAAGGAACAACCTCTAATGAATGACCTGTCAGCCGTGTCTCTCGTTAAGGAACAAAGGTGAAAAAGTTTGCATGGCTGACGTCTCTTCCATAAATCCCACATACAGGAAGTGTGTAAAATTTACACAGGGTTACTTCAGGAAAAATATGTACGGTGAGCTTCCTTTATTTTTACTGCAATTTTACAGCTGTATCAGAGATTTGTTCTGTCAAAGGCATTTCCAGCTGCTTTAATCTAAAATGCCTGCCATAGAGAGTACCCAGAATATCAGCTTTTCATATTTTCTTGCCTGCCAGTGTGGTTTACAAATAAATTGTGAAGGGGATGTGATCTTTAGGCTCCAGTGGGATGAATAGTTCAAAGGATGATCACAAATCATTGCTTAAACAAAAAACGTGGTATTCACTTGGGTTTGCATTGGCGTCTCTGGTGTGTTTGAATAATTCCAGTAGGAGAATTTATCAGCAATAATATTCATGGAAATGGACTTCTAAAAAGAATTTTAGAGTCTATTAATTCTGACCTCAAAAGCCTCTTTGCAGGCAAGAACACAAAATCTGGACAGTATGTATACCCACCATATGTGGAATATTTAATGTCTTTCAAATTTTACCTGCCAATAGTGATCTAACTTGTAAAGCTATTATAAATCAAAGCAAATTTTCAGAAAACACTTAGTAAAAAAATTCCAAGTAAAAATTAATAATTGAATACCTAACAGAGTTATTGATGGTGGTAGTCAGCCACTGATAAAAATGCAGCACCCCTACTTTAGTATAAAGAGAATTCACCTTAAGGTTTGTAAAAAAAAAAGTAAATATGTGAAGGTTTTGTTAAAAAATAAATAGCTTTGCATTCAAAATGGGAGTTAGAAAAGCATCAGGCTAAGTCAAGCTGAAGCATGAATAGAATAATATCTTCAGAAGAAAGAGTTTGATTCGGTTACTCTCTTTAACTTTTATGACAGGCATTCAGAATCTCTGGGTCTTGTAAAGCATACATTAGACACCCTAATGAGTCTCAAAACCTTAGTGAAACAGTGATGTGTGGATCATTGGTAGGGGGAATGGAGGGAGGATAGCATGGATTAGATGTGGATTAGAACTTGTTTTTAGAAAAAACTCATAAATAAAACACTTAGGCCCAGATTCAAGTCTCAGATATGTGGCATGTATCACCAGATGCTTGTAAAAAAATGTTACTGCACTTTCAGTCCTAGCCCTGAGTACTCTATTAATTTAACTTGACATTTGTTTTAGTATTTAATGGATTACTGTGTGAAAATGCTTGTGCAACTGCCTTCTTATGTTTGATCATGCAGTTTCCAGGAGTTCAGGGGCAGATAGAACAATGTGTAGTTGGTTGTAATGCATACACAGTTACAGAAAATACAACTTTTAAGTGCAGAATTCAAGCCTTATTTTTTAAAAGTTTTATCATTTGTTGCTGAACACATTTTAGCAATACATATAAATTCAGCTTTCTCCTTGGATGTAGATGATCTTTATGTTAGAGGCCACCATGAAGCTATGCTAGAACCTGGTGTTTATTCAGACAAGCAACACATGAACAATTCTTCTTCAGAGAGCTTTTCTGTCCATCTTGGGGGCTAAATTCTATCAACAAACACATGACGTGTTTTTAAAGTGCAAACGTGAATTCTGCCCTAGTTACAGAATTACCATCGAATCCATATGTGTGTGTGTGGCTAAGTCTGGGGAGAGTGAATAGTATTAGTAAATTGTATATGATACTATTCCACTATTTACATTTAACATATGTGTGTATATACATATATATGTTTCATATTCTGGCAAATAAGAAGGCTTGCTTGCATAGTGCTGGCCTTTGGCAACACAATAGTTTTTAGGAAGTGCACAGAATGAGGTAAAACCATTAAAGATTTGGCTTTATGGTAGTTGATTAACTTTACAATAATTTTCTATGTTCCATGTGTTGTGTCTTTGTTTACAATTTTAATCTGGTCCAGTACCAAGGAAAAAGGTCGTCTATTAAAAAGGGCAAAAAATATTATCTGAGGGACAAAATTCTGTATTTGGTGACTTGGTGGATTACCACTCCTGAGCTTTCTATCCTTGCCTGCTGCAAGTAAAAGCAGTCTGGGACTATTCTAAAATATTCTGTTGTGCCTGCAGTGATGTCAAGGAACTATGTCTCTCAGTTGAACAGTTTTGCTTCTTACTGGTCTAAACATCAGGCTCTGTGGTGGATGGCACAGGGCCATGTCAGCGCCATGAAAAGGCAAGAATGGGACAAAATATCTGCCCTTTAGTGTGAAGAGATTTTTTTCCTTTATTTTGTGGCCATGTTACTGATATGCTAAATGCAGCGTCCCCTCCCTGCCCAGAGATGAGACACCATTGCACTTTCCAGATCCAGAGATGAAGTCTCTGTACCTCAGTAAAAGGAAGAGTATCTTTTTCCTGGTCTGATCATCCAGATTCATGTTACCACACTTGTTAACTTTTTTCCTAAAATGAATGTACCTAAAATTAGGAACTTTGTTCCTTCAATTCCCTGTCAGTGAAGGGAATCAAGCACCTCCAATCAGTCCTTCTGATCTTAGTCCTGGTCTAGTGATGCACATGACTCTCTAATGGTTATATAGGCAAGCAAGGGTGGTCAGGGTCCTGCTTTGGCTGTTGCAGTAATTTGTCTAAAAGTAGGTACATGAAGCTGAACAAGTGAGTCTTCAGAGAACTGTTGTTGTTCTGAACTGAAAGTAAGTAAACGTGCAGTTTTTATCTTATTTCCCTATTTCTTCTTTAGTTTACCCGCTCAGGGAGGCTGTGAGCTTGTCTGCTAGAAAGCCTACAATTCTCTATGCATAAGAGAGCTCGACTAAAGTGTAATGTCAATTGAAACAGCTGGTTCTCATGAATCGATGGGGTATACCACCTAAAAAAGTATGCTCACCAGTGCAGATGAGAGTACATTACACCCTCATTCCCTCACCCTGTGGATAGCCTAAATAGGTTTATCTGGAACTGCACTAAGTGGCTGAACATGTAGAACTTTGAATGCTCTGGAATGACAAACCCCCAGCCCTCATGCAAGTCCTGTCCCCACTGGCCTTAAATTGACTTGGGGTGGTACCAGGATGGCCTGTTCGATCACATATTTTGATGACCTCTGCAGAAAATATGACACAGTCAATGCCGTGTAACTGTGAGTCCTAAATAGTCATGCAAAATATATCAATTAAAGTATAATGTGCCTATGAGGTTGTTTTGATTAAATCTTGGAATTTCCTTAGGAATGGTGTAGCTGCCAGAGAGGTTTAGGAGGTAAACAAGTCCTTCGTTCCCCAAAGTCCCCCACAATCTGCTTCAAAACGTTATAACCGGCAAATTTCAGTAGGTTAATAAGGTGAGTCAGGTAAGTAGTTTAAATTAATAGGTGAATATATTGGCAGCATGGTATATTAATGATTTCACAAGGTAATACATCATATTGAGTAGGTGAGCTTCTAGGAAGAAGAGATTGCTTTCCCCAAGCAGGAAACAGACATATTTTTGGTTGATATTATGAAAGGACTATACCCATTTTGGTACAGCCTGGGATATAGGGGAAGGACACAAGTTAATCCTAACATCTGTGTGAAGGTGGTGTTTAATTTGAGTGCCCAAACCGAAGGCAGTCTGATTTCTCTACAGCCAGATTTGCATGAAGATATAAGGAGAGACCCCTAAGTAGCCTGGAGCCTAAAATCTGCTACAGGGAGACAATGCTATTGCCAATACTTTAATTTTTGCACCTTTGTACCATGGTAATGGAACCAGGTTGGTACCATTAGTTCTTACACAAATAAGAGGAATGAAGAGTCATAATGTGTAAAAGCAGAAAATTCTTCCTGGGCCCAGATTGAGAAGACCAAGGGAAGAATGAGAAGCAGCAGAAAAAAAATAGTTGCCTGGATAACTTACCAAAGTTGTATACTAGTGAAATCTTGCCTTTCTTACTGCTTTTCTTCCTGTGTGGTCAGGACAAAAAGTAGTACTGTCCAGCTACCACAGCCAGGGATGCCAGGAAAAAATTCAACATTCAGAAACTATGAATATTTTGTAAGTTTTGTAAAAATGTAGATATCTTATAGCTGTACATTTCTTTTTTGATAGTTACAAGCCAAATCCTCTTCTGATATGAAAGATCTAAGTTACACTTCAGTTAATGAAACAAGGCCAGCAGTTAATGAAACAAGATCATCTTATCCCAGCAGAAAATCTTATCTCTGTTTTACAGCAAAACTAGAGGAAATGCAGCAAACTTTCCATAATATGTACAAGCCATTCTTAGCCATTCAGATGGCTCAATATTTACCCTATGAGCCACTCTCTTCAGCTCACTAAACATTTATTCTGCTAAAGTCTGTTTTCTTGCAGTGTGATGTTCTCCCACAGCTCCTCCTCTTGCAATTTAAAGATCTGACTTTACACATTACAGGTTTGGAGCAGTGTCTTTTGAGGGTGGGGGAGAGCAGGGGGGATTGGATAACTGCCCAATTTCATATGATAAAAGTGAAATTCTCTTCTGTCTGCAGAACAATCCCCAGAGAACAACGTATGAAACCCAAACTTAAATAAAATCATATCCTGTTTGCAAACATCATATTCCCTTTGCTTCTCAGTAATCTGGACCCATAAACCCCAGCACAGCTTGAGAGCCCATTCCTCATCTAAACAAATGCCATAAGCCCCTTTATACTTTTACAACCATGTCAGAAAATAATATTGACTGCCAATAGTGATGTGATTGGAGTTGCCTCCTCTGAGCCATAAAAGAAGCAGTCTGTTATCAATTTCTCTAAATGCATCAAGGGAATTATGGGTCGGTTCAGTTCCAAGTTATAAATGACAATTCAAAAGCCGCAGAAGTGTTTGAAGCTGGGAGCCGATGATGACATTATCATAAAAGCCTGCTCTTCTTTGCTTTTGTGGGTTTTTTTGCCTATCAACTAGACAAAAAAATATGGCTGAGAAATGACTTCAAGATTTCTTCACACAGCAGCAGGTCAAACAGGCAGGAAAACAATCACTATTTTTAGTGACAGACTGAAGTAAGGAGATGAAACTTGCTCCCATTAAAAGTAGATTTCTGCTTCTCTTATTGTCATTTTCACAGGACAACAGAAGGGGAGGAATTGAAATAGATGGATGCATTGACCAAATGGTCAGTTATAGCTCTTGTGGCTGTTTACAGATGAAAAATTGTGGAATGGTCTGATAATCTACAGAACCAAAAAGTAATTTGTGATTATTCTCCCCATTTGGCCACTTCACCTGCAATCTACCCACCTCTCCTGGAAAACTTTTCACATTCCAAACCTCTGACCAGCTGCAAGAAACCATCTCTTGTTATTAAAACTGCTGGCCGTAGAGCTGCTAGTCTCTCTCCAACATAAGGAATTTCATCCCCCTGGTATTAGAATTCTTTAACAACAGTTGGTTCTGGAACAATGTTAAGCTTGAAAAAAGAATAAAAAGCATTATTGCAAGATGGAGGTCCCATACTTCAGTGGATGTTACACTGCTGACCCTGGATAAAAAATTAACCATCACTGAAAAAAAAACCTGTTATGGCCAAATTTAGGAGGTTAGATTTAGACAACTTTTTTTTTCTCTCTGTGAGATCTGTTCAGTTTGGCTGTTGATATGAAACAGCTTTATGCTCTTAAATAAGAGCTAATTATTACTTATATAATTTCTGATAAAACTGTAAAGTTTATTGTTTGATTTCTTCTGAAAGCCTAACATACACCAAATGCAATTCACCAGTGACCCTGACATAATCAGTCCCTATCACTACTTGAAATAAAATTTAAATGGATGAAAAATGTTTACAAAATCAGTAAGTGACAGCTTTACATGCATTTTGCACTAGTATTAAAGATTTAGAGCCATGATGGAACAGGATCAGCAAATATTAGTTATGGACACTGTCTCTTGTTTGCTTTTCAAAATTCTTGAAAAAAACTTTATACATTTAAGTAATGTCCAAAGAAGAGAATCCCTGATCTTGACTGCAGTTTATTGGTGCTGTTAGAACAGAGATAACAATAAAATAAATAATATAGTAGAATTCAGGGTTACGGAGGTTAGTTGGACTTTTGTTTGTGAGCAATGTAAGCCCCACCAAACTCGTGCCAATATAGTCTGTATAGCCCATCAACTGATCATGTCTTCAATGTCTGTGAAGTTCTAGGTTCCAGTCCTTGCTCCAAGAGCAGTTTCCATTTTGTCCAGTGATTCTTTCAGGTGAAATACATAAGCTGTTTGTGGAGCAGGGGCTCAGAGCTAGGACTTCACATTATTTATAGACATATGATAGGGAGATAGTAGCCAACATGGGCTTCATCCTACTTATGCTCTTACTAGTCCAGTGCTCTTTCCAGCAGTGGCACAGCTTCAATGTGTGGTGTGAGGGTCCCCAACCAGAAACAATCTATGTTCTTCTCAGTGGTAACAACATCTGCTAAGAGATGGAGGCTCTGGTATTAAATCCAGCCTGGCACTGGAGAGAAACGAGCCTAGGTTTCCCATCCCCTGTGAGTAGTCTAACCACTAATCTATTTAATAATAGAAGAGCTGCATAATAACAGCCAGCAAGGTCCCCATATGGTTAGAAGACAATAGGATCAAAGAGCTCTGAAAACCATCATTCAATAGGCAGCCATAATGTCTCCTGCAAGAAAGGAGTTCTTTTTTTCTTAATACTTTCTCACTGTATTCTTTAGCAAACAAGTAATCAAGCAAGCAAGCAAGAAAATAAATGAAAACAAAAATTTTTAAAAATTAAGTCTTCTATCCCTCCCTAAAACCTTTGTATTAATTACTTGCTACTTTACATTGATTACTGCTTTGTAACCCTCAATTAAGTTGAAAGCTACTAAGTAGCAATGCTTCTTCTTTCTTTCCACCATTGTTTTTGAAAAGTAAACTTAAGAATTGCTTTCCACACAGTTTGAAGCAACTCCATTTCCCAGAGCTCATCTTAACCAACAGACAGCTAAATATCACTGAAAGAGAGCTCCTAATCTGATTATTTACCTTGAAAAAGGTCATAACCCATTCCTTTAAAAGAGCCCCACAGCAAGCCTGACAATAATAATATGTAGAAAGGCAAACCAACTAGAAAAAAAATAAATAAAAGATCCATTTCTACAACATGTTCTTTAATCCAATTTCCATGATTTTAAATAAGAAATAAACAGGCTCAAAAAAAGTGTAGATAAACTTAAATGCTTAAAAAAATGAAGTTATACTGAGCATTTTTGACTTGCATTAACTTTAGAATGGACAATATACTTTCATTAGTAGAAGGATTTCAAAGCACATCTCTATTCACGATTTTTTAATACCACAATAACTTGCTTCATAGAAAAATCTTGTATTTTAATTTTCAAAGCATACCACAGTCCTATTTACTTTCCAAAGCCCTCAAAAAATTTGTTCAAGAAATTTTATATCACCTCCTCTTTACTTAGAAGCCTGAAAAACATCCTTTCTCAACTTTATTCATCTCTTGTTCAACTTTTTCTAAACTTCATAATAACTTCAACAACAGTGTGAAATATTATCTTTTTTTTTATACAGAAATGTGGGCATATACGTGTGTGTGTGCATATGTGCACACAGTAGTGAACAGAGGTGCATGTGGATGTGCATGTCTATGTGTCAATGTGTAATGTTAGTTGATTCACATACAGATATGACCCCCAGGTTTCAAAATTAGCAAGTTGCTAGTCACCAAGTTCCGAATTTTAGGCAGAATCCTCAGCAAGCTAAGTCCACAGTGGAGGAGCTGGAATGATTACCACTTCCTGATTCTTTGTTCCTTAACTCATAGTTCAGGAATCCTCAAAAATTATTAAATACTGAAGGCTAAAATGGATTTTTTCTTTTTCCTGTGTTAAAACCTTACAGAATAAGTATTTCTTGTCAAGTATCTAATAATAAGAAACCCCACTATAAATGAGACTAATATGGTGTGGAACTTATCCTTTGTGAAGGATAAAAGTAAAAACTTCAGAAGGTTGAATTGGAAGTTGACCTCCAGAGATTGTGACTTTATTCCTGCATACTCAGAAACAGTGAAAGGGAACTAAAATATATATGCATCATCCAGCCAGTCCATCAATATCTAGTGATATCATCAATTTACTTTGATATTGCTGACATCAGGAAATAATAGGCCCAGATGGATCAAAATTGTAGAGTACTTTTGTGTGAAAGACCCCTGTATGTGAAAAATTATTTCTCCCTGGTATTATCTTCAGTAGAATTTAATAGGAGCATGATACCAACATCAGTAGAAATTCTCCATTCTACATGTTTTTCAATAATTTAGATTAATTCTTTTATCTAGTATTGCAACTGATTTTTGTCTACTGTGCCTTAATACTTGCAAGCTTGTATTTCAGAATGAATCCATTTCAGAACAGGACATAAAAATGCTCAAAAAATTTGCTAGTTGAACAACACCCAAGTTATTAGCTAGAAGCTAGTGAGCACTTCTCATGCTAAATGTTAGCTTTGGTAGCTTTTTTGTCTTTTCTGAGAAATGTGAAGCTATATTTACTTTTCAACAGTACACAAAACAGCTTCTCCAATGCTCATTCTGCTATAACGATTGCACCTATGTTACTTTCCTCAAAAATAGAGCTCATGTGAAAAACCCAAAGTGGGACAACTAAGAAATGTGCACATTATCACGAAATATGTTCCTATCTAACTGTTCCATATGCTTATTGTAATGTAATGTCTTCTGTGTCTTTGAAACACAGTATGATAATGGCTCAGGTTTCATCTCTACATTTTTTATCAGCTTCTGAGGACTTTGAACTGACAATGCAATAGTGCTAAAGAATTCATGAATGAATATATATGTTGCATATTGTCCCGCTTGTGAAAAAACAAGCATCTACTTACCCCAAGTCCCCCACAAGGCAACAAGGAAAAGAGTTTTTGAGACACGTTTCCTATATATTAAAGAAAAAAAGAAACAATAAGCATCATTTATCAAAAAGACATTTAAATACTGGAACAGTGATCACTCTTTTCTGTAATTCAGATTTTGGTATCACACAATGAAAGTGTCGTGTATTAGAATAAAAAATATTAATAGTACTTAGAAAGGAAATCAGCCATGGGACATCTAAGGTACTCTTTTGCAACAGTGATAAATCTTAAGATTGGTAAGCAGTAGTTTCAAAGGAGTATAATGATCAAATATCCACAGAAATTCTCTCTGAACTAGGGTGACTAATCATCCTGATATCTGTAGCTGATAAGCAGCTTGTCTAAGCTGGTCATCTCAGCTTCTTCTACAGCCAGTGGAGTGAGGTAGGCACCTCTACCCAGCCTAGATGACTGATAGGATGAATTATACTTGAGAAGTGCCTGTTTCTTTTCACTGACAACAGAGGGAACTTCATTAAACTTACATGAAACTGATAACTAATTTTTTAACTTCATCTCTCCAGAAAAGTTTCTCCTTTGAAAATCACAGTCTTAGTCTTCCTATCTATGCAGAAATGCTGTTCTTTTCATTTACATACCACCAATGAATACATTAATATTTTAAAAACATAAAATGAAATACTCCTTGTTTCAGTATTACTCAGTCAATACATTCTACTAAAAGGAACAGAAACTTGATAGGCTTTAGAATCTAATTTCTTACTCTGCTCTATACATTAGATAATGTGATAGGGTTTATCTTAATATTTATACTCACTTTATTCATTCATGTTTTCTTTTTTTGTACCACTAAACTCACTGCTTGTCTTGATAAGGACAATATGAAAACTGTGTAAGGATCTCAGGATTTGATGCAGTTCGTATCCCAGTATGTAATCTGATCCTAAGGCAGCTGTGGAAGAGAACATAAGCTTTTCCCCTGCCGTATCACAGAACTGGCTTTGTAACTTTGCCATCTGGAGGAAATGTTAGATAGTGAATCACTCAAGTTACCTAGAGGAGCCACCCATTGTTATGGAAGGGGCGAATGCTGCAGTTACTCATGTTTAGCAGGTGCCAATGAAATGCATAAAGACAATTATAAGCCATCATCTTTGAAGTACAAGAGACCAGACTGCAAGGTCTGAGATGAAGAAAGTGCTTTACACTTCGAGTAAAATCCAAGATGCATTTTTAACCGACTAGAGGCCTTTGATCAGTTTGCACAGTGTGCGAGAAAAGCCAAACAAAACCTCCTGTGGAGCTACCAGGGGAAATGCAGGTGCAGCAGCTATGCAGAGTATCCTCATACTGTGAGTCCTAACGGCACCAGACGTGCAAGGAAATGTGGGCTGCAGGAGACTGTCAGAGTAGAGACACAGGAGGAGTTTCCAGATCTCTTGCTAAGCAGATCCAGGGACCAATGCGAACAGCAATTTTTCACTTTTCACTATGGGGAAGATCAAAAAGTCCTGAGCAGATAACTAGAAAATTAGTGCTGTTAAAGTACCAGGAGACATTAATGGAAATGTAAGCTGTAATTTGAGATAAACGAAGGCATTTTTAGAATATTGAATGAATAGATCTTTTTTTCTTAAATTCCATTGCAGAGTTGGGACATAAGAGAGAACAGATGAAATCTCATTTATCTCCCTGAAGCTGGGCACATTGTGCATGGTAAACACTATTAAAACCAACAAACACAAAGTAAAAACAGAAAAGCAGATGGTGAGGAAGGACACTAAAATCAATCAACAGCTAATACTAAAATGGGGGGAAACAAGCAATGAAGCCTTTTCAGTGTATCAAGAAACTTGCCAGGTTACTCACTTCTTATTGCATGATAATCAAAAAAAGCAGGTAACAGACTTTGCAGAACAAGAAAAACATTGAGATTTCATTAAAAGAACAGTGGGGAAAATTTCTACTAAGAGAGAGTGAGACCATCACTTAGATGGTCTCACAAAAAGAAAAGAGGTCACAACACTCTTTGCCGTAAATGTAAATCAGTAGCAAAAAGTAAACCCTGAAAATGAATCGAAGTGAGAATTTGCCGTGATGTTTGGCGTTGATTTCACAGCAGGACTTGGTAAATAGCAGTCATTTCCCAGTAACAACCTTCCACACCCCAGGATACCTCCAGAATAATAATAATAAAGATACTGGGATAATTCAAGTAAGATAGAAGACAAATTTTAAATAGTCATACATTTTTTGGCTTTGCATTCATGACAGAGTTTGCAGTCACCAGCAAATCATTTGAGAAAAATCTTTTAGTTAATAGTACAAGTCAGTACAACAATTTACTGGTAGAGCTAGAAAAATTATCCAGATTTCTATTGTGAAATTTCAACTGGTTAGTCAAATCAAGTGCTGAGGCCCCCATCACTGACTAGGTCAGGGCCCCTACAGAAGTCAAGGAAGCTGCTTAGGAGATAGACAGTTGGGGACTGAGAGTCTGATGACCAGGAAAAGTGATGGGCAAAAACTGTCTTTCACAAAATAAACAAACAAAAAAGTGTGTTCACTTGTGAAAAGGCACAGTTTGAGAAACCTGATTGTTTTCAGTATCATCCCTCAAGAATGAAGCCATTTCTGCTAAGCGGTCATTTTTTCACTAACTTGAAATTGCAATTGTGCAGATGCTCTGAGAATGCATCTTTTAGTTGTACTCTGAATACTGCCTCACTGTCAGGGATGTATCAACAGTATATTTCACACTTTTTACAAACTTGTAATCATTGGAAACTTGATTTTTAGAAACACTTTATTATGGTTGGAGGGGGAAAAAGCAAACAAATTTGTAAGATCTGTTTGATAACTGTTCTGCCCTTGACGTTACTCAAAGAGATTTGAAAGGTGGTATTCTGTCACATTCTGTCACACCATAATGTGATATGACACATAGTCTGCATATTAGTTTCCTTCATGTCAAGACAATGTAGTGCAACATAACGCGTTGCTTAACACACCAAACTGAAATAAAATCAGTCAAAAGCTTAACTACACAATAGTGTAGAAGTTGAAGTAATCATTTGCAAGAGCTGCATTTGTAGGCCCTGATGCGGGAAAAATAAAGCCAAGAGTTCAAGCCAGTTTATACTCTGAAACCATTAAGAATATGTGAACGATAACTGTGTGCATAAGTCTCACTGATTTCAGTAGTTTCAGTAGTTTTTACAGCCATTTTGCTTTGCAGTCTTCCAGAACAGAGTTTTTTTCCCCAAACAGGGACACTGAAATAAGCATTTATTCACAAGTAGCACATTTCTAATCCTAGTTGTACTTATATTTAATTCCTTCAAGTGTTTCCTTTCTGTTTGAAAGATACAGAAGCTGCTGCTTGTTAGCAAAAAAAAAAAAAAAAAAAAAAAAAAGAAAAGAAAAAGAGCTTCAGACAAAGCAGATGTACTTTTCTAAACAGGAATAGGGAACAAATGCTTTTCTGGAGCACAAGTGAACAAACAGTGCATCTGTCTTTTTGGGTGGGCAGAGTAGTAAGGAAAGGAATGGTTAGGTCCTCCTTTTCATTAGGATGCAAACCCATAATTTGATGGAACAATTTCTGTAGAAAAAAAATGCACTTTCATTGAAATAGAAATATTTTATGAGACGATGTTGTTACTGATGACATTTTTGATGAGAAACATTTCCTTTAGATATTTTCCTTTGCTACACATCATTTTGAATTTCTATAATATACCAAGATGTTAATTTTAATTTTGGGGTTGGTTAGGTTCAACCTCACTGAACTGGGAATCATGAAAGGTGGAACAGTCACACTGCATTTTGGAAAAGTGTAAGAGACACTTAAGTTCCTTTATACAAGAGTCTGGAAGCCCAAATCATTAGAGCTCTGAGCCAAAAAAAAGGCACATGCTAAAGCATGTGGGAAGAGTGTTTCATTGACTGTTGTCTTGGTAAAAGGCCATGTCAGATGTGGCAAGAAAACATCCTAGAAACAGAGACAGAAAAGGGAATTTAGCCAAGGATAAACTCAGAATATATGCTAGAAGTGTGATCTTGATATAAATTTAGAGAATAAGTATTTTGGACTAAATGTCAAATAAAAAAGCCAAAGAGCATCGAGTAAAGACCTGTGGGCAAAGAAATGGTTTTCTGAGATTGGATAAACAAAGCCTTCTGCATTCTCTACACATAGACAGAAACACAGCGAGGATAGCAGGGTCCATTCCTTTTTTTCACCTCATAGCTGCAACTACACACTGTTGGTCAACCACTGAGATCCAAACTGGGAGCAATATTTTGTATTAATGCATGTTGTACTAAATATTGTGAAAATTAAAATGAAATGAATCAAACCCAACAAAATTTAAATGAAATGCTTGACTTTATCAAAATGGAACATTTTGACAATGTTGAACTCAAATCAAAATGTTTCCAAATTTTCATTTTGCAGGAATTTATTTTTTTTTTTTAAAGGGGGACTTCCTATCTTGGAAATTCAAGCTCCTGAGAATCTATCATACTGTAAGTATTTTTCAGTTTTGATGTTGCCTTAGCCAAGAAGATATATATACTTAGATAATATTGTGATCAAGACTTTTTTTAATCTACTCTTATGACTCACTGAAGCAACAGTCTGCCTTACAGAAGAAACTCTTTGCATTAGTTTCCAAAGAAAAATAATTGTTATGTATTACTAGAACTGTGGCAGCAATTTCTTTTGATGGCAAGTATTGTTTCTGTTTGGGTTGGGTTTCATTACATTTAGGAAAAGCTCCACATGTTAGAATAAGTGTTTTAAAAATAGCTGAGAATTAGAGTGTTGCATCCAATCTGCTGGGACATAAAGGGCAGTATTTCACTCACAGATTATTTCCAAAATGCACTACTTTATTGTGTGTTTCCTTTCACATTTTCTGTATCAGGTCTGACAAGTAGATCTGCTTCATGCTCCCCTCATGGAGAGCTCAATTTAACACTACTTTTCTATTCTAAAAAGCATACACTGATCATTGTCTGTGCATGGATATTTGATGTGAAAATCCTGTCAGTTTTCTGTGATTCTGTACATCTGTGGATCCATTTAATATTTTAATGTGTTGTTTCCCCCTGTTATTCAGAAAGGTATCATATTTTGCATAATGGGAAATCATTAGAATAAAGTTCACTTATTATTAAGACTTAGGCATGGTATCTGCACTCAGCATGGCTGAAATAATTGAAATAAAGCAAATGAGAACAGCAAACAAGCAATTCTGACAAGCAAGTGTATCTTAAACTCTCGTTTTCAAATCAAAGAACACAAGGAGATAGAAGACCAACCATGTTCAAAATTGCCATTGACCTCTGATGGAGAACAAATTACAGTAAAGGGTTAACACTTCAATGATTTTTGAAGCAAATGAGGAGAAACTTCTATTGCTGCTTTCCAGCCTGTGCATTTTGCTAATCTATATTTGGCTTCCATTGTAACATTCTCCTTCCACATAGCAATGCATTTGGAAAAAGTGAATTTTTGTCACACTGCTTGCCAAGTATTTTAAACTGACACCAGCTATGACTAATGACAGTGCTGGAATGTGCTGTTCTCAGTAGAATAGAGGCCTGTACAGACCTAGGAGTTTCCTGGGGTCCAGCTTCTGTCTGTTCAGGGGGCTGGTGCCATACAGCAGTGAATGATGTTCAGAGTGAACCAGCTGTATTTCCTCCAGACTGGCTTTTCGACCTCGAATTCGCTGAAAGAAAACAGCAGAGGCCTACAATATTCCACTGACAATATTTAGGGAGGAAAAAAAAAAAAGTAAAGGTCCGAAATAACATTTAGTATGATTAATAATGGGTTGAAATTGCGTCATGCAGGAATGTGACACTGATTTGTTTATTAAAGTAATGCTATATGAAAAACAAATGTGTGCGTGGTTTATCACAAATGCTTCACTTAAGTCTTAGCAGAGTTAACAATACAAGGTTTCACATACAAGAAAAATAAAAGATTCTGCCTCTTTTCTACATTATATTAAGAGATACAAGCCAAAAGGTGAAATATTTAAGTAAGAAATCTGCCTAGAAAAATTCTAGTTTAAAGACCAAAAAATTACTCACACCTGTAAGCTGCAGATGTGTTCTGAATGAGGATTAATGTTTTTTGCATCACTACTAGTACTTGTGATTTATGCTGCTAGGAAGAACATGATCACAGTGAGGAGAGCCAGGGAGAAGAAGAAAATTAAAGGTTAAATGCTTTAATAAAATATTACTATATATTTTTATTTTTTTAATATATGTTCTGTATCCCAGGATCATTTTTGCTGTTACACATGCCAACTCGCTTGCTTGCTTACATTTCTGTAGGTGGAGTTTGTCTCTTTAACTGTTTCTCCAGCCTGTAGTCTCCCCACTTAAATCAGTGTTAAAAAATCTGGGATGTCTTTCTATAAATCTATTGAAATTTAAACAGTTTAGGAAGGAAGGAAGATAGAAAAGAAGGAAGAAAAGACAAAACTAACATCTCCTTATTCAGCAGATCTGTTCCCTGTAAGTATCTGGAGTTACAGCTTGTCATAAAAAATATTTACTCTCTGCTTGTCCTAGTGCTGCACAGCCTTTGCAGACACAGCAACATGAAGCAGATTTTGTTCAGGTTTGGGCATAATAAACAGCACTGTCAACAAAGTTCTGGTCCCAAGCTCATCTTTCCTGTTGATATTAGATAACATGGAGAGAAAACAGCCTATTTTTAAGGTCTTGGACTCTGTTTGCAGATCTGGTCCTTATGAACACTTGGGAAAAACCTCTCACAACTTAGACTGTATCTGTCCAACTGTCAACATCTACAGATAAAAAAGGTACAGAAGTTATCCAAATAGATCATCCTATTTTTAATAGACTGATTAACCTGTTACAGAAATGCCACTCAGTTCTAGTTTTCTTAGAGGTTGTTGTAGTTTTTACTATATCCATCACCTACTCATGCACATCAGAAAGCACCAACCTCTTCACCAGCAGAAGGAAGCAATATTATAAATATTAAAGAGAATTTGCACTGTGGAAGAAAGGAGCTGCCTAGGGGGCGTCAGAAGAACCATGCACAATTTATATTGAGTTAAGCAGTGGCAATTTTTTCTGACTAATCAGGAAAAATATACTGAGAGTTAGATCTAGATGCCTGTGGAACAAGCTTCCCCTCAGGGATATGGTGGAAGCCCTATTTCTTGCAGTGTTTAAAACTTGACTGGACACAGCAGTGGAAAAATCATTTTAGGGAGTGATCCAAGAACTAAATGACTTAATAAACCCTTTTTCATCTCTAATTTCTTCAAGCCTCTCCCAGTCTCACATGAGAATTTGTAGCAGTGCACTCACATCCTTTTAACACACAGTTGCACAATCAAAATCAGCACATTATGTTACTTCATGGAGTCAGTAAACTCTGTAATGGTTCTTCTGGGTCAGATAAAATGTTTTTCTTCACAAGTGAGGTGACTGGTAACATTTATTCGTTCATCCATTCTCATTAAGGTCTATGTTTCTAATAAGCTGCTTTAAAATCTATATATCAAATTCTCCATAGCAAAACCGAGACTTTTAGGACAGCTAAACCAAATGTATAAGAAAAGTAAAGTGGTATTTTATGAAGGTCACATCAAAGAACCTTGAATAAAATACTCACTTTCTGGTCATATATTTTCTACAAGTTATACAAAAACTCTTTAAGAGATGTTTAAGAGAGTTAATTGTTTAGCTCTTTTTAAAGTGCTGTTAAATGCCATATCCCTTTAACTATAAAAAGACCCACAGCTAGCCATTATTCCTACAATGGGGAGCTCTGTGATATGTGTTCTGGAAGTGGCCTCCCCAAAACATTTTGCCGATGAGCTACCTACTACCCAGTATTGCCGGACAGATTCTCTAGGGCAGAAATGGATTGTGCAGAAACAGGTTTGGTGCAGAAATCAAGTAGCACTGAACAGGATGCCCCACTCCAGGCTGCTCCCAGCAGTGAGGTCCTCAGAGTGCAGCCAACAGCTGAGCTGCCAGGACAGGCACAGCCCAGAGCTGCTTTTTCTCCACAGTTTTTCCAGCTCTAACCTTGAGTATCAGCAAGCACATTTACACAGTAAATGGCAGGAGGAAAGGGAAGGGTAAACAGTGCACATGTCTGTGCTGTTTCTGCATTCCCATCTCCTCATTTACTGTTCCTTTCATCCTACCCTTGCAGTGTCTCTGCCTGTCAAGCCATTTTCTATAACATTAAAATTCCAAATACCTAAGGCTCAACACAGAGGAAAAAATAATTGATATTAAAAATTACCTGTAATAATTGCTAAGAACGGTTCTTCTTACAGAATAATGGCAAGATTTAGCAGTTCTACAAAAGCACACATCATGTGTGTTGCCAGAATCTGGAACCATGTAACTTCAGTTATACAAAGTAATAGTTTCTGGCTGTCATTGGCATGAGTTATCAGACAACATAACATTTGCATTTGTATAACTGTACACATATACTTTTATCTATATCTTCTCTATTTTAAAGTGTCTTTCTTAATTTTCATTGGCCATGGTAGTATTAAAAGCCTAAAACGTAGTAGAAAGCAGAAAATTGGCATAAAGCCAATGAAAAAAGAAATAGCATCAGAGAACTTATGAAAAGTATTTATTTCATTCATGGGTATTTGAATACTATGTCCATTCATCTACTACAACCTTATTAGAAAGCAAGTCATCTCTTTCTAATGTGCATGACAATTTGTGCATTGGCTTTCTCCTCTGACATATTAATTTTCCTCATCAACAGAGACATTTATACATCTCAGGAGAGCAAAACACTGCACGAATGTTTCAAAAAATCAGTCTAGAACTAGAAAGTTATTCTCTCCACAATGGGAAAATGCTTTCACCTTTCACAGAGTTTAAGGTCAAAGAGGACTGTCTAGTCTCGTCTTCTGTTTAAAATAGAGCATTAAAGTTCCACACAGATAACGTCTATTAACCTGAAGATTTTGGTTAGACTTTCAGCAGACTAAACTCTTGCACAGTAAGAGATTCAAAAAGATGAAGGTGACACTGCCTGTTTCTTTCTACTAAACCAACAGGAATTGTTGACATAGCTTAACGAATATTTCTCACTCAGGTGCCTCAGTGTAAGGTATCCATTGCCTTTACTGCAGTTATTTATATGGAGATAGTGTCTCTGAAATTCCCTTAGCCTATCTAGTTTGTAAACAAGGTCTTCAGAGTTTTTCCTGCTTATCTGAGATTTCTCAAAGTTGTTAAATTTGCTCTTGTTTTTAAAAATACACCCAGATAACATTGATCTTTTTCCAGACAGTACACCCACATCGCTTGTTCTCTCTCCATTATGTGGGAATTGCAAGCAAACATACCTCTGACACTCATGCACCCATGTAGAGATGCATTTACTCTCTTCATGTGTTTTGGTGATCCAGTGCCTAACCTGAATATGTTAAACACTACAAAGATTGTTGCTCTTAAAGACTAACTTTTCCTGTATTATTTCTTCTTTAGTGGTAAACTAAGGTTCAGAGGATGGAATTTTTTCATGTATTTCTATCTGTGTGATCTGGCAAAGTTTTTTAAATCTTTAAATTCTTTCCTTCTCTCCCCTTTACTCCATGAGATGCGGACAGCAGGAGGTGTAAGATGTCTCCTTACTCCAGAAAACTACCAAACTTCAGATCAAATTCCAGGCCGAAAAGAAAAATGTTGCTGGACCATAGTCCCTACATGAAGTAGAGGTGGGGGCACAAAGTGGGACTGTGTCTACATCTTCTTTTCTTTTCTAAAACTGTGCTGATCAGTGTAGCCTAATGTCAGTCATTGTGCATAAATTATGTCCTGAAAGGAGTTATGTAAATACTTCCTCTCCCTAGAACAAGTAGAAAGCAGACACCACTACCAAAATATAATTCAGTTCATTTTTTTGTCTCAAAGGTAGGTCAGCTATGCATTGCTTTTTACCAAGAAAAAATTGCAAAAAAAGATAATGGATGACAATCGTGGCATCTTTTAGCTTCTCTCTTCTGGTGCTGCATTTGATAACTCTGTTCTATGTCTGTCAGCCTTTAATGAACACAGAATAGGCATTTCAGTAAACATACACAAAACTTTTAAACTAATGCAAAAATATTGTGTCTGAATTGTATTTTTCCAATACATATATACTAAGACTATCCAAAAATCCCCTATGGGTGGAAATTACTCCACTCTCTTGGCCTGGACTCAGTCAGCGACTGGTCTCTCAAATCTGGCTCTCCAGGGCTGGCCATGGTCTGAATGTGCTTCTCCTTTGTCTTAGGAAAGCTGATGGGGAAGTAATCTATCTATTTGGAAGAGTGATATGATTAAAAAAAATTCTGAAAGCTATCACTAGTTTCTCAATTTAGCAAAAAATCCTCTAAACTGTTGTTTGAATAACTGTAGAACTCAAATATCTATGGCTAAAAAGACAAAATTCAGTCTGGAGAAGAAAGTCCTTTTGGCTGTGTCTGCAGCAGTAAACTAAGCAGTGCCAGGAAACATTCCCAGGCAGAGGAACACAATCATCTATTAAATTGCTAAAGTGGTCCATCACACCGTTTTGGCTGAGCAACAACTAGCACTCTCCCAAACAACTCCCAGACATGGTTTGGTCACTGGCAGGGGCCAGGAAGCATTCCTGGTAGTAAGAACATGGGCTTTTCCATGCCAGTTGGCCGCAGTGATGGAGAACAGTCCCAGGTACATTTTATTTTGTAGTGAAGATACAGCTTTGAGTACCCCAGTCAAACCTTGTTATGATTTTACCAAGTTATATTTTTAAAATGCTCTATATGGGGGCAATATGAGCAATATTTACAGGTAATAGATTAAGTCTAGATTAATCTACTTAGATTAATCTATTAACTGCATTAGCCATGGTGTCAACCCAGTATATATAACTTCCATCATCCCATGCCTAGTTAGAAATGACGGTTCTCTGTGCACTTGGCCAGTCGTCTCTCCAGGGCCATAGACCTGAGCTGCATGATAGGGGTTAATCCACACCACATGATTTAGGAACCACATTTTGGTCACTGCTATAGATAACAAAGATCGTATAGATACAGATTGTCCATTTTCATAAGGGTTTCTTGTTAGATTAAGAAAATAGGGAGGGTTCCCTGGCACAAGCCTGTGACTAAGGATACACGCATTGCAAGGTAACAAGATCTGAGCTACCTCTAACTGAACTAGCTTTGATCCTGATACACTCGTTAGACAAAGAGTGGGACTGCAGCCTTCTTGTGGGACTATTGTTTTAGTAAAAGAGGAAAAAAAGAAGGTTCACAGTTACTGCAGAGGATTTCCTAAGTGGCTGCTGCGGGTTGCTGTTCCTAAGCCGCCCTTCAGACTTGGTACCTAAGGCAGTGCATGCGGCAAAACCTGGCCAAAGATGTCCCCACTCCTTCTGACAGAAACTGTGGGAAATTATATTGAGAAATTACATTAAGAAATACTAATGTCTATGAGGGAGCATTCAGAAGTCAGTAAAAGAGATGGTGCAGTTGCCCGTGATGCTTTGACTCTGCATCTTCAGTGTGGTATATTCCAGAATGCAGCTTAATGGTGGCCTATTATTTCTTGAATAATGCAATAACCACTCCTTTAGTGACACGAGTCATATATTCAGCTGAATAACTTTTCTAAAGAATCAGAGTACCAATTAAGTGGATCACCACAGCCTTTCTTATTTGGAAAAGTGAGCAGATTTAAGGACGTGTTTGATGTCAAGCAAGTGCTAGAGAATTCAGTGAAGCAAAGGACAGATTGCATCATCAAATATAATCCTACATAAGAGGATCAAGATAAACACCAGATCTACACACCAGCTTCACACTGAAGTTTTATCATCAGAGTTTACATTTTGACAGCTTGTTTCACATTCCAGCCTCATTTCAAAGCATGCAATGGGAGCCAAAATTAACTGAATGCCATTCAACATGAAGTGACTTATTTCCTCTGCCCACTCACTGGATTTTTCAAGACCTAATAGGCTATATTTCAGTTTTTGAAATTGCAGAGTTGTAAGAGGAAACTTTAAATCTTCCAGGAAACTATTGGACTGCATGCACCTCAGACTAACCTATACCACTTTTCCTATTTATACCTTTTGCAGATCCACACAATTTACTGTTCAGCAATATCTGTTTATTACTGAAGAAAGCAATACATAGTAGCACACTGCGTTTTACTTATTTTGTTTCTTTTTGTTTTTTCTTTATAATACGGATCCTGAATCAAGAAGGTAACTAGGCCTTATTTTAGTAAAGTACTCAGCTACTTGTTTAACTTATTCCTTAAGTATGTGATTCCACCAGTGAAACCACTCATGTGATATGTGGCCTTAAGGACCTTGCTGAAAGAAAGTCTTCTTGAAAATCAAAAAAATTATCTAAGCTAAAAAAATGAATTAGCCTGTTAGAGGGCTGCCATCTAGTTAGGTGAGTGTATACAACATGCCTATTTATAGTGCTTGCAATGTCTCAATGCGCAGTACACTAGACTACCTGCAAAAATGTTTGTGGACAATCACTAATAGCTAATCAAAGGAACCTATTGTACCAGTTCCTTTGGGTTTGTAAAAGCCTAAGTATATAAAGAAAAGTAATTAAAGAAAACAGAGCATAAGAGCCCTGTCAATTTTGGGATCCTACAAAACATAAGCAAATTTGTGTTGAACTTTGTTAACTTGTGCTGCAATACAGTAAGCCCCCTCAATTGCCACGGCTTTTGTGACAGTGCTGCACAACTCATGGGAAGCAGTGAATGGTAGAAAAAGGCTGTTTTTCAGTAACTCAAGTCATATATGAACCTCGGAACCCATATCTGATTTAAGCATGATGTTTTAATATGCAATTTTGTGAGGGAGATCAAAACAGAAGAAAGTTCCACATTTGCTTTGATATTGTCTAAAAGATTGCACTTGAATGTCTCAGGATTTGACATAGTACCTATTGTACACCACACAAATGAAAATGCTATGAAAACAGACTTTAAAGTCTGAAATAAAACAAGATGCAATGTACTTATGGAGTAATACAAACTACATTTAAAAAAAAAGAAAGTGGTGTTCTGTGCTACTACAGATGTAAAATCCTTAGCTGCTTGAACTGTGCTACTAAAAGGACTGCACTTGCCATTTGACTACTGCTTGTCTATCTTCCTATATCAAGGTGAGGAACACAGTCATGTCTGGATTTTATTTTCTGATGAATGTGGATAAATTACTTTGATTGTGTAGATTCTTTGTCTTCTGATTGGGAAGTTTGCTTTCCTAAAATGCATTATTTTAATATTGTCAGTTAAGTCCAAATAATTCCTAATGCAAATTACTTTCTTATTGCAGAAGTAAGACAGATTTAGGATTTAACAAATTGCCATTTTCTTTAACAAGTCAAGTATCTGGTCTTTATTTTCCATTACCTCGCACTTGTTTAGCAACCCAGTTTCTTGCAGCCTTGACCAGATGCTTTGGATCCTTCCAGCATGTTCAGGGTGATTAGCATAGTTGCCACACATACACTGGTGCTTCAGCATCAGACTGTCATACACAACACCTTCAGCACAAAGACAACACAATAAGAGGCAGTAAGTGAAACAAATGCAAGTTATACACTCCGTGTTGTGCATACTATAGCACAACTGGATTTTATTTGACAGTTAGAGCAAGATGAAAATTCTGGATCTTAATTCTCCTTTCTTCTAGGAGACTCTGAATTTTGACTTACAAGGTACATCTTGCGATAAGGCAAAAATGAAATCTCAAGAAATTATACTAATAAATACAATTAACTGTAAAGAACAAAGGAAATTGGGTGGTGACTTGTTAAAGCTTTTATGGGTAGAAATAATTCAGTCCCATTACTGAGTCCCTTGTTTTCTCTTTCTCTAGTGTGTAAGATCAGTGAAGGCTGTTAACCTGTATATAACAAGAAAAGGTTATATATTTATAGCAGTGTAAGGAAAATAATCCAGAATAACCTTTTAAAATAAAGTTTGAAATGGCAGTGTCACTCTGTATTTGTACTGCTTAACTAATACTATATTAATTCCAGATCTCAAAGCGTATCAGATGAAAGTTTCAGATAGTTGCAGCAGTGGCAGCCAGAGTCCTCTTTCATTAAAAAGAAAAGTTCCACCCACTACTCAATTAGGACCAAATCCTGTTGTTAGACTGCAATGCAAGGTTCCTTTTAAATTTTCTACGCTCATTTATTCAAGGACAGAACAACTTTATATGGAACAGCTATCAATATCACATTGCTCTGTAACTGTGTATTGGGAGAAAAAGAGAAATTTTAGCAAGGAGACTCAAGCTAAACTCAATTTTCAAGGCTTTCAAACCAAGTCTGAAACACTGAAAAATTATTTTATTTATTTACTTGTTGTTTGTATTTCCACAGAAATGTCTGGAACAAAAAATATTTTCCTTACCCCTGTGAACCATGTTCATTTGGGAAACATTTTGATTTTTCTTCCCTTTACAGTTGAAAGGGACTCAAATTAACAGTTTCTTCAAGCTGCAAAACTTGGCATTCAAAATCTCTTTCTTTATGTGCCACCACTACTGGGGATGCCAACACAGTTCTGGGAAAATTGTGCTAGCCTGCTACTGAAAAGACAGCCAGTGAAGAAAATACAAAATTAAAGTCCAGATTCAACAACATGTTCAATACCACCCTTATTTAGTAAGTTCTTGAATGGATATTGAACTTTAAGAAAGTGTTTAAAAACTCTACTGAATAAGAGTCTGTATACATTGTGGGCAATGCAAAGTTAAGGTTGAGATAATTCAGTTAGAAGCCAGCCAGAAATTATGCTGCTCTAGAAATATTTATGCTGCCATATTTCTTAGCTCATGCACTTTAGAACTGATCCTTTGGGATTTTGCTATTTAAGCCAAAATGATAATAGAACAATTATGTTTAGCATAAAGAGAACACAAACATAATACCTATGTGCAGCATGACTAAGTTTATGCTAAATGATTATCTAACAAACAAAATAGTTCATTAGCAATAAATTCTTGTATTTACTTTCTTGGTTTGTTTTCTTTTAAAAGAAGAGGGAAAAAAAAAAGAACCAGTGAAAATCTGGAGCTAATAAACTAATGCAGCTTAAAATCTCTGCTGGCATTGTCAAAGCAGTTAATGATTTCCTTTCTCTGCACTATTTTGTACTGTACTGTCTATAAGCTTTGCTGCTCTATTGTCAGGTTTTATAAGATATTCGAAATAGCAAGTATGCGCACAAATATGTGTGTGCTCACATACCTTCCTTTCTTTTTCTTGGCACCCAAAGTTTTAATTTCTACTCTGTTACATACCCAGATTGTACAGTTAGTTTGCCAGTGGTCATACCGTTAGATAAGAAAACTCTTCCTCTCATCCCCTTGTTTAACAGAGAAGGTGTTTAGATGCTAAATGTATGTACATCAGGACTTTCAGAAGCTCTTAGGTAAGCAGTTATATCCAATGGATTTGAATGGAAACACTTGTTAAATGTTAACAAAATAAGATGAAATTTGGAAGTATCTCCTGCCTGCCACTCTTTCAATGAAGGTTTTATTGCAATTATCAAATCAATGCTACCTAAAGGTTTAGGTTTGCATAGTCCAAACTGCAGTTAATAGAAACAAAATATATATAATGTACTATGTTGCTATTATACAGAATCAAGATGGTATGTAATAATGACACTTTTTGATGACCTATATCAGGGTTGCAACTAAACAGTGATTTTGAAGTGAAATGCTGAAGCTGAGGGTTTAGGATGCCTCCTCTGTTTGACATAGATATAAACATCCTTTTCTTAGTCCATTAGTGTTATTTCTACAATAGAATATAACTAAAAACATAATTTTATTGTATGTGAATTATTTTGTCTGAATCAAAAATCAGTTTAATTGGATCAGGTCAGTATTGCATGGCAGAAGCATCTGCCTCAAAATTTTAAATGCTAAGATATTCACAGCACTGAGTGTAAAAATTATTTCTAAGCAGGATTAATTGACTTAAGAAAAGACTGAAATATATCCTTTCATTTATTCAAGCATCTAAATTGGTTTAGGATGTGCAAGTAATTCAGATGTGTGGCTGCTGGTCATACAGCACATGTGCTTGGTACAATATCACAATGCAGCAGTAGATCTTACTGCTAAAAATAGCCTGTAGGATTTCCCTAACAGGATTCAGCCAATAGTCTCCCCACCCCCACAAAAAAAAAAAAAAAAAAAGAGAGAGAGGGAGACAACTGTTTTCAATTGCAGACTGCTGTGAAATATTAATAAAAGATGGTTATTCTGTCTCTCCAGAACAAATGCCTACAGCCAGATTCTGCTCTCAGATTCCTTGTGTAAATCTGAGCAGCTCCACTGAGACTGGTGGATTTATTCTGGATTTACACCAATATTACTGAGGTCAGAATGTGGCCCTGGTGACAGACTGGAATGGTGACACCACTGAACCATATAATGATAGAGGACACAGGACAAAAAAACCTGAATTTGCATTAAGTCAAAAAAACCAAGGTCTTCCTGGTGGGGACTCCCTAAGACTCATTCTTTTCAAAATAATTTATTTGGGTCAGCTTCTTTTAATATTTTAAACAGAGGGGAGAGCAAGAGACCTAAAAATTATTGGCTAACAGCATGCTTTGAAGAAGGTGAAATGCCCTGGACAACAACAGTACCAATAAGAAAACCCAAGGGAAGAAAATCTAATAAATTATTCAGAAGAAAAATCTGAACAAAATAATGTCAAATGTTCTGTAAATCGTCTAAATGAACATCAAGTAGACTTTATATTTTTTTCCATCTTTAATTCAGATATTGTGCATATACTGTGTCTATATTACATAGCGCTCTCATAACCATCACCATTCTGATTCCCTTCAGATATTTGGCTAAGACCATTTTATCACATGACACACAAAAATATAAGCTCATTTTGATCCCCATCTGCTGCAACAGTTTTCCTTCTACCTTTTTTGTCTTCCAGGAATATATTGTCTTTAAATAGGAGAAAAACCCCACAACAGTAAGAAATAATTTAAGGCAGATAGGTGTTCTTACATTAATTTCTACAGTCTGAATTAGATCTCACTTCATGTTGTACTAGAATTTTCTCCCTTTCCACCCACCCATTCCCTCCTTCCATGCTTTTAAAATGGTAGTGTTGCAACTGCCCGTGAACAATGGCTAGTTGCATCTTGTGCTCTCTTAAGGGAGAAAATCACTGAACCACAGGATATCACAGGTTGGCAGGGGCCTCCAGAGGTCTGTAGCCCAATCCTCTGCTCAGAGCAAGTCAGGACTGTGATAAGACCAAGCTGTTCAGTGCTTCCATCCCAAAGGATTTTAGAAAGGCTGTATAAGAATAGGTAAAAGCTGGGTCCGGGTTTCTTTCCACTGACCAATGAATAGGGCACCATCCAGACCCAGGAAATACTATACGCAAATAAAGCCATTCTGTACTGTACCGTACCATACCATACCATACCATACCATACCATACCATACCATACCATACCATACCATACCATACCATACCATACCATACCATACCATACCATACCATATGTTAATAATACATATATTGATCTAGTTATTCACAGAAACTGTGTTAGAACTGTTGATGTTGCCAAGTCTCTGTTCATTGTCACTCCAAAGGTGTAAATCTCAGAATATAGAAAATAGCTCTATTTTCAATGTACTCACAAAATGCAATGGTAAAGATTATATATGTAAGATTATAAGTCTAGAGGCATGTCAGGGAAAGGGATTTCTTCAAGCAGAAAGGAAAGGCTTCATTGTGAATGCAGAGGTGTGTGCTCTGTTGGACCTGCAAACTGGTCAATTGGCCAGGGGGTACTAGCTGTTAGCATAGATACAGCTTTGAGGCAGCTACAGCACTGCACTACGTCTTCAGCCAGTACCTAGAGGATATGAAAGAGATGTAGGTACACAGCAGAAGTGGAGAGCCAGAAGCATAAAGTTGTAGAGAAAGTGGAAATAGGATTTATTTCTTTAATGAGTAGAGATGCTTATCTTGAGAGCTGTAGAAGGGAAAAAAAATTAAAAAGATTCAACAAAGAAAGAAACAAGGATTCAAGAAAAAGATGGTTTGGGTTTGAAGAAAGGAGTTCAGTAAGGGATTGAGAATCTCAGTTGGAATAAGACTCATATTTTCTCTCTTTCCATTGCTGTTGTTCATGTAGCAGTGCTTTACTAAAGGGGTAAGGTTAAACTGTCTGCCCATCTTAATACACCCTGAATCTGTATATGTACCATATGCATTTCCATTGCAGAACCTATCAGGCTTCCTTGAGTCAGCTCTCAAGCCCTTTATGCCTGGTATGTCCCATTTCCCGGCAGCATCTCTGTTCAGTGTTTGTCCTACATCATTTAATTCCTTCTCTTACTCTTCCATCTCAACTTCATAATTTCTTCTTTCTTGATCAGTTCCACTGATGCCACAAGTCCCCAGATACATGTAACCCCCTTGACCCTAGTCTCCTTTCTGGGGACTTATAAAGGGAGGTGGCAGCAAACCTTAGCAATCAGACTGAAATAACAGTCTTTCTTTACTTTTGTAAATCATTCAGCTTTTCCAGTGGAACTGCAGAATTTTGAACAGGACATGGAGGCCTACACACAGTGATCTCACTTTTGGTGTGCTCTGTGAATCTTTCAGAATGAGTTTACAATGTTTTGGGGACTCTATGAACCACAAGTAGAAAAACAGTGGCCTGGTTTAATAATCCTGTCTATACACAGCTGGTCTTTTTGCAGAAACTTATGGAAAGCAAATTAGTGTGTTTCTTTCTGTACAATCCAAACGTTTCTTACCCAGCAAGTGAAATTCTTAAGTTTAAAGAAGAAGAAATTATGTCTTTCACTTTGAATGTCATCTTGCATCCGTTTACCCACTTACTTGGAGTGTTCTAAAGATATCTCTTTTGCAGTTTTTTTCTTTAAAATAAGAAATTTTTGCTTTCCAAGTTCACATTCTAATTAAAAAGATAGGAGAGCATGTTGTCTCACAAAGTCACATACAGCGCCCATTAAGGACTCCATCCTACATCAATCCATGGTCGCAGCTTGAAAAGCTGTAAACTTTCAGGGGCATAGCAAGTTCTGCCAACTGATGTGAAGGAATTAATACATCTGGCAGAAACTTGAATAAACAGTATCTCCAAGTTCTGGAGGTCCAAGTTTTGGGTGTTCTAGTCATTCTGCTTTGGACAGCCCAGGCCTTACCAATAGGAGATGCTCCCTGAGTGACTGGACTGCCCAGGGCCTGACCGTAAAGCCTCTCTCTGTACACTCCACACAAGAGGAGTGAAAGACACCAAATTTGTAGCCAAAATCATCTTTCAGTCATGGCTACAGTTTTGCTCCTTCTGTAACGAACGTAATCTTGTAGCATAGACTGACTTGTCAAATGAAGATGTTGAGAATTATATTGCAGCTTTCCTACTTACTGGTTGTCTTTCTTCAACTTATTGGTGGTCTCTTCACTAAACAGGCAACAAGAAACAGAGAAAAGAACCAAAGGATACAGAAATGAAAGAAAAAGCTATAAATGACTTAAAGGCACCAAAAATGCACCTGTTGCTATATTGCCAGAGCCAGTGAATGATAATAATTTATGACTGTGTGAATATTAACCCTGTGATTTATCAGCTGCACTGGTTGACTTGATGCCAGTACAGCATCATAAAGCTGAGGAACAGTAAGGCTAAAACTGAATGCATTGCTGCAGGAGGTATTTGAGGCATTTAAATCTGTTGATCCTACATGAACAAACGCATTTGCCCTGCCTATTAAAAGCAGTCTTTAGGGAGTCCTACCAGTTGTGTAGACATGCTGGCTGGGCTGGTCCACGTCTGGGAGAGGTAATGTGGAATCAGCGGGGGAAGACGGGGTCCTGGACACCGACCGATGTTTATCTAATCCCGCCATGCCAACTGTAGCCATCTGAGCCTGGTAGATTTGCAACTGGTGGACACGCCGATGTGCCAGGAACTCCTGTTTCCAAGAAAACAGCACAGTAGAAAGAAATGTGAGACGGGATCAAGTAAGACACTGAGGGAAACATGTCAACAAATTAAGTTCATTAGGTCAGGGCTGTAATAAACAGTGTGGAAAAAAACCCCAACTCGCACCTAAGACCTAGTCAATAAATCCATTCAACAGATGTTTTCACACTGACAGTGTGGGCTGCTGACTTTGCTGGAGAATAGGTGATGGCAGGCAACCTGTCAGTTCTCCCTGACAGAGGAATAGACAGCTACACATGCAGAGGCTTATAAAAGACAAAAGTTTTTCTAATACATACAATACACAATATGATGTTAGAATATGCATTTTATGAATCTACACAAATAAAAATAAAATGTTCCTACAGCACTGAAAGTGAAAAGCAGTGTCCTTAGTACTAAATTTGCTGAGCAACCATGAGTCAAGTTTCTACAGAGGACTGAGTTCCCAGAGTGCCCTGGAAAACAGGAACAATTTGCACATAGGTTTTCACCTATTTTTCATCATTTAGAAATTTAGGAATCGTTACATGAGATCCCACTTAGGGACCATCTTTTTTGTCATAACTGCTGCCAACTGTAGGCAGTGCCAAACACTTCAGGAAAGGTAGACAGGTTTGGAAAGACTGAGACAGAGCAGAAAGGAAGATTTCCTCCTCTGTTTTGTTTGTCAACAGATGGTGACTTTTGCTGACATGACAAAGGCTGAAACCCTGCTGAAGTTGGAAACCCTGATGAAGTCAGTCGAAACCTTGGCATTCACTCACTTCATACAGTAGGATTGCTTCGCAAGCTTTTTTCTTTCTGTTGGTTGCTTTTCTTTTTTGTGTGTGTGCATATAGTCCTAGGACCTCAACAGAAAGTTAATGCAAGAAAGAGATTTCCAAACCACATTGCAATATAAATTCAGTTGAAATTCACACTTCTGTCTTAGAACTGCAGACTCTGTTTATCCTCACCTGGGCTCCATATACATATATGCAGGTATATGTATGGTGTATATATGGCCTTTTTTTATGTTGTTTAAACCCCATAACAATTAACGGTGCTGTATGCTGTTGCCTGGGACAGCAGCAGAGAGGCCTGGCCTGGCCAAGGAGGGATTGCTGGGTGCTCAGAGGTGAAACTGAGTTCAGGCTGTGTGGGAAGGCAGGTGGGAGTAGCCGAGAGTACCCCAGCCCCTCACGTGCTGCAAAATGAATCCACAGCTCATGGGAAGCGAGAATGTCTACCCTGCATGTAAAAAAAGAGGCCTTTACCAGAACAAGTGCTCATCAATAACAACTAAAATGAGAACAAATGCCTTTAAAAGGCAGCCTCAAAACCCACATTAATATCTAGGGTCACCACTTCAGTGAAAAGACATAAGGTCATGGGAAGGGTAAATCACTTGGGACCCTGTCTTAAGTGACTAAATAAAGAAAGAAAATATGAGTAAGCAAAAAAGAGGTTTTACAAGAAGTGTCTTGGTTTGGGGTCATTGAACTATTTCTCTTTCTTTAAATACAATCCCCAACTTTTCCTATTGCTTTTTTAATGTATGATGACAGGATGGGGTTATATATTCCAGGAAATATCTTGAGGCATCTGAAGAAGTCTACGTATTCCATTTCCTTATGAACATAACATAACATTCAGGAATCCTTTCCTGAAATGCTTAAATGCCTTGGTTTTACTTCACTAATTATTTTAATTGTGATAAATTTTCAGAGGAGATATTTTTTGTGCTTCTAGGCATACACATCTTTTGTAACCTTTGCTGGAAGCGTGTGTGATTGGAGAGAAGTGAAGAATGCATGGATGCAATTGTGTTTCCATATTTTTCTTATGGAGGACAGAAGTAGATAAATTACTTTGTGGGGATTTAGCATTCACTTTCCTCAGTGCTGGCTTAGTGCTCAATAAAGAAGGCACAGGAGGTATTTTGCTGTCTGTGGCACAATTACTCCCTGCATGCTAGGGTCAAGTGGTGACAGCAGCACTGTCTGTCTGATGCTAGTGTATTCACCATCTCCTGCCTACTCTTCCAAAGCATGAGAGCTAGCTGAGCAGTTTGGAAGAAGCCAAACTCCTACCTTCAGGAGCCCTTCCTCACACAGAGCTTTACTGCCATACATGAAATCAGCAGAATGGCTGTTATTTCTGCTGCTCTCCTCAACCTTATAGCTTGCATTCATTGTGTTAATTAAATAGCTGGTATCTGTGTAGTTCTTCACTCAAGGGGATTTTTGATACTAACTAATGATAATTCATTAATTGAGATCACTTTTCTGATAATTTGGGTTTGTTCCCTATTGGAATGCTCTTCAACCTAGTAAGGGTACATCAGTGTACTCTGGCAGCCTGCATTAAACAGTATTACTCAAATATACTTCTTAAGGAAATCTTGGAAATTCAGCTATCAGTGAGGGGGAATTCATGCTGTACACAAATGTTTCTGCTTCCTCAGTACCAGCCGACTCCGAGGTCTTATCCTTTACAGCTGCCTTGTCTGCCTTTCTTTTACTTTCAGACCCGAACTTCACTTGTGCAATACCTGCACAACCTTTTTCAGTGAAGCTGTAAGTTTACCATTCAATCAATATCTAAAGTCTAATCTATTCAGGTCTCTGACCTGAAAAAGTCAATTTAAGTGGGTTTGGGGGTTTTTTTAATGGTGTTTTGAAGAAGAAAAAAAGCAAAGTCTGGAATACTACACAACATAGATATCTTGGGAAGATGTTCCTACCTTTGCTTATAAAAAGATTAGGTGTTTGTGTCTATGTAAGCAATAGAAAAAGTACTTTTTTCAGGCATATGAACAAATCAAGGTAAATTTTTTAATGCTAATCAACCTGTGTGAACATCATCTAAGAGCCAGCCAGCCACATATTTCAGCAATTTGTCAAAGACCAAGAAGAGAGCCTGTTCTTGCTCTCCTATATTTTACTGCTAAACTGTGTTTTGCTTATATCATTCTTCCCTCCTCAAATGAAACCAGACACATACTTAGAATTTGACACATGTTTATCAGCATAATCAGTCCAGGGAAGGAGAAGAAATTTGTGGATGGTTAGATGGAAAGCTGCACGACACCTGTTTTAATTTCTGAGGTCACGGAAAAATGTCTGCCTGTGAAAACCTTTTAAAATTTGTTAAAAGTGCAGTAGTTTGTCTCACAAGGATTACACTAAGGTTTGCTTACATGCTCTGGTGACTTCCAGATCCTTTAACTGTAATTTTAAAAACTCTAGGCATCAGCAAAGTTTGGACTTGTTTAGGTTTTAGTCGAAGTCTTAGTCTAACTTCCTGATGAGGTTTCATTTTACAGACAACAGGCACTCATGAAATACATATATTTTTTTCCAGCCACCTACATATTTATGCTGTGAGCATTTGAGATACTCTGTGTCACACAGACAAGTGGATTAATGCAATGAGTAATGTGGATAATCAACACATTTATCTGGCTCCCCAAATGCCCACCTGGCCTCTGGAAGGGATTAAAGAAACACAATGAATTCATCTTCAGGTTTTATGTGCTACAGCACTGCAAACACATGTCCATCTCTCCAGCAATATGACAAAAGCAGTATTTGCACATCTGCAGGGTTAGTGATTTGTGTGAATATATTTGGAGCATTTCTTAGGTAACCCGAGCCCTGCCTGCCCGGCATGGAGCCTGCTAGTTCCAGGTGCCTGAGATTAGTTCATTAGTAGAGGCAAGCAATTAGGGCCTCTGCCAGAAGGAGTGGAGGATCATTCATCGTCTTCTCCAGAAACCGTCTTAGGCCCTCAGTAATTATTTTGAGGATGATTTTTAGAATCAGTATCTAAAGAGAAGATGACCCTTTTAGAGGCACAGGAGGTAAATATTTGTTATTCTCCTAGTATTACTGTAAGGTTTGTTGTTTAGAAGGAGCTGGAATTAATTTGGATTCTGAGGATTTTAGTGAGAACTACTTCCTTATTTCTACTGGCTGTGAGAACTGGTCATCCACAAGTGTATTCAGTTGGATTGTTAGATGGTCTGTATTGGATGACAAAGCATAGGTGAATTGTCTATGAATTAATGCTCCTTCAAGCTGTTAAGTTTTGCACAGAGAAAAAATATGTGGGGTTCACTCATAAAAACTTTTCTTGCCTCTCAGCAGTCTGCTTCTTAATTTTGTTTGATATGTTTACATTTAGTTTAATCACAGCTAAATAAATCCTAAAACTGGTATGTCTGCACCATAATCCTAAGTGTGTATGGGCATATGCGCACCTCTCTTCATGGTTTATGCTTTGGCTTTCTTTTCCTTGTCATAGAAGACTTTTTTTCTCCTAATAAATTCAAAATTTGCTATTCCTAATAGTGAGATTGCTGCTTATAGTCTCTCATACATCTGTGGCCCTCTGTTGTTGTGCCTCTACTGCATTCTGCTAAAGTATGAAATGTGTGCTATGTCTATTAACTGTTAAAAATCATTCATGTATCATCCATTCTCCCCCAAAGACCTTTAGTGCTACTAACCTTCCAAGGTTTTTCCACTCAAAGCATTTTTTTGTGATCTGTTCACTAGTTATTTTTTTCTTATAACGTCCACATTGTTTTCTGAAAACTATCCAAAGAACCAGTTATTACCAAGGAGGAAAAATGCATACATGCTGCACATGTATTTTTCTTCACTTTTGGCCTAAGTGAGGATGAAAACAAGACCTGCCCAGTAGGAAGACCTGATCCTTCCAAGTATTACCTCTGAAGTGCATTGCTGCCTTATCTCACCCCATGGCTGCTGTTGGACGCCCTACTCCTTAGCCTCTTCCAGACCCTCCCCCCCCCCCCCCCCCCCCCCCCATAGCAACATGGGAACAGAGTAACTTCAGGTCCTGCCATTTGCCTTCCCTACCACCCTCCTTGACTTCCTACCTTCCCACTGTAGTTGTAGCTGAATGCATCCAAGGGGTGTCCAGGCCAGCCAGTGGCTGCATCTAGCAAAATGGCCTCTGCTTGCAGCAAACAGAGCTCAGTCCTGCTTTTAAGGTCCCCACAATGGCAGCCTTGGCCCAAACCAAGACAGCATCATCCAAAGTCTCATTCAGAAATCCTAGGCACCCAGAAACTTCTCCTACAGATCAGATGTAGCTAGTTAACAGTGCTTCAGAAATCATGGACCTCATGGAAAATAAGATTGACCGTGGTTATCCCCAGAAGTGACAGGACAAAAAACAGAGAGCAATGAATTTCTAAACAAGGAGTATTGGTACAAAAAGAGCTGTAGGTAAGCAGAAGTTGTAGCACTTTTGACCCAGGAGTTTTGTGAACTACTGTTCTGCCTGCTGTCCTCAAATAAAACCATAACTAGTTGCCCTCAAGAACTGAGCAAAAATTGTCATGAGGTCTTCTCAAAATACTTGTGTGAACAAATGTGAAAGTGTAGGAATGGCTTATCTCTGTCAATCTATACAACCTAAAATAGAAATTAGTCTGAGATATCCCTGAAAATGAATATGTTGAGAGATCTTTTAAACTGCTCTGTCACTTGGAGAAAACACGTGCTCAGGAAACCCTACCAATACTATTTTTGACAAAACCACATGTAAAGCCACAAACTTCCATGGTCATCACTTTCAGAAAAATCACTATCACCATCTGAAATATAGTCAGCCACAAATTCAGAATCAGCATTTTTATGAAAAGTAAATAAATAGCAAGTATGGATACAGACACATAGATTGAATAGGTAGAAATGGGTTTAGAGCAAGCAAAAGCATAGACAGGAAGAAACAGGGCAGCTAGCCTTGAGGTATCTGGGTATATTAGGTCACATATTATCAGGATGTTTATAGAATTTGGTTTTCTCTTGCAGTAATCTGAGGAACACAATGTTGACTAGAAAATGGGTAAACAGAAGTGAAGTCTTATCAACTGAATGTTGGGTGCAGATGCAGAACGGTGGGATGAAAGCCATACCCCCAGAACTGCCTAGAGTCTTGGGCAGAGAAAACTTGCCTTGGGCAGCAACCTGTTGGTCACAGCAAAACAATCCTGTGCCCTCTGCCCTCCCCTTGTCTTCTGGAAGTCTGTGTAGAGGCTTATTTCAGCTACTGCCAAGGTAGATCATAGTACTTGGGGTGGCCCTGCTGCAGTGACTGCCCAGAGCATGGTCACCACCCTCAACGTGCTTTGTTTTTCCCCTCTGCAGAGGTCTCTGCCCCTCTTCTGCCACCCTTCCTAGGGTCATTCTAGGGCAGGAGCACCTTTGGGATGGCAAAACATGTTATTAAAATGACAACATTTTTGTTCAGTGGGCCAAGAAATAGGGGAAGAGCAAAGACTCTTAATGGGGTGACAAGACTGTTCTCTTTTGTCATGTAGGGGAGGATGCATTCTCTGCCTTGGGTTGCATGACCAAATGTGTGGGTCAGGGCTGGGGTCATACCCCTTGCCTCTGGTTGTAGGACATAACAGCAGGGTCAGGACCCTACCTTTTACCCCTACTGTTGCACAGGGAGGTGGGTGGGTTGCTGACCTGCAGTTTCAAAGGGAGAGATGGTAAAAGTTACCTCCCTTGGATGGAGAATTTCCAAAACCCTGAGCATCTAAACATGAGCCATCCTGGTCCAGTGTGGGTGAGAAATCAAGATGGCCACATGGGTCGAGAATTTTTCAACTATCTTTGTGAAGAAATATGAGCCAGGCAGTCATTAAGTTGAAGGCTGGCATGTTTAATAAGAAAGGAGTGATGGGAAATGGTGTCTGGGAGTGACAGCAAGGAGGGCCGTAAATACAGAGCACTTTCTACTGCAGTGAAATTCCAGGAGTTCAGCTGAGCTGCTGGTTTCACTCCCCATTCCTGCTCCTGAGAGGCCTGCCTTCTCTGCTCCTGACATTGGCAGGTAGTCGACTTCTGTCACTTCTGCTAAAGTGCTGACTCCGCAGTGTGTGAAGCACGCATCCAAAGAAAATGCAGCACCTCCTCAAAAGCTTGCACTCCCAGCTGAATCTTTTCCTCACTTTCTGACTCTCTTGGAGATTTAATATAAATATGTAAACAATTGGGAGTACAAGGAAGGGGAGAAGGGACCATCAGAACAACTTGTGCATTGTTTTGTCAGGTTTTTTTTAATAAAAAAACCTCTTTAGATGATTCTTGTTACTTTATGGCTCCTACTAGAAATACCACAAGACTTTCCTGAAGTCATTTGGTGCTTTCCAAAACGAGAATACAGAGAAGTACAGAAATGAATACCAATGGTAAAATACAGTTGTCCGCATGTCTTGCTCTAACTTTCAGTATTAACAAGTGTTTGCTTCTTTTACTTTGATGTGAAGAATAAATAGGCTTTATAATAGCATTTAATGGTTACAACCATCTAATTCTAGCAGCTTTCCAGCAGTCATTCAGCTAAACTGTTAGTCGGACAAAGCTAATTAATGAAAAAAATCACCTGTCCCACCTGTTTCATTGTTCTGGGAAATATCACCCAACTGTCTTCAACAGTATTGGCAAATCGGTTTGGTGTTACTTTATGCAGATCATTTCAACCACTTCCATTTTTCTCCTGTTCATTGGAACTATTTGTCTTAGCAGACTTGTATGGGTTTTTTTTAAGAGAAGAATCATGAGTTTGGCCTTCACACAGAGAAGTAATAGTCTCCAGG
Source organism: Strix aluco (assembly GCF_031877795.1). NCBI lineage: Eukaryota > Metazoa > Chordata > Aves > Strigiformes > Strigidae > Strix > Strix aluco. Next base: position 137,337,491 of record NC_133931.1, on the reverse strand, counting down.
CTAAATTCAGCAGCAGCCCGCCTAAGTTCTGTGTTTTCTGCGTACTTCAACAAATTCTGCTTTAGTTTTATAGGCAACTCTGCCAAGTTCAGGATTCATTGTAGAATTAATGGAAATTACTTGTGTCTGACATAAAAAGAGAAAACCTTGGAAAGCCCCGGTCTTCAATATAGAGTCCACACACACTAACGCATCAGTGTCTAAGTATAAAATCATAAGGGTGTATAGAAGCCCTCTGCAGACGCCTTCTCTCTCATATGGAGGTCAGAACGGGGAGCATCAATGGACCATATGGTCAGCAAGTATGAGAGCCATAACCAAGATGTTTCACCAACTCTGTTCTCTATAGATGACCTCCATAGAACACTGTATCTAATGCACAAACTCCAACAGGTGTGAGTACTGCTATTGCCCACACCAGAGCTCTTCTTGCACAAACCATCCATTTCTGTTGATGCCTGTGTGACAGCAGAGTTGTAACCTGATGGATACCAGGTTCCAGTCTTTTGCTGGAGGACTTCTGCCCATCTGAAGGTTTCAGAGAGATATGTTACCAAATCTCACATCTTACATCATTGTGGTTAAAATATCCACACACTTCCTTTCTGTGGATGGAAAAAAGGAGAAAGTATCATGAAATAAATCTTTTCAGATCTGTTCTATGTACCTATAAAGTATTTTGTATATTTGCAGAATGCTGTATATATTTATAAAATAAATATATTTCTGCAACAAACAAGTACAGATTGTTGTACTTATTTTTAATTTTATTTGGAATAAGATCAAATTATTTGTAATTTGAACAAAATTTAGCTGACCACCTGAACATTACTTTTAAATATTTCTTGAAACCAGGAACGCTCCTAGTATATGCTTCTCAGCATAGGGTTTGCTGCTTTTAACAAGTGGGAGAACTGCAAGAATGGGCAAATTGAAAATGGCAGGGAGAACCCTTACGTTTGCTGACTTAAGAATGACTAGAGGGTTAAAAAGAAACATGGAAAATAGTACATGCTATGTTAGCACTAATTATATAATGCAGACTGCAAAATAAATTCTCCAATTTCTCCTTCCTTGAGCAAATCTTGGCCCTCAAAATGCAGACTACAGTTCAGAAGAGACCATAGTACTTGTTATATTTCATGGGAAGGATGAATGAATTTATTTGAACTTATTTCATCGCAATGTACTTCAAATACCCCCTCTAAAAAGTAAAAAAGGGACGAGATGGCTGCCACAAGGAGGGATGTGGATGATTAAATGGGACCAAAATGGAAAAAAGAGAGGGAGCAGTATTACAAAATCCAAACAACTGAATATTGTAAGCTCTAACCTCTTCCCTTCTCACCCTCTCTCTTCTTTATGATAATGCTCTCAATTTTTTTTTCTGTTTTTAAAATTTAAAAGCTATTTTGCTTGTATGTTCAACTATCTTCCAGTTATTTCTTCCCTTTATTCTTTTTCCAACAAAAGCCGAGTCTTCCATGTATTCATATCTCCAGAATCCTCAAATATCATAAGATATTACATCAATTACAACAAACGGAAACAATAAGAAGTAAAAAGAATACTAGCTGGGGACGAGAAGTGGGGGCAATAAGAACACTTGTTCCAGTGTAGCTTCTGGAAGGTGGTTCATTGATTTGATCACGCTACATTAGCCAACATGAAGTTTTTCTCTATCATCTAGAAGACATCTCTAGCTGAAGTATACAGGACTAACTTACAGGAAAAGAAGTCTGGATTACAGGAAAAGAAGTCTGAGACCAAAGGACACAAAATTAGAGACCAAACCCTAGTCTATATTCCTCATCTGGGTTCTGTTACTCCTTAATGTGATCACTGTCCTTCCTGAAACAAAAGGAAACACAATCTTAGGTATATTAATTAAAGTTTTGAAAGCTGCCTAAATATAGGACAAAGATAACTTTCTACTTTAGAAAATGGCTATTTTTTCAGAGGATGGCTGCTTAGTACTCAGTCTCTTTGTTTTAAAGGCCAGCTGAGATAGTGGTGTCTCAATTTGTATATTGGGGAAGGCAGCCCTGAAGATCAGCTCCATTGCTGGTGCAGTCCCTTAAAGCACCTCCCTGAGTGTAGACTGATGGCACCCTGGGAGAGCATCCACATGCTGGAGGTTGTTTCGGAGTCAGTGACTGAGCAGGAAGACCACAAGTGGTTAGGAAGGGGCAGATGAGCCACCTGGGAAGCACAAATCCAGCATCCCAAGAGCTGTGCGGGTGCAGCCAAAGAGCAGAGGACTTCCAGTAATTCTCAGAAGAAAGGACCTGATAGTCAGTGGAGAAGGTAATCTCCTCCAATAATAAGTTATAATTTATAACACATTGTAGCTCTGCTTTGAGGCCAGACTGGATTATTTACACAGATCTAAATCTAGATAGACTAGAGGGGAACAAGAGATTTATTCTGGATTTTCACTGGGATATTTAACGGTTTAACAGTTGGACTAGATGATCTTCAAGGTCCTTTCCAACCTAGATGATTCTGTGATTCTGTGATATCTGAAAGGAGGGTCTGGCACTTCAGTAGCTGTTTTTTAAAGCAATGCCCACAAAGAAGAGAGATGGTCTTCTTGCAGCCACTCAACACTTGGAAAAATATATATACTGGAAAATATTGCACCAAATCAATACCCACAACTTTAACTACATCTAGTGAAGCTAGGGAGGAGGGAGAGAGGGAATCCTGGGAACAGGTCAAAGCAAAATGTTAAATCTAATTGTTGTATTTAGTTGGCCTTGTCTTGTGACAAGTTTGTTATTATGCAGATTTCCTACCTGCCACCTTCCATGGGAGGATTTTACAAAGTGAAGTTATGCAGGCAATTCCCCTTGCTTCTTACCTCTTTATTCCTAATTATGTTGGCCCTGTGTTCACTCAAGATAACATTATAGCTGTCCCCAAATGCTCTAGATTTGGGGCCTGTGACAAATGAAATCTTTTACTACTTGGAATTTTTTTTTTTCCAATGTTTCAGAAGTGTAGCTACTAACATGCTGAAAACAAGGCTGTGCTTGCTTATTGCCTAACAACAGATTATTAGTTTTTAAATCTTTTTATGGGCATAATTTCTTAGATGTCCTTTTTGTCTTCACATAGATATATAAAGTAATGTCACACAGGATGGTTTGGGGTTTGGCCTTTTTTTAAAAATATGTATGTACATTTACATATAGTAATCCACTTATTGCTTTTTTTTTCTTGGAATGTCTTCTTTCTTCCTCTGTAATAACTTTTATGTATATGATGCATATATATACCCCTTGCATATATATATATATTCCTTGCATGATGCCATCCTATTAAAGGTTATCATGAAAATAATCTCTAATTCATCTGCTACATAGAGAGTATTTTTGTGTGGAGAAACTGAGATGTAGAAATTATGAATCCAAAGTGAACAGGGATTAGAAAGCCTGATTTCTAAATCCTTCCTTTAAGCATTGAATCAGTAATATATCTGTTGCATCAATAATATTCTCCACTTCCGGCTTTTTAATTACAAAATAATGCAGCACTGTGACTTTCAGTATTTCTTATTACAACAGATAGTAGTAGAAGTACAGTCTGAAGTTGGTTTGGTTTGGTTGTGTTGGATTTGGAAAAGGGTAGGAGAAAGAAGTTAGAGCAACAGGCACTATAAACTATCACAGCTTTTAGGCATTGCACAGACAAATTAAAGCATCCCCACTCTAGAGCTTTAAGCTGGATGCAAAAGGGCTCTGGACAGACTGGCTGAGTAGAGGAAGGCTGATCATCCCTGTGACCCACACAGAGCCATTGTGGTGAAATGGCCCCAGAAACTTTGCAGCTGTTGTGTCTTTGGGGTCATTGTTGTCCTCAGTCTTGTTGGGTATATCTAGTCTGTTTTCTTTCCAGCCTCTGAAAGGATTAAACCTACTCAGAGAAACCAGGAGGAAAGGTGGTCCCATAACACGGTATGTAGTGTACACATGGTGCCACAGCCGACCCTCAGGGCCACTGTGAGTCCCAAGAGCGTGCCAACAGCTCTCCAAGCCAGACAGTGCCAAAGCACTCCCAATAACTGGCACCCTGCATCCATGCCACCACCATCGGGTGTGGCCTGCAAACCCTGTCAGCCACAAGGGACCCTCTGAAAAAGAATCAATGTTGTTAAACATACCTCAGACCCTTGGCAGAGCTGCAAAGGTGAGCTGAAAGCTTGGGGCTGTGTTCAAAGCATTGGGTCCTGCCAGCCCAGCAAAGTGCATTCCTGTCAGAACTCCATGAGACAGGACAGATTTGAAGGTTTCTTCCTGCGAACCACAGGTGATTAAACCTGATCTGATTGCAATATCAATAGATATGCTAAAACACTGCAGATTTAGCCCTGAGCCCAACCAGAGAGCTAACACTATCAGGAGGCCTAACCTCAGGCAATGGCTCCTTCACTCTCCTTTTCCAAATCCTCCTCTGACTATGTGTATTGGGGTTTCTCTTTGCTACTTTGCTCTTACTTTCAGTAAGCAAACCTAATTAAAGCATTTAAACACTTAATAGTGACATTCCAAAAAGGGAAAAATATGTGAGATTGTGGCTGAGCTTCTGACTTTTACGGACAATTTTAGAAATATCCACGGTTTTCATCATAAAAGTTCAGATTCACACATCCAGGTGCCTCTTTGGACATTGAAATGTGCTATACACATGGATATAATTTATTTCAAAAGAAACTAATTGTTGCTACCTGGCATTTTTTACTTATTTTTTAGTCAGTCTATAGAGAATTTAGAAGCCTTTTACCACACAGTTGGAAGTAAGAGACAGGATTGTTTTTCAGTTTTCTTCATGTGTGTTGTGATGGCATCAATCTAAGCTATGACTAGGCTTTTTTTTTTTCTTTTTTTAAACCTGGATTTAAGCCCTGATCATTGTTGCTGTCATACAGCAATATTCTTCAATGTTGTAATACAGTACATCCTAAAGAATTTCTGGGGTTTTATTCTTTTTTTGCGGGGGGGGGGGGATCATGAAGTTGCAAGACTGCTAGTAAATTTTATATAAACTTGTTAATTAGCTGGAGAATTCACCTGATTTTAGGTATATCCAGGAATTTGTCCTGTTACAAAACCCTAGATAATGCTTTGAAATTGGGGTTCAGTATAGCTTCAGGTGGAAGCAACTGCTACCTCATCTAATCTGTAGTATATTTGTGTGTGTGACAGTAAACAGTTACTGGAGCTCCCTTTTAAAACTGTCTGTATTTCTGGGGCAATATCTGTAATACATGGAGATTCAACATATTATTTCAGTACAAAAAGTATTACATGAAGTTACCCAAGGTGATAAGGCCAACCTCTTTTTAAAACCAAGTTTTGCTAAGAACAAAATTCATCTTGTTATAATGGAAATAACACACTCCAACTTTACATGGCAGGAGGAAAAACACTGTGCTAATTTATAAGTAGGTGCCATCTGAAGGCATTGAAATTTTAGATCTATTGAATCTTAACCAAAAAGACCTGGGGAATATCTGAGACAGAAGCTAGTTGGTAAATTAATCTCTGCTGTTATTAAGCATTCACATCACAGGCATTTATTTGTGCCTATATAACCCCAGCCAAGAGAGGGAATACAGGCTGTGAGTGCTGTTGTAGGCAATGCATTCCCATGGAGGAAGCTTGGGGTGCCCAGTGCACATACTTGCTGCCTAACCAGACGTGTGAGTCTTCTCACCCAATCTTTGTATTTTAATGAGAAAGGAGAGAGCAAGAAGCCCTGAGCAGGGGGCCATGGCTGGCTCCCTCTGGCTGTGAAATGTTTGCATCCCTGGTGTCTGTCTTCTCCTCAGGGGCAGAGTGGGTGTAAGAGCTTCTCCTTTTCATTTAAGAAAGGGTTACAGGGCCATGCTGCCGAAAGAGCTACACTAGAGGCTGAAAGCCCCAAGAGAGTTTTGGGTCAAGTTAGGTTGCTTTGGGAGGATTTGGATCTCTGAAGATGTTTTGTTTTCATTCTGTGAATTAAAATTTAATTTAAGTCATTGAAATACATAATCCGTCTCTGAGGAATGATGTCTTAATCTTGTCTCTTAGAAGAAAAAGCAGGATTTTCAAATTTTATCTGTTACTGATCAGCTATATGAGCTTATACCAGTCTCCTAACCCCTCTGAGCCTTTGTGTCACCTTATCTCATCCTGGCTTTATCTATCCTAACTATGGATATTTCAAGCAGTTTGTCCTTTGCAACGTGACAGTTTAGTGCTCAGCACTAAGGGTGCTTGACTGCGGTTATGGAGCTAAGGCAGTAATACACTTAAAATAATTAAAAACTATCTTGAAAATCCTCTTCCTTACTACCTGCTTTCCCTCCAAAAAAATAAAAAGGAAAAAGCTATGAGTTTCATTTAGTTTGTTTCAGCATAGTAATTATCCAGAGGTCCAATTACATTTCATATTAAAAAAAAAAAAAAAAGGCAAATATAAGGAACTAGAGCAAAAGGTTAAAAAGTGAGAGAAGAGAAATTAGATGGGAGCGGAGTGGAAAGAACAAGGATCCAGTTTTAATAGAGACAAATCATAAATAACTGAGACTCTAGATCCAGGCACAAACTTTCTCATTGCCTGGAAATGGTCAGAGCATCACAACTGTGATTTTTGGACATTCATACAGTATGAGGTTCTGTTGAGTGAACCCTGATCCCCTAAGTCCTCCTGCAATGATTACTTTAAAAGCTTTTAAACTTAGGACTTCACCTTTGATCTAATATGAAGGCTTTTGAAATCTGTGGTTATTTGGAAGGGTTTTCATTTACTTCTCTCTTCTACTATAAAACAGTATATACCCTATTTATTTGATGCCTTCCAAAACCCCACAGTAATTAATTGCTGTCACGTATGGTTGTGGTAGCCTAATGGTCGGACAAAATCAGCTGAGAAAGCAGGGCTGGTTACGCACCAACTGCAGCACCCGCCCACTGCTGACCACAATAACCTTTTTGGGAAAAGTCACTTCCATCAGTCAGGCCACTACAGGGCAGTGGCCGCAAGGCAGCAAAACACTGCTTAGAATAATTCTTTGCAGATGCCAGGAACCGGAAGTTTCAGGGAGAAAAATGAAAGCCATTCACTCTTCCAATGACACAAGCCTTTGATACTGCAAAGTCATTTGGACAGAGAGCTCCAAGGTCAGGAAGGCACGTAAAGATTGGTGATTAGAGAAATACTATATCAGCAAAGTGTGGCAAGCTATTAAAAGAAACTGTAGCTTTTATGATTGTGTTGCTGGAGCTTCCCCAGGGCTATTTGTATTAGATATTGAGTTAAGCATAACTTACTTAGTCCCAGCATTCCAGAAAACATTTTGATGTCAGCTACTGAAGGAAAGTAAACACAAGGAGGAGGAAACAGTACTGATCCCAAACAGATAAAAATATTGTAATTTAATTTTGTGAACGCATGCATGTTAGAAAATTAAGAAAGAGGAATTTTTAAAAGGTTGATTTGACTTAAAAGACTTGGTTGATAGAGGTATTTAGTCACTGTGCAGCTGTGGGAGGGAGGGTGGAGAAACGGAGATGATTTATCACCTTGAATATATGCTACACCCTGACAAAGCATGAATGCAGTTTTCTGTAGACAACATTTTCGTCTAGAGCAGATTTTATGCACATGTGTGATTCTCATCTAATGCTGTCGGCTTGTGTGTATGTTGGGCCAAACTATTTGCTTAGCTGGGCTGTTTGCCCAGTGGATGTTCTGATGGCTGGTGACAGGGATTTTTCTGCCTTGTAGTGAGCAAGAGTCTTTGGGACTATAATTTAGGAATAGCTCCATGGGTCTGGATTTTTGGTCACTAAGTGAAGAGTTCAAAATCTGATCTAGAGGCTGATAGTATCTGCACAGATATCTCACAACTCAGCAGTTCCAGTGCAGGAGTCATGCTTGTTTATTTCTATAAGAAGCAGCCGATAAATCCATTGGGGAATTCTGCTCACAGGTTCTCTATTCTCTCAGAATAACACTGAGGACCTGAGGAAATCACAGGTATAAATGTAAGGTCAGGTGTGCTTTTCTTTGATTTGCCAGAAATTACTGTTTATTTAAGAGTGAGGAAGTAAGAGAGCTGAAACCTCAAAGTCAAGTCAACCCCCTTAACCCAGGGAGGCACCTCAACAACAGCTCCTTGCAGAGAGTTTTTTCATGCCATCTTGACTGTGCTTTGATTCTTAGATTTTTTTTTTTTTTTAAAGGTGTTTTTAGGTGGGAGGTTAGCACTTATAGGTTGGTTGGTTTGTTTTAAGTACTGCAGAAAAAAGGGTCAAGGAATATAGCAGGACTAGCATAACGTTACAGATATCATTCTGGAGACATTATCTGTCTAGAGACACTGTCCAAGAAACAGTTTGTACTTTCTGCTACCTTGCTCTGACCAAGTGTATTAATGTCACTTCGTTTTGAAGCACGGTAAGAGCCAGCCCTTCTGTTTCCTTTTATCTCAATAGAAGACAAGGTATATAAGATTGTGAAGACCGTAATTTGGTGCTTCTCTTGATTAGCATAGTTACAGTTCACTGACCTCATATTGATGATAAAATAAAGTTCTTCACTCAAATTGTGAAATTCTACATTTCTGTGTTCTGAGTAGGAAAGATTTTTAGCATGAGATGAAGAGGAAGAAAACTTTCTCTCCCTTCTCTCCTTGCTGTATATTTTTTAAGTTTTCACTGCAAAGAAATTATTCATTACCACAGGAATATCCCAGCTCTGCAGGTTACATATTAATGACTAGTTCTCCCAGACAGAGGATCATATTCCATTTAGAAGTGCAAATGTTATGTCTGCTAGTTACCAAAAGTGCCATATAGGACTTAGCAACTAAAAATTTATTTGCATGTCCTCTGCCTAAAAACGTACTAGTGAATACAAAGGCTTCCCACAGATGTTTATTTTTTTTACCTTAATTAGTCAGCCTTACATACTTGTCCTAATTATTGATATATTTAATAAGATGATCCTGGACTATAAATTCTCTACCTCGTAATTTGTAAGTTACCACTTTATTTCACTTTTAGGCTGTCTTTAACAATAGTTAGTCTTTTACTCAGAAATACAACTACTGCATTTTGCATGTTGTGAAGACAGATTTGAAGCTTTTTGGGACCCATGGCTAAAAAGGAAAAAGGCTTGTGTTGCTGACTACTTGTCTTGTGGAGAATAATTCGTGCATTAAGAAATGAAAGCAGAAATGTTCTTCACCCTGAAGCTAGACAGAAAAGAATACATAAATTTATTAGAAGAATCTAAGTTTGGCTATGACTGAAGGACTAGATAAAGCCAAATTAGATTTAAGAAGATAAGAACATAAGAAATGCCTTACTGCATCAGGTCAGTCTATTGTGCCCGATACTGTCTCAGACAACAGGAGATGCTATTTAGTGAGAGCGCATGAGCACAGCTACTCTCTGCAATTCATTCTCCTCATACTCTCCCAGCATCCAGAATTTTTGCATTATAGAGATAGCATCCCTGTCTCTTTCCTTTCATATCTGCTTATGATCCTGTTGTCCATGAATTTGTCTAATCCTGTTTTGAACTGCCAGTTCTAAAATCTCCTGTGGCAACAGATTCCAGAATTTCATTACTCGTGGGTGTAAAAAAAAAGTCTTGCCTATTTTAAACTGATATCCTCATAATTTCAGCAAAAGCTTCCAAATCTAATATTGCAGAATTTGGTGAATAACAGTTCTTCATCCACTTTACCTGCTGCCCTCATGATTTGGTAAATGTCTCTCTGAGGGAAAGTATTCTGTAGCAGAATTAGAGATGTTTACCTGGGAGAGTCTATGTACTTTTTCAGCCTTCTATGGGTGATAACGTGGCCCTGCTTTTCAGTTGTACAAATTACCTTTCTGCTCAGCATTGTTGAAAATGCTGCTTTAATTGATGTTTGTGCTGCAGCTGGCCTGGTGGGTCACCCGCTGAGCAGAATGAGGATACTGCCGGCTCCCGCCAGGCTCCCTCCTGGCCCCAGCGTGCCCCGAATCTGCCCCCTGTTCTCCGGGCCAAGGAGAGCCTGGCAGCCAGCCGGGGAAATCTTATTATGTAGGTGATATTCACTAGGGGAGCATTTGAGAGGTGCATTTTAGTTTTATTTAAATGTTCTGGTTTCTACTGCCATGGATTTACATGTGTAAAAGCCCCATGTTTAATACATAGTAATGTATGAGCTTTCCAAATGTTTTCTCTACACTTCTGCTTCTACTCTCTAAATTCTTCGTTTTGTCTTTCTCTCTCTTCTTCCCTCCTCTTCCCACTTCCAGTGGGAAGAATATCTTTGCACAAGATATTAGTGTGTCTGCATTAGTCTTTGTAAGAAGTATGCAGTAAAACTTTTAACTATAATGCAATTTAGCTAAGAAAGAAGAGACAAAACCCAAAGACTGAGACCAGCACCAAAGCTAGAGGTTTGATATTAAATATATTGCAACTTTTTCTTTCTAATATTCTCAAGTAGGAAATAAATCACATTTCTGTTGAAAGATAGTTCTGCCTTTGAAGATAGAATAACGTTTACATAAATGTTAAGGTCTTCTTTAATGTAGCTTTCATTATCTCCTACGTTCCCCCTTTCTCTGAAAGCCCGAGTGACTGATGTCAAGATCAAGGGAGTCAATCAATGTAGATACACTCCAGGACCCAGATAGGATATAAATCACCCTTACTCCTAACCACAGTAGACACCTAACTGAAGGACAGAAGTTTACATATTCGCTGTCCTTGTGGGGGAGGCTAAATTTCCCAGCCACTTACCTCACGAGAACCCCTCATTCATTAACCAATTGGGGTGCTTAGTATCACTTATCAAATAGGCTAATCAAAGTTTGAGAGAAACCAGCTCTTGACCACTTCTTGCCCTTTGAGCACTCCAGGGCCACCTCCCGCCCCTAGACTTTTATCTAATTAAAGTTAAAGAGGGGAAAATTAATCCATGGAAGAAAATGAGATAACAGCCACCATAGCAGACCATCCCAGAGTCTGGTTTGACTTTCATCTATTGCTACCTGACAATTAACTCTTCAGTGACACAGGAACCCCATTTTATGGGAGTAGGATCTGTCCCTTCACACAATGATGGGCGTTGTATTTCCATCTTTCACTGCTCCATGTTGCAGTTCCTCTACTTGTAATGGGTGTGGGTGAATTAAAAAGGTCATCCTTTACTCTCCCTCTCTCAAGCTTGACTTAGTGCTGTTTTCACTTGCAGAATACAAAAGTGAAAACTGTAATTTATTACAGTACTAGCAATTCAAGATGTTTTGCTTGGATCCTGTGCTTGTAATTGGTTACCAACATTCCAGCCTTTCTTGCTTTTGTTGGCTACTAGTTTATAACCCTCAATTTCATTCTCTAAATCTGTGTTTAAAAAGACATTTCACAACACAGGGTTGTAGTTTTTTTACTTTGGAAAAAAAACGTGGAGCGTCCCCTTTGCAGATTCACTACAATTTTTTGTACTACTTGCATTCCTGTTTGGTGTTCTTTTGTTTTAAATTATTTCCTTCTTTTTTAAACCACCTGATTGTAATATTTCTGAAGCCCAAAGGATCCTCCTTTACGATTGCTTGAATTTTTCAACAGCTGAAACTTTGGCACTGTGAATATCAGAAATAAGTTAACTCTGGTAACACAGCAGTTGTTAGCTGCACTACGAATGAAGAAATTTGCATTTTATGGGGTACTTGGGAGTCCTGGGCTGTGGCTGTGCAGCAGCAGCAAGCTCTGTTCCTCCAGCAGCACCTGCCAGCAGCGAGTAGGGGTGCATGGGGCAGCTCCGACACAACACCCTCACTGGCATTTCAGGTTTTAGTGCACTGAGAGAGCAACAGCAACAAAGTTCAGTTTTCTTTCTAAAAATACTCTGATATTTTGAAGGCTGCATTTATACTTCTAGCATTTTTAGCAGGAAGCGTTGGATTATAAAGTCTGTGGGACAGGCACATATGGCCAAAATTAGAAGTGCTGAGGAAATCCCACTTATATTCTACACTGTCCCAGTGTTGTAACTTGCACCTTGAGGCACTCAAAGGTGGGTAAGTTAAAGTAGCCCCACTTGGACTCCTTTGTAGAGAATGAGAACAGTTTTAATTATTACATGTTTATATTACTTTGGAATGGGCCACTGTTACTGGTTTGGTGTTTGGTGGTGTGGGTTTTTTTGTTATATTCTTCTTAAGCCTACAAAGCCCATGTGTATCTATAGCACTATAGCCAGCAGTAGTCATTAAATACCTTACAAAACTAACCTTAATATTGTCAGTATGCAGTTCCTAGCACTTAATAATGGGCATTCTGCAACATAGTTAATTACTTGCAAATGGAAGTTGTAAAAGATAATAGGGTTCAAACCTTTCCATTTAAATCAAAAAGAAGCCCTAAGCAAGCTTCCAAATCTCTTCCAAGCTTTGGGAAAATTTTAGTCCATATCAATGTCTGAACTAATATCTGGCCTTCCCTTTAGCTACCCGAACTAATCCATCAGACCTACAATTTAGAACTATGACCTGCAGCTGTTTGGTTATGGAAGGGACATTGGTAGGACTTTAAAGGGGGATAAGTGAGGCAGTGAAAATAAGATTCACTAATCCCGCTGTATTATAAGGTATTTTGCACAGGGTGGGAAGGAGCCAGGACTTTTGCTTGTTCCCCCATCCCAGGCAGCAGTGGGGGGCTGTGGGCGCTTCCTGGGCTGCTGCCCACTCAGTGCCCGCCTCAGAGGCAAGAAGCAGAGAGGTATCTGCCGAGCCCCCCTACAGCTCCGGTGCCAGCACAGGGAATTCACCAGGACCCAGTTAAACTCAGATATCAATTAATACCAGCTGCTTTGCTCTGCAGGGTGGACAGGACCTGCTAGGAACTGGAAACCTGTAATTGGGAAATACACTAGAGAGAACAATTCTGTACTGGTAGGGGGATAGGCTGCAAGCTGTAACAGGTCTTTTCCATCTCTAATTTCTACATATTTAATTTATATAGGGCACTGCAAACTTAAATTGTAGCAAACTTTGGTCACTATCCACAAGAGACAGATATGATCCAGTGACCCAAAGGCGAAAGGCTCTGTATTCCATTAGCAACCCCCTACAAACGAAGTCCCTCACCGAGGTTTTTATATCAATAACTAAATACCACTAACCTTTACAAGCTACATGGTAACATTTTTCAGTCTCCTAATTCTGACTCATTTCACAAGCAAAGGGAACCTCAAGTTTGTCTTAGAGATAAAAATGGAACTTCTTCAACATTTTGTTGTTAGATATTTAGGAATACAATTATTTTTGAAAGAGGAGGAGAAGAGAAGCAGATTGGATTATGTCTCGGTGTGTTTAGCAGTGTCTAAAAGGCATTGCCCTAGGACAACATACTAGACACCACTCCTACACTGCTTTTCCCACCCTCTCCTGTGACTGCAAGAGAAAATTCTTCTCTCCCCCTTACTGGCAATTTTACATCTTCTACTCTATTACCCACTGGAATGTCCCTTGGAATTCCACCCAGGATCCAGAAGTTAAGAGTCTTGATCTTGATACTGGTGAAACTTGTAAGCGAGATAAAAGTATTTCTGCACATATTTTTTGAGCATTCACAAAAATATATACAGGCTAAGAAGATTTAATGTTATTTAATTTCTATTAAAGGTAAAAATATGGAAATAACCAAAAATAAGTTACATAAAATAGCAGTTGGAGGTCAGTATTTATGTCAGAGGTGGTCTTGTTCTATTTTTTTATTCTTTTTTCCTTTACCTACAAGCCAAACACCACTAAGCCAGAAACCACCAACTAGTACAGTCTCACAGTAACAAGATATTAATAGCCCATGGAAAAATCAACATATAATTTTATATTATGGTACTTACTACAGTCCCTGTATTTTTTTTTAGTTCTGACCTAACTGTAATATGAGAAAAGGCAGTGGAGTGACATGCAAAAATGTGTGCACATTTTAATTCATAATATATTCAAAATATTGTTGGTAATTTTTCATATGATATTTTTAAGGAACCTTCAAACTTTTATTACAGAAAGCTAGGAATTTTGCATACAAATTTTAGTGTTGGTTTGTTGTTTTTTTTTTAAACAAACCTATCATCCTTTAATACACAGAAAAGTATATAATACTCCTGAGAGTCTGTAAAGTGACTTTGAGATTGTGACACATCTCCTACCTCCTGAGGGGCCTGTCTATGGGCCTGCTGTCTCCACCATTAGTTATATAGGCTTCTCTCACACATGAGCTCTTTGTGTTGTTGTTTTTGCATCTATAAGTAAATACACAAATGTTTGCATTAGATAGCAGAGAACACATTTGCATTACTTGCATGGACCTTTGAGGAAGTCATCCACATACTTACAGGCAAGTAGGCATCTTCAAAATAGGTGCCTAAGCACTTTATTGGTTTTACTTAAAATGACTTCACAGAAGTTCCTGTAAGTTGTAGTGGTCAATGACCCAAACTGGGTTGAAGCATGCCTGATACCTAACTTGTCCTTCTTCATTTCTACACGTGCTTTATTGTTCCCTGTCACATCTTTTACCATTGTCCCTTGTGCAGATTCCCTTTGACATCAGTGACTTGGAATCACTTATTGCTACATTTCATGATTCTTTTTATATCTCTTAATCCTCATACATGGGCCACAGATTTTATTTTTTAATTATATTGATCAATCTCTTGATGTCAAAGTGCCAAATCCACTAAAAATAAAGAAATTTTCTGCTTAACAACTTGAAAAGGCCCTTAATCTGTATTTGACTAGCTCAGTCTCCTTGTAGAGGTATGCAAAGAGTTTAGCAAACTTTCAATCGGTGTCTCTCAGCCATTGCCTCTTGGAAGGACTGAAGCTGGTTCAAAAGTGCAAAGCTCTTCCCTGATTTCAGGAGTGTTAAAATAGCAGAAAAAACATCAAGCAAAAGAGAATGAATGCAGACACAGCTCCTCCAAAAACTTCCCTCTAGCAATAAAAAGCTAGCTTGAAAGGAAGAATCCACTCAGCAGGCAGGATTTAGAGGATAAGATGTTATATATATAACACCATTCTCAAAGGCAAGCCAAGAGCTGCACTCAGCGTGCAAAGGTAGAGCTTTAGGTCAGAGCAGAAATGTCAGAACTGTTGAAGAATTCTGGGTGCTCCAAGTGATGCTGTGGAGCCTGAGGTAACATGAATGCTGACTGGACTGAATTGCAGGCTTGCTCCTAGGACTCCTTGGGTCTTAAGGATGCTTTGCTGCTGTTTGCATTCTGATCCTAAAATGAGATTAGACACTTGGGAAAACACTGTGTTAATCTACTCCACAGTGATTCATGCTGGTCACCAGACTGGAGTGAAGTCCTGCTGAAAAGCTTTAAAACTAGGCAACAATATTGGAAGCAGAGCCAAACCAGCAGTGTTATTTCTAAGGCTGAGGGCTCTGTTCCAAAACTACTGTCTCCTCTTCTCAAGCAGCTTAGTCTTCAGAAGAGGTCCATTTAATACTAAAAATTACCATGATTTGGGGGTCAATAAATCTTTTTTTTTTTTTTTTTTTTTTTAAGTGATAAACCACAAAGTGCCCCATGAATTGATCTACTTCATGTTGGCATGGAGTTTGTCATCTTCTTTTTTTCCACATACTCAAGTATTTCATTCTGCTCTCTCCTTGAAACTTGCAGGATTTGGGTTTCTCCATCTCCCAAGGTAGTTATCATTGGCCAGTGCATCAAACAACTTCTTCTAGTGAACTCCAGCCACAGAACAAATACACCACCTACCAAACCAAAGGCGCCCTCTTCAAATCACAGTCCCTTTTGGCAGCCAGTTCCTCTCATACCATTATACCCGGAGCAAACTATAAATCTTTTGCCTTGGACACTACTCACTACCTCAAGTGCGTAAAACTAGCTATTACAATGATTTTAGTAAAATGATCAGCTGCTAGAAAGGGATTGTGCTGTAGGTGTAACACATTTGACAGATACTTTCATATAGCTCCATCTTTTATTTTTCAGAATTCAAGAGCTTCCCTCTAGCAAGCTTGAAGCCATTTCTTTTTTGTATCTGCTGATGCTTTTTTCTGTTTTTTCTGTCTCTTGTGTTTTTTCTTTTTTTGTTTTCTTTGCTTGTTGAGTTGGTTTTGGGTTTATTGGTGTGGGTTTGTGGGTTTTTTTTTTTTTTTTTTTTGCCTGTGAGGTCTCTTGCATTCCTTGTGAGCTAAGAAACATATCTTATCATTACAGGAAGCTTCACCACACATGATTCTATGTAAGGAAGAATCTCACCATTGCTGCCTTAGGTAAAAGGTAGATTTGAAAATGACAGACCAAATTCATATCTATCGAGATCAAAATCTCACTCAATTGTCATAGGACTTGTTTAACCCTGAATGGTTTTGTCTTCAGCTTAGTTTAAAAGGAATTCTTGATGCCATTGAAGGTGTGGGGAAGTAATAACTTCTCATAACAACTCCTCACTATAAACTGCCTGAAGAGCTATGCATGGAAGGGTAATTTTTTTTCTCTTTATTGAAAATAAAATTTTCTTCTATTCTACTGGTATAGGCTCATCTTAAAACATGTTTTGAACTGCATTGCCCCATACTATGTGTTGGAATTGAGAGTTTGATATAGTCTGTAACATGGTAGATTATTCTAATCCAAATCCCAGTTCAGTACAGAAGCAAAACTTTCAGCAAGGCAGTTAAAATGATAATCCAAATGCAGTGACTGGATTATATGGACAGAGCTTTCACAGCAGCTGTCAAAAGGCACTTGTGTGTCCCCAGCAGACATGAGTGCAGCTTCACCCCGAAGGCTGAATTTGGCTGTTTGTTACCTCAGTCACCATTTGCACTGCTCCAAAATGCTTGCTTGCTCCGACTGCTTCAGTAATACATGGAAGTGAGAGAGGAGGGACGACTTTGAAGTATTCACTCATAAATACTTCATTACCAGAGCTGTGCAAAGCTGCATAGGTTACTTTCCACTTTCTGAATTTGGTTCACATCCATTTGATTGCTCACACACTTCTTTGTACTTTGAGGTAGTTTTGCTACCTTTCAAGTTACTTGGGGGAAGATTTTTTTTTCCTGCTGCCATCTCAGATCCAGTTAACAAGAAGTCCTTTGCTACAGGGCAGGAGTGAAACATCATTAAGTCATAATTTCTTTTCCACAAGTGTAGCAGGTATAACCAAGCTGCTTTCTTCCTAAGGCTCCCAGCCCTGAGAAAGGGAAGAGGCTAGCCCCAAAGGACTGAATTTCTTGGGTCACTACTACTTGAAGTCCTTTCATGAGAAGGAGAGATGAGAAGTGACTTAAAACTTTTTTTTTTTTTCTTTCCTGCTTCAAAAGCAATGCAAAAGCTCACACTGTGTGCTTTTACAACCAGACTGAGCAGGGAACTTGTCCCTACACAGGTAGCGTATGCACGTACAGAGTATTTTTACTGCAGAAAGTCCCAGATTCAGGTCTGAAGATAAGATGCTTTCTTGTCTTGCCTGCTTTTGTATACTCTAGCTAACCTTCCTGGAGTTTGTGCTTAGCCACAAATAGAGTGGAGAGCTTTTTCCCTTCCTGAGGAGTCTTTGGAGGGAGGATCAAGCATGTTCACTGACAAATTTAAGAAACTGTAGGAAATCGGTGAAAAAGAAGCAATTCACGTAAATATCATTTTAGCACAAGATTTGCAGAGGAAATCAAAGTCTGAAAAAGTAATTACACTTGTTTAGATTAAATACAAGACAGCATTTCAATAAACAATCAAAATGTCTGGTAAAATGTTACTTCTCAGCCTTTCACTTATTTTATGTTTAAAATTAAATGTATTTTCTCCTCAGATCTATAATCCCCAATAAATTAACCTATCCAAATAATACATGCACAGGATAAAACTATATCTTTGATTTTGATTACATTGCTTATGGTTGCAATATAGGTAGCCTTGATTCCAGCCATTGTTCCTGAGGACTTGGGCACCCTTAAACTGCTGAGAAAATCTCAGTTCTTGCATGGATCTAGTTAAGTTGTTGGTTGCAAAAAGATAAACATATCTCTTTTTGTTGAAAAATGACTTAAAAACATAATTTTGCAAATATGGTGCTGTGTCTATGGTATATCATTGGTCTTTTACAGGGACTATAGACTATAGACACTGTTGTAAGCTGGAAGAATTTAGTTGTGAATAGGATAGGTTTTATCTGTAAATACAATTCATAAACATCCAACAGAACTACAGGAAACATTTTTAACTGAACTTTTGCATAGATACAGCAAACCCGACACTGTTAAGGCAGTGTAATTTCTTGAAGTCCTACAAATCAGCAACTGAGCTTGTATCTCTTATGATAAACTTGATATAACAAAAATAGCTTATTAGCAGAAATATTGTGCTCACTAATATAGTGCTAGATAAACACTCCATGGACTTCATATTACATGGCTGTAAAGTTTTACTACACTTTAGTAGCAGCTCTTTGCATTAAATCAGAAGAAATAATGATAAAATAATGGGTTGCAATAGAATGTGAAATGTAGACAGAGCAGAGTATCCTTTCAAGGCAAGGAGGCTCACCCTCCCTGCTTGCAGGTTCCCTTCAACGGGAGTACAGAAGTACTTGGCTAATGTGATAGGGGATAAGGATGTACCCAACCCATACTGCCACAGTCATGGGGGATCGGGATTAAAATAGGTGCAAAGTGAAGATTTTTAATATTTCAAATTTAGATTACTAAACCAAAAAGTAATTCTTACTTTTGCTTCGACTATGGGTAGTACATTGTCAAACTAGTAGATGACAGGCAGATTTTAAAGACATGTTTTAGTATGGCCATTTAAAATACGCTTTAAATTAAATCTATCTCACAATGTATGTATTACACTTATAGCACATGTAGAGCAAATGTGTTATAAATCATTGCGATGAATCTTAGCAAAGCAAGATGCTTGTTGACATAGGCAAAAATAAAAGTGTATCAGAAGGTGCTGTTACTCCACTTCCATATCCTCATGCCCTTCTGCATGCAATTTAGTAGCATAAATGTAACTTCGGAGGAGCTGTTTTTCAAGTAATCTGGAACTTCTGGATTTCTGAAAATCAGATTTTTAGAAATGTGGGGTTATTTCCACACATCCTTCTGGAAAGGTCATTCTTCCTAATTTAAAAACCACAGCAGCAGCCTCCTTATGGATATGCATGACAGTCCTTCTGTGTCCTTCTCCTTCTCAGTTTGTCATTTTTGGATTTGAACAGTGCAGCCTGCTCTTGCTTGACTCTTCAGCATGATATTTTTTTCCCTATGCCCAGTCTTTCCAGAATCACACTACAGAAGCCAATATAGTATCCCTTTTTAGGCGAGGGGTAGGGGTAGGGGACAAGAGGAATGTTCTCCACAAACTCCAGCCTATTAAGTTTTTCTTGGTTTCTTTAAAGTAGAGCTGTCATTGACACTTGCTAAGTTACAACACCCTAAAGGCTCACATAATGAGTTATAATACATGTTTTCTATAAATCATGCAAAGACACATGCCCACTGCTTGTAATGCTTGTGTACACCTTCATGCACACACCTAAATACCTGTGTGTATATACACAAACTTCATCAAAATGTATAGTGGTGAAGATAATTCCTGTATAATGTTCATTTTGAAGTTCTTTGGTCAAGAGGCATGCAAATATATGAACTGGTATATAGGAAGATGGGAACATATGCCCACACCTGTTAAGTAAGTGGGAAGTAGTGTCATCTAGTGGTTAGCTCAAAGCTAAGTAGGACGGGAGCTGTAACTCAATATACAGTAACACAATTTTTAATTCTATCATTGCTGTACTGTGCAATTTAGAAGAAATAATTTTTATTTATTGGGTCTGTTGATTCAGCTAGAAAACAGGGGGGAAAGAAAAGCCAGTTGGAGAACCATACACTGAAATATCAGAAATATGTAAGGTCTGCTCAGATGGAGACTCCTTTTTGCATCCCAGCCCATCCAATGATTCCCTCTGATGATGCAGACTTCTTGAGAGCATATTCATAGACCTTCTGCCCACCCTCTTTCATACAATATAGTTTGAAAACTAGTCTGGCAGGATACTGGCACACTACTGAATAAAGAGGTAGATTAATTTACTGTTGAAACTTAGAGTAACTGAAGCTCATTAGGTTTCCAAAAACGTAAGAATAGACAAGTCTTTCTATGTGTAGTAATTCCTTATAAGATGGAACTAATTTTATTAAAAGCTGGTTCTTATTCTTTCCTCTTCTGACAACGTGATTGTTAGAAATTATATCCTCATATAGTCTAAAGTACGCTTTAGTATCACTTCTGGATGCAGGAAAACATGGACTTGAGCCCTTGCTTACAAGTGAAGGAAGTGGTGGTGTTAAGCACATACTTAAAGCTAAGTATGTGATTAATTTCTCTGTAGAGTTGGGGTTTGTGATATGAATGGAGTACTGTAATCTGTCTGCTCTTAAATTTTTGTCAAAAGACTTGAAGATGCAATTTGTAGATATTTTTATATAAAAATAGCTGTAGAATGTTAACATAAAACTAACATACCTAGATGCAACATTACTGGTATGATTATTTGCTATGGAATCTTAATTTGTTTCACCCATTACAATTTCATTTATTAAAATGAAAGAAACAAAAATCTACTGAAACTGTTGAACGAAGGGCTAACCATATTAGAACGGAGCAGTTATAAACAGGGCTCTTCCAGCTGCCCTTGCTAACAGGCAACTCTGAAATAACAATGATGCATGTCTTAAGTTTCTGCTAACAAAGCCGATTTCTGACCAGAAGGCTAGAGTATTCTTTTTCATCTATGAAGCCCCAAAAGTGACAGTTCTTCTTCATATCCCTAATATTTCCTTTTCAGCTCACCAAGGCCAAAATGTCATCTTTTCTTGTAAAACAAAAAATCAAAGCCAAATGGTTAAAATGCAAAGTTTTGGTTAAACAAACAGTCAGTATTTCAGTGGTTTTATCTGCAGCCTGCAGAGCAACTAAACAAAGCCAAGATATTGTCCATCTCTTTGACAGACAAAGAGCCTCAGAGGTCCAGAATGACATGCCCGGGGCTGGCACGTGATTAGAGTAATTAAATTAAATAGCAGGAAACATGTTTTCCATATGCCATTGCCTGGCCACACACAAACTGTAACAGTAAATCTTTTATATTACATTGGTTCAGTGAAATGTATAACCATTTTAAAAATGCACGATGCCCACAAAAATAAAGTTAAAGGGAATATAGTTGCATACTCACCAGGCTCCCTGGCTTTGGTCATTGGCCTGAAATGCCAAACAAGTTCATTACTTATTTATTTATTTTTAAAGGTACACTGGAGGGTAGTGCTGATGCTCTGATTCAGAGGTAAAAAATAAAATCCTCCCAGTAACGTTAAGAGAAACATCTTGGGTATCTTACAAACTGAGATCCTAACATATTTCTGTCGGTCTTTTACAATAGCTGGGCCCTACAAACATGTATTAAAAAGGAATTTTTGTTTCAGTTTTGTATTCCTCAGGAATATGAATTCAAATTTCTGTTTTCATGGCCAGTTAGAAAAGACAGCACATTTATCCATGTTGTAATACAGTCAGAAGAATTGCTAGTCAGTGGGATCATCTGTCATCCTTGAATTTACTTGTCACTGCAGTATTAAGATCAACTAGAATGCTTGCTAATCTATTTCTGACTCATCTTTCAGTGGTTGATGATGCCAAATTAAATCACTGGTATTTCTGGTTTGTTCTGTTTTTTGCACAATAGGGAAAAGGCTGCAAATCACTTTAGAGGGAGCTATTAATCAGTGAGGTCACTGATTTATAAATGTCCAGTCCTTGAGGTATATTATGACATGCAGGAACATTTTCTATAAATGATAAATTCTGAAGACTACAAAATGCTCTTAAGGTAAAGAGAATTAAAAATTTTGGGAAAACCATCTCAGCACATGAAAACCTGCCTATGAAAGTAAGTTAAAAATGTATCTCACTGTTTTCTGGTGAAATATATACTGGATAATTTCATAAGCATTTTGGACATTCCATTTTCTCTTTATCTGTCTCCTTGACCCAGAATGCTCAGATAAGAAACAACAGTGCTTCCAATTTCAGGTCCAGCACTGAACTACAATATTAAGTTTAATAACTGATTCAATTCAATAAAATCAAGGTACAGGCTTCCAGCTGGAAAAATAAATGTCAATTTATCTTTAAAAGGTAGTGTAACAAAGATGATAGAACATTGATACTCTTGGCTCAATCTTTAGCAGTTATAGTATTTCTCAGGTTATTGAAGTGAGATTCAAGATGTAGTCAGCATGAGAATTAAGAATTGCCACTTTTTTACTCTACTCTTTTGAATGCTTTCTTTACTAACTAATATCCATTATTTGATCAGGAAAACTTTTGTTTAACAGTGAATCTAAAATAATTAAAGGAGACAACAATGACAGGAAAGTGAAAACCAACGACTCATGTTGGCAGTAGCTGGCAGAGCTTTTTTTTTTTTTTTTTTTTTTTTAACAACATTAACTCTCTGAACTCTTCTATTCCCTGAAAGGATTACAGCATTTCAACTTAAATTATTTAGCCTGAACTTTCTATGAAATGGGTTAAAACGATCAGTTAAAAGGCAAAGCAGTTAATCCCTCATTACCATCTTGTCTTCTGAGAACAAAGACAATAGAGAAAGTTTTTTGCAGCAGAGAAAGTTCTTTGCATCTGGAGACTCTTGCTGAAGTAATGTTGTCATCCTCAGGAGGGGATGGAGCTGCTCTGAAGCTAAGGAGGGCTCTCAAGCCTAGCTACAAGGTGTCCTGTAAGAAGCTTCATGTTATGTTCCACAGCAGTGCTGAAGGGAGGAAGACGCCTCTCCATCCGCTCCTCCTGCTCCCCGGCTGGCCTTGGCCTCCAGTCACTGTCCCTTCCCTGCCAGGAGCCAACCCCACCATGGGGTGGCCAAGTGCATGTGTGAAGCAGTGGTAACTAAAGACTCGTGGCCCTTCCCAAGAGGATCTCTTATGCCTTCTGACCATCAGAAATAAGGCAGATCTGGAGAGCTTGGCTGAGGGGCTGGTACACCAGGGGACACCTGCAGGATGCCCACAGGAGGGAGAAAGGGCTAGGGAAGTTTCTGGTGATGAGTAATAACACTGTGGTAGCTTTCAGCATAATTGTTCTGATTTTGAAAAAAATGTTCCTGGAAAGCAGATCTTTCACCTTTTGGTGCTTCTCCAGCATTACCTATTTTAGGGACACAAGCTATGTGCTGTGAGGAGCCTCCATCCCTGTGAACCACCACAGCTGCTTCAGTGGCACAGAGGAGATTTAGCCTATAGAGAGAACTTGGTAGCATGTCTTTGCTCTTATAATGCTGTCATGTACTTAGACCTATGAAGTCATGTGAAATTCAGTCCAGTGGCTTCTGCCAGTGTTAAAGAAAGTAATTCAGTTTTGCCCTCAGTGATGCTCTTGGTGAATTACTCAGACCAAAGGACTTGGACAGTTTTGTTTTTCCT
Organism: Strix aluco; assembly: GCF_031877795.1. NCBI lineage: Eukaryota > Metazoa > Chordata > Aves > Strigiformes > Strigidae > Strix > Strix aluco. Next base: position 137,313,947 of record NC_133931.1, on the reverse strand, counting down.
GTCCTGGTTCCTATTGTTTGTTCCAAAGACCTGCTATAAGCTCTGAGGACCTCCTCCAGCACAGCACTTCTCAGAAGCTATGCAACACAGGGATTGAGTACAGTGGCAGTAGTGACCGGTAGTTGTTCATTGCTGGTGCAACAGCACTGTAAGAGTAATTTGTGGAGAAGGCAATAGCTGAGGAGTGGGTCTGGTTTTTGGTAAGGGTCAAGTTGTGAGACAATATTTTCCAGCTTCTCATTTTGCATAGAATATCTCAGCTGTGTAGTCAGCTGCAGGGCTTGAATCTCCTTGTTTTGTTAGGCCCAAGTTTGTCACAAAATGGATGAACTTTGTAACACAGAAGAGAAAAATATGTATTGGTTCTTCTTGACATAAATTACAGGATTCTGCAGGTTGAATGCAACCAGTGTCAGTGGGATTGTGTCCCTCCTTTCCAACCTCCTCCACTTCTAAACGCCTCACTTGAAAATTACTTTTTTTTCAATACTTAGCATCCATATTAAAGCAGAAGAATGAAAAAATGGGAAATAGCAGCACTACATAAATAATACCTTGCTATGCATCAAGCATTAATTGCCCCGTCTTGTGATTTCCTTAATTACTAGCTGAACTAATCATGCAGAAGAGCACGTAGACACTGTAGAGCTCATCCTGGTAGGAAGATGTAAAGAGCCTTCAAAACTTTTCTTCTCTACTGCACCTAACCCACTTTGAGTTATCTGTCTATAACTTAACATTCATCCTTTTGCAATGACGCTCAATGTGCAGGTGGCCATGGCTAAAGAAAGAGAACCAAACACTGACTTTTTCTATCATTGACCAGCTAAGTTCACAGTATCCTTTCAGGCTTAAATGATCCACTTTGTCATGGCCTCTAGGACTGGGTACTGAAAACCAAATCTGTGAAGGAAACTTATGAAGCTATCTCTCTGTGGTGACCACCTGCAGCTCACCTTTATGACAGCATCTTCCCAAACACTGTGCTCCTGTTGGTCTGGCATCCCACCAGACTGAACCCGCTGCCTTTTCTCTGACTGAATGTGTTTTATGCCGAGAAATTTCACAGCCTGAAAGCATCTTGGTCATCAATGGCTGTGGGAACCACTTGCAAATGAAACAGTGCAAGGCTTGAGAGTGCAGCTACTGGATCGCTCACAGAGCTGGAACCAGGTGGAGCTGGGAATGAGCATCAGCCTCAGTGTGCCAACTGCAAAACTCCCCCTGGTCAGCTCATCCCTGATGTAGCTTCTTAGCAAATTACATTCTTGCATGAAAGCAGAACTTGAAAATGAAACTGAGTTAATGTGCTTTGAGTCTTTTTCTTTCATTAAAAGCTGGAGGGAAAGGGCCAGATAGATGAAAGAAAGGATTACTTCTTTTACAGGAGGGTCCAAGCTACTATAATAGTGACATATAATAGTACCTAACATGAACACAGTCAATTGACTTGGGAAAATGAGCGTCCTACTCAGTTAGTGCATTATCCATCCACACAGATAAGTAACAGCGCCCATGCTCATTCTCAGTCTCTTTCTGCGGGAATGAATCTTGTTCCTGTTCCTTTTTTATTGCTGATCCTGTGCTGCCTGTGTTTCTGTTCTCAGAGCCTGCCTGAGGAGGGATGGAGATTCTTATGAAGAAACTTGCCCACACAGCACAAAGGGTAATGCTGCATGTATTTTAATTGAAACTATTAGCATCCTTAGTGAGACCTAATTACCTGCAGGAATGGCCAAATCAGAGCTATTGAAGTCAGGTGTCCCTGGGCTGAGCCTGTTGTGATGGCACCCGTATTCAGCACTGCCATTTTTATTTTTCTGTCTGAAACACTAACAGAGGAGCTTTGAAGCTCTCTGTATAAAGTTAGTAGCTTCAGAAAACTGAAATCTGTGTAGAAACTAATGGAAAACTATGACAAAAGACCTGTACAAATTTACGTGAATAGTGAGAACAAAAAAGAAAGGAAGATGTCAAGGGATGTGCTGTTGGTCTTGAGAGCCTTTGATGCCCTAAGACAAGTTATCAAAATGGATCAAAATGGGCAAGAAATACAGGAAATCTGATCACCATCTGTCCCTGTGTGCAGCCAGGTAGCCGAGTGATGGAGCCATGCTCTCTGATGTGTAGTACTCTTCAGCTTGTATTTTCAGTGAGGAAGATCTAGGAGAGCAAGCCTTAGAAGCAGATTGTCTCAGTAGCTATCCCTCTGTGCACAGGGGGAGATCATTTCCCGACAACACTTCTGCCCTGTGCTCCTTCTGGGTCTGTTGAATAACAGAGATCTGCTTTAAAAATTTGCAAGCTGCCACCTAGAAACTATCACGGTGCCCTTCTTGATGGGAGCAAAAGGAAAAGCCTAAGGAAAGGGTTGGAGACTGAAGCCTCCATGCTTCACTAGCTGCTTTACAGAGAACCTGAGCAAAGCCTTCTTAAGCCCTTGCCATCGCTGTGTTGCTGCATTCTCATAGCTGTAATTTTCACAAGACCCATTGTTGAGGAAATACAGGCAGTATGAACAGAAAGACCTCCTTGGTCTCCTGGGGATCCAAAGGTCACAGGCCAGAACATGAGAGGAGACAGATTATGCACTGCTTTCTGCATTAGAGCACCTATGTCTCAAGGGCATTCAGGCCAAGCTGCTCTTCCAGGACATTAAACAACAGAGCTTTATGAAGATTTAGCCAGCAGAATACCAAGGCATGCATTTATTCACTCTCATATTTTAAGAGAAGGAAGAAAATTTAAACGTGTGTGTGTGCATACATCTGACAGAGAGAAAGAGAGACATTTAGAGGTCACAACAGAATTCTTCAAAAAATGAAGCGTTTAAAGAAGCAGCTTTCCAAGAACACATAATCCTCTTCAATGACAATAATAATAAAACCCCGTGCTGTCTGATACAGGAAATGATAAATTGCCCAACGGTATGAAAGTATCATCTGACTGTCAAAATGTGAAGTGATAATTACTGGGATCTGGACTTACAGACTTTTGATTCATGCTAGTTATGTACCCCTGATTAAGTAATTTTGCCTAGTGTTGTCCCAGCGGTCTCCTTTACATGCCACTTTCTCTGACAAAAGGGAGCAGTAACAAAAGTATCAAGGTGTTTATTTTAAGTATCTGAAGGAGGAAAAGAATCATAAAAAGTCTTGGATCAAAAAATAAAAGCAGTATCAACATTATTCTGTGCAGGTACCAGTGAAATGAAGTAATTTTTTTTCTGTTGTAGTGACACATGGTCGATCAGTTCTTGATTTAATTATGTGATAAAATGGCTTATTGCCTTCTGTAACTGAAGGTTTACAATAGGAGACACAAACAAAAATAATAAACTACTCAGTGATCATTAAGAAAGTAGATTTGATACTTTCTGAAAAAATGGATCATTTTCAACTGGGAAATAATAATTACTTGCAATTATTCTCATTACTATGCATTATTCACATAGAATTAGCATTAAAAAAAAAAAAAAAGAATTCTTCTTCTTGTAGCATAATTTTTAAAGACCACAGTTAGAAACTTGATAGAGATGGACAGGACCTTAACAGTAAAGATGACAGAAGTCCAGCTAAATATTTAGATGAGGCTTCCCCTCATATAGATGAATGAAAAATTTTCACAAAACAAATCCAACTGCACAGCCCTCTGCCCCCTCACTCCATTCAGACAGTCTATGGCTCAAGTCTGATCCCAGAAATCATAGTGCTATGTAGAGGTTGTACTGGGACTGTGCACTCACAGACTTGAGGAAGGGCAGAAATGTACAAGGTTAGTGCCTCTCTTACTGGTTGCACAGTTAAAGGAGACAACTAAAGTAGCCTACAAAAAAAAAAAACCAAAACCCAAACAGTGAATTGAGCTACTATCTATAAGACTGCAGTTGCAACCTCATCTAGAAGGGAGGCCAGGAGATGGAAGTTCTATTTGAAAGTCTGACATTGTTCAAAACTTACATTTCCATTTATCCTGCCCTTCACAGCACTTCTCAAGGTCAAAAATGTTGTGACATGCTACCACCTTGGAAGGACCAAGTGTGCAGAGGGGTACTTCTAACAGGGTAGCCTCCAGCCAACCTCCCTTATATTTCTGACTGTGTACTGTTGTCAATACAGTTATTTCAAGACAACTATAGAAAGTAAAATAAAACAAATGCAACAAAGGCTCCACAGCCCGATTCAAAACATCTCGCTTAGCTAATTAAAGCCCTGAATCATTTACAAATAAGTATCTGGTCTAAGTGACTAAGGCCCCCATCAGACATTGCTGAATGATTTCGAGTCACTAAGCTAGTACCCTTTTAACTCTCAGCTGCTGATGAAATCACCCTTGGGGAGGCTCCAGTAGCTGTGTGTGTCCACAGGTAGCCAGAGAAGTTATGGGGCCAGAATTCAAAATAAGCAAAGGAGTGTGACACTTGAGCTCAGCAAACGGGGACCAGAAACCAGAACACACCTAAAGGATGCCCCTCCCCAGTCCTGTCTGTGTGTGTGTGAGTGAGCGAGCATGGCCGTGAAACCCAGCTTTTCTGCTGGCTATGCAGTTTGAGCTAATTGTATTTTTTGCCTTTAAATCTAATTCCAAATTTGGCTGAATTAGAAGAGGGAAAAAAAAAAAAAAAAAAGCAAATCACAAAGTCTACCAAATAGAGTGGTAAAATTCCACCAAAATCACTGGGATTATTGCTCTAGCTCAGAGAAGATAATTTTATCCAGGATGCTCTTCTGTTTGCCTGGACAGCAGTTCAACATATGGTGTTCTAAGCTATATTCCTCCGCTGAGAAAGGAGGTACAGAAGGCCCACTACCACCCAGATGATGGGAACCGCGTAAGGAAATCAGAAACTAAACAAATAAATGAAAAGCAAACAAACATTTCTTAAGTGGATAAGTAGGACATGCTGCTAGTGGGACAGAATACAATAAGGAAATTAACTTGGCTTAGCTAATTTTGGCTGCAAATTGTGAAGTGTTCATAAGGGGGAGAAATAAGTAAACATTTTTAGATTGGTGCTTGGGACTAATGTTTATAGATTTTTACCTCAGAATGCCAGTGAAGATAAAAACAGGGTAGAGTTGGCTTAAGTAACATGGAGTGTCTTAGTGATCCTGATGAAAATGAAGATGGAATGAAGATAGTGCATGAATGAATTGCTGAATAGAAAGGATGAGTGGTGGTAGTGTCTGGAGTGCTCCTGCTTTGCTGAAGTGTTCAGCTTTTAATCCTACTTTGTTAATGCCACAAAATGAAAAAAAGGCTAATGTTGCAGTATCTGCATTCCAGTAATGCGTGTCTGTCTTGAGTATTTAAATATTATGAAGAATTTTCCCTCATTTAGTAGTAATTAGTTCTAAACTGGCAGCTATACTGCCTTTATTTTTTGGACAACAGGACAGAATAAACATCTGTTATTAAAAAAAAAATATATGCACATAATTCCTGGAAAAAGATAAGGCTGGTGTATTAAATTATGATTATTTTCTTCATTATGGGTGCTTTGATGCATGGTAAACATAATTTAGAAAAAAAAAATAGGTGTAGACTCCAAAACAGGAATGCTGTAAATTGAATACATTTATGGTTGCTCTTTTAATTCTGTCATGAGTATTTAAACAAAAGGCAACTCAATAAAATCCCCATTGAAAGCATGATTTACATATAGACACGAGAGTCTAAATACATAACAAACAATAGGGCAAGCAGTATAATGCTATACTGTTAATGCTAGTTTTAAGCTTTCCTAAGCTAAAACTTGACTTTTTATCTCATTTTCTGGGTTGTATTACTGATGAAGTATTACTTTGCTGTTACATCAGTGAAAATAATTGAATTTGATTTACGTAAATATTTATTCTTACAAACTTCTGTTGAAAGCATTTTATTTCAGTCAAAACTATACCAGAATCAAAGCTGTTAACAGCCTCTGCAATTTAAATGAACAGTTAGAAGAGCTAGAATGAAACAATTTTATTAACTCTTTTGGTAGTAATAATTCATGTCCTGTATCAACAGGGATCATTATGCAGTACAAACTATTTCTCTCTGTAATCTGAAGCAAAGTTCAGGAAAGGTCACAAAGCATTTAACATCTTCCTGGAAGTGCTTAGGTGTTTCTCTAAAGTCAGACTTCACTGTCTCATACAATTGCTTTAATGTCTGCAAAGTTCGTGGATTCCCTCCTCCCCAACATATTTACAGGTGGACTCTAGTTTTGCAAAGGTCTCGAGGAATATCAAAGAGGTCAGTAAAGCTCAGTTTCAGATCAGCATTTTTGGGGTTCTAGGCAGGTTTTAGAAATGTCATGGAAATCATTTCAGTTCATCTGAATTTTGGATAATTAGGAGCCAAGAAACTGGGATTCACTTTTACTTTTCCTGTATGGTACAATACATGATCACATGTTCAAGACAGATGCCATGATGGGAAAATGAGCATGCATCAATACTACTCCACATTCACTAAAACTTATAATGACTGATGTAGGATAAAACAAGAGACCAAAAAAAGACTTTGTGTAATTATTGTAAGAATAGTGTAATAAAAACCTTGCTCCTGAAAGCTTGAATTGTTTCAACAATGTGTAGCGAACATATTTGATTATACAAAGCAAAAGCACAACTAAGTTATCAAATTTACACAAAGTCAGATATCTGAAAGGGGATCTTTTAAAAAAAAACTTTATTTGAGAAAGGAAGAGACTTATATCAGAAGGCAAAAAAAGGGAACATACAAACAGAATATATTTACAACACAAAACAAGAGATCACCTCTAAGGGTGTAAATTATAATAAATACAGTAGATTTAAAATGTAAGAGACAATAATCAATTAGAAATGTGGTTGTTTAAACCCAGTTTTCCTTTTCACTGGTTCCAGGTAGTTTCTCTATTTTAATTTTATCCAAATTTGGAAGATAGTGAAATTAAAGTCCACTAATGTATTGGGGTTTCTCACCTGAATGACATTATAAAAATATCTTTTGTCTTTTGTGAATACATCATTGAAGTGATATTGTACAAAAGTCTTCTCATTTGCAAGTTTCTCCCCAAATAAAATGTATTTTAAAAGATGCACTATCCCTTTTTGATGAGGCTGAAGTTAGGTTTCAAAGAAAATTAAAATTATACAGAATGGGAAAAACATGTAATTTCATTTTTCTATGCTTCACTTTTTGAATGTGAATGTATTTTTTTCATCCAAGATGGAGCAAGATTTCTGTTCAAATATGAAACACACATAAAAATCACCTGTGTTTTTCTCAATTAATAAATCTTTCCTATCTAAGGAGGCCTTTCGTATTAACAGCAGCTAGTTAGTCATTTGTTTGGAGACCTTCTAGGAAAAAGGATAATGTATCTTTAGAAGTCGCAACATTTTATAAGAGATTTAATAGTATTAGAGCATAATGTAAACAACACATGCTAATAACATTTTAGAACAATTTCTATATTTGGCAAAACAGCTATCTCTTTTGAAACAGGATACTGCCCCTTAAAATACCTCAGCTTTAGAAATATAAATATTTTTAATAGAAAAAAAACCTGACAAGGATTCCAGGTCAGTTTGGGATTATCCATATTAAAGGGGATCTTAATACAATGAATCTTTAACTAGCTTAACAAAAGTAAACCTATAAAACAAGGTAAACATATCAAAAGGGAATATGAAGGAAATGTTTCACTGGAAAGCTTCCTTAACAATTTCCCTACTTGCTTTGTTATTTTCTTTGACAATAAATCAATTCATAGAGTGGCCTTTAAAAACAGAGGGAGCGCTGCCCCGTCCCCCCCCTGCCCTGCATTCCTCAGCACATGAATCACTTGGGCTTCCTGTTTCCATAAGGCATTTCCTGCACCCCCTCCCAAAATCACTTTTCTGCAGGAGAACAGCGGGGACCTGACAAAGTATCGACTTAAATAAACAGGGCCTTCCACTGCATCCAGCCTTGCTCTGCCTGATCTTACAGCAACAGAAAAGGACGCCAGCTCGCTGGCTGCACGCGTGCACTGCACTTTTCAGCTCTGGTGAAACACTCGCCGACAATCTGAAGTTTCCTTTTGCCAAGTTGGCATTTTATGCACAGTCGTTATTTTAGTATTTGTCCATGAGACCTAACAGTAAAAGTTATGCGATATCGTATGATTAGTCTTTATTTTAAAAAAATAAACAGGTGATTGGATATCAGATGGTAACGATAACAGTTCTGTGCTTTTCCTGCAATATCCTAATAACTAATTGGAACCTAATGCTGCATTTTGCTTCTCACCAGTACTTGCATCTGTTACATTTAAAGACGTCTCTGCAGACAGTATCATCAAATAAGACAGAATGAAAAATTAACTAAGCAGTGCAAAAAAGAAAACAATGCAATTTTTAAACAGTGCCTTGCCTCTTTACATCCACCTTGTATTCTTCTCTAAATTATACTTTATACATCAGCCTGGGACCACTGATATAGCAGTCAGTACCTGTCTACTGGGGAAAAAATACCCTAACGTTAACAGTGTTCAAGACTACAGTATGATACAGTATATACAGATAGCTGAAAGCAAAAGTCAGAGGATTCAAAATCAGAGAAGAAGAATGTTTCATCAATCAGGTCTGGAAGCTAATTCCAGCAAGTGCTGATCTCAACAAGCTAGGCGATATGGGTTCTCTTTCACTAGAACTAAGCGGTGTAATGTAATCCTGGGCTAATACAAAGTCTATCAGCTATTACGCAAAGATGTATGTAGAGTAATTGACTGCAACAGGTATTTTCTCAATTAGTGGCCATAAGGATGAGCTTCACTATGTTTTCAAGTGTGCATACAACACTTCTGCCTTTGTTAGATTCTTTGAATGGTAAATCAGGATTTGCTAGATCAGTGAATCAAAACACAATTGCTTATCAAAGCCTAGAAAATGCACGTGATGTTCAGATAATAACCTTAATTACAAATCCTGGAGCTAAATCTTTGCCTATTACCTGTTGCATAAAAGCAGCTTGCTCCCCAGATTCCATTTGCTGGGTTTGAACATCCTCATCACTGTCCGGTGGCTCCTCTTTGACTTTCACAGCCCCCACCTGCTGTCCTATTCTGTCATCCGCACCAGCACTGCTGCTCTCAGCCCTAACGCTGGCACCGCTGGTGGGAGCTCGCTCTTCCGGCATGGAGGGATCTCCGTGAAGCTCTTCTTCAGCCTCCTCTAGGTGACTGCCAGGCTGCTTGAGCTGCTCAATGGACTTAGATAGCATCTGGAAAGAGAAGGGGGGGAACAGTTATTGACTCCTTTCACTGATGCCAAACACCGAGAAGCACTAGATTTGCACTGACAAAATTAAAGCTTCCGCAGCAAAACCGGGTAGCTATTCATTGCTAAAATATTAATATACAGGGAAAAAAGAACCAAAGTTTCTGAGGTGGCTTGTTTTCCTGCAGTAGAAAATACCACGTATGTAGAGAGTGCTACACAGTAACACCAAACTAAAAATAAGGCAGAATGATGAAAACATTACATACACATCTGTTACACTGTTACAGCTGGTGGTCAAGAGAAATTAGTCTCCCTTCATACTCTCCAAACATAAATGAAGAAATTTATTTAATTACATTAGAGTTTGTTTTCCACAACACAAAATAATAAAAGAACTCTAAGAAGTAAGAAAATTATTAATCCAGTTAATATTTTACTACAAGCATATTAGGGAATATTCACACAAGCTTCTCTATTATGTACCTACTACGAAGGCACTAAAAGCTGACAAAGGAGCAGTGACAAAGACCTGCTGTCAGTCACCTCTTCTGTGGCACAAAGAGACTACAAACATGTCTGTCTGTGACTGGAAAGACTATAACTTTTGTCATGCACGTACAGGTATCCCTGTTTCAGAGGTGATGATATAACACAGTTACCCAGACAACACTGGTTTTACACCATTAGCTGCTATTGTAAAGCTCTGCTGAGGTGCCAGATGCCTGTGTGTTGCAATGAAGTACAGTTTATGTTTTACTACTTAAGATGCAGCAAATATATTCCAAAATAGTTCAAATGTGATCCAAAAAGCCAAACCTGAAAAAAATCCCCACTTTGTCGAAAGAGGCACAAATATACATGTAAGTAAGCATCTGCAGGGTCAAATGAGTAATTATCATTTATTCAACTGGCTCACTTGATTTCAAGCAAATACTGATTTGTATCACCAAGGTCAAATACACTGAAAGGGGAAAAAAAACCCCCACCTTTTACTATTACTCTTATATACTTTCCTCTTCCCAGCTGCCTACCCTAACACCTGCCAAGTCTTTCGAACTGAGTTTTAGCTAGTGCTATATGCCTAGTTACTGGATGGCTTCACTATAGCTATTTTTGTCCCAATCCATGGACCATCTAGTTTCACTCTGCTTGCTAATGCATATAGAAAAATGCCACCCTGGTGAAGGGCAGGGTTGTCATGTTAACTATGACCAAGAAGCTACAGCTGGATTCAGGAACTCCCACAAAGTCAACAAGAAGAGTTGAAAGAGCTGTTTGTGCAGTTCCAGTTGATGCTCTGATGCATATGCCTCACATCAGTGGAGAAACAAATTCCACAGTGGAAGTCTACAGGCTTCAGTCACAGCAAAACTTCATTTTTGGAGTGTAATGGGAGTTTAATGGCTTACTAAAAAGAAACAAACAAAAAATCCCTTTTCATTACTGTAGTAACTGGCAAATCACAACACATGTGTCTTGCATGCTGCAGGTGGCATGCTCTAAGCTGGGGAATCCTTACTACTGCAACTAATGCAGTGTCTCCTTTTATTAAGCATCTGGAAAATTTCTCAGATCAAACCCATAAATCTTTTCCAGTTGCTTCTCAGGGGATGACGCTGATCAAGAAGGCACTAAAGCTAACTACGTGTATTCAGCTCGGGTACACTCCTCTTTGCCACTTAGTTAAACCTCTGTGGGTGAGCCCTCTCCACTCCTCAAGCAAGAAAAGAAAGGCAGGGCTGGCTGCTTGGCTGGCTGCTAGCAAGCAAATACAAGCTGAAACATCTGTGTGACAGATAATCATATACAGCTACAAGAGTCACTGATGCTGATCCATCTGTAAACCATTCCATGTGCCAGTTACTTGCCATCAGGTGGGTTATTCTGGAGGGGAAGCCAAGAGAAAATGAGTGCTTGTCCACAGCAAAGTTAAGACGCATATTTAGCTCATTAATGCTCTCCTTTATTTTATACTTTTTCACTTTTATGTCAGGCTCTTTCTTCTTCATGCTGCTGTATGGCACAGATCTGCTGCTGAGCTTTCTGAGGCAATACATGATGGCCTGCAGTATATAACCTATACGTGAAACACCTTCAAATGCTTTTTGCATGCCATCAGTGGAGCGATACAAGCACATGTAAGAAGGCTGTGGAGACTAGAGTGATATTTGTGTGCACTTCAGTTTGCAGTGTTCCTGTTTTGGGGCCTGCTCCCACGCCATGGAAGTCAGAAGGCAATTTGCTCCAGACTTTGGCAACAGGAGGAGCTAAACAAATAAAATATTCTAAAACTCTGAAATGAAAGTCTTTATATAGTTACACAGTAGGTTTTACAAAGTGCATTCATATTATCATCTTTACTGCAAATCTTATTAAAAAACATCCTTTAACTAAGCCTGAGGCACTATAGTCATGTCCTCTCATATGATGGAGCATGATAAAAAGAAGTGGATGGCATTTGTGGGGACAGGGACAGGACACTCAACACCTGAAAACAACTCCTGCTGCTCAGTCTGCTAAGCCACAGCTGACTGCTTTATATCACCACCATGCTTTCGTATTTGTTAAAGTGATTTTTAAAGGCAGTTTGGCCCCATCTTATTCCAGTAATTACATTAGTAGCATTACCAGGAGACTGTTCAGTTCTCCTAAGTCAGAAACATCTTATTTTATATTATATCTCCTGGTATTACCATGGAAAATTAAGTATCTGGAGACATACAAAGATACCAGTTTAGAGTCAATATTTCTATCTTATCTCTCTATCTAAAGCTGGATTATGTAGCAGAAAATGAGTCCTGAATGAAACACTCCTAAAGTCCTTTCACTGTGCCGCTGGATACTTCTGCTTACACTTAATGTTTAAATCTTTCACTTTAAATCCCCACTTACCATTTTTTTCTGAATTTATCTGTGGGTACATGCAGAACTTTTTCCTCATTTTAATGCATATTTTTGATTTTGAAAAAATGATTGCTTCATCTGAGTTTTAATAAGACTACATTCAAAAATAATAATAAAACCATGGTCTATTTCACTAATAAATTAGAGTTGTACGGATTGGTCTTCTTTAACCAGTATACTTTACTGTTATCACTATTCCAACAAAAGGAGTCACTAAAAAAAATGGTTTCATGCTAATGTAACCTATAATTTTTTTCCTTTTATTCTCAGGAAATTAAACTGTAAGGGATATGCATGAGCCGAAGTAAATAGTGGCAGCAGGAGAGGAAGTATTTACAGACGACAACTCCGTTGCAGAACTGCAAGAGTCCAACCCAAAAAGGCATCAAACACAATCTAATCTGCTGGCTTGTACAGAAAAATGGAAGACTAAGTATAAAGAATCTGGACATTGCAACAAACCATTTTATAGGTCCCTCAGCCACAGCCCCTGCCTTTGTTTCTCCTTTGTAATAATAAGGTCTTGTAAAATACCATATTTTAAATAAAATGTCATTACAAACAGACAAAGCACAAAATCCTGCAACAGCCACACCACAGATTTCTTTCCTTAATTAATTGTTCGTTTTAAATACATGGCAGTCATTTCTAAGAACTCATGTATATACTTATGGAACACACCTTTTCTCCTTCTCTCCTATGGATATCAGATTACTTTGACCAGCTATGTTTGTTGCTAGCTGTACTGAAACAACTCGGCACCTGCTTACTGTTGTCTCTGTTACTTACGTAGTACAATGTTTCTAAGGGATGTATTTATCTTTCAAAATCATTCCTCTGCATTATGGCTTAAACATTAGTTATCAATAAAGGAGGAGATGGGCATTTTTCAGTTCCAAACTCAGTCAACTGTTGCTATAGTTTTGTTCAAATAATCCCCTGCTATAAGGAATATTTGAAAGAAGAAATGTGCTACCTCTCACCTTCAGAAGGTGCTAGTCAGATGTAAGCTGGAAAGCAAAACTTCAGTTGTAATATGTTTAATGACACTAGATTCATTTACTCCAGCTGAACCTGATCCATATTTCATTAAATATCATTCAGAGAAATGAATGATTAATCTGGGGTTAATGGTATTTTTTCAATATTCCTATTGACAGCAAATAATATTCCTGCTTTTTCCACCAATAAATCAACAGAAACTTCCATATTACTTTTCATTTTTAATGATATTTTAAAGATATTGGTCAGTTATGATCACCATCCAAAGCACTAACAAATCTTCACTTCCTATATATTTTTTGTCATGAATATTTTTACCTCACAGTCTTGCCCAGTCACTGGTTCCCTATTCAAAGATGCTTTAAACCAATTAACATCCTGGAATGAAAACTGAAATTCAGGTACTCCTTATCTAAGCTTTAACATTATCCATACTGCTCCCATACTTTAGTGCCTACTGCCAACTGCCCCATTATTTTAAGCTTTACTACTCCAATGCAGAGGAGGATTTTACCACTGAAAACAAATTGTTAAATTGCTCTAAATACATTAAGAACACATGTAGGGTTCCCACACTGATCAAATAATATCTTGGTGCCAGTGAAGACAGTGATAGCTTAGCTTCAGCAGAGGCAGGACTTTATTCATCACAAGTGACAAAAAATAACCTTTAAAGACAGAGGGCTTTGTTCACGTACTCTTCACATTATGATTTCTGAGATTTTCTTGAATGAAGACTTCTGTAAGAGCTTTGCACTTACATTAGTTACATCAAAGTCACCCTTTTTTCTGCAAGTGGCAGGGTCAAGGCTTTTTAGATACAGAGATACACAAATAACATCAAGATTTTAAGGTTTTTATTGTAGTAGCGGTCTTTTGGTACCCAATTGCAATAATTTTAACTGGGGGTTTCAGACTCTGGACTCCCTTTATTGAGCAGAATGAAGATCTGCAATGGTGATCAAAGGGCCTTATGAGGAAATAAGCTGTCATTTGGACAGAAGTATATTAAAGCTGACAACGGTAAAGCCGATCTTCCCTAAGACAAGCAGAGTTCAGGTTACTTCACATTCATTATTATTTTTTCCCCAGAAAGCTGGGACGAGAGTTTCTACCTACTTTTGGATGGGATGTCAACATTTGCAGAATGTTTTCACAAGGTCAGCATACTAGATCCCGCAGGTATAAATGTCAGATTTCAGTGGAGACATATACCGTTTCCCACATCAAAAGCCTGGCATCTGACAGCTGACCAGAAATAATCCATAGGGGATCTTCTCTTTGTTATTAAGGACAGAGGCACACCTCTTGGCAATGATTTGTTTCTTTTCAGAATGGAAATGATCCAGGGGAATTCTTTACCTCTGACCTATGTTAGATTTTGCTTGTTATCACCCTCACAGCAGCACTGGCTTGCTGCTGATGTATATTCTTTTCTCAAATAAAAGAAATGGCTGTTAATACAAGATAAATACAAGATCAATGGTGTGGGGATAAACTTGCTCTCTTCCTCTTTGTGTTGTTACAGCAAGATTTGCCTATATGTCCGCCAAAAAGATCTGACCCAAAACAGTTTTCAGGAAGGGCTGACACATGCCATATCATCTTAGTTTAGGGCAAACATTCAAATAATGGGTTCAACTGAAATATATTAATGCCTTAAGTACTTGAAGTCCTAAACATAAGGAAAAAAGGAAAGAGAAATGGAAAACAAAAAGAAATTAACATGTTCTAAGCTCTTGATCAACTGGCATTTCATAGTCTTGTCATCTTAAAATGGTTTTGGTCTTTCTCACCAAAACTTTTAAGAGAATGTTTGAGTATTCCTTATTAAAAAAACCTCTACATTTTTCATGACTGAAGAGGAGGGAATTATACCTCTGTGCAGATTTCATTATACAGCCTATGAACAAAAGAGTAAGGGACAGAACAATGGAAAATAACAAGTGTATGTATTCACTTGCTACATGCCCAAACTTGTCCTAAGAAATGAGAAGATATTGGATATGCTACACGGTCTAGAACAGTGGTTCTCAACCTGTGGTCCGCAGACCCCTGGGGAGCCACAATATGATCACAGGGGGTCTGTGAAAGCTTAAAGCAGGGGTGAGAAATGTCCAGCCCAGAAACATTTGGTCTGGTCCACAGCAAGCACTGCACCTCCTTATCCCAGAGCCCCCTCCCCTCAATGCTCTTCTCCTACTCAACCCCCACCCCCGCCTGCCCTGACGCACTAGTATATTTGGTGCTAGTATGGTTGGTGGGACGCACTTTAACTAGACATGTTTTCTCATAAAGACATTTTCTTAACCCAACAGCTCTCTTTAGGGTCACAACAGGGTTGAAGTCTGTTGTTCCAAGTGGTGGCCCTGGACCCGTAAACAAAAATATATGGTGACTGAACACAGAGAAACAAGGGGGGAAGTGAGAAGAACTGTAAAAACCTTTTCATCAAATTTTAATGTAAAAATTGGCATCAAATTTGGAATTAGCATGTTAAAATACCATAAAATGGGCCATTTGAGCAAGAAGAGTGTTGATGCTATTATTTTAAATTCATATGGAATCATTGCAATAAAGATATTATAATAGGAGCATGTGCATTAACAGATTATTTCCCCTTCTCTCCAAATCTGAAGGCCCTTCATGACAAAATTGAACTAAATATTTGATGCAGTCTAGTGATTTAAATCTTGAATTAAGTCTTCATGGTCTGTGGCCACAAAAGGTATTTAAAGGGAGTCCATGGTGAAGGAAAGGTTGAGAACCCCTGGTCTAGAATATCTACTGTTTCAAGGTTCAAATAACTCTGCTTTGTAGAGTTTAAGTTTATAAAGCCACTCAAATTATATAATGAACAAATAACTAAGTGCAAATAGAGGCAAGTTTTAAGATTGAACAAAGTATATTCCACCATGCTAGCAGAGTTCAAAAACCTTTTGTAGGCACGGTTATTCAATTTGAACCTTTAAGTTAAAGGTTAAAGAATACAGTTTTAAATTCAGTACTTAAAAGCCACTCCATGATTTGATCTTTTCTCACACTCTTGCGTATGGGCTACCTTTAAATTCCAGTTTTTAAAAATCAGCTTTCTTCTTTTAAGAATGGAAGAAAGCCCCCTGGCTTTGTGTATACTTGCAGAGGACAGATACATGATTAGAGCACTGACATTTTTCAATACTATTCATCAGAACGGTTCTTCTGAGAATGGTGCTGTAGAACCTAGATGCTGCAAACTGTAAAGTCTGATAAACCACCTGTATCCTCAGATAACCCACTGCTTTTGTGACTGCAGCATGATCCTATTCCTTAGGTGTTTGGTGCTCTGATGAGTTACTGTGCTTCTGATGAAGGCTAGTTGCTCTGGGAGTGGGGATAAAGGAGACTGAGAAGCTATTGGGGCAAAAGAGGTAGGTTATGGAGGTTCAAGGCAGTGAAAAACCTTAGGTTAAACTTTAATTTCTACTATCTGCATATGTGTATGGCCTATGATGTAGAGAATAAAAGCTAGGTTCACTAGGTTTTAAAAGAAGGAATTGTTTTATCTCTTTATTACAAATATCCATGTGAGAATGACAGCGTATTTCAAGTATGAGAGGGAATTATTCTCCTTAACATATATTTTCATTGCAGTTTAACTCAGAAAAAAATGTTACTGAAACAAACATTATCCAAACCAACAGGAATCTTTTTACTTCCTTATCCACCCTAGCTCTTGTGAGGTGCAATCCATTCCTAGTTCTATGTGACTAGGAATATGTGTGTGCAACTTAAATTTAATTTTCATATTCAGGACAAATGTACCTATATGCCACAGCACATATCCCCAAATGCTATGGTAGAATTTATGTCAATAAGCATATGATCTAACAAAAACATGTCAGTGGCGTTCTTTGCTTTGTGAGGAATGCATGAACTGATTGGTTTGTAGTGAATACTCACAAACAGCACTAAGACTCAGTACTTAACTGGTAAAAATTCTTTTCTCCTCGGACAATTGAGGGCAGGTGAAATATTTTCAAAACCTGAGGCTACGAGATATACATATGCCATCTTGATTAAACATATGGAATGCATACTCAAAGAAAAGCCAACTGGAGTCCTAGTTGAGTAATCAAAACACCCAAGCTGAGAGGGGTTAACATGCAAGGATCAGCTCTGAACTTTGAAGTTTTCTGGTCTTCATTTTTCCTAATTAAGACAAGATTTAATAACCAAACCACTGTACAAACTATGTACTTAAACTCTAGGTTTGTTTCTAATTTTGTTGGGAATTCTTCGTAGATTCCAAAGAATCAGTACCCCCTGGGAAGTCCACCCAGTAAGGTGGATTGATTTTTTTTTCTTTTCTCTTACGTACAAGGGCTGCATGCCCACTTTTAATCTTTTTTTCCTTGCCATTGCCTCTTATATATAGTTATTAAGTAACCCTCAAACAAAGGAAGACAACTAAAGGTGTATGATTAACATCTCTGAATTACTAGAAGAGCTCTGGCAAACAGCTTTTGGAAAGCTATGTAGTAAGTACAGAAAAACATTCTCCAGATAAAAGCATTTAATTACTTGCATATCTTCATTTTAGAGCAGGGAACAGCATCAAATTAATTGTAGAAGCATTAGCTCCTGATAAATCTATTTAGATTCTGCTACTCTTTGTTTATTAATGGATGGGTCCTTTTCTTCTTCTTCCCCTTCAGAATAAGGTGTTACTCTACAGGGAAAGAGGGGCACAATTCAACTCTGTATCTGATGTTATCAATAGCACATTCATCTCTTTCTCCTTATATGGTAATTTTTTATCACCATATAAATAAACTTTCATGTTACTAATTGACTTACAGAGAAAAAGTTGGTTTCATAAACTGATTAAAAATTTCTCCAGATGTTTAATAAGTTCCTTAGACAAAAAAGATAAATTTAATCAGCTGATTGAGTTTAAATGAGTTATATATCTACTCCACATAGTAGTCCACAATAGGAAAGCTTAAAAACAATTCAAGGGCAGCTGAATGCAATGGTTGGTGAAGCTCAGAAGTACACATTAAAAAGCTGGATGGAAATCTAGCAATATTTAAGGCATCATTTACCGTTCAACAGGAAACCACCTGTAATTTAAACCTGTAAGATGCTTTGAACCCTATTTTGTTGAACTGTATTCTTACTGATGTCAAGAAGGACAAATTACCTTTGTAGAGTATTTCAGAAGCTGAAAATGAAGATCTATATAAATGTATACACCAGCTATGCATAAACAAGATGCTCGTGCAAGGACCTGTCTACTGTCCATGACCACATGGCACCAATACCTAAACTTCCTTATTAGTTTTCAACCTTTATGTTTATTGGAAATTCCTTACTTTGGGAACTCACCTTATTCATGTGGATCTGCTGCTGGTACTGTTTCTGCTTCTCCAAAAATTGTTGATGTTGCTGCTGAATGACCAGCTGAGCCAAAGTACTCTGAGGAAGAGGAGCTGACTGGGTTCGATTCAGTGGCCTGTGACGAGGCAGTTTGTGGGCAGCTCTTATGCCAGGTGAGACTCTCTCCTTTGCTGCTAAAGGAGACTGTGGATGAAGAGGAACCGCTCCTGCAAAACAGGGACATTTCACTCCCATGTGAAGAACGGCAAACTAATAGTTCTAATAGGAGAGAAGGCTTTCAGCGAGAAGAGGTGTGTATATTGCAGAACTTTGCATCAGCGCTGATGCAGTGGGACATGTACCACGTGCCTCACCACGCTGGGAAGTTCAGCAGCTGCAAAAGAATGTGATGAAGTAATCATTTTCCCTTTTCTGTAATCACTGAATTCTTTCAGGCTAACAGACTGGAGCAGAATCACTAAAAGGGGAAAACAAAGATGCTGTCCTTTTTTATCCCACCCTTCCACTTTTCCCAACTGTTAGGATGTATAGTTTCTGTATTACCACATTTAATTTATTGTGAATATGAATGTCATTAAAAACATCTTAAATTATTATTGTGTTGAAGCCTTGATCATTACCAGTCACAAGAAGTTTTTGCTGTCTCATTTGTTCTTTCAGTAACAGATGCTGCAAGAGAGCTTGGTGGCTGCTATTTGGCTTTCCCTCCAAAGCAATGTGAGGATGAGTTGAGGACGGAGGAATGTTTCCCCCATACTGTCCAGCCAAGGCCACTCCTTGTCTGAGCGACTGGTTGTCCCCCTTCTGCTTTTCTTTGAATGACGATGAAGCCTGTCAAAGAACAATGGCACTGGTAACTGCTTTTCATAGACCTGTCTGTTTATATCTCCGCTTGATTAGATGGTCTTATGTCATACTTTATGAATATATACAGAAGAAAAGGTTAACATCCCCATCTTACACTTTGACCATGAGATGAAAAGGGAGGAAGAACATGCCAGTTAAATGTAACACTGTGAGAAACTGAGTAATGAAACCGCTTGAAAAAAATCAGTAATAAAAGCCAAAGCATAAGGAACTACTAGTTAGAACATTATTAATGAAAAGACAGGACCTATCCTTAAAATTCCTAAAGACCTTCCCACAGCCTCCTGCACAAGAAAATAGGGGATCAGAGGAAATAGTTTCCATTGAGTTTGGAAGAGGCAAGGCTTGGTTTTTCACATAACTTTCCATCAGACAGCAAGCCAATCAGCAAAACAAAATAATTACCTGTAGTAGTGGGAAGCTATTACTTTTCCTGGAGCACTCCCTTACTCCCTGAAGGACAGTACAAATGTAAGTTTTACCCTTTGCAAAGTAAATTTGTATAGTTAAACTCTCATCTACAGAATCATCAAGAGCTGTTGTATGTATGTGGCATTTTAAAGTGCCCTTATAAATTGCACAGTTACTGATTTAAAGCTTTTGGAAGTTTTGGCCCTTCAGCATTGCAAATGTACTTTATATTTCTTTGTTTTCTGTCTAGTTAGAAAAAAAAAATTCTTAAAAGAGCAGTTAAAGCAGAATAACATTTTCTACAGCAAGAATAATAACCTAACAGAAATAAGCATATTGAGGCTTGCAGATAACCAGT
This sequence comes from Strix aluco, assembly GCF_031877795.1. Classification (NCBI taxonomy): domain Eukaryota; kingdom Metazoa; phylum Chordata; class Aves; order Strigiformes; family Strigidae; genus Strix; species Strix aluco. The sequence goes on along the minus strand of NC_133931.1, from coordinate 137,293,784 downwards.
TATGGTATGTCATGGTATAAAAACAGTATCCGTTATAATCTGAATTCCATGAATTCTAATGAGGCAAACCAAGGTTTTCACTAATATTTCTTGAGTGTACACTTACTTCACACCCTGCTATCACCCTTCCCTGAAAAACAAACACCAAAGTAAACTTCACATTGAATTTGCAACTGCTTATTCTGGTAACAGAAATAAACATTACTTGCACAAATCAACCCCTTTGTTTTTTCTAATGCCAAAAGTAATATTTGGTGTTAGCTAGCCACATCAAAAGCTCGTATGATTTGAGTGAGAAAACTAAACATATTTTCATTTCCATTTTAATGTTATAAAATTACTTTGAAGCTAGTTATATTTTTTTGTGAATTAGCTAAGAAATTTTTGATTATATCGTCTGGAAAAGTAAGCACTACTTTTCATGCTCAGTTCAATTTTTCCATCCCTTAAAAACAACAATTTTCTTATAAATATCTCATGAAAGGCTTCTAGAGGACTGATTTAAAGCTTACACAATTTTCTTTGCAAAGTTCCATATCTGATGTTCAAATGTTGGATTGCAGCAATGTATTATTGGTGAGAACAATACATGTACTGAAAAAGCCATAAAATAACATGAAACTTTAACTTGAATCTATGTTTAGCACTGGAATTAAGTAGCACTTCTTACAAACCATAGTGGATTGTATACATTTACTTTTTTTTTTACACCATGGAAAGCTGTATTCCACACCTAGTATTTTTATAGAAGTTACTGATTCACATTCTAAGAAACTTAAATTACTAAAATGTCTTCAGATTTATTCACTGTTGTACAGAACTACCATATAACCTGTATCAGTATTTTTACTTTTTTTTCCCTGGAAATCAGAAAAGGTAAGTTTTGACCAGTAGCAAAATTTTCAGATATTTTACTGAGGCTCAGATTTCACGCCTACATTACTGTAACTTGCTCTGGATCTAAAGATTTTTATCCATCAGCATGGATTTCCATACATACCATGTCTGTGTTTACATACATTTCACATATGAATTTAACATTTAGCTCTAAATAAAGGTGATTGCTGCAGACTGAACAAAGGGCATATAAATATAACTTGTCATTAAAATATTAAGCGTTGATCACATATCACCAATTTTATTTCTCTGACTGATAGCATACCTCTCAAATAACAAACCTCACTCCAGGAATACTAGATTCTTCCCCTACTATGCTCCAGCCCAGCTTAGGTTGCTACTAGAATCTCATAAAAGTTACAGGTGCAGTACTTTACCAGGTAGGGGTGATCCTATAGTTTGAACTTTTGTATTAAATGATCTCCTCATATACTTTTCACCATGTCCAAAATCTGTTATGTGATTTGTAGACATAGATACAATGCATGTGGCCCATACTTAGCTAAGCTCCACACTGGCACTTGTTTATTTGTGATTAAGACTGATTATTGCTTTCAAGTTGTGCCCTTAAATGTTCAGATGTTGCCCACTGCAAAGAAAGGTCTGGTTCCTACTCTGAATTGCTTACGTTCCAAAATGCTATAAAAAGAGAATAGTCAGAAAGTAGGTTTTCTGGAAGCAAAAGTAGACAGGAAGGCTTGAGATTGCTCACTTACACTGATTTGAGGTTGTACTGCTGGAAGTCCCAAGGTAATGTTGGGCAGAGAAGGGGATGTGTACAGACTCAACAAGTTCACTGATTCATCCTGTATCAAAAGGCGTTGCTGTGAAACCAGATGCTGGAATAAAGGGGAAGAACAACATAAGTATAATCTCCAAGCTTTTTATCTTGGTTACTTTATCCTCATTGTCCTGCTACATTAAAAGCCAGTTATGTATCATGTATTGGTTTGTATCCCAGTGGGGTTCCAGATAAGGAAAAGTACTGTCCCTGTGAAAAAGCTGTTGATATTTTCTTAAGAAAACAACTGATATATGTCTGGGACTATTCCTTGGTTAGTAAATCAAATTTCCACGCAAAACCAAAATCTTGAGGATTCCTAGACCATCTCTTCTCATCAGCTCAACATCAGTTCTTCTCATCAGCTGCACCTTCACTACTAGAAACTCAGTGGGAATTAAGGCATATATCTAGCTGAATCAAAGGTGTCATGAATGTGGATGTACTAGACCTTTACCGTGGTTATTATAGTTTTTGTTTTAAGGTATGAAATGTGTTTTCTACATAGTCCATATATTTTCTTACCCAGATTGTGATATGGGGATGTTTTAGGCACATCATTTGCTTCCACTGACATGGAAATTTTGGGTAGAAAGTGAGGCAGATTGCCGCATCTGCCATTTAAAAAAATATACTGTCTCCCTCTAATGCATATATACAAAACCAGCATCCGATCATTCTCTGATGGTGGGATACTCCTCACAGCCTTCCTAATTCCCTTCCAGTTAAAATCTTTAACACTTCTTTTGAAGCCTTGTGATATAATTTTCAAGGACATGAAACTGCTAATATATTTTTAATTACTGTCAAGTAAATCCAGACATTCTACAAAGATCACCCTCTGTCTTTCCATTCTAGATCCATTGGGAAGAAATGTAAAAAGTTACATTACCACAACAGGAATCTTTTTGAAGCCTTTGCCTTTCTGCTTTAACAGTCATGTTTTTCAACATGTGGTCTAGTATAGTTGCTTGAATTACATTTTCTGTTTAACTCTTGCTTCCCTCCCAGAACTTTAACACAATAAGAGCTACAAAGGTCTTATTAGACTTAGGAACTCTGGCATGATATGGTCCCCAAGGGAACAACATCCTTGAAAAAGAATACCCTGTGTAACAGTATGACACAGTGACTGCTTTCTTCCCAAACAAAAAGCATATGGGACTCCAATAATAGACCACCTCCAAGAGGGATACTGCACACTCGGGCTTTGACTAAAGTAAATATAATAACTTGTCAAGCATGTTGTGGGGAGCTGTAGATTTTCCCCTGGACAAACCTGGAATATCAATTAACTCTGTAAAATACTTTGTGCTAATACAATGCAACTTCAGACCATCAATGAAAAGTGGTTAAGCACAAAAACACAGGATGTTATTCCAAAACATAACCTTCCTCATACAGTTTGTTTGGAGATACGACCTATCACTGAGACAATAACAGTAAAGTCTATCTCTGTAATTTTCTTTTGGTACCTAGGGAATGTCAACAGATAGCATACGAAACAAAGAAACTTCACTTGTATATTACATTAATTCTTGGCTAACAGTGTCTTGCCTTGGTAACATCCACCTTTGACCATGAATAAAACCAAGCATGTCAAGACTATGGAGATATTATTGAGGGAGACTACAAAGATTTAACTGAAAAAGGACACTGCAGCAGCTTTAACGTGCCTCGTAGAATACAATCAAATTTGTAGCAACTGCAGCATCTATACAAAGCCACTACAAAAATGCACATTTCCTTTCTGGTTTTCACTATGATACTATTACTTTCTAAAATTTGAATTAACAAATCTAACAGTGACAGGGTGTATAGAAGTAAAACATGTTCCCACATTAAGGTCAGACATGATTGTTTCATGAGGCAGAATCAATCACATTATGTACCATGGGAATTTAATGTTGAAAACAGGAGTTTTTAGTAAGAGCATTTCAACCTGATTTCTAATACTGCTAATAATCAGTCATTTTCATTTTGGTAAGTAACTGATTTTTAAAAATGTTTTCAGGTAGTATTAGCCTAAACATCAGTTAAACCTCATCTCCCAAAATAAGTTTAGTAGCCCACCTGCATAGATTAGGGTCCTGTCCTTGCTGAAGCAGAACTGCCATGACCCCAGCTGCAGCTTCTCTTTTTACACAGTTGACAGTACCTTGAAATGGTGGCACAAGCTGGAGTTGCCAGCAGTGTAATTTGGCAGCACAATGGCTAAGCCATGATCCTCGTCCTACATGCAGGCGTGATGGTTTGGACTGACACCTCCATCACCCTGAAGAGCAACTTGCCCTACTTGCTCCTCTATATACTTACTCACTGGGTCCATGGATCCTGCTTCCTGATGCTTAAAATAGCCTATCAACAGAGCTACCCTCTTTCTTAAAATAGAGTACAATAACTAAATGTAACACTGCACAATGATCAGCAGGTAACCATCATTAGTTATTGTACTTCTGTTGTGCTGCTGGGACCTTTTGAGAAGCAGGAACAACTATTTCATGTGTGCATGTTTATATGCACGCTTATACATTAAGAGGGGAAGAGGAAATGGTTTGGCTTTAAAACTTCTCAATTGTGGAGCTACAGTAAGGTTGTAATAGCTTTGAATATTCACAATTACTTACACCCTTATTTAAGGCTTTTGGGGTGGGTTTTTTTGTAATTAGACTCACTTCACATATACTTGAAGCAAACCTCACCAGCTGGACAGAAACCTGCACATTTTTCCACTAGCCACCTGCAAAGAGCACTTCAAGGAGCTGAGTATTAGAAACACAGTACTGTGGGGTTGCACAAATCAAGTATGTGTTTATCTGCCATGCATGTCATTTATGTCTCCTGTATAATCAGGTGATATTCTAGGAAATGCTGCTCTCCAAAGTGCAAAGGAAAGAAAATGATCTGAAGCCCACTTACACCAACTGGAAACTTTCCATTGCCTTCAATGGCTTTTGACCGTGCCATGAATGCCTAAAAGTAATCATTTCACATGACTAAGGCAGGTTGTCCCTCTGAACCCAAGGGACATGCTGTGCAGGGGCTCAATCCTGCTTGCATTTCTCATGCAGGTAAGATTTAGACCCAGCACAGGATTTGACCTGAAAGTGTATAGCATGCTACAAGAGACAAATAGCTACTGCGGTGAACCTTGATGATACTGGAGACAACTGGGCCTAATAAAAACAGCATTTTATTTATAAGGTGCAATTAAAACCTTGAGTTTAACTTTCAAGTTTCCTATAATGAGAGCAGTGTTTTAACAAATGGTACTGAAAGTACCATTAAGGGAACTGTGATAGTAAAAATTATCTGCAAATATGTAGCATTTGCAGCGCACCTTTGTTCATTCAAAAAAATGTTAATGTCTATCCACCAGACTGTCTGCTCTGGAGGGTAAACCACTTAAGTCTTGTTATTCAAATGGGTATGGCAAAAATACTTTAAAAATCTGTTTCATTACTGATAATGCTCTAATTCTGTCTATGCACTAGAGTGTAATCATTTATGGTCTTGACTCATGTTTTACTGGTAAATGGCTCTCTGTCATAGCAACCTGTTTTCCCTGAGTAAAAAGTGTTTTATTTGCTGCCATGAAAACCGCGGCTATCCACCCACTCAGTTATGAGCACAACACTTACTGCAAATGTCACAACAACGATTATGAAACAACAGCAATGTGAGTCATGCGAGATTACAGCAAAACAAGTGGTATTTTGGGTGATTTTGGAACACTTATCCTATTATTAGGAACTTCTGTACTTTGTGTATCTGATGAAAAATTGATTAGATATATAGCCTTTGAGAGCTGGCAGCTAATGCTAAACTAGAAAAGAGATATGTAGGAGTTTCACTACTGTTAAACTACCAAAGAAAATCCCACTGAAATCAAAATGCACTGAAGCTGAGATTTATGGAAAAATGTTTGAGCCCACAGGACCACAGTATTAAGAGTCAAGTAACCAGAGACGTAAAGAAATCCCCAACTGGATCTAGAAATGGAAGTCTGTAGTTTCAGCTTCTTAGCATGCTTCCAGCGAGCTAAGTGACCGACTTCAGCACGCGGAGCTCAACTTCTAAAGGAACTTTTTAGGCTCATTTGAGCATCTGTCATTGTATGGTGAGGCTCTAACTTCTGATGTCTGGCACAGTAATGGCAAATGATATGCAATGCAGTATTCTGTTAATGAACAGAATATAACTCTGCTGGTTGTTGCTACAACCTTTCCAAATCTCCCCAAACAGAGACTGCCAGCCTGACCAGATGTATTTCTGATGGTGGTTCAACACTGTGGGCAAATGTCCAGAAACTATAACATGCAAAGTAACAAGCACCATGTATCAGTCTGAGACATTATTTCCTTTGCATTTTGTAGTATCCTCAAGTCAACAAAAGATCCAGTTGGACAAGATTTCCCGTTTAATACAGCACTATCACCCACATATTACATACTTCTAAAACATTCATAATATCAAAATATACCATTTAAATCCACTGAACTAGGATCTGATTTAATCTGAATGATGGATCTTACTCTGCATCATTTAAATTTCCTTGCAATCACATACAGGGGGGCTATGAGGCAAGACCACATGTTAGCCATCAATGCAATTTTTTTTTCCTTTTTGGTTACGGGCCAGAGAGAGGCTACTAATCAGTGTGCAGAGGTCACCCACCTGCCCCCTGGATCATAGTTCACACACACAATTAATTCATTATGGGGAAAAGTCACTGCTGGAGGTTGAACTGCCCATTCCAGGTTTTTTTGAGGTGAATGTCCTGCCACTGACCTGGAGAAATAGCTCCATTAGCTAAAACTCTGTTAAATCACATTTTCTTATGTAATTTTTCTAACATAAACAGTATAAACCAACAATTAATAGAAAACTTTGCCACCAAAGCAGGAATTGCTGTAAGTATAGTCACTGGATACAGGATACTGTGGAATTTGATTCTTTCTTAGTTGCATTATTTTATTGTCCCTTTACAATATTGTAAAGGGACATGCATGTCATCTATGCTAAATGAGGTTTATCACAACTGATTTACCATCTGCATTCCTGTTGTTATAGGCACATATGTATGAAGCAGAATAAGGAGTAGTTAAGACTCCTTCTGTGTACAGTCTCGCTTTACAAAACAAGTATCCAAGACTCCTGGCATGTCAGTATGGCCCTGATAAGGAAACTGAGGTACAGTAAAATAAAAGGCAGATGTGAAAAAGGATTTAGTCACCTAAATACTGGAATTAAACAAATCTACTTCATCAGCCATCTGAACCTGGGACTACCTTAATTCAGATGTGTTAGGGTCACCAATGCCTAAATCACTCTTTTGTATGTGAAAACTCTTCATCAGTGGTTCAGCACTGTGCACCTCTTCAGGTTACCCCAGAAGGTAATGGTCTGCAACACAGATGCTTCCAAGTTCCTTCAATAGCTCCCTCCCACTCTTCCAGCAGCATTACCACTGTTTTTGTTTGGCCTTTTGTTACCAAAGAGTCTCCTGAACGTGCGTCTCATATATGCCGGTTTCCTGAACATGCATCTCATATATGAAGATGGATCTCATATATAACATGCTCTGGTGTCAGCCTGCAGTGTCATGGTATCCCTGATAATTGTATCTTCTGCAATTACTCTGCTGGTGAGTATGACCCAATTGAAGTTTCAAATATCTCCAGTCTAGAACTCTGAAAATTATCTACCCAATAAAGACTCTTACCTCAGCTTGAATGTTAGATGGCAAAACTGAGGTTTCATTTTCTGTTATACTGCTGGTTGGACCGTTGCTTGGGGAACTGGGACCTGATCCAGGGGAGCTGCTACTGACTGAGGATTCTGAAAAGCAGATTAAGCACATGAATTTCACACTGGAAAAGCACACATGATCTTGATCAACTGTATACTCTCTATGGCACAGGGTTTTCTTGCTGTTGAAAAGCGTCTATCGGTTATGCTAAGTTTTTTAATTCATCCTCCATTTCTTTTGGTTTTTCTTTTACAGTGCTAATGAGGAAAAATACTCTTGGTCTTTCCCCTTCTGATCTGTCTGCTTCACAAAGGAAGAATTTAATATTTATTTTTCCCACAAAGATGGTATGATACTCAGTATCAGGCAGAGATACAGACTTAGAACTTGTAATGAGTAAAAATAAAAGGAAGTCTTGTCTTTTTAATTGCAAAGAGTCCTGTCTCTGTAAGAGATCAAAATGACAGAGATAGCAGGCTTGCAAAGGTCATGATAACATGTTGTCAATTCATGAGGCTACTGCCATCCCCCTTCTGTTTAGAAAGGGGATGAGCCCATTGTGGACTAATCGTTACATACACAAGTAATAATGGCAGAATATACACCACTTTCACTACATCCTTGGCACAAATATGAAGGAATATGTGCAGCATACAAATCGTTAAATAACATTTGAAAGGTTATATGCTATCTTGATTTAAAATTTTCCGAGTTCTGTCTAAGATAAAGGGGATGATCTTGCTGTGTATATTGAGTTACTCTAATCCTACATTGATATAAATTAAATTTATGTAATGGAAACAGTTAACAAGGTTAAAGATGGAAGAGTGCATCATGAGTAGGGGTAAGCCTATGTCATGGGATAGCTTTCAAATTAAAGTACTCCAGAAGTTAAAATAATTAATATGTGGCAGTAAATATTCTATAGCCACTTTGCTTCTTCACTCTTTCTGTCTCTGTTCATATGCAAAAATATATCCTCACTTTGACTGAAATTACTGGGAGATTTCCTAGCTGTTTCTTGGACCTCTTACTCTTTCCTACTAGAACTGACTTCAATTTACTGGAGTGAATCCACACCCAGTTATACTAACTGGTAGGATAAAGTTCCTGCATCGTAGTCTCCCTAGTTTTCATGGAAGAGCAGAAACACAAACTTATTCTTTTCCTCAGTTTTTAAAAAATTGCAATAGCACTTTTTGTATAAAAAGGCATTTAAATAAAGGGCTATTTTCAGTTAAAAGAATTTAAAAAAAAAAAGGAGAAAAAGGCTTCAGCCAGAAATGTTTGATCAAGGAAGTTTTGATTATGGCATGTAGCTGATATTAATAATTATAATGGCAATCTGTAAGGCTCCGAATTATCGTCAGAGCTAGGAAGAGAACACAATTATTTTCAGGTTTCAGCTCTCTCAATGGCTGCCGAAAAAGCTCTTGGGATAAGTATTTCACTTTATACCTTACTTATGAGTGGACAAAATATAAAGAAATCAGCTAGAACTTCAGGTAGAGATCAAGAATCTCGTAAGAGCTTCAGCAAATAGAAATAATAAATTAGCTGTAAAACATTCTAATCTGGAAAAAATTTATAGGGAAAAGACCTTATTTAGTTACTTTCACAATTAGATTCTCATCCATATGCCAGTTTTACACATGGCATAATGTGAAAAGTTGTCATGAGAATTGCATGTATGGGGCCACTGACGTGAATTTCTTCATGTTGTGTTATATTTCCATCTTAGCGTGATGTAATTCTGATATACCAAGTGAATTCAGATACATGTTTGACAGACTAGTAACAGTTGGTTGCATAAACATATGGCCTGATTGTAACATCATTTGAATAAGCCATGAAGCTACCAAGTATCGATGCAAAGTCAAAGCAAGAAATGTCTGAATCAGGCCAAACGCTGCAAATGCTCTCTTCTTTCAAATCAACAGATAAGGCCTTGGCAGCATACTAATCCTAAGGACTGAAAATGAGAGGACTTTAGGCTGTTTGGGAACTTGGGTGCAATTCTGCAAAATAATATACGTGACAAAATTTACCACTCTGCAATACCAAACACGTGAAAGAAAGTCTCAGCATTCATGGTTCATCTACTCTGTCACTTTTTAAGTTCAGGGTCAGGAAAATTATTTAAAATAAATAGTACTTGATGCCAATTTTTTACTTTGTTTTTTTCCCCTTTTAATCTCCCTCATATGCCTAATTCTGTATTTTTACATGCTAAAAGTTCCCTTTCAATTGCTAAGAATACTTACTATCTACTATGACCAACAATGTGCCACTGAATATTTAAATGTTTAAACTTTTTCTTCTCAAAAAACAGCTTAGTGAGCCCTTACATCAAAAACAACTAGTCAACATTTTCAAACAAGAGAAACCAGAGGGATAGGGCCAAACACAGGATTCCAAAATGTCCTTGATTAACCTAAGTAATACCACATAGGTGTTTTTGCACCTGCTATTAGCATTTGCATTTTTCTGTGGGAGATGCAAGACCCAAAACATTGTTCATGTACAGAAAACACAGATTAAGGGAAGAGACTATTCTTGCTTTCACCTTTGATGTCCCTTGCCACCAGGGGGGCTACCATTTCTTTGTTCTTGTACTTGCTGTTGTAAAGTACTGGTTTCCAAGCTGGTTTGAAAGTATGGCTTTCAAATTCACAATTACTTTTTGGTAAGTGGTAGAAAGCTGTAGATTACAAGCTATTTAAACACAACCATTTATTTAATACAGTTTTCTTTTCAGCAGCAGAAAAAAAAGACACATCCTTTTGTGTAGCAAACAGTTTCAATTGCAAAATATCACCACTATTCTGTGAGCAGGCACAGTGATACAGAATTTCTCCATTCTTAATTACCTGTCACCTCGAAGAGTCTCTTCTTGAATGAACTGACAGTTCCATCCTTCCTCCTGAGTAAAGGACTGCTTCTCCTTTCTGTCACCTTTTGTTTTAACCTTGAACGTACCTTCAAATTGGGCTCTGAAGCTGGAAATGAAGAGAAGAAAATAAATTATTACAAATCAAATTTACTGCTTTGTGTCAGACACCACTGACATTTCCTGTATGACCTCACCTGATCCAAGCAGGGCTTGGAGGCAGAGATTTTACAGCCCATCCTCCCCAGCCATCCTGCTGCTTCTCATACAACTCCATTTTAGGTTGGAGGTTAGGAAAGACAGGAAGAGAGCTGAAAAGCTTCGGATCCCAGTATTTTTCTCATCTCATTTCAACCCTGAAGTTACCCATCAATTATTGTTAATATATAAGTATTAATTAGAGATGAATGAAACTTTTATTCCACATCATTTTTATCTCTCTTGTAGGTGAAAACTTGAATGGAAATACAGCTTAGAAATAGGAACCTTATAATTGGATTATGGTCTGATGACAGAAATAGAGAGAGAACTCCACTGGTGCCTTTTGATTTCTCTTAGAAATATAAATTATGACAAGCCTTGCTGGCAGAACATTTCTTGGTCAGCAATTTTAGGCCCAGAACTTCAGTGTTTTCTGAGTAACACACCAAACAACTAGATTTATGACAGTCTCTTAAGAACATTTACACAGAAAAATATATGCTCTGAAAATGAAGAAGTAGGATTGATTCCCAGAAAACTTAGGATTATATTTAATGCACCTTGGGCAAGTTCCACCTTTCTTTCCTAAATGGACATGGCCTTTTCATATGAAGGCCAGAGATGAAGCTCTGCTGTGTTTTTTATTTTGTGGTATTTTTAGCATGCTAAAATGTTTCATGTACTCATTTATCTGTTCTTCTAAGTAAACCCTCTATCAAACAGACTGCTAAGAGCTAGTGAAAGACAATTGTGGAATAAAATTTGTTTCTATTTCCCTTTCCGGAACTAAGGTTTGGCTAAGCAGTATCTCAAAATAGAGAGAGCTGAAAACTGGGATCAGTTCTCTCTCCTATGCACAAATATAAGCCCAGCCCCAAAGAAGGACTAAGAGTTAGCAGAAAAACAAAATAAATTAAATCTTCATTCAGTTCAGCATTATACCATTTGTCACTTCAGGGCAGGAACTCAGTCCTACACTTGTAATATTGCTCATCTTTTTCCTGCTGTCCCACTTGTTACCTCAGAGATGGGGTTGTTAGAAATGCTCATGTGAGAGCAAAGGGGCTGCACCTCCGCTGGAGTGCTGTTGTAACCCGCAGTACCTGCAGTCGTGCACCAGCCTTTGTCACCTACCACATTGCTCGTGGCAAGCGCTCCCTTCTAAGTGGCCTGTGCCCTGAGTACATTTCAGACCAAGATACATAGGCTAGCACAACACTGGAAATCTTTAATAATAAAAATGTTAACAAGAAATTTATTTTTTATCACCATTGTCAAGACCAATGGTTCTAGAGATGGAATACAGATGACTTATTTGCTGTCTAAGATACCATTTGCTATAAAACTTAAAAGATAAAATATAACAATGGGCTAAGACTACACTATGTGCTTTCACCACAGATCTCACCAGGTATGATGACATTTGGAAGAAAAGGTGCTTACTCCTTCGGCACTTATGGTTATTTCCATTTATACTGTTCTGTACTCTTAAAATTTAGGAGAATATTTCCATACTTGTGACAGACTAATGTGATACAAATCCTCTGCAACACTCACTGGAGAAATGCTCCACTTCTGTATGAATGTTTCATGCTCAGTCACAGCGATTGCCTTTCTATTTTTACCACATTCCCATCATATTCTGCATCTGAATCAATCATATAAGCAGAGAAAGCAGACTTTGATGTCAGTGTTTAAATTTATGAGCTGTCTGAGAAGATAGCCCTTGCATGAAAGACGAAAATCATTTTTAAACAGACATAATCAATTTCAAATGAAAAGGCATGGAGAAGAGTGTTTTTTAAATTATAAAATAAACCTCGCAATAAAAAACAAAGCCAAGGTTTGAAGAGTGTTTGCTTCAGATACTGGCTTTCTTGAATGTCTCCCATGAGACACTGCCAGCTCCTAACACAGTACTAGCTAGGACTCGATGGCTGGCAACAAGAATTCAGGTTTCAGTGCACTAAACATATAAATCTAACCAATTTGCTCCAATGGACAGAATGCAGAAATGGGAAGTGTTTTCTTGATACCTGTCTGTGGCTGAGGAATTGACTTGGTGTGTGACTGTAGAGGTCACTGTACCATCCTGCCCCAACAAAGCTGAAGCAGAATTATTGTTGACTGCAACAGGTACGGATCACAACTGCAATCCTATGTGCTTCAATACACTCCTACATGAAGGCAGTAATAACACATCTATAATTGTCTACTCTCTTCTGATAGTTAAAAAGGCAAAATTAAGTAATTTAAGCTTCAAGGATAGAGCTGTGAATTAGAACTACAAATGTATATACATATATACACACACAGACTGCCCCAATGCGAGATCATTTAGAAATTATTTTAATCCTTTAAACTTTGAAATGCAAACAAGTGAGCAAAAAGAGAACATAAATTTTTCAAACTTTTTTTTTTTTTTTTTAAATTAAATTGTTCCCCTAGTATTTGCAAGGCACTTAGAAAGCCTTAGTGGAAAATGGTGAAGAATTATTATAATAAATCTGCCTTATGTTTCAAATGAGCATTTGGTTCAATACTTTAACTAGTGGTTCTTAGAAGTGGTCTATAGAGGGATAATGCTCAAAAGAATGGTTTTTCATTCGTCACCCCTGTAAGTATTTCTGCTGCACATTATTAACACCTTTGCTGAGCTTAATTAATCCACTGCCAAGGCTGACTATGTTCATCACCCAAAGACATTCTCTATGTGGAAGTGTCACATGAGGAGCCAGTGCCAAATAACGTCTGAGGCTAAAGCTTTACTCACCAACTTGTTGCAGAATAGCTTCCCCATGCAGATACAAGCCCCTAAGAGTGAACCTTTTTTTGCTCCGTTAATGCCAGAAAATCATTGAAAAGACCTTCACAGTCTATTACTTTATGCGGTGATTCAACCATAAACCAAGACACTGACTCAGCAAGATAATTAATGCACATGGCTAACTTTCTGTAGACCAAGCATCCCACTGTGGTCCAGGACTAAAAACTAGATTAATTTTACCGCATATAGGGTACGCCCTGTATCTCACTTTCCTGAGGAAACAGGGCCTCTCTAAAGTGCTACAGGTGCTGAATGAGGTGGGGTTTGTTGGGTTAGATGCCTGCAACTATAGTGGGCTGAATCATCTGACCGAGGAGCCAGAATGCCAGAGACAAGAGAAAAACAAGAGCACATGGCCAGGAGTGTGGCAGATAAAAACAGGACCACATGTTTTCATGGCATCAGGCTGGTACGGTGAGCTATTCATCTAAAATCCTGCTAAGAACCAGTATACAACTGATATTGGTCTAATTGGTCACTATTAGCCTAGCCTCTTTGCTCTGCAAATCTTTGCACTTCTACTACATTAAGCACTTTGGAACAAGTAATAATCAGTTCCTACTTGTAGAAAGGGAAAGTATATTATTTGAGAGTATTTTGTTGCAAAGAAAACAAAAAGACACAGCTATTTTCTCTGAAAGCCATCAAAGCCCATGTCATTGATCTTGATGGGAATCAGCTGATACCCATTTCAGCAATTCACTTGAGTGGATTTCAGGAAAGACTAGCCTGAAAATGACTTTGTTTCTGTAACTGCAGCATAATTTGGAATAATGAGATGTTGCAGTAATATGGCTTGTTTAGTCTTATTGCTATTACCTGTCTTATTCTCTTTTTAGTGCTGGTAATAATGAACTGGTATTACTCTTTAAATGACTGTAAGTGGGAACCAGGTATGAAAGATACAGAAGGTACTAGTTTAAACAACAGAAGATGTCACAGGCAACCCAAGGATTGGTTACCTAACTCCTTGGCATGACTTGTAATTATCTCTACAGAGAACTGAGAACTTTGGCTCTAGGTGAAGAAGAAAGACAGCGTCTCAATTATTTTTCTCATCTTTTACGGTGGCTTCATATAGCAGGAAAGAAATAAGTAACTGTACTGTTAAAAGTGGAAAATATACAGGCTTCTATGTAGGTAGGCATTAATTTCATCACAACAACCATCACTGCTCAGGTGAAAGAAAATCATTTTCTCCTGAGAAACTTGATACTGAAACACAAGCATGAGAGATAGGAAAATGATTTGGTGAAGTCATTATGTCCTATACTCCACTTTGCTTAATATTAGCAATTTGCAGATACTAGCATTAAAGAATATAGCCTGGAGCCAGATTGCTCCCAAATGAGCTGAGGTTTTTTTGACAGGGCTTTGCTTCACTGTTTCTTTTTATTAAACACACAGAGATATTTAAGAAGAAGGGATAAAAATCCTTTCTACACATGGGGAGAGGACATATATATGAAGGGAATGTAAAAGATAATAATGTACTACTTTCTGATGGTTCCTGGAACACAGTACTACTTTTGTATCAGAAGAGCGTGTGCCAACTTCAAATCAGCATTTAATGAACCCAGGCAGGAAATGGGGGATGGGAGAGGGTGCAGAGCGAGCAGGTCCTCATCTCGAGACTAAAGCCATATATAGGAAACCTGAAGAACAGAAAGTGAGCTTTTGTCCAGACTTCGAAAGGCTCTAAAGTGAAAGCATTTCCTTTTCCTCGCTGGCAGGCTGGTTTAGAAAAGCTGTAGGGCAGCTGAGGTAAATGATGCTAAATTTGGCTACAAAGATTCCAACAACAGCACGAGTGATAGCAGCAAAATTCACATCTTACTTGATAAAGATAAAATTGCTCCCTATTGCCCATCCACCAGCTTAGTTATCACTAAGATCATTTTGAAATGATAACTTGGACTTCTCTAATGTAACTAAATCAACAGAAACAATTAAGAAACAAAGACTTCATGATCCTGAAGTAAATGTTCACGGGTATCGTCTATTTTTTTAACTTTAATTTCTTTTCAGCTGTGAAGGGTCATATATTGTACTAATTTGAATATATTATATGCTGTACTCCATGCAGGAGTTATTAATTGTTTTTTCCTGCCTTATGTCTAATAAATATCAATAAAGGAATATATAGTCAAGGAATCTTTCTTTTTTCACACCACATACATAGGTTGTTATTTTTTATACTATTGTACTAGAGACCCATGCACAGATAAGCATTACGTGCTTCACAACACACAACCATGAGAGTCCATGACTGAGACAGCTTAAAGTCTTAAGTTATAGGACAAAAGGATGATGTATGGCTATAGACTGTCAGAGGTACAAGAGAAAATAATGAGATGGTACTGGTTAGCACGATGGTGGTATTGCCAGCATACCAGTGGCTTATCCTTTGTCAAGTTTCTTTCTAGCACTGTGGCAATTGAGAATTTTCAAGAAGATACTGAATGTGGATAATGAAGTAACTTTGAGATCTCTGTCGTGATTTCACTTGAAGGAGGAAGGGCAGAATGGGATAAAACATACTGTGAAGAGATCCTCATTTTGCTGGGTCCATTGCATAGCACAACAGGTTCCTGGTCCATGTTGTGGGCTCCCAGTCACTGTGGTAATATACATAAGTAAGATAAGCCTACTATACGCATAAGTACGTAATACATATATAAAGTAACATAAGTAAGATACATAAGTAATGTAAACCTGCCTGGCTATGCCATGCCAGGACCTGGAGATCAAGGAGGAAGTCAAATCCCCCCTTACTACTACATCAACGAAAATAGCCAAAAGAGGCATATGTAAGGCTCCTAAGAAGCTAGTCTGAGGGTAATGGGCTAGGGAGAAACTTCCCAGTTTCCCCCACAATGATGTAGGGAGAATGAAAGGCACAAGATAACCTTATGTGCTATCAGAAAGGATAAATAAGATAATCTGGGCTTCGTCACCAAAACTGTGAATGCAACCAAAGCTAGGCAGAAAGCTAGAGAGACAGAGAACTCAGGTCAGGGATCAAAACTGTTTCCCGCTTCCTCAGTTGCTTTGTGGAGAGCTGCGAATGAGTTTGTCCCTGAGAGACCTGATGGTCTCACAGCCTTTCCTCTGCCACACATGGTTCTGGCAGACATGTAAATAGTCTCTGCTCTGCATGGAGTTTCTGACTTCTGCTCTGGCTTCCTGTAGGCAGCCACAGACTCTTTCAGCCACCTCCACATAGCTGAATATATTAGGCATAGGAAAGATGAGCAGTGACTTTTTGTTTTCATACATGACTGACTGACATTTGCCATAGAAGGCCACATCCCAAGATGTGGCCACAAGACAATATCAGAAAATGAACATGTGGACATCCTCCCCACTGGCTGACAGACTGGGAGATACCAGCATGTAGTACAAATCTGTGGGTTCAACGATTTCTAAATTTTGGTGATTTAAAGTGCCATTTCTGGAAGGGTTTTAAATTAGATTCATGAGACTGAAAGCTATTTACAGATACCCTCTAAAGCTCTTCCAAGAACTACATAGATCTGACCGCTGGGTGGTCCCAACAAGGCGGGAGCACCACATACAGCAGTACAGGATGGAGAAACTTTGTTTTTCTGGCTTGCATCACCTAATATGTTTTCAGCATATACCAAAATCGTTTCCTGTACAACCATTTGCTTTAAGGGGAGTGCTGGTCATATGTGAAACCCTTTAGTCCTTTGCTTTGTTTTACTTTTGTAAAAGGTAGAATGCTTTATTTATTCAGACTAAGGTAAATATCCATTCCCTAAATAAAAAAACAGGTTTAGTGAAACACATGGTAAAAGAGCTAATTAGATTAGAGGGGATCTTGCAGCCCTTCAGCTCTCTTCAGGCTAAGGAAGCCAATTTAACAAGATTAGCAAATTTTTATTGATTTCCTAAAGAAAGTTCAGAAATGAAATATTCCCTGAAGCTGTTTTAAATATCTAACTTTTCCTTGTTATTCATTTCAGTCTGTATGAAACATAAAATTTCTGGTTTATTATCCATGCAAATAACTGTTATCTTTCTAGGAATGATTTCTTGAGTTAGATGTAGGAATTACTTAGTGTACTGCTTGCAATTAGCCAGAATTAGAGATCTTTATATTTTTCAGGAAAAACTGACGAGTGTGATGTATTTCTTGTTGATATTTGTTCTGCATGTAACCTGTGAGACAAAAGAACAGGTCTCTTGATAGAATTCTTAATAATTTCTATTCCTTAGCACAGAAACACCATCTCCTTGCATTTTCACCACTGGGCTATACAGCAGTTTCAATGAGGCCAGGGTTTCACTGGGCCTCTTGAATTAATTACATGTCAAGTCTGCTGAAACCATGGCATATTATTGCTATGTCAGGTCTATCTTAAATCTTCTTCCATGTAAAATAATGCTATTTTCCAATAATAAACAGGGGATCAAAAACCAAATAATACTATACTGTCTTGAAATACAGAATAAAAGAACAAGGGTATTTTAAAATTAATCCTCATCTTCCCTGCACATCTTCAAATTCTGTAACTTTTTTTTCACTTTTATAGCACTTATGGAAGCCAAACCGCACCTGAGTTCTCAGGAGGTATAGAGGAGGAAGAAGAAGGTGAAACAGGCCATTTAATAGAGGGCATCCCTCATTTGAATTGTAATAACCAAATTTAGATACGCATGGCTGGCAGTCCTTCTGGTTAGGTCTCCACTGGTTATTCTCACCCCCACTTCTGACCATATGCACCCGTTGGTTCTAGCTAGGAAGAAGCAATGGGAATATAATACCATACTTTCTGCAAATATAGCAAATCCCACTCTTCAGCCTAAATCCTCCTCCAACATCCATTGAATCACTAATTTTACACAAGAAAAAATACTTTCTTTGGCAAAGTGCAGGAGATAATCCCCTAGCCCCAAAAGTCAAGTCTTCTGCGTGGTCACAATTTGACCCCTATATACATGATTTATTTTTTATAGAATAATTATGTTCATGATTATGTTGTTCCCCAAGACCCATACAAGAAGTAGGTAGTTAATAGGATGACTAAATCTCAGATTTTAATCTAGCAAAATATCCAGCAGTGATAACTCATCGATGACAGGCAAAAAGTATAATCTAATATTTCATCAGTCTTCAGAAATTCATGATGAAACACCATCACCTTCTCCCCCAGTTTAACGGGGCATCGATGTCATCAGTAGATGAGAGCTGAGCAGGTCTAGATTTCTGAAGCATACTCTTTAGAGCTGTCCAAAGGCAACACGGAGTACAGGATGCCAAGAAAACAAAAGCAACCAAAACACAGTATATCTTGCTTTCCTAGCAGATAAAAACTATAAGCCAAATGCAGCTCAAGAGTAGGAAGGCACTTCAGCTTCACTGAAGATGAATGAAGATAAAATTGTCCCCAGAGTTGTTTGGACTTTCAAAACATGTTTGTCTAATTTCTGCAGGCAAGGTTGACTTTGTGAAAGGATCTCTCCGTGTTAAGCGAAGTAAGGAGAAAAACCCCACCTGTTTAAAATCTTAATTAGACGTTGACACTGCACCTTCCCAACAAAACTGAATTAAAACAAGTTTACTTTTAGATAGGCTCTTTATGCTCTGGGATATAATTCCAGTCCCCTACAACTTAATTAGCTAAATATACAATGTAACCTTCCATCTGGTAGAGTAATTTAACAGGAATAATTGTGCACCACCATAACTCAACGAGACACTGAGGAAAACCATTGAAATGCTATTTCCTTTCCTTTGGAAGAGAATTATGTACAATTTCAGCATGCTTTGCATTTCTAACAGTTAAAGCCAACAGGGAGGTATCACTCTCCATTTATATTACTTTCCCATGAGAAAATCAAAAGCAAAGTACAAAGCTTATGCCGTTGTTCATGAATGGCTTTGTAATGCTTACTTGGCTTTAGCCAGAACATGTTATTTGGCAGCTAAAACCCTTCATTAGAATTGTGGGCTTGAAACAGATTTTTCAGTGAAACTATGTTTTGCAGGAGTTTGGAGAAGTGCAATCTTTACTAACCAATGTGTTCTATTTTGGATGATCTGATACCATGTGATTTCCACTTTTCACTTCTCTGTTTCTCTCTTTTTGCCATCTTTTAGATGTTCTCGTTTACTTTTCTAAAAGTTTTCAACTGTCCCTGCCCTAGGTAGAGTGGAAGAAAAATCCCACTGAAATCAAACAGGACAGTTTCTACTGACTTCAAAGTCTCAGATTTTATATGCAAGGTTTTGTAACTTATTTATCTAGAGGGAATAGACATTGAAATGACCATTAAAACCATTCCACTTCATTTTCAATGGGCATTATGCTCTTAAAATGCTTTAGATTTTAGGACTGTTCCCTGATCCTTATTTAAGCTGTTTCCTTTAGGTTCAAAAGTCAAAAAGTTGTCTAGTATCTGATTACCTACTTATCAGAATGTTACACAAGCTGCTTGTTAATACTAATTTTTAAAACATTTCTGAAAACACACACAGTTTGTATAAGAAAACCTTTATGTAACCACATGAAGCAGAACTTCATAATTCAATTTTGGCTATGCATTGGGCAGTAAAAGGAGAACTAAGTATTTAAACCAAGATTGTATAATTAGTCTAGTCATCAAGAAGGTTCAGTATCTAGTACAACAGAATAATTACCGTCAAGACAGAAAGTAGTGTGATTTTTGCTAAAACAGAAATACAGTGAAAAACCTTTATCCATATCATTTTTAAACTGAGTAAGAATCACTCGTGTAACACCTTCGCTTCCTGCAATAAAAAGTAAGCGTTAAATAAAATATATTAGAAGAACGATCTTGCAGTGATGGGAAGATTATGATGGTCTTTAAGGGACTCATCCTGGTGATGACTCCTGTTGAATCCTGGTGCAGGGCCTGGCAACTTTCATGATACCAAAGCATACCTACACAAGTTCTTTTCCTTCTGGCAGTGTCAATAAGCCTACCCTAAAATTCATTTTTATTTAGTTTTAAGCTATGTCAAAAAATTCCCCTCTAACTTGAGCTAAATTAGAGTGACAGGGCATCCCTGCTCACCCCCAGCTTAGGATGCTGCAGAACCCTGATGGACCTGAGATGACTGCAGCCCAGCACAGTAGTTACAATGGTATTACATTTCCTTAGAGCTGCTGGCTCCTGGGGGCTGAACTCTGTTTTGGCCTGTTCATTACATGAATCTGGAAGAAGCTGTTAACAACAGTTTGCTTTAGATTCACTCTTCAATTGCAAGTGAAAGTTTCTTCTCTTTCTAAAACCTCTTACTACTAATTACGACCTCTTAAGTTATTGATAGTGAATTTAGGAAGGCTAAAAAAGTCTGGTGATTAATGGAAAGACAAATCAAGAAAAAGGGGCTGGGAATCAGAATACTTTTTTTTTTTCCCCCTCTCTCTGTGATAAGCACCAGTGATTTCCTTTGGGCACATCACCTAGTCCAAATTTGTCAAGACTGTTCATTAACCCAGGTAAACAGGGACTCTGAGAGGCAGGAATGCTTAGCACCCCTGAAAAATGGGATAAAATGAGGAGAATTATATTAAGTTTGCCTTGTTTCTCTGCTTCAATAAACAAAGTGCTTCTCCCATTTATTGTGCTCACTCATAAACTCAGAGAAAAATAATGCTTCTCGCTACTGAGCTTGACTTCTTCATTTTGGCAGACATGGTAATTGAGGGTTTGTGATCCTCTAAGCCTTTTTTTTTTTTACCGAAGGCCAAAAGAAATCCAGCTTTTTCATATACTGTTACTTCACAGGAGAGTGTTTTCCTAGAAAATGCAAACAGAAATGGAATTTGGTGGCATGAAAGGGAAAAAAACTTTCACACATGAAATGTTTTTCTTCTTAGTTTCAACTGCTCCAGTAAATTACTGAGTCACTAAGTGCAGAAAGAATAATGTTAAGGAAATATTCTAATTAATTTCTTTTTTAAAAAGATTTACATCTGCTGAGTTCTCATTCAGGAATCTTTCACTCTCATTACACAAGATTCTACTGCCTAATCAGGTTAACTTAATATGGTTTTTACAAAGTGATCTTCATGACTGTGCCGCACAGCCTTCTTCCTCTCTTTCATCACAATATTAAATAATCCTTCATCTCCTCTTTTTTCCTGTATGAAATTACATAACTCCCTGCTCCATGCAAGAACCTTGTATTATTTGCTATTTACAAAAACCCATGCTATATTTCCATTGAGCACGCTTCCAATTTTTGGAAAGCGAGCTACAAACATCTTCTCAAATAGTACAATTGTGAGGGATCTTCAGATCCCTAAGCAAAATGGAAGTTGTAAGCTTACAAATCCATCAGTGAGAAGAGATTCAACTGGTGTAAAACCAAAATAAATAAAAATACTGATCGACATTCCCATTCTGCCATGACTGTGCTAAACTCAGGAAAGAAAAAAGTTTATGCTTGATATAATGATGTCCTCAGGAATTTCTTCCAACAAAAGCCAAAACATGAGGCAAAATGCAGAAATTCCATCTATAGCAATATTTTTAAAAAGCATGAAGCTTTGGTTAGAAAGCTAACCTTTATTGGAATTTACTGGCTTTTGCTGGTTTGCATCAACAGTTGCACATAGAAAATGAAATGTTACAGATTGAAGAAAATGCAAATGTTATGGCCATTTGCCAGAATTTCTGCATTTATTTCAAGAAGGTAAAAAAAAAACAAAACCAAAAAACTTCATTTGAAAAGAACTACCCTATCAAACCCACGTTGTTTGCTACATTTTGTTAGTTTTACAGTAAACTCATCAAGCAGATATTTTCCCAGATAGATAGACATAGACTTATGGAGAACAACAATCAAAAGTTCCCCACATTAGATGATCAGGTCTTCAAAAGTGCACAGCTCCCGTCAGAGCTCTTACAACAGTCAGTACGAATTTCAAAATTGTTCAGTAATAGGGAGGAATTTTCAAACCTCTCTGGGTAATTTAGATGCATTAGTCTCATTGAAAGTTAATGAGCCATGTGCTGCTCAGGCTTTTGGGTGCTTTGCAGAAAACACACATTACAACTGGTATCCATGGTGAAAGTCATGGGCATTTTAAAAATTTGATCTTATACTGTTTAGGCTAAATTCTGCTCTTAGCTACAGATGTGTAGCTTCTCCGTATGGTACATTTATCTGTCCAGTGAAGCACTAGCTCCCCTTGCTCTGCTCTTTTGAAAGTCTGTCAACACAGAGCATCTGAATGCAGCTGTGCAAAGAGCTGCATATCCTGGTCTGTAGCCCCTAGGACAGTCCCAATCCTCCATGCAGCTAAGCTGTGGGAAGCCCACTGCTGACAAGTTCTGCTGCATCTTGTACAGAAAGGAATAATCCATGTGGCTAAGAGAGTTATTGAGTAACCATAGTCACTGCACTAGGATGTTAGCTCTGGTACCTAACTGTGAACATATAAACAGCGAGACTCTTAAGTCTTTCCCTAGTTATCTATGCATCTCATCATTCTAAATGCTAGAGGAGTAAAAGCTGCACAGGATATTTTCCTCTTTACCACAGACTCTCTGAATTAATTTTTAAAAGATTAATAAGGAGATGACACTACAGGACTAATGAAGCAAAGGTTAAATAGATTACTGAACAAGAAAGTGAGC
Source organism: Strix aluco (assembly GCF_031877795.1). Classification (NCBI taxonomy): domain Eukaryota; kingdom Metazoa; phylum Chordata; class Aves; order Strigiformes; family Strigidae; genus Strix; species Strix aluco. The sequence continues at coordinate 137,270,797 of NC_133931.1, read as the reverse complement.
AAGCAAGACTCATAATTTACAATGCCTGTGCGACACTCAGTCTTTCCTTAGCACTGAAAAACACATTAGGATGTCAGGAGAGAATGATTCAGCTTTGCTGCCCATTAAATCTGATCTTCAATCAGCATTATCTTCCAAGAGCATTATATTAAAGTTGGAGAAGAGAAAGATACCTCTGTATTTCATATTATGAATATGGAAAATAAAATTGAGAAGCAAAACAAAGCTGTGATTAAAACCCGCAACAGGTATTCCTTTCTTAAGGCTGAAAGGAATGTGAGGTCTGCTTTCATATGAATTGCTGACTTCATGCAGGTTCAGCACCACAGAGGGTTTACCAGGAGCCAGTGGCAATAAGCGTTCATAGCCTAAAGGAAAGGAAAAGAGGTTCACCCCTCATGGCAAAGGTCAGATTTCTGCAGGCTTATAGCCTGTCCATATACATGAGTGTTCGTGGGACATCTTTGTCTAGTAAGGTCCCATGAGGATGACACAGGCTCCACAATGTCCCCTCTGCCTGGAGGATGGCCCTATAACCACCCAGATCAGTTTAGGGTCATTTGACTTGTGTCGATCTAGTTCCTGTTGCTTTTACTCTCAACCTGATGAACAATCATTACAACCTTTGTGAGGATGTTGCTGAAGGCTGGAATTAAACAACTCTAGTATACAGAGAGATTGGATGTGTAAACAGGATATTTAACAGTTGCTATTTTCATGGATGTGGAAAGCTATCAAATATACTCCCTTGCTAACATACAACATGCTGTACACTTCATTTATATTTGCTTATCGGAATCACTATGTAAATGTCATAGAAACAGTTATGCTAATGATTATATTAGTATTTGTCTATTTATTCTGTGGATATCTTTTCAGAGAGTCATCATGTCCTTTGTTCAATTTTGGAACTGATGCATTGCATGCCCAAATATTTGGAATAACATATAGAAAACATCTGGATTTAATTATATTATAGTCCTCTTATGCAGACAATGGGAATTGAATTAAGGAATATTTTGAAACCCCCACTGAGATATAAAAGTATTAGCAGCTGCACGAGAACTTTACTGTTACAATGTTTGAAAATGTTTTGTTTTACAGATCAACAGTCTGACACATCATAAATATCAATCATAACATTTAAGATATATAAATAAGGAAGAAAAATTAAAACTTGCATTTGAAAAACTTGCATTTCAAAATTCACAGCATTTAGAAGATGTAGAGTGTATCCTTTTGTTTAAAAAATGAAAATGTATATTCTATTGGCACAGAAAATATGTGTTGGTATGAAGCAGAGAACCGCATAAGGGCTTATTGTGACTGAGTAGCCTGAACAAGATTTTATAGGACCTTGTTATATTGCCACCATATTGTACAAAGAGTAATTCAGCTAGAATAAATTAGCATTTTGCTTTTCATGCTTTCATTCCTTTGAAAATATTTGGGGATATAATACGAGCTCAGAGAGTCTGCCCCAAAGTATTAGATACAGACTGGATTTTCTTTCTGAATGTATCCTGGTTCCAAATGCCACTTCTTTTCAAGTCAGTACCAGTTTTGCAGTTAGTTTTCAATCTCTCAGTGGCTAAATCACATTCAAAGGCTGTTAGCACAGTAGGGGGTCAGACTTTCTCTCTGAATGTAACTATATCACTCAACAGCAGACTCATGCAATAAGCAATCTAATGTTTTCTTTTCTTTTTTTTTCCCCCTTCTCTTAGTGTCTCCCTGCATTCCTGGATACCGGTCACTGCACCAAGGACCTGAGGCAACAGTTACATGGACTCCACCACCATCCTTCTACCCTTCTTTATGGTGCAGAAAAAGTCAAGTCTACAGTTCACCTGCTGTCAGGACAAAAGGTTCAGTTGCTAAATCCTCTGAAACATTCTGAAACACTCAAATGAACATTTTCTTGTACAGTATTACACATTCCTATATGTAACAAGCACACACAAATACAAACTTTGACAACCAATGACACAGAATATAATATTAATCCAATTCCTCCTCTTTCCATGAATTTCCCTCATAATGTCCTGAAAAACATTGTCTAAAGGAAGCATACTGTCTGAAGACAGATACTGTATCTACCATGCAAAAGAGAGAGAGCTATTAAACCCAGAAGTAATAGAGACAAAGAAAATAATGCCGTAAAAGATCCGTGAAATGATGCTCTGTTTAGAAACTAGATTTATCAAGACTGAAGCTTGCACTAGCTGTTAGCATTGGGAAACACTGACTCTTGATACCATGTGACCTGGTAAAGATGCAGTCAGGATCTTTGAACTTACCCACAGCATCATCCTGAACAGGCTCTGTGGATTATGATATATGCCTTGCTGATGGACAGCCTGGTTAAAATAAAGGGTGGGAGAATTGCTGGGTAAGGGGCTCGAATAAACTATGCTAACTCACCCGTTTTACGAAGTGGAAAATCATCCTTGGCATCCTGTGCTCCTGGTAAAGTGTACTTGTACGGTGGCGAGGCCCCGCTCAGGGGTGGAGAGCTTTGATCCAGTGAGGTATGGTGGGCAGCCCTGCAGCAGACACAGAGAGGTCACAAATTAGCAGTCACTGAGGTGACCAGCAGTAACTATCTACACATGTTGTACACATGTCTCAGCTGTGTTTATGTTCTTGTTCCTCTAAGTGTGCACAAACCACAGGCTCATGTAACCATTTTCACTTTTACAGTAAGTTATGGAACTCCTCGGGATTCCCAAGAACGCGCTTTTTGCACTCATTATAAAAGTCTCATAGGATAAGAGTCATGTTGACCTACAGACAGGATCTGTCACCAGTTTGGGGAATTGACCATTTTAGATTGTTGCATTTTAATATGAACCAGCTGAGGCACAGCAAAAGCCATTTAAGTCTTGTTTATTATGTACAAATAGATGTACATTGACCCAGACTCTTCTATCAAAATGTGGGGGATTTTAAGGGCAGGGGGGCTTGTATAAAACTAACAAAAAATATTGAGTTATTATTCTCTGTCAAAAAAAAAAAAAAGCAAGCTATTTAGTGGACAAAGTAGATAAAACCTTGCATTTAAGTTCAGTTTGTAAGTTTTGTGAGCGCGCCACTCTGCAGCACATAGCATTCATGTCAGCAGAGAAGCTCTGAGCTGAAGAGTGCTTTCTGACAACTGCTGGATGAAAGAAATAGTGTGGGCAGATCTTTCTGAACACGGAAACTGCAAATTGTAAAGAAATTGCATCATTTGGCCCAGAGACAGGTTTTTTTTTGTTTGGTTGACTTTTCTATTTAGAGTGGGACAGAGGGAAGCTTTCCAACGTTGTGTTTATCTAAACATAATTTTGCTTGGCCTTTTACAGAGTCTCTTGCTATCTTTCCAGTGTAGGGTGGGTAATCAATAATATGTCTCCGTCAAAAGGGGCACTACCATGAGAGGAAGTACTACTTTCCCTAGTGTGGGAGAAGACATCCCTCTGCAGAGCTCCTCATTCCCACTTTTCTGAAGACAGAACTAAGCTTGGATTATTAGTCCAGAAATCTTACATACTCCAGAGAATTTTACACATTATTTGGAAAAAAAAAAAATCTCCACCAGAAACAATGTAACTTTATATTAAATCACGTTACTACAATGCTCTCATTAGCTCAGAATGGAAACTCCAAGGCAGGCCTTCAGTGAGTCTTTTTAAAAAGAACAAGAACTACATGAAAATCTAGTGTACCATATGCATTTCTGTTTGTCCTATTGAAGGTCAATTTGTGGATAACATTGAAATCTTTCAGAAATGCATCCAGTGTTCATTTTGTTGGATTGACTTATGTGTCTGTTTTAATAAGGAAGTGAAAAAGGAATTAATTATAACTGTAAACTCTTAAAATGTTAATATGCTCAGTACAGGACTCAACAAAATCAGTTGCTTCAATGGTCTAAGCAGATTCTCATCAAGGACAGGGAATCATCAGAACATGCAGTTTAGGATACGGAAATCCAGGAGGGTAAGAAAAGTTAAACAACCACTATCCTTCCCCAAATCCTTCAGAGTTACTTATACCATCCAAACTTGCTGAAAAACAGCATCTCTTCAAAAAGAAACAAATTTTGTGATTGATTCAAAAACCAAGTAAATCAAACACAAAGTTGTTCTAAGTGCAAAAATTGGAGACCTGGAAATATGACAGATGAAGGTGAAAAATTTGTGACAGTATCAAGAGATGAAGCAGTTGAAATCAAGGGTTTATGCAAATCGTGACACCATCTTGTTCTGTACAGCTCTCACCTCATCACTGACCACCAAGTACTCTTCAATTCAACCAGAAATACTACACTTCTGGTTTTTGCTAACTTCTTGGTTAAACTTCTATCTTATTCTGGAGGTAGACTCCCAATATCCCTGCTGGGGAAGCATTCTGGCAAATTTTAGCAGATACCTTGATGAGGCAAGGAAACAGCTTATTACTGAACATACGTGTACCAGAGCTTGGGGTGGCGGCTCATGGAATGATTCTTCCCGTTCGCTGGGGAGTCTTTTGTTGCTGATTTACTCAACAGGAACTCTTGAAGTTTCTGCTTCACTTCTGTACTGGCCACTGCCCCTAAAATACACAGAATTAAACATATCTTTACTTTAAAAAATTACATTTTAAAAGAAAATGAAAGCCAAAACACAAAAAAGAGCCCGTGTCCTGCTGCTGGAAGTGTTGCAAACTATAAAAAATATTGGTGGAAATCAGTCAAAATGAGATAACATTCAGATTAAATGTTTGTCTGTAGAAGACTGAAGTTGGCCATAACCCAGAAATCCAGTGAAGTCATAAGGAATATTTCAACAGCAGATGAGGCCATTTATCCACATCCAGATGTATCTAAAGAATTTAAATTATTTCCTAATAATTCCCAAATACAAAACAAAGGATAGAACTAAAAAGATAGTGACAAAAGGTCACTTTGAGTTTGCGGTAAAGAATTTTTTTCCTTCAGTAAAGTAATAGTAATAGCACAGCAAAACTGCCTTCTGAACACTGTCTTGGTTATGAGCAGAATGCAGCAGAAAGAGCCAGCAGTGAGCTTTTTTATTCAAGCCACTTAACAGCCTATACCTGTGATGTCTGGAAGATGGAACACAGCCTGAAATATGAGTCATAGTTGATAACTCTACTCTTATGATACAAAAACGACAGAAAGACCAAAATGCCAGGAAGACACAGTGCGTTTTGACCTCTCTGGGTGGCTAGCTCAATAGAGTACCATAAGTAAGCATGTCAGTGTCAGGTTAAACTGCCAATTCCTACTTCCACCATGGGGCATGATTTTTTACTCACAGCCATAATACTCTTCATAAAAAAAAAAAAAAGAAAAAAAAAAGAAAAAGAAAAAACATCTTCTTTCAGGTTTTGATAAACAGTGATAAAAAAGGGAAGAAAAAACATTTCCTTTAAAGTAGCAGCACTAAGGCATACTAATACTCATAAGTACCCAAGCCTGACATGGCACAGCCAGCTGGTGAGCATGTCCCCCTGTGACCAAGTTCCCACAAAATACCTCTACTACTCCTCAGCTTCAGACCCTAGTTCCCCTCCCCACACCTTCCTTCCTTCCTCTACTCATTAAGTAGATCATCACCAGCAAATGCTGGGGCCGGGCCTGGAGGGGTCACAGGTGCTGCTTGGCTGGCTGCTACATACTGAACAGCCACACAGCAAACCAAACTGAGAAGGGAACCACTGAGTTCACATGGCTGCTCTTCCTTTGGTGGGATTACTAATAGAGCCCAACTGTTTATATGGAAACTGATTTTTCATACCACTTATAGGAACCTTTTGCTCCTGTGGCTTCTGCCACACTCCCTCTGCTGGGTCAGTCGGCTGGTGATGCTTTCATGGATTCATCATTCAAGGTACCAGAAGCACCATGGACACCTTGACTTCTAAAGTCTACAATACGGTACACCTACAACTGTTTAACCGATACACTTTTCCACCAAGAAAAAAGGCAGGAGCGTATGATCCCCATGAGCATAATGTACACGTCTTTTCTGCTTCAGTCTTTGTCAGTTAATTCTTGTGCTCATTCAACAGGGCAACTGCTCATGGCAGCTTCATTTTGAATACCTTTACAATGTACTTCTACAACCTGATTTTTAAACTGACCTCACTAAAGAGAATTATTTGTATCTGTCTCCCTCTAGTGAGCACCAAATTCCAACAAGAACTTTTGTATCTGTCATTTGCCTTAGAGCTATGTATGAGCTAGAAATAACTCTTGGTTGGGTCTCATGAAATGGCATCAAGAACAAACAAAAGACAGTTTGAAAAAGTACTAGCAAAAATATACAGAAGTCTCAGTCAAGATATTCTTAAATATGTTGTTATAATTTCAATCTTGAAACAGTGCTCAAATTAGTTAATCAGCAAGTTGGCTTTTTGCTGTTTTGTAGTGCTTTCTGTATTGGCAAATAAGCTCTTCAGAAAGAAGCTCTCAAGTGAAGGTTTAGACTTTCAAATTCCCTCCCTTTTTATAAAGAGTTAGATTCTTACGAGGCAGGTACACAGGTCTGTCAAAATGTACTTTTCTACAGTCCTCCAAGTCTGCACACAAACCAGCAATGTGTTTCTGTGGGTGCAGCAGGTGGTCCTGCCTTTCTGCAAGCACATCCTCGACTTCTCTAGTTGCATATTTCACACAGTAATAGGCTTGCTTCAGGTTCCTGTTCGTTGTCTATTTCGGCTGGGAGAAGGCAAAAGGGAATAGATTAATTTCTTATTAGGATTCATGGTACATTGGCTCTTACTTTCTCGGCCTCTTTCTTTGCCTCGGAGGGGAGGAAGCTGTTGTTCCCTGCGATGCCTCTCCAGTTCCTGCTCTTGTCTCTGCTGCTCCAGTTTCTGTTCTTTTTCAAGGAGTTCTTGCTGTTGTTTAATGGCTAGGAGTTCCTGTTGTAACTTGCACAGAACAAAAAGACATGAGAAAGTGCAGTTTGCACTGTTTTCTAGGTCAGTCTTGGCTAAAACAACCCCCTTGAATAACTGAGTATCAGTGCTTTCTTTTAACCAACTTTTCCCAGTCTTTTAAGCAGGATAGTGCATTACTGGCTGTCACTAAAATGAACTCTAATGTCAGGTAGCAGCCTGCTGCTCTGGTTTCACTTCTTTCTCTTTTGGAAAAAATGGCTGGAAACTGCACAGGGTTCTTTGCCAGTGCACCACCCAACTCTGGCTGCTGTGGTCCACTTCATTTGTCAGCTCCATCGAGCGGATGCTTAGCACAGAAGCATAATAGCAAGTAGATCAGAAGGAAAAATAAAAAGATCATGAATTCCTGGTCAAAATCCATTATAACAATCCTTCCATAGTGCACGTAATCCCATAAATCATTTTCTTTTTACATTACATGAGGCAGCTCAGAGACGAATGAAAACAACACTTTCAGGGCCTGCCTCCATTTTACAAATGCAAATATTATGCACTTGCCTATCAACTTGGTTTTCGGGCATCAAACAGTAGCCCAGAAAAGCAGTCTTTTAAGATACTCAAAACCGCACATACAGAAAAGACAGCCATATTGAAGTCTAGCTGAAAATCCAGCTTTGTAAAATAGGTAGTTTGATTTTCTGTGGATGTGGTGGCTTCGTGAGCTTGACGATGCTCATAGTACTGGCTTGGTCTGCTGTGAGCAAGTCACTGGCAGGTGCTAGCAGTTTTGCTTGAAAAGGCTTTTATCACGCAAATACAGAGAAATAAGCACTCAAACACCATCTCTCAGTCACAGCAAACCTTTCAGGCATGTCCCCTTTTCATGTCTGCCTAAGCATATTCAGTTTGCAGATAAAGTGAGGGATAAATGAAAAATGTTGCTACCTTTATGTGCTCCTGGAGCTGGGCCTGATGCTGGCGGGTCAGGTTTTCATGCTGCTTCTGAAACTCTGCAATCAGCAGTTGTTTCTGAATTTGCTGCTGCTGCTGGATCAGAAGTAGTTCCTGCTGTAGTTGCTTTTCACGCATAATTGGGTCCACCATGGGAACCATCATCCTGAGATCAGTTCGCAAGTCTAATGGTGAGATAGGCTCTAATCCCACGGGAACCTCTGACTTTACATCCACTGTGGGAAGAAAACAACAAAACGTATATATATATTAAATATAACTGCAGAAGGAGAACAGAGATCATTCCTACTGGGGAAAAGACCAATTTCACTCAAAGACTTCTTCAATGTACAGACCTAACAAAACACTCATGTAATCTATGCTGTGTGCAAACTTCAGACATTCCTAGTAATAACTGGAGATTTCATAAATTATTTTATCACTTACTTTCCATTCTCTGCAGAAATACTCTCAGATTAATATTCTGCTAAATAGACTAACAACCAACCCAGTTGTAAAACCACATCATAGCCTAATGGAGCAATATTTAGGAAGAATCTCTGAGACTCTATTAATGCTTCACGATAAACACTCAGGGCACTTCAGTGTAAAATGAAGGCCTTCCAGTTCTCACTGCATTGCAAGAGATTTTCCAAAGCTAGCATGTAGATTTTCTGAGGATGGTGTTACACATGAACAGCTACCCAATGCTACATAGCTACTGCATGTAAATATACCTGACAAACACTTAGGAATAACACATACAAAATTATAGGAAAATAATTTGACACACAAAACAAGACTTTTTAATACAGTTTTTTGAAAAGTGACCACCATGCCTAGAGTGGATTAGACATAATACACTGTATATGGCATGTAAGAAAATTCAAACATCTTGAATTATTCCATTTTTTTGCAGCAATGATATATATTGTTAATCCAGCATTACAGTACTTAATGAAGAATCCTGTGGTTTTCTATCTCCTTATTTAAATTGAAGGCACCAAAAAGCAGCAGAAGAGAGAGATTTGATGATTTCCACTACAATACTTGTAAAGCTCAGATTTTCAAATTAAGTGAAGTGACAGTGTAACTTCATCTGTTTCAAAAGAACAAAAAACTAGCAAGTAACGTTTCTACAAGAGGAAAATAAATAGCAGCTGAGGGTTTCTGCTAAAGCTCAGCAGTTCTGATTACATCCACGAGAGGACAGTGGAACACAAACACATTCACTCCTGTTCCTAGTGCTCTACTATCTTCATTGGAAAATAAGATTATTAACTGAAAACAAACACGCTGTCGGAAGTGACTAGGGAACAAGATTTTAAGCGTATTTTCTCCTTTTGCTCTGCTACAGCTGTATTTGTTTTCAAGGAGAAAACCAAAATGAAACAGAAATGTTCAAGCAAGCAGGAGCAGTAAAACTGAAGCAGCAAAAGTTGAAACTGCAGCAAATGGAAATAACTGAATTCTAACTGTATGATCAAATCTATTAGTAAAAAGTTTTATAAAAAGAAGAGATGAAGCACCAAATCTCTTCTATTGATCATATTCTTTTCTTCTCAAAATTCTGGAAACATACAATTTTCCAGGCCTTTTTTTTTTCTTTAAATGCTAGTATCTGATTGTAAACCTGAGAGAATAATTTGCCTTCTTAACCCACTATCCCAACAGAATGATTGTGTCTAAGTGCTTACTTTTGTTCTGGGACTAATCACTAAATTATAAAAAATCACCTTTAACTTACAAAAACTACTCTTGATTATAAATAATTGCCACAGACCAAGAGAAACGGACAGGCAAACCTCCAGCCTTTCATCCCATTTATTCAGCAGCAATCCACATTCCATTTGTCTAGACTAAATATAGCCGCGTTTATACAAGAAATCAATAGTGCTTGCAGAGAGCAGAGCAAAAACATGAATATTTCATCAAACTCAGAGAGAAATGGCAATCAGCAAACTGACAGCAAACCGTGTAGGCTGACTGGCCCTCCAGATAAGTCTCCGGTACTTGGACAATGGCTCATTGCCTGCAAGTCACAATCTTATCATCAGCGCTCTTCTATTTTTAACATTAATTGCATTGTAGGTGACAAAGGCTTATCATGTTTAAAGTGGAGAGATGGCTTTTCTTACATCTTCAGTGACAGGATAATAAGCCTTACTAGGAGCAATAATAGTAACCGGAGCTCGGCAAACCCTGCAGGCTCTGGTTCGCAATAGTGTTTGCAAACTGAACCCCGCAGGGTTTGGTTCACAATAGTGTTTGCAAACTGAACCCTGCAGTTTATTTTGCAGATACTGGCTACAAATCAACCCCTACAGGTCTGCATGGTGATTCAGGCTGATTATACTTCCTATCTCTGTTGAGCATCCCACTTCTTCATTTTCAGAGCACTTCTCATGACGGGAGGCCTCCAGATCTTTCTAACAATGGAAATTTCCTTCCAGTATTAGTAAAATGTACAACTGAAATCAGGCTCGGTTTGGTAAAATACACATTTTCAATAATTTTCATGCATTCAAATAATGTCTAGTGCTGGAATATCTACTTCACCACGTACAACTTTAACTCGTTCCTTAACGTAGGGGAAAATAAACATCAAGGTAGTTGTAGAGACTTAAATCCATAGAAATCAATACATAATCTTTCATGTCATTTAAATGTCAGTGTTTACTGACAAATAAAGACAAGTATTTATATCCTGGCATAAATATTGCTAACACTAAGGTTACCTCCAATACTACTAATAACTGCTGACATAGCAAATACTTACTCTTTTAGGGCTAATTACTGTCTTAAAACTAATAGTTACCATATAGTTACTATATAGTTACTAATAGTTATATATAGTTATAATATTTATAATAATAATAATAATAATAGTTATAATAGTTATAGTTACTAATAGTTAGCTGGGTAATAGTCAATCACATCAACAAAATTATTCTAAACAAGTGACTACAAAATCACCAATCAAACTGAAGGATTTGCTACTGTCTATTAGGCGGTCCTAATGCCACAGGCCATTTACATTCTCCTTACTTGTTACCAGCTGACAAGAAAGAGACAAAGCAGCCCTGTGGAGAAACATCAGTGTGAAAAATGTGTAATGGAGCAGAGAATCAGAATCAGTGTCTTTAAAAGCCTTGACTTTTAGCTGAAGCATCTTCCCCTCTGCCACCCCAACACAATTTTAAGTCTCAAAAGAGCAAAGGTGATACAGGATGTTTATTCTCAGTGGGGCTTTTCATGTTTTTTCATCCCCTCTACTCAAGAATATATGTAGAAAAGGAATGTCCCAATCAGTGCCCTCAATTTCCAAACATCACAAGAAGCAGTGGGATGCAGGGCTTTAACAAGAAGATTCATCAAGATATAAGCCAAAGAAGGAAAAGGATGTCTAATGAAAGAAAGTATTAAACAGAGCTTGATAAAGGCCAACTTCACTTTAAGGAGACTTGTTTTGCAGGATTTCCAGTATCATCAATGGAGCAATGTTGTGGCAGGCATGATTCAGAGTGGGACCCTGCCCACACTCTCTCCACTGTGGTCTGGAGCAGATCCTTCCCAACAGCTCTGCTGACTACAGAGCAAGCCTGGGATTCCTCTCTAAGGTTAAATAAAGACAAACTCTCCGAGCTCATGGCAGCTGCGGTGAATACAACAGTAGGCTGCAGAATATTAACTAGAAATGTTACTGAAAGCTCGGTGATTCCAGGAAATATGCCAAAATTTGAGTGGAAAAATATTTAATTTTCAGCTACAACACACTGCAAAAGGCATATGTATTTATTTTTCCTATAAATACATGATTGCCTTTATCTTGAAATATAACAACAAAAATAATTTCGGAAGAGCATCCGTATCAATTATATTGCATACATGGCACTTCCCGCAGTGTTTTTGACATTCTGTGGAAAGAAAATAAGATACTTGCAAAACGGCATGCTTGTTGAGTAGATTCAGATGCTTGAAGCATATGTAAAAAGAGGTAAAAGAGCTTGTTTTAACCCTGAGGCTTTGCTTTTTGAAACCATTCCTTAAAATGGGAATCAATGAAAAACTCTAAGTCTTTCACTAAGACATTTCAAGCTTTGTTTCTTGTGACTAGTTTCAATTTCTGGTGTATTAGAAAACACAAATCTTCCGAATCACAAGTGATAAAGGAAAATATCAGAAAATAAACCATCACACTTTCTTACCATCATCTCCTAAGAGAAGCAATCTTCTTTTTGTGTTGGCAGTTACCTTTCTTGGCATTTAAGGCGGCATTAAAAACAGGAACTTAAACAAGGTATGCTGCCATCAGCTGAACAGTTGCTATTCTTTATTTGAGATGCAATGAAGAACAATTCTAGTAGACTTGATTACCAGAACATCTCATCTAGTACATTTATGATTCTTACATTAGAGAAACCGTGTGAATTTGCTGGGACTGCAGGGATTCAAGCTAACCCTTTCCCAAAGGAATTTCTCAGTTGTGCTGTTGGGCTGGGCCAGGATGGAAGGCTGGAGAGAACAACAGGGCATGAAGCTGATGAGGCTCTTTCTCCTGCCTTGATTATCCAAGGCAGACTTTTACTGGAGGAGCAGTTAAGGTTTATGAAGTGAGCGAGTAGGACTACAAAAGCTGGAATGCTAAATTGAAATTACATGTGACAAGAGACAGATGACAAGCTCCTCCAGCTAGCAATTTCAGTATTAGGCAATAAAAGCGTACTCTTGAAGACACACCAAAACAAGCAAAATCTAGAAGAATCATTCTGCCAATCATTCTGTCACACCTTGCCCCAGACATCAACTCAGTGAAGTATTACAAAGAGAGAATTGGAGAGCCATTTATACTAGTGATACTCTTTTGAACTCTGCCTTACAAAACAGAGCCCACGAAACTTATTATTAATTTCTACAGTACTTTTCACAGTTTCAGTATGCTTTTCATAAAATGAAAACATTTCAGTGTAAAAGAAACTGCCTCCATTTGGCCTCTTCATTCAAAGAAAGTGAAAAACCTTCCTTTTTGCAGGATTAGCCATCAGTCAAACATGACGTAGTCAGAGCACGCAGAATTTACAAAAAAGAGCTCTAAATGGTGGAAAGAGTGGAAGATATCCCCCACCCCAATAAAGATAATACTTTACATTTACTCTCCAGTTTAAACCTAGAATTCTCCAGATTTATGTGCCACCTCATTCAGGACTTGAAAAGCACCAGTACCTGAAAAGCCATGGCAGTGTCTTTGAACATAGACTGAAAAAAGTCTTTGAAAAGACTGAAAAAAAGAAATACCACAGGAAGTTGCAGGAATAAGAAACAGAGGGTAGGAGGGAAACTTTGGCAGGCAGGTGAGACACAAAGTAACTGGCAGGAGATTGGGCAGAAAACGACTGGCCAGACACAAGCAGCTGACCAGAGATGGAGCACAGGAAAAGGAGTTAAAATTCCTGAGTTTTCTGTGCTGAGAAGCAGCATTACAGGAGCATTGCTCACTTTGTAACCCAAGAGCAGCCCTGGCACACTGATAAGGTGGCAGTGAGGCCACAGTGGGAAGAAAGAGCTAACAGGGGAGCAATGTGTTTATTGTGAGGATGCTGGGAAATTAGGCAAGCAATGTGGTTTTGAATAGCCATGACTAAAGAGGGCAGAGTCTGGCATGAAAACTACTACAGCAATTGTTCAGTGTTCAATTTGCAGAAAATTGTCCTAATCTGAAGCCTGTTCCCCAGAAGAGAGGTGGCTCGCAGCTTTCTGGGGGAAGCTGTGACACTCAAGACCTGCGCAGCAGACTGCAGGAGTAAGAAGATGAAATTTTAAGAATAACTGGTGACATCTGAAGTACAAGTCAGATGATCAATGAGCTGTGAAAGGTTAGGTTATCTCCCATGGGATGTTTTTATCATCCCAGCTCTGGTGGCTAAAATCTTGTACCTCAATTCTCAGCTGGCATAATCTGTCATTCCTCCGTTAACTTCAATATAGGCAAAGCTTCTTTATGCCACCTGAGAAGCTTGATGTAGAATCTCTCTCATGAGTATAGGGGTGAAAGAAGACAGCCTTGAGAGCACCTCATTTTAATACGGGGACAAAAGCACACAGATTTACAATGACACTGATAAAACTTTTTTCCAGTATTTAAAATCAGCAGAATTTTTTTCTCCACCCTCACAATTACGCTAAAGGATGCATCCAAGCTGAAGAAAGTGTCACTTAGATTTCACTGAATGTTATTAAATATTTTTGATTAATTATATATCCTCAATCATATTCTGGATTTTTGTTGTCACAAGCAAGGAAAGCAGAAAGAAGACAGCAAAGATTTTTTTCAAAGGCAACATGATGACTTTTTATGGCAGTTAAGTACTTGACTGCAATTTGTACTTCTAAAACTTCCTTGCTTGGAAAGGAAAAGCACAAGAAATCACAACACATTTCAGATCATAAAAAATACTTTCCAGTTACTTTCTGGGATTATCCTTCAAGAGTCAGTAATTATTTTAAACAGTACTATCATCAAATTAGAAATATAAGTGAACTGTCAAACCTGATGAGGCACACAATTGAGTTTATAGTATTAAGGAGAAGTGTAATAAATTAGACCAGAAATATATTCCCCTTTGTTCTATAAAAGGGATCTTATCTTGATTATACCTTTTCCCTATTTCTTTTAAGTGTTTGCATACATGTCATAATGAGAAGTAAAATAAATGCAAACAGCGATCTGGGCTTTGATTTACCATTCTCTTATTTCCCCAGGGCCTGGAAAGGAAGCTCAAACAACCACAAACTTCTAAAATATCAGTGAGAGGCCTTGAAATACCAACACTGAAGTTACAGCTAGCTGGCTTTTGTAAAAAATCAAAGGCTTTATTATATTGATTTACTAAAATCAGATTCCTTCTCTGTAAATAGGCTTTTGAGTCAGTCATAACAAACACAAACATAAATGCCATCTAATTTGTTATAGCCAAGAAGTTCTTAAATGTTACTGTGTTTGCTGTTTCTTCTCTACTGAATACACGAGCAAAAGTCCCACATATGAGCCAGAGTTCATGCAAATATCAGGCCAACCACTTCTGTCACAGGAATAAAGGCAAATGCACCCAGTAAATCACATCAGAATGTGAAAGGCTTCTAAACTCAAACCTGGATGATCTGTTGTCAAGAAATCCAAGCTGAGCTATATTTGGGTTTCTGAGTTTATTTATATTTCAGCTAGAAGAACTCTTACATACATGTTCTCTAGACTCCTCAGCACACAGGCATATTTTCACTTTCTAGAAAATATCCTTTGGATATCAGGAATCTAAATATCCCAAATTCTAGATACTACTGCTGCAGGGAAGGTAAAAACAGGACAAAGGTAAACGCACATATAGTCAAAGATGTAGAATTTCTATGTAACTTTCTTCTCAGTTCCAAAGTCTATGACATACTGATGATAGTATTAAATAATGATAACATATCAGTGTTAATTATGCTGTTGATACATGGTATCAGGTTAGCCTATTTGACCATAATGTGCCCACCCCATGGCATGCACACACAAAAAATGACAGGGAAGAATGTAAAATAGCATCCTTTTGGCTGCGTATCTTCTGTGCACAGATAAGTACCAGCGTCAGCAAGATCGTATTGAAGATGCCAAGTAAGGTTTGATTTGGTGGCAGCACCACTTAGCGGTTGCAGAACTAAGTAGGTACAATGTCTCCGAATCAGTAGGTGCCAGCTCATCACTATGTCAGTCACTTCATTAAAGGCTTAAAATTAATTAATTAAAATGAAAGCACGTGTGATATAAATCTGTGTGCATGCACTTGCATACATACATAATTCTTGCATCATACCCTGAAATGTTATGAAAAAGCAAAGAGCAGACATGATACAACAGATTTCTCTCACCTCCCATTTTAAAACAAGTATAATGATAGATGCTACATACACATAAGAAAGGCGATATGCTTTTAATTGTGTCAGTATTATTATGCATTAAGACAGTGTACAAAGTCCCCTGGATTGCTAAGGAAGACTGAGAGGGCACCATGAGGGGTTCTAGAGATCTGCTACAGTCTTTGCCTCATTCCCCATCCAGAGAAAACATGACACTGCTACAAGTGGTACCAAATACATCCAGAACATACGATTTTCACTTTTCTTTCATCTCTGCTCCACCTGTGAATGCTGCAGGCATGTTGGTGGCAATATCGAGGTTATACCTGCTGAATAATTCCCAACAGTGGGGATACCACTATTCTAATCCCAAATGACAAAGGGGAGAGGGGAAAAACCTCTTCCTTGAAGTGCAGATATCAAAGGTAAACAGCTACCATTTGGGCATGTCAGCAGGTATATCCTCAAGTATCACAGGGCAGCATGCTCCTGGCAAATTAGATAGTGGGTGGAGGTTTGCTGAACACGTATCCCCAAATAGCTTTGCTATTTCAGGGGTGTGACAGCCAGTGCTCCAAATGAAACCCTTGGAAGGCAAGATACAGTGCAGATCTTTCACGGAACTGCTTTGTATTTTAGGGAAAAAGATGACTGACCCCAAAAATGATTTGAATAGAATATTTTCCAGTTCCTAATTTCTTTTATTTTTGTAGCTGTATGTGCTCCCCAAGATGCTACAATATTTAGGGTTTTCTTTTTTCTTCTTTTTTACTGCATAGCAAAAACTCATGTACATGCAACCTACTAAGCTCACAACTTCTCTATTATACCCAAGAAATCAAGAAAGACCTTCTATTATTCCAATGTTTTCAATAAATATTTATGGAAGGTCCTGATCTTTGACAAGCATGGGGCTAAAAATAGTTTTGATCCCAAGCACAGAAAAAGGGAGGATCAAACTGAAATCTCCCATAGAAGAGGGAAAAAATCCAACAGAAGGATAATAATTCCTTTTAAAGAATCTTTCTAATGAGAAAGTAAATGAGATGCCAGTCAGAGACTGGCAACACAATACTACTTACTATGTTAGCTCAGAAATAAAACTCCTACATATCATATGCAAAATTAACAATTGCAGATATTTATTAGAAAATATGTATTTGTTTGTATTAGATAATTTTTTCCTGTTCTGCTCCCCTTTGTACCACATTGTCTTGTACTGCAGCATACTGAGGGGAGTCTGTCTTCCTCTACTCACATAAAACACCTAGTATATTTGCATAGTGACTGAAATAAAGTTAATAAATAATACTAGATCACTGGCTTGCCATTTTTCAGAAGTCCACCTGTTGGATTACTGATATGTAGCAGCAGAAAGATTACAGCATACCTAGAGAAAACACTATGGGTAAAACAGGGAAAATGAAAGGGAAAGATATGGTCCTAATGATGATGCAAAGCAAAGGAAATAAGGTAGAGTTAATTAGAATGCAGAACTGAATTAGGAGTGGCAGAATATGAAAAGGGACAAACAATCGAAATACAGCTGATGGGAATATTATGCAGCAGTCAAGCCTCAAAGTTGGATGGATAACGACCTCAACAGGCAGAGAAGATGGGCTGCTCTAAAGAAACTAAGGAGGAATTTCTGGGGAAGATCCCTCTCAGCTTTGATGAAAGGGTTGTGAAGGTTTTAATGGCCTTGATTTAATCTATTTTCTGCTGCAGACAAAGCATGTCTTTCAGGGAACCACCTTGACTACCATGCAGATGGCCTCATTTCCATTACTAAGACATTACATAAGGCAGGCACTCCAGTAATAGAGATTACATAAAATATACAAAAAGTGATATAAACTCACAAGCCAGTCTTCCAGGATGCTTATATTTTTGTCTCATTAATGTGAAGACAGTTGTGGTTTTATAGTGTATAGATCCAAACCATAAGCATTTGCAGTAAGTGATCACAAAAAGTCCTTCTCTCATATTCTGCCATTTGGGATTTGGGGGAATTACTTGGAAAAAGGAGACAGACATCTCAGGTTCACAGATGTAATCTAAATATAACAGAACTCTTCCATTTTATAACAAAAGGGTGTCTTGGCAAAGGCAAACTTTTAGATGTTTACTTCTAAAATCAAGTAATGTTCTTGATCTGAAAAAAATCCCAAACTAGGTATATAACATCTGGTTCATGTAATTCTGTGACATACTTAGCATCATCACTATTACACTACTTATCTAAATTTCTCCTTTCCCATTTTTTCTCTTCTCGCTACAGTAAATGATTTCAATCCTATTGTGCCCATACCTGTGTTTATTTTGACTATCTACTTTGATTCCTTGAAAACATATACTGTAAAATACCTGCCATAAATTCAAAAGATTTCAGATAGCAAAAGCAACTTACCACTAGGATTGCGCTCTGTATGACAGAAAGAGAAGCTATTGCTATTTTTTTATAATGATGTAACACTAAACTTACTTAGAAAATATTATTAATGATTTGCGCTCTCTAGACTAAAGGGAACTCTGAAAGGCTCCCTCTGGAATGCGGAGACATGATTTCAACCACCAGAGGGAGTCAATCTGGTTTTTCAGGTCAACTAAAAAATTAGGCTGAACAGAAAAAGCACTGAGAAGGGAAGAAATCACTAACAAATAACGTAGTTTATATCCAGATACCAAACAGAATGAAAACAAAGTATAATTTGGATTCTGTTCATTGAGATAAGAAAATCACCTTTTTTGCTCTAAGTGTTCATTAACAAAATTTCTATTATATTCTTTTCCTGTATGATTCAGATTAGTAAGATCTTAAGGAATCAAAAATTAATAATTGACATAATCAGTATGATGTTCATATTTCTGTCGAACTTACTACTCTTTCTTTATTTGAGTTTTAAGTCACTACCATACTCATAAATCTGTTTCAAACATATTCTGGCTTAACTCAGAACTGTAGCAGGTTTTCTTCAGTTTATTTATGATTTAGTCACCTTAATCAGCAAGTAGAGTTATGGACTTATGATGATGAGTGTAGGAAAGAAACTGACATTTCTACTCATTTTGCCAAACTTGTCTTTCGAAAAGCAAACTATAGGAATTATAAAGATGATGGCAACTTTCTCAGTACATTAGCTGAAGATATTTTCCAGGAGTGTTATTCTAAATAAATACAAAAAAATGGTTCTGCATTCTGTAATATTCCAGAAACTAATGAAATGAAACATTTATAAGAAATTAATCTGTTATGTCAAAAGAAACAACAGCCATAGAAAAATTCTACACAATTCTGGTGCCACTTAGCAAGCAGAATTCAGAAAACTGGAAATCCAAAAGTTATTACCCATTTTTGCTTTTCCGCATTTCAGTAGGTCCATTTCTTACTAGATTGTTTCTCTCTTCATCTCATCTGACACGCTGAAAGTCAGTCAAGCCAGTGGGCATTTCTTCAGTCTCAAATGAGAGATTCTTTCTCAAGCAAGCTTTTCCAGAAATTTAATTTCCTATTAAGAGGTCTACAAAAATAAGTTGGAACTCTTCTCAAATTTCAAACTCAAGTTTTAGAAATCTGCAGATCAGGCCTGGAACCTGCAAACTAGACTGATTGCTTGACTGGAGTCAAGCACTCAAAATTACTCTTCAAGAAACTCTTTGGGTCCTTTGAGAATCTCAGCCTAATCATTTAAATAAACCCTAGTCATATTGAAATCCCCACCCCCACTTAACACATTCATCATTCAGAGTAGAAGTTCCCTATCATCAGACCTAAGATGAACAATTCTTAGCACACTGCAATAAGAAGCACATTTAGTCCTGTTGACTGAGCTTTTGAACCTGTCTGGAAATGTCATCACAAACTAAAATTCTGCAATACAAGAGGCAACATGAAAGAAAGTACTCAGTTTCTGCACTTTAAGCACAAATTTTGTGATAATGCTATCAAAGAGATAGCATTAACAATATGTTATGGAATTACTGCATCAGGCATTGCGTATTAAGGACTGGGAGAAGAACGCAGTGCAACTAATTTAAGGTTTACCATGGAAAGGCTGTAATATTGGTTTTAAGGTAACGCACTGAGAGAGCTTGGTACCATACAGAAATCACTGATATGTTTGCTTTAATAAGAGACAAACTAGAATATAGCCTGAAACCCCCTCATCAATGCATTGCAGAAGGCTGGATGCTAAGATTTTCAACAGATCATCTTAGTTGCAGCATCAGCATCCATTAATGGGTTCTTCTGTTCAGTATCATTTGTTTTCTTTCTCAGAAATTTAAACATTCTTCCTGACTGAAGTAATCTGACTAATTTTGAGTTTTCCTCTTTCTTACTCAAAGGATTTCAATAGCTACCAGGAAGTGATTTTCAATAGTTTTAGTTTATTGAAAATATTATAATGAAGCATATTAAAACAATTAACAAAATGCAAATGTGTCCAGAAAGTATAGCTTCCCTTTCTATGGCTTTTTATATTTATGCCATGCACATTTATATTTCTTAGAGTTATGCTGCTAAGAAACAGTAATTTATTTTGGCTAATGAGGTTATTTACACTAATTTTTAGATATGCTTACATTTGGTTTTCTTCCCTTAATTAGGATCTGATAGTGAATACCTGAACTGGAATTTCTACACTGTTATGGATTTCCCTGTAGCCAACCCTGGCCCAGCACCCTCTCAGCTGACTGTAAAGTTTAATTAATGAAATGAATGCTGAGACCATGGTAGTATATCCATAAAGCATGTATCATGGAATGTCTTAGGAACTGAAGGTGATGAATATACCACAAGAAGCTGACCTCCCCCTACTCACCAACGTAAAACACAATTTCCTAGAACTACCACAAAATCTACACAACCACTAGCTACTTATCATTGTGGACAGAAGCACTCTGTAGAAAATACAGGAGTAGTAGGGTCTGGACATAGCATAAATATGGAGAGAATGACCAAGAGTCAGTCTACCCAAACGAAAGGAGGTCTGGAACTACAGACAATAAAGATGTCATTGATTTCCCTCATTCCAAGTATGTGAATACTATTCTGTCAGTTGAGAGCTATGCACCTGATGAAACACCACAAGGAAAGCTGATATCCAATACTATTACCTTTCACTTTCTCCACAACTCAGAGTCCCAAAGTGACAAACTGACTAGCTTTTGGTTCAGAAAGAGTTTGCTTACACAACCATAAAATTCCATTTCATTTCCAATCACACCTACATCTGCCAGAGTCAAAAATAAAAATAAAATTGATAGTCAACACACATGCAAAAGGGCTTCTCAAGGATTTACCTTAAATGACTTTTGAATACCGGTAAAGTGAATGGCTCAACTTATGATCTTTCTTAAAAAATGGGAAATAACCAAATTTCCACTAACTCCTCTTAATTCATCCATTTCCAGAACTTGCACCATCTTTTATGGAGCTTGCTTCACCTCATATTAGAGGACATTCTGACAAAGAGGAGACTAGTTGCAGACTGGGATGAAGTTGCTGAGATCTACCCTCTAATTACAAGGAGGCTGACTTCAGACAGTGTCATGCTATATTTATCACCCACCTCTAAAAATGTATGGAAATCAAATGCCATAAAGCTGCATAACTCAGGGTCACAAGGCTGAACAACTGTAGATCCTGCACTCCTTGGAACAAGGAGACCAAGGATTCTTTTAGTCAACAATGACATCTATATAGCCGTATGCCATATATAATACAATTTTGTGCAAATACGTTTATACTGACAGCATGTTATTGTGGCATATTGTGAATCTTGCCAGTGCTGCTTGGTGGAATCATCCTTTCTGTTGACAAGGGCAAACTATTACAACGAATAGTTAACAGGAAAATCATTAGAAATCATTTGAAATCCCTTTTTTTGAACCATCTGCCACCCACTTGAAATATAGCTTATAGAAAAGTGTAATTTTTGACTGGAAATTATGTCTGGCAACAGGATATTCAGTACACCAGCCAAAGGACACAACATACATATCCAGGTACACAGTTTAATACCACAATAAACTAAATTAAAAAAAGACCAATAAACTTTTTTCCTTCTGCCATTCAAACCCTCAATAAAACCCACTGAAACAGCAGCTTATGACTTTGATCCAATGATGGCCATTCACAACCATCTGAAGACACACAAAAAATCTTGCCAATCACTCAGAAATCTGGCTAAAGGCCCCAAACATCCAGAACTGAGTGAAAATCCTGCAGCTCAATACAGAGTTATCTGTTACAGTCCAAATGTCCTAAGAAAGCACCTGTGTGCAAACTACACAAAAGATCTTCAGAATTCAGTCAGTTCATGAAAAATGGTTGCCCACATGGAACTACTCCAGAGCATGGCAGGTAGAGAAACTAGCGCTCACTTCAATTATTTCTGAGATCTTACAGTGACATTAATCCTCTTCAGAGCTATCTTCGGCCTTTCCAGTGTGGACCTGCTGATCATCTTTCCCTCAAATGAAAGAGGGAGACTAGATGGAAAATTACCCACTAAACTTTCCAAGCATTTAAATAAAGCCCTCTGCTGAGACCTTACAGGGCATGTTTTCCCCATGTGTGTGTTCAGTTCCACGTGTTTCCGAGTTCAAAACACGGCTACAGCAATGAGATTATCCTGATAATGCCAGGCAGGCTCACATGACACAAGCTTCAATGCAGTGCCCACCCAGGCTTAAAACGCTGCTGGCTTTTCCAGTTTTGATATCAAGCTTGTAGATACACTCAAATAGCTACCTTCTGCAACCTCCCATCTGCAGAAACTGCCATCACAAATTTCCCCATTACCATTATTACAAAGAGAGAGAAAAAGTAACTTACTTGTAAAGCAAAAGCCATTCTGACCTGAGAAGTATGTCTTTTTCTCAAATAAACGTTACTCAGTTCTAAGAATTTGCACAATTCACTTCCTTTGCTCTTCCTTGACAATGTCTATTTAGAAGAGATCTATTTATTCCTCAGCACATTTCACAGTTCCTGTTTCTAAATGAGAACCATATTAACAAAGGGTAGAAAGATACAAACATGTCTCAAGAAAGCAAGACTGCTTTCTATAATGTATGTACAGTGTTGTTTCCAGAGGGGGAAAAAAAACCCCAAAACCTTCAAAGACAGGCATCAATGCCATTAGCCTTTCAAGACCTACTGATCCTACCATGAACTTGCTGAAAAGGAGAGAAGAAAGTATAAAGGTGTTTCAGATAAAATGAGTAACTGAACATAACTGTATTACAGTATAAACAGTTTCCAATTTACCGTTCATAAATAAATGTCAAAACTGACCTTCTTCCAAGAAACAGATCTGCAACTATTTCATGATAGATGATTGCCCATTCACCTATTATTGTCACATTGGATTACAAGCACTTCTTCCTTCCTGTAATACAGTGGACTCCATGTTAAAGTAATTTCAAGATGATATATTGTACTTTTCAAAAAAATCCAGCAGAGTAAAGGGAACCCACTTCCCACAAATTCACTCCGTGCATAGTTATTACTCTCATCTCATTACTTTTCTGCTCAAACTAAACCACCTATGTCCTATTTCATACTGCAATACTTTCAGCAAAAAAAAAGTTCAAATACTTATAAACCTTCTGAAAGAATACAAGGGACCACAGCACAGACAGCAAAAAGAGCAAAGGAACTATGGCAAAACCCCTTCCAAACAACCATATTTAAGGAGATTATGTAGTGAAACTCAGCTTTTTGTGTGTGTTTTGTACAGATACTGTGTATTTCAATCCCTTCCCATGCTTTTCATAAGCTCTTTGCCACCATCTCCAGATACTACTCTTGACTATGCAACATTCACTGGTACCTCCTCCCACTGTGAAACTTTACTGGTAAGGTCATCGAACCAGTGGTATATGTTGGCATGGGCACGCAGAGCTGTTTTCATCCCTTCCCTGCGGTTTCCTTTTCCACAGTAGGCTACCCAGTATTCCAAGGCACCGTCTGAATCAGTATAAACTTTCTGCTAAATGACTGCGGTTCCAGTCCTCAGCCCGACCTTGGGCACCAGGGACTGACCACAGTCTCTTGAGTACAGAAGGATCAACATGCTACTGGAATTGCTGAGTAAAATGATTAATGCATTGAAATACCTGTATTTGCTAGCACAGTATGTTCTTAACTGTTTTCTTGGGCTTTTTGGAATGTCAAGCATCACCATAAAAGAATAGAATAAAAACACAAACTCATGAAGGTTTCTTCTCAAAACACTTTTTTAGCTGTAACATAAACTCCACCACATCTCTGTGTGCCATTTAAATTAGTAATCTACTTGAAAGTAATATTATTTGAAAAGTATCCTTAAAAGCAAAATTATTGAAATTTCATTATATTTATATTTTTATAAATCTACATATGTTTATATTCATGTTAATTTTAATATTTTTCATTTTATTTTATTATTAGAACATGCTACAAACAATCCAGTTGAAAGCTGCAGAAGCACTGGGGTCTGCTATCATAAAACAATCAAGCAAAAAAGGAAGAGCAACTAAAAAAAAAGTAACAGCAACTTTATTTGAAGTTTACATTTGAACTTTATATACATATAAAGGGAGCTGGATTAAGAAACGGACACTGTAAGGCTATGAAAAACAGAGAACCATTTGATCATACTAGAATAGAATATTTCTTCTTACATAATGTTCCAGTTAATGGTTAGTATGGAAAGTTAGAGACAAATGGCTCAAGTATAACCATTATTCTTAAATCTGAGAAGAGCTTAAAATTACACCTTGGGGAGCTAAGCTGCTTCATGCTACGCGTAAGCTGCACATCTCTCCCAGCAGTTCTCAACAAGCAGGGTGCAGACCATAACAGATCTGCTGTCATAATCCTCACCCCGGAGAAAAGGAGGAGCTCCCTGGTCTTGTTTTACAAAAGGAGGTGAGACACAGGCTGAAGACACTCTTGAGTATGTGTGTTATAAGTCTTAACGACAGTCACATGAAATACAACCAGTGATAGCCCTGATTGCCTTAAACCAATATGTATTATCAGAGCCCCTAAGAAGTGAGTGTGAGTGCTGTGAAACAAGCAGGAGATGTGTAAGCAGCAAGCGCAAGGAATTATTTCTTCAGGGATGAATATGAATCCTACATCCCACACTTAGCTAGTAGAACATAATCCTGTATTTAATACAATTAAGCCAATTAACACCATATGAACACTATTTTAAAACTCGTCAAGTTGGGTAGCCTAGTGCCTTGGGAACAGCCTTCATTCAGCAATGATAAAACCGCTCTTACATTAAGCAGAACTCTTACAGCACAGGAGCACCACTTGAGATCAAAAAATAGCCCATGATAACTGATATTGACAACTCCCAGTAGCAACCTCCCAGTCATTTCAGTGACTGTTCTTGCAGCCTGTGAAAGACAGAGCCACCAATATGAAGCTAATAGTCTTTAGCTAGTTTCAATCTAAGTAAAGAAAACCATCTGGCAAGAAATCTCAGCCAGCCAGCCACAGGGCTGTGAAACTGCTTTGATGAAGCTGGCTGCCACTGGGGTTGCATACTAGGGGCAATGGGGTGAGGAGGGGGTCTGCACTCCTAGACAAAGCTCTGCTCCCCCACCAACACACTGATTTTTCCTGTTGTACCTTCTCTTCCGCCATTCCCTGCTGGATGAGTCGGCACAGTATGGAGCAGGAACAGTCAGGTAAGGACAGAGCAGTGGAAGTCATGCTGTTGGTCTTTCTAAGACTCTGGTTGGGGTCCTCTCTCAGTACTTTCCTGCTTACAGCTAGCTTCATGGCACCAGCACACATGGTGAAACAGGAATAACAAATAATTTCTTCCTTCGTGATCCATAAGGAGCACATAGTAGAAGTGGTTCCCATAAGTGAGCTGGAGAAGAAGGGATAGAGCATGAGAACTTCCCAGAATTTATTAAGACAGGGTAATGCAAAAGGACTACAAACTGCTCGTGTAAGGCTGATGACTCTAATGAACCACTGTATTATGGTAGACTTTGAAGTCTGGGTAAACTGGACCGAAATAATCCATGTCTGCCAACTGTTTATCTATACTGATGTGCCAGTTGCCACTGTCCTTCTGATGTCATGGTTATACATCTTAACAGTGAGTTTAAAGTCTTCAGCCTAAAAATGTAAATACTGAGCACAAGTTAATACTGATTGCTTTCACTTGAAATTCCTACAGATTTTGCTCACATCTTTTGGCTAACTTCAGCTGGCTGTTAACCCTTACCAGAGTACTCACCAGTACAACACTTCTCTTAGCCCAACAGTCATTTCACACTATTTTGCTGATCTATGATTCTACTGTGAGAAGCATATTTTTATAAAGCAGATCATTTCTTCAGAGAGAAAAGCTTAAATGGGTGAAAACGGACTGAGGGAAGTCATGTGCTTAACCCCATCTCATGTAAAAATGGGGTGAGTCTTCAGTCAAACTGATGTACAAAGATCTGCAAGTTTTTATTGTATTTATGAAGATAAAAGGCGTTTGAAAGAAAATCTGTGCCTTTCATATTAGTTCCTAACCTTTCTCCTGCTCCCTTTGACCCATGCTCTCAGCATAGTCCTGCTTAGAGTCAGTTTACCAATACTTTCCAGGCTATGGCAGTCCCCTAAAAGTAATGTTACTTGGCATGTTCAGAAAAGGGGGACTGGTGCATACCACACTGCCGAGCTGGAGCTTCTTTTCCTCTCTCCTTCTCTCTGCAGGGACAGAGCAGAGCAATGACAGTGACAAATCTACTGGCAGATGCCATATTTATTCACACTGAGAATGCAACTTCCCTCACATGGACATTCTGCAAACTCTCTTATCTGGACATATATTTGTGCACATACATGCTAAAACCTGATTGATAATACTGGACATTTCCCTGCTGCTACATCTTAATATTTGGATTCATAAATAAGAATTTGAAAACAATCTTATGAAATGTCTCTCTGGGTTTCAAACTGTACCTTTCAATTACCAGTTTAACCTATTAATGTGATACCTCAGCAGTTTTTGTGACCACTGCATAACCCTTTAGTCATAAATGCTACAGTGCAAGTGTTATATATATGAAAGTCTTCTCTAATGCCAGTTTCCCTTCTGAAAACCACAGTATGATTTGCTTTTGAGATCATATTAATTAATCCCTCATTGGATTAAACTGCTATGGTTTGTCATTTGTTATGCTGTTAGCAAACAGCTGGGTCTTACTAACTTCAGTGTAGTTTGTGTGCAACTTAATATCATCTCCATTACGAAATCTCCTTTTAAAGCTTAAAAAATGGTCTGTAATCTGAACGTCCTGTTGCATGGCATGTTTAATTTATAAGCACTTTCATCTGTAGACAGAATTTTCCCACCACATTTTTGGTTGCAGTTTTGATGGCAAACTACAGATAACAGAGCAGTCAGCTCTACTGTGAAAGTAAAGATACAGAGCAGATATCATTTGCTCAGACAGGTATGCAAAAGGCTGTAGAAGCTATGTAAAATTCAGAGCACAACAGCTCTTTGTGGATAAATGATGAAAGATAATGATTTCTTCTAGTGAGTAGTAAGTATGCACAACAAATAGCTGTACCACTGTTCATTTTAAGAATATACTACAAAATGGGGTGAGCTACACGGCTGTTATCTGCACTTCTGTTACTGATCATTTCAGTGGTGTTTCTATAAATATTGCACATAAGCAGCTATAAAGACAAAGATTTAAAAACAGGTCATAGGCATTAGGAGTAGATTATACTGTACAGGTGGGAAACAACGATTTCTGGCACAAGTACAGATTATGTCTGTGTTCAACATGTGGGAAGTCTCCATCAGTACAAATCAGCTGCCACCAGCGCTGAATGAGCTCATGTCATTGCAGAGCACAGCATGAATCTTTGACACAGCTCTATTGCCTTCTGTGAGATATTTCTGTATCTCAAGGGAGTAAAAAGTCAGAAAACAGAGACATTTTTAATGTGGGTTGTGTGAATAGTCCTGTGATGTGTGCCTATAATAAAATAAGATTGCATATTCCTGATTGCTACTGGTACTGGGTGAAAGACTACAGAGAATTACACGGAAAAGAGAGACTTGCCATTCCTAGAAAACACGATCACAGCTAGGGCAATTCAGGTATACAATGCCTCTAAGGCTAATTTCCCCAGGGTAACCTTGTTTATGAACAGCAAAGAGCACAGTATGGTTGGGTGCTCTTGAGAACCCTAACTGCACATCTTTTCCTCATCTATCTGGAATCAGATGCATCCAGATAGCTTATGGCCACCTCACTATCCACCAGAGAATCCTAACTGCTTTCCTGAAAGGCACAAAATAACTTAAATAAAATCTTACTGTCTTATAAAGTTCAGTATATTTATTATCATGGAAAATATGACATATATCAAACCCTTGCTTCTCTCAGTCATATAGTTTCGAAAATAGCAGCTTTTCCTTTGCAGCTAGCAACTTACTCCTCATTCCTTCTGCTTTTGCTTTCTGTCCTGCCCATATGGCAGAAAGAAAGAGAGAAGAGTGGAAAACCTGTCCAAACAGCACTTGCCACCATTGTAGTATGTCCAGTATGAGCATCCATAGACAGATTTACAGAGGAGAAACTGAAGCTCAAATTAGGACGCAAAGTATAACATAACTGAATTCCCCTCTGTTTTTTGTCAGGAGGAAAATACAGAGAGAATATGCAGAACATAAATAAATTAGTGTTTTGTGGAAAACTAAATCTTGCACTAACTTCTAATTTACTGCCCAAATTGTTAACAAACAGTTGAAATCAGTTCAAGATTCATTGCTATACCTAAAGATTCATGCGGATTCATAGAAACGTCCCCATCAGACACACCTCTTAAAGGAGTAAAAAGATTCCCCACATGGTTTTCAGTCACTGGCCAGGATGACACAGCCATGTTCTTTGGCAGGAAACCATGCAGTGGAATGCAGAAACCATAAAGATTACCACAAATCAATTGCCAGTTGAAAACTGTTGCAGAGACAATCTATTCCTTCAAAAATGTTTGTTCATTCACACAGAATCCCACTGATGTGCTTTAAAAGCCTCTTCCTCAACAGAATTCTTAGACTTCTATAATAATTCCATTTAATGCAGTATATTGGCTTTTTTGGCTATTGCCACTAAGTACTCAACTCTGCTAATCGTCTTAAAGTTTTATTTCATAAGAAGTGAACCGGTCTACAGAATTTAAGAGAAACTGTTAATCAACTGCATAGATGTATATTTAAATAGAATACATGATCAAATTAGATTTTAAATTGTCATGAACTTCAAGTAGACACTCAAGAATAGGAAAAAGTAGTTTAACAGCTGTTAGTCTACCTCACACATTGAATCAGAAATGCTAGTTTTTTCCAAAGGGCTTTTACCTCCCAGCTCTCCACCACATTCTCTGTGCTCAGCTTTTAATTCTCGGTTCCTAGCTGTCAACACAAGCTCAGCATTCCAGTTTATCCTCTCAGGTTTTTCTCTTTCCTACTCAGGGAAAGCAGGAAGAGTAACTGAGCACAGGAATGACAGATGTCCTTTTGGTACTTGAATCCAGGTTCAGATTCAGCCTATGGCAGCCAAGAACTAAAACAGCTGAGCTTTGAAATGGAGCACATTCACTGCAGATGAAATCTTCAGGTTATTTACACAGTTCTACAACTTTTCTCGCACAGAAACTGTGGTCTTCCCAAAGGCTTTATATTGGC
The DNA here is from genome assembly GCF_031877795.1 of Strix aluco. NCBI lineage: Eukaryota > Metazoa > Chordata > Aves > Strigiformes > Strigidae > Strix > Strix aluco. The sequence goes on along the minus strand of NC_133931.1, from coordinate 137,241,335 downwards.
CCGATGTTTACAAAAATAAGTAAATAAAATGCATTTTTCTAGTATGACAGTATTTTCCCCTGCCATGACAAGTTCCAAAACTTTTGCTCCTGAATATGTACACACCACAGACTCTTAAAGATCAGCAGAAAATATAATGTGAGCCACAGCAGCAAAGCAGGTAAGGTGACTTGTGACAGGCACAAGACTTGCTGGGCATGCCTTGTTGCAAGCTTATCGTGCCTGTAGTTGAGTAGCTGTAAAGCAGTCATTCAGGATCAGGAACCCAATGCCCGTGAGACTACATGCAAAACCCCACTGACTGTCAATGACCAAGTAGGCCTGACATTAGAATTTGTGTTGCCTTTTTTTTTTTGTTTTTGTTATGTATGCCTGAAATTTATCAGAAACTCAAATAAAACTCATCATCTTTGAAAAGCTAACTCACCCTCAAAAACTTCAGCTGGAAAGAAAAATATCTGGTAAGATCTACCATTACGTCTTGTGTCTACAGGCAAAGCAGCACAGGTCACACATCTGTGAACACTGAATTTAGAAATTTGTGGGGAAATTCTGACTACACTGAAGTGATTAAATCTTACATGTACTTCAGTAAGGATGAATTTCAGACACACTTTTAAGAACTCAATAATTTTTCAGATTTATCTTGTTATCCATGGCCCCCTCTTCTGATTGAAGTCAATTACCAAACTTTCCTTAACTGCTACTTTAACAGTCAAATGGAGGAATAATTTCAAAGTTCAGGGTGGAAGGTGATTTGCTACTGAGAACTCCATGAGCTATGAGTAATTACTTCATACAATTACAAGTCTTAAAATTTCCAGTGCACTTACATGTATTGAAGCAGAATATAAATAAGACTATCTTTTTTTATCTTCTTATTTTTTTAAATACACAGGACATTTTAAATTTTTTTTTTATTTTTTTGGTTTCCTGAACTAAAAGAAAAAAAGGTAAAATGTTAAAGCCCTGGAAAACCCTTATAGGTTTGTTTATTCTCGCGTGCCAATGTAATATCACCAGCCTCTAGTAGCTGCTTATCATAATTTATTTAGCTCCATGCTCATCTTTGGTTTGTACTATTCCTGAATGGTGGGAGTGAGCTACTCTAAATAAGTCTTTAACTAAGCAGATGATCTGAAACCAAGGAACAGAGTACAAGAACTTGGAAGGCTCAGAATAACTGAGCAGAGAATGTAATTCAGATGCCACAGAGATTTCAGTTTGGCAAGAATGCAGTTTACGAAACTCACACTTCACTGAATTCAGTGAAATCCCTTCACTGGGGGAAATTAATTTCATAGTAGGATTAGATGAGAAAACCCAAGAAGTATATTTGACATTTTTTTCAGAATTTGGTAATTTTTACATGGAGGTAGATGAGCAAATCAGATGAAAATCTGATTTGCATGATTCCTGAAAGTGTCTTGAAATGTACATTAATATATTCCTTTGGGCAAGTGTTTGACATTGGTTAAAAAAAAATAATAATTCCTGTGTGATACAGAGAGACACAATCCAATATGTTTAAAATCTCAATGTATATTCTCCCTTATTATTATAATTTATTTTGGAACTGATTTAGAATGTAATTAAATCCTCCAAAGATCCTCAGCTGAAAAACTAAGATTTTTTTCCTACAGCAAACATTAACACTAAAAAAAATAGAGGAGATGGGTTCTATTATTAACACAATTGAAGCAATGCTGCTCTTAAGAAACATTTATAGGATCTCTGTGGATGTAACAGTGGATACCTGGCATTAAGTTACGAAATCTTCTCACACGCAATCTTGTTTCTAAGAATGAAATGTTTGGCAATGTATGATGCCAAAGTTCTCATTTTTCTAGTGAGAATTTAGCTGGCATGTATCTTTGGCATTAGCTTCTATGAGATGAAACTTGAAAGTTCGCAACATCAGTGCTTTTCATCACAAGATATTGATAGTAAGAGGCTGCATTTTCAGCAGATATGGGTAATCCCTTCCTCTTCCTATTGAAGGAGAAAGTCCTGCACTTTTGAAAACCAGAGATCTAGTGAAAAACAGAATTTTGGGATAAGTCCTTTACTCTTCAATCCAGTAAAATCCACTGAAGATTACTGTTTTATTTGGAATAAGTAAGTATCTTCTACAGGCAAAATTTATATGGGGGAGTTTCCCTACCAAGGAGACACACAATGTTAGTTTCCCTTTGTGATACTATGATTGGAATATACTCTCAAAATTTGTCCTGAGCAAAATTATTTTAAATGTAGTCATATTAAACTGTTTTAACAGAAATTCTAAGTGGTTTACCTTTCCTGATAGAGATTTAATTTGATCTTGGCTCATTCTTACCTGGAGTGAAACCCTACCTTACTCAGTTACTAAACACACGGAAAATTTACTGCATATTTACCATGTGTCTGAACTAATGACATCAGTGAATATCTAGCTGCCTAGAGCCAGATGATGGGGTAGCTCCACAGACTGAAATGGAAACTTGGCCAATCTGTGCCACCTTTAATTTTTTGTTAGATAAAGCAATACAAACTGGACTCCACAATCCCTCTGCTTTCCAGTGCTATTAAAAGGATTGTGAAAACACTAGTGCTGGTGCATGATTTCCTAACAGTATGAAACAAATTCAAAGCTTGAATGCTACAGTCCTCTTTTTCACTTTGACTACCTGCCATCCTTTCCTGTGCTTTCTGAATCAAGAGTTCTTCTTGTTCTTTGGACCTTCTGGGGTATAGTAACCAAGGAAAATAAATCTCTGTCTTTCATATCTACATTTACCACAAGCAAACACCTTTAAATCATGAAAAATTAGTTCTGCTGTGTTCTTAAGAAAGGTATATGAGAGTCCAATACCAATATACTTAGTATACTAAGTATTAATGCCACTTGAAGCCAAGGAATCTTGTTTCAATTTTCATATCCCTGATATGAAAAGGGATGGAGTCCCCCAGAGTCTCAAATTTGTAGATGCTTTCAAGGGGATTTTGAAAAGTCACTTCAAGACAAATCCAGCCACAGTGGGAAAGGTGGTTCCACTGGTTCTCTGTGCATATCATCTATGCTTTCTGAGTAGGATACTTCATTAAGTCTCCTCACAACTACTGCCTATGGGGAATAAATAACTGTGCACGTAGACGGGATTGCTAAAATGGAGGTTGTGTAAATAATGTGGCTGGGATGATGATGACATCCTTTCAATCTCATGGAAGCATATCCCAGCCATTTCATTCTTCAGGAACTTGGCCTTGTAAGGTACCTCATCCTGAGATGATCAAATCCAGTGCATAAAGAAATGTAGTGAAGTTTCACACTCCTGATGATTCTACATGTTCTAATAATGACAAAATATACCAGCTACTCTTTTCATTCATTTTCCTTTTTTTTTAATGGAGAGCTCAACTGTTACTTCACTCCACTGTTGCATTACAGCTTGAAAACTTATGCTAATTGAGAGAGCCAAGGAACATGATATTCCCCGTGCTCTCTGCCAGCATCCCTGTAAAGAAGTCCAGCTGAGTCAGTCTGCAGAAGGTAAGTAGTAAGTTAATCACCATGCCCATTCAATTCTTTTATGTCAATTATTTTTATGCCAAATTCTTTTGTATCAATTTTTTTAATTGCCAACTGCAGGTTCTGGATTTTCTTTCAAGGACTTGAAAAGTAATTTCACAGAGATCAATAATAAGGACAATGTATTTTGATTGGCAACAACAACCAGGTTAAATTCAAACTGGTGCTCTAGAGATAAAGATCTCAAGATTACCTACCAATTCCCTGAGCTAACCATGCATTCCTCTAAAATGAACTTGCTAATTCTGCCTAAAACTCATTTGCATTGCTCACTTTTCCACTGTTTTCAGCAGAGTGCTTTACATTATGAGCAACCTCTTCTACAGAAATCCTTCCTGGATTAAAAAGGATCTATTCTTATTGACTAGACAGCACACCTGTATAAATTCAATCCATGTCTTTACATTAGCTATGATCTTAAACTGCTGACTGGCAGAGATCCCATTGCTTTCCTTTGAAAGTGCTATATGCAGGGTACCTCTTTAAGTTCTATTTAGCCTCCTTTCTTTTAAGCTATGTAGGCTGTTCATATCCTTTGTACTACAAATAGAACAGATATAGTTAATTGAAGGCATCCCTGCTGCTGAATTTAGCCTGCTAGTCTGGTAGTCTGAAACTTCAGAGGAAGTTCCTATAACACAGAATGAAAGACTACTTTAATTTCCTCTGACCCCGTTACAGACCAAAACTTTTTGATAGAAAGGATTTTTTTGATACAATAGGAAGAAGCAGTTTTACCCTTCCAGCAATATGCTTCTAGTGCTCACATAGAGCAGAAGCTTTGTATCTTACTGGTATACAAACACCAGCATACAGGAATCTTATCAGGATACAAAAAACTAGTAGGTAAAGTTTGATTCTCCAAAGTGAGATTTTTAACTCACTCGCAGCATCATAGGGAAAATATATGAGAATTTGGGGAAGGTTTTAAAAACATTTAGTCCCTTAAGAAAGGCCTTAGATGCCCAGTGCAGGTCTCAGCAGCCATTGGCCTTCCAAGTGCTTTTGAGAATCCTAAATTCCTTCTTGCACAAATTCCTTCATGCCTAAATAATTCTGAAATGTGGATCTTAAGTAATGGAGAAACTGCAGAGTTTAAGTGCTATTTTACCTCAATAAGATCAGCTGTCCACTTGCCTATACATCTAGAGGAGGAATTACTATAACCTTCAATTTCCATAGGGACTGTTAAAAGGTGGTATAGGTAGAGTTCTTCTCTGAGTGCTCAGATTACACTGGAAACATGCAAGCACAACCCTAGTTCTGAAACTGGAAAAATGTCAGTGGTTTCTTTGCTACTGCTTCATTTCGCTGTAATCATTGTTTACCAGATTGAACTACACTATCATATACAGTTTACTTTTTCCTGAGGAAACAGGAGTTAGTGAACCTGCTAGCATACATAATGATCAAATCACTTAAACACCTGCAGAAGCAGAAGAAATTTACCTTAACAAGATTGATACTACTTTTCTTGAAAAGTGTACTTTAATACTACTTTTAAGTACTTCAACACATTTTGAAGTAGGAGGGCATTCAGAAGACTGTGATTCTGATAACACTGTTTCCATTTTAAGCTCTACCCTATTTAGAATTTCCATTGCTGTAATGTTTTGCTCTTAAATAAGACTGAGTTTGGAGGTCTTGACCCCATTTTCTCAATTGCTTTTGCTAATTTAACAGAAAAGGTTTTGAGGTTGGGACTGGAAATACCTAGCTGGTTTATGATTCTGGATTATTTTCTTTTGCTCCTATCGTTTAATATGGCTGTGCTTCTGGAAATATTTTTTTTCCAGGTCATTAAACTGTAAATTGTAGTGGTGGCTTTCAGGAATTAGGGGCACGACGGGACAAATTATAATTGATCATGCTTCATTTAGAAATACACTTTCTCTGAATGACTATTAAATACTTACCACATAAATTTCCTAAGAATTATATCTACACAACATCTGTATGGGTGGGTCTGAGCAAAGTTGATGAGTTTGGGGCAATTTATTGAAACAGACCTCAAAAAGGTTTTATGCTAAACACTGCAGGGTCTTTTCCAATGCAAGCTTGTCTCTGCAGTGGCAAGTCGTGGAAATTTTTGAGAAGAGGGGAAAACCAAACACCTGCAGCACATCAGAAGCAAACAAGATCAGAGCAGTTCCCATACACTATACTCTTTTTCTGTTGGTTCCATACAAAGCTGGGTCCCGGTTCAAGGACTTAAAAAAAAAAGTGTCTAGTTAGCTACCTCAGTCCACTCAGCAATGTGCAGAGGAGGGGGCTCTAATTAAGGGCTCTAAAGCAAAGCCCTTAATTTCAGAAGAGATACATATATATTTCTGTGAGTTCTTTCTTTACGGATAACCAGATACATGTAGATGCATAATGCCTTGAATACAAGCTGGGGGCGCATTTGTTCTCTGTTGCCCTCCAGCACTGTGGTGTGAGCCTTGGGTGTCTCAGGCTAAGGGAAGCCAGTCCCAGAAACCCACCAAAGCAAAGCCAACCAAGACACTCCAGAAAATTTCCAACTGTACCGTGACACTGGGATGGGGTGGGGGTGGATATGTTTTCTTTTAATGAGGGCTAAATATTAGTCACATCTTTGCATGTTGTTCAACACTGCAGATAATGTTGATAAAACAGGATGATTGCTGCGCTAAAAGGACATTTATAGAAAAAATAGCACAGATGGGGTGAAATTATAAATATGTTGTCTGGACATCTGTGTCATTTATACAGAAAAACCTAAAATGAGTGATAATTATCCACATTTAGTGGAGCAAATGAGGAAAGCTTATTCACTGTGTAAATAATACTGTATGCTTTTGGCCCCCCTCCAGCAAAACTATATAGGCAACAAACCTTTAGGCTCACACTGGATACACTCTGATTCTTATATAGACACAAAGTAGCACTGGCTACTCGTTCGTAAGTTCAACATGCTAAATGACAAAGCCTTTAAATACCACTAATAATTTATAAAGATTTATCAAAATTATAGCATGCAAAAAGAAACCCCAGAGAAGAGCTGAAGGACCTTTAATAACATTAGCTAACCTAAACTGTCTTAATTCCAAATTATACATTGTTTTTCAGTTCACTAGTTGTGCTCTCAAATCTGCATTTTTTATGAGGATGGCCATGTTTTCTTCTAGTGTTATTTACTTTCCTAAAGTGTTTTCTGCTTCTGTAAAGTTACGTAATACTCAGAAGATGATGGAAAAACTTCCCTAGGACTTTTAAATTACTGTCTGTCATGCATTGGTTATGAATGTACAGTCAGTCACAAGCATTTTATTTATCCTTTAGGGTGATGTGTCCTTTGAGCACAATTGTTTATTTCAGAAATGGCAATAAGAAAAATGAGAGGTGGAGTCCATTTCAAACATAGCTCTCTCCCCCAAGACATCAGCTTTCCTATGGATTCAGTGTGGCATCCATTATATTTAAAATGGCTTGTGCTCCTCTAATGGGATTCCAGATGATTATTTTTGCCAAAAACAAAGGTTTTCTCTGTTCTTAAAATAATTAGGCCTGATTGCAAATCAAATTATCCAATTTCAAAGGCTTGCTTCCCTTTCTGAAATGCCCGTTACAGACAGACTACAGATGACTAAGTCTTGTGTCATCCTGTGGCTTTATTAGGAGAATGTTCTAAGTCCTTCACTTTCCCTGTAATCAGAACTATAATTTCTTCAGGTTATTTTAAGACCAAGCTACAGCTAAAGTAGGAAACTCAATTTTATTCTGAGCTCCAGACATGTCGACACAGCAAAGCAGGGCTCCAGTTTTATAGGCTATCTTCTTACAGAAAGCCTAACACTGGTATTAAATTCAAGTTCTCTACGAGATGCACCATGCTGACTACTATCAGATAGCTCTCTATTCGTGGAATGAAGAGTGGCACAAATGTTTGTTTTGATAATCTGTTTATAAGCTACCCTTGTAGAAACAATATAGGCTCAGTATGGCCACTGCCTTCTCTCTCCTCATTCATTTTTAAATGAGTAAGAAAAACAATCCCTGTACCCAACTAAAAGAAAAGAGATAAAGTAACAGCAGAGATATGCCCTCAAACTACCTAACAGCAAGCTCAGAGCATGTGTTTCCATTTAGCTCTTCAGCTTGTTAGAGGCATTTATTTCAGTAAAATTCCAGTAAGTTATAGAATCAATTCTACAGAGGCAGACTATTTACTCTTAATTCTGCTAAGACACTTAATCATGATGTAAGCTGTTACACTAATAGTATAAAGAAGGTGCAGTCATCCTTCACATCTACCTTTAAAATGTAAAAAAGGTCTAACAAAAGCTTTGAGAAGACATACGATGAACTTTAGAAAACTAACGTGTGATGAAATGTAAAAGCAAATTAGCAGCGACACTGCAGCCATGAGGTTTTCTTGAGGCTGTGGAAAAAATAGAACATGGTTAGTACTCCACTACTTTTCAACAGCCTAAAGTGGGCCTCACAGCTAAAATGTCATCTCACATTTGACTTTCTATTGCCAGGATATAACTTAATTAACTCTTTTTTGCCAGTTTGCTGGTCGTAACTCAATAGAATATCATTCCTGCTTTTCTTTAATGTCTTCTCATCCACCTCAAAAGAGATTGAGGTTGCTCACAGTATTAACTATTTACCTCCACCTACACCACATTATTTTCTGCACTGTTCCTTTCTCTTCACTACCCTTTCCTCATTTTTCCCCACTAATGAAACCTGTCTCCCAACTTTTGTTTTATCTTTTTACCTTTAATATCTTTCAAGCTCCCTTTCCATTCTGCACTGTGTACCAAGAAGTACACAAAAAGGAACTGATGCTAACAAAAGAACTGCTTACTGCTCTGGGAATAGAATACTGCTCTTCCCAGTAAGAATCCACCCATGCTTTTCTCCTGCCTTTCTATCTAGCTTTTACACCTGTGGCTTATTACCACTGGGAGAAGCAACATAGTCCAAATTTATTATTACTTTTACTATTTTGGTTATTAATATTGTTGTTATTACTATTAAAATCAGTTGCATATTGCTAAAGCTTTATAAACTAATAACTATATTATGCCCCTAGTGGGAGTTAGATGAAGGTGAAAGGGAGGGAATGAACAAAACGGAGCTTCCTTCTCTCCCTACCACTTGCCCTTCCTTTGCAGCTCAGAAGCTGTAGGTATTGTAAGCAATCATGACTGTTGTTCACGTCATGAATTCAAATGGGTGGCAACATTTTAAATACTTCCTTTAAAACTACAAAATCAGGGACCTAAAAAATGAAAAATGTTAAATCTAATGAGATGGGGTATAAAGGTATGAATGTATTCCCCAAGTCATGAATGATTCCAACTCCAGCTTACAGAAAGGATCTATAGCAGTACGATTGCTTTACTTGCAGTACAATTGCTTTACTTTAAAAGTGTAGCATGCTCCATAAATGACACTGACCTATGTAAGGCTGCGAGATATCCTGCAAAAGACAGTCCAAGTGTCAGGAAGACACTTTAGTATATGGACTGCAAAATTGCTTATTTGTGCACTTAAGTTAGATGTAGACTTACATATTTTATGGATTCCAGGCTTGTTATCTGGAATAGTCATTCTTATGTCACTCCCATTACAAGAATCCCTGTGTCAGTGCAAACATTTTAAGGACGAGCAAGTGCAAAGAGTGAGCCAAGGCTCTTTCACATACCAGCAAATGATATACTTGGTTAATCAGAGGCGTTATTTTCACTACATTTGGTTGGTGCTTTTAGTAGGTGAGCAGAGAATTTAAGAGGGGTGAATTTACTCTGGTAACTTCACTGCATGGCTCATGTTAATTTAGAAAGCAAAGCAGCTCTGAACAGTGTCCACAACAGAGAAACTGTCGCTATAAAGCAAATGGATTTCTCATCCCTGATCCGAGCATTACCAATAAGAAACACTTCACTGAGTTTCCACTCACTCAAGCCCATTCAAATGGGTATATTCCTGGCTCTAGGTAAGCCATGTATAAGCCCAAAGCTTCAGTGTTCTGCATGAGAAGACAATTGCTGAAGGCAATAAGAAATTGGTCAGTTCTGCTTCCTAGACAGAAACTAAGGAGACAGAGCATAAGTATTTAAAAAGAAACAGCTAAGCAAAATCAGGATGCACCTCTCTTTATCCTTACCCCTCCTTAACATATTAACATTTATACATGCAAGACTAAATGTACCCAGTGTTTGGCTGTGAGAAAGCCTCATCTCGCCACAGCCCTCAGGAAGAGATGCATGGCGAGGTGTCAGCTTGGCACGTTCAGGAGGAGCACTGAAGCACTCCAAGTTCCTCCAATGAAGCACTCCAAGTTCCTCCACTCTGTCTCACTGTAAAATTGACTGCAGAGCATCAGAGGAAGATCTCAAGAGGGTCCAACTTCCATTAATTAGGGATTCTAATTAAGATGTACAAACAGAATCTACATCTTTATAATGCAGGCAACTGACAACTAATTTACTAAAGAAGAAAAAAATCCTCCTACCTGTCAGAACTGCACATATAAGAAGCACTGCTCCTCAGTTTTCTTTACTATGAGCGTTATGAACTGCATATGGTTACAAACACTGAAAACCAAGCTGATTAACTGGAGAGGGGCTGACAGTAAATAATTTCTGCATGACTATTCGGAAGTTTTTGTCAAAGACTCCCAGGAAAAGCATTAGAGCTTCCTCCTCCATCTTTCCTCCTTTCCTCAGCCATCCCACTTCAACATTACACTGTTCAATACAGCTCTGTCCAGGCGGTCATCGGAGTCAGCTGGCAAGATATTACACTTAAACTGCTGCTTTTCCTTGTTGTCCTAGCTGAAGAAGCCACCAAGAAGTGCCACTGAGAGACTGGAGTTCTGTAATTCCCAGGTTCTTGCAGAAAGATTCAGAGATACAGTGTCACCCCAAAAACAAAAGGGACAGCTTTTGTTATCCTGAGGTAGCAGGTTTGGAATAAGCCTGTGGTCATTGTAATCAATGTGCAAAGTGTTCCCCACACTGCATATCATAGTAAATGCTTTCTCTCCGTTATACAAACTCTAGGTGTTCCCTAGAACAAGTGTATGATTTATAACCACCTGCACAAGTAGCTGAATTCTGATATACCCTGAGGTCCCAATTTTGCAGTCTTCATAAGCTTGAAGAACACTTTTTTATTGCTATTGTCACTTAATTATGGATTTAAAGGTAAAACATCTATAGACTTTGATAATATATCCAAAGTTAATCTAAAACAATGGAGAACATTCTAATTAATACAGAGGGATGCTATTTGTTTCCAGTATTTTTCTGAAGTCGTAACAGTGAGTCAGCAAAATAACGGCTTGCATGTTGTAGAAAAGCCACTGGGAACAAAGAAGAACCACTAAATATAGTTCACAAGAACTGACAGCATTTCTTAGAAATATTGTATTATGCACTTATTTTGTATCAGTCACTCACTCTCAGCAATTCTTACCTAAACAGGATTTAGCAAAATCCAAATCAATGATATGTTGGCAGAAAATGTTATGACTCTGAGAAATCATATATAACACTTTCGTGAAGAAGGGCAGAAGGCTCAGTTAATTATTCCTTGCCTGTAGTGAAGCTCACTTCACCCTGGATAAAGATAAATCATCTTTTGCCTCACAAAAATGTTTCGCTTTTTAAAGATGAATAAGATGAATTAAACATTTTTTGTATTAACTATGTTAATAGAACTCTATTCAGACTGCAACATTAAGCCCCCAAACTCTGCCTTAAATAACAGTACTATATAAAGTAAGCATGCTGAAACCTCAAGCCCTTATCTGTTTAATGAGGGCACCATGAAATCATAGATATTTGGTATGTTGGTATTTTAAATGCTCTGTGTTTTAGTTCCCATCCATAACACAGCAACAACAACCTCCTACATTTCATGAAAGGTGTTGTGTGAATATATCAGTATTTAGGAAAGTTGCAAAAGGTGAGCTCATGAGGAAATTAATGAATTTGCATACCAAGCAGAGTACAAACAGGGTGAAGTTAATAATGCCAGCAGTCAAGCATGGAACAATGAAGTTATAAGAGAAACATTTTCATCTTTCATCCACTTGGACACAGATAAGGCTGAAGTCCTATAGGAAGAAAATGGAATGTGATTACATAGTTCCTATTCCTACTGGCTTCTTGCTCTTTTTCCTTCTCAGGTTCTTCATTCATTCTGTGTTGCTTCCATTCAAGCTGCTCCTGGTTCCTACCATTCACCCATTCCCATCCTTCCCACCATGTCCTAGCTTCTCAGTAGTCCTCAATCAGACCCAGTCTCCTTGGTCAACCAGTTGGTTCCCTCCCTATTCAGTTTTCTTTTTTCCCCTTCTCTCCTTTATGCTTCCAGTTTCTAACTGGCCTTTCATCAAAGTCTACTCCATACCACGCTTGGTGATGGAGGTGGACGTGTCTGCAAGACAGCTGAGGATACAACAGGCTCCTCACTTCAATTCAGGCACCTGGAATTGCACCAGGGCTGCTTTCAGCTGCCCTGCCTTGAAAAACAAGACTGCTAAAAAGGACAAGAATACAACACACTAATTGAAGATAGAATACCTTGACATTTTATCAGCCACACAATAGCAAAACTTGATCTGCAATTTAAATTTGGCCAACAAAAATAGATTTGCACAGAGAAAGTGAAAAGTCTTTCAGCCACAAATATCACATGCCAAGTTCCTGATCTAAAGCACAGAAAGCACCAGAGTTTCATGCTCTAGAATAAGGCAGACTGATGGAACTTTTCAAGGACAGAATAACTTATTTGTGTCTAGCTCCTTTCTCAAAAATGGTTGAAATGTTTAGGCCAAAAATAACAGGAAAAAAAAAAAAAAGCAGCCACATTTTAGCAGACAGCTGAATGGCACCTTCACAAGCCTCACAAATATTTAGTGTCATTTCCTTCTAAACCATAAATGTTAGTAGCACATCACACTAGTCTGAAAATCTCAAAGATAAACTTTACAAGTAAGCCTCATAATTTCTGACCACTGCTACAATGATGATTCTGTTCTGATCTGGTACAAAAATGTGGCTTTAATAGTCAAGAAAAAACAATACACTGATAAGCTGAATGAAACAGTTATTGGCAATGAAAGAAAAGACTTACTTGTTCTTTCCTGTTAACAGATGGTTAAAAGTAAAGGGGATTTGATAATCATTCCACCTTGCTATCCTAAAATGCATTTTCCCTTGCCTGTTGAAAAGCTCGAGTGATACAATTCCAGGTAACTGACAATTAGTCTATCCAGTGTAAGGCCTCATATAAACTTCTGAGTCCTGTTGTTTCCTAAACACTCAAATAATTGCACCAAGTTTTTTGTAAGCACGAAACCAGAAATTCATTTCCCCTCTTCCCCTCAAAGCATTTGCCTCTGTTTTAAGGAACAAAATTTTTAAAAAGCATTTTCAAAGGCTCAATCAAGTTTAAAATGGCAATGAACATCCAACCAAGTTAGTAATGCCACTGGAAAAAGTCCTTACTAATTTGAAGTCTTGAATACTTATGACCAGACAAAACTTTTCAATTTGCTGAGTCAAAGATCTGGTGGCATTTATTACAACAGCAGAAAGTGTAAGACTTCATTTTACCATAGCAATTGTAATCATTCTTAGAAAGTAATAATTAAAAAATGATTATACAGTCTTTTAATTTCACCTAACTCTTCAAACATAAGGAACATTTTCTTGACCTGACATTCTCAGAATTTTTCAACAGAAGTTCTTCTGTATAATAGATTTATGGAGTGAGGTCCAGGTATAATACCATTTCAGACTGATGAAAAATTTATCGGATTCTAAACATCAGAGCTTTAAACATAGGGTACTTGTCTTCTTGGATCAGAACCAGAATATTCAACAGCTTGCAGGAGAAAGTCCATACAGTGCTAAATAGGCATAACACATTATTTTATGTGTAACTTCATTTATCGAGAATTCATTTCCAGACTTAGAAAACTGAATAAACTATGGCCCTTTCCCCACAATTACCTCTGTGCATATCCCGGGGATCTTACCAATGGCATGATCACAGTGCAGTAATAAAACCAGGATAACAGCTTTCATTTACTTCTCTGCTTACTTTCAGCAAAGTAGCTTCAGCAGTAGGGAATTCAGCATAGCCTAACCGCCTATATAATTTTCTCACTTCTCAAGCAACAACGGCAGTGTAGGCACAGGTGCCAGAAGAAATGTGTAAGAATATGTAGTTTTGCAGAGGCTTCAGGCTTGGCTGTGCACAGCAGCCCTGAGGCCTCCATTCTAAAGAAAAAATATTTCCTGAAAGACTGAAGAACATCAGCACGTGATTTTGTTCTTTCTATAATAAGTAAGACTAATACTTAATTTCATGCTTCTCTTTTCAAGTTCGTAGAACTATGTAAGCCTTTACACATGCACAACATTTGCTTTTGGCCTAAGTACAAGCAAATGAAATTTCGAATCAGAGGGTAACTTTTTCTGAATATTTTTTCCATATATAAAGACAAGTGATTGAAACAAAATGGCAATTTAATCTCAGACTTTACCAGCTGGCATCAAACATAAATTAAGATCATTAATTTTGGAACAGCAATAAATTTTTAGATATTGGACAAGTTGGATATCTATTCATATCACTGTGAATAACTGATCAACATTTTGGATTATTTAGGAGACAAAGTCACAACATGAAGTGCACAGGAACTGGCACCCACCTACTAGACAGACAGTTTTTATATACGTTTTATCAAGTAAGCAAACATGCCCTAAGGAACACTGCGAGAAAGTGACTGTTACCAGTATAACTGAGAGCTGTTCCTATTTTGTGATAAATTATCCAAGTAATTTGAATGTTAAAATCTGCATAGATTAAATGCAATTTTTTTTTTAAATTATACATTATTTTCTAGTCTTTGGATTTTCTTATTTAATGATTTCTCCCCTCATAAGCACAGGTTTCACCACACCAAGGGAGAGTCCAAGAATTCCAAAGGTGTTACGATTAAATCCATAGCTTTGCATGAATTGAGAAAGAACAAGGGGAAGATGCCAGTAAATAACAAATTAAGAAAAAAATTGACTCGCTCTTCTTTAATTTTGGAAAAGGTCAATATGAAACAAGGATACTGTCAGTCAATAAGGTGAAATAAATAAAGAGATAAGAAATTTTACAGTATAAGACATGCTCTTGACAGAAAAAAGTATTAAAGTATTTATGGACAGCTCATTCAAACTATAACAAACATTAAATACCGAAATGTGGCTCTATGCATGCCAAATAACTAGACTTTTCATATTAGTGCCATTTTCACTCATTGGAAATCTGATGGGCTGTGGATTGTTTTTTTTACTCTTTGATTTAAAAAGTCATAGTACACATGCAAGTGGCATTTTAATAATCCTGAGAAATTAACATGGGTTTTTAAAAATTAAATTTAGTCAATTCTAATTTTCAACACTCCCCAAGGTTCTTTATTCTTTTAATGCATAGGGGCCTTACAACTAACATAAACAAATCTTACACATCTAAGACATCCTTCAGGCCAAAGAATCCCAAGCCAGTCAGATTATAAACACTTTCACCTTATTTTCTTCATGATGGGAGAAGCACATTTGTGTGTACAAGTACCACTGTGTAGCTACTATGATGTCCCAACACCCTTGAGGTTTTTTGCCAGTGTAAAGCAGTGCAATTCAGGGAAGTCCAAGAAGAGTCATCAGCAAACTCTGCTGTATGGGTCATCCCAAAAAGAAACCCACGAGAAACACCTTTTATGGTACATGAGATACAACCTTCCCATCTTAGAGGAAAACAGACTCACAGGTGTCAGAGGAAAAGATCATGGCAAAGATCATGTGAAGAAATAAAAATTAAGAAATACTACACTTTATACAGGCTGCAAACATATAAGCTGTATACTAAAGTTTTCATAAAATAAACCAGATCTCTCATTTCCTAGCAGTCTAATCTCTTAAAGGCTGGAGCTTTCCAAAAGTGCATTTATTTCATGAAAGTAAACTTAGCAGTACCCAGAACAGCAACATTTAAGATCTGAAGACTGTGGAGTGAAATGAAGCAAATTACTCCAGGAGGCAGCCAGTGCCTGCTCTGCAGAGAGAGACAAGAGGCAATTACCACTGATCTCCAAGGCTCCGACCAGCACTCTCTTAAAACCTCTCTTAAAAACTTATCTCAAATCCAGGGAGATATCCAGTCTACCTAACAGCACCGTATCACCAGAGCCACCTTGCATGTGGGGCACTCCCTATTTCGAAGGGTGGCCACTGAGTGAGAAGAAGTTATTCTTCCAGTGTTGCCATTTGGCCAAAGAGGAAACGTGGTTTTAAGTGCAGCCAAGAAGGGATGACAAAAAGAGGTGGTGAATATAATATCAAATTCCTGCCACTGCTGCCCTCTGCTATACAGGACTTTATTTCTTTCTCTATGTCCTGGTTTGAGTGAGTGGTGGTGGGGTTTTGTTAGCAGGGGAGGGGGCTACAGCCATGGCCCCTATGAGAAGCTTCTCGAAGCTTCCCCAGATCCAAGTCATCAAAGCCCACCTTTGCACCAAGGTCAGGCCAATTCACTGTGCCAGTGCGATAATGTAT
Organism: Strix aluco; assembly: GCF_031877795.1. Lineage (NCBI taxonomy): Eukaryota > Metazoa > Chordata > Aves > Strigiformes > Strigidae > Strix > Strix aluco. The sequence continues at coordinate 137,225,165 of NC_133931.1, read as the reverse complement.
TTAAGAAGGGGAACCTGGGAGGAGGAGTAGGAGTTGTGAGAAGGGGTTGTGAGGAGAACATCTGTGCAAACACCGAGGTCAGTGGAAGAAAGGAGGAGGGAGGGGAGGCGCGCCGGAGCAGATACTCTCCTGTACCCCATGGTGAGATGGCAGGGCCACCCCTCCCTGTCACCCATGGGGGTCTACGGTGGAGCAGATACCGATTTGCAGTCTGTGGGGGGCCCCACAGTGGGACAGGTGACTGCACCTGAAGAAGGCCAGGACCCCATGGGAAGAAGTCCCCACTGTTGTTGTTCGGTACTGGGAGGACTGCAACATGCAGGGGTGACCCACACACCCATGGGAGTGACTCATGTTGGAGCCGGTTTGTGGAGGACTGTCTCCTGTGAGAGGGGGACTGTGCTAGAACAGGCCAGGAATCCAGAAGTTCCCTCTCCCCAAGGGGGAAGAAGTGGCAGGGCTGACCACACCCCCCATTCCCTGCCGTCTGCACCACTGGGGAAGAGGAGGAGGTAGAGATACTGGGAACAAAGCTGAGCCCGGGAAGAAGGGAGGGATGGGGGAAGGTGTTTTCAAGATGTGGTAATGCTTCTCACAGTCCTACTCTGTCTGTTAAGTGTTGCTGTTGTTAGTGTCTGTATTAATTATGTTATTTTTTTCTTCCCCTAATGAGTCTGTCTTTTGCCTGTGCCTTAAAGGATGAGATCATCCCTCTTTGTCCTTACCTTCCTGGGTCTTTTGATTCACTTCTTCCCAGTGCTGGGGGTGAAGGGGGAGTGAGCAGCAGCGTGGTGCTCAGTTGCCCTCTGAGCTCAAACACAACACTCTATTACCCACATAAAATAATATCATTAACTTTCTTATTAAGACAGAGATTTTTGAAAGCTGAGAAAATTAACAGCTAAGAGGTAGAAAGACAGGGCAAAGAGCTAAGTATTAACTAAATGCCTGAGAGATTAAAGGTCCATGTTCTGAGCTATTATACAGCAGATTCAATCCACTACTGGTTTAAAAATCTCAGGTTCAGGTGTGCCCAAAAGCCTCTAATTCAGCCTCTAACTCCCTGACTGATTTAACAGCAGCGGATATGTCTGATGGTGCTAACAGCTCAAGTGTATAAGGCTACTGAGCATGAAATCTTGGGCAGAAATGAGCAGAAATTATATTCTGCTCCTTGTACAAATACGCATACTTCTTGAAGCTACGCAAGACAAACACTTCTACATGATTTGATCAATGTTAACTCAAACAATTTTTACAAAGGATATTTCATGTAACAGCTAAAGCCATAAATCCCTCAAAACTGTTACTGCCTAATGGATTACATGTTAGACAAGCAAAGACAAAACCAGTTATATTAATTTAATAGCACAAGATTTGCACACTGTCATATTGCAATATTTTGTTGTATTGCTTTCATGACATATAAAAAGCCCATGAGTACTGGAGAAGTCATACACCCGCTGAATGATCAAGTAAGCGGTGAGTCATTTGTAGAGGTCCAAATATATCTGTGCAGTTTTTCACCTTTACTCAGTTGATTTCTCCCTCTCTCTCACACACTCACTCTTAAACATATTTGACACCACCTTGATAGAACTATGGTCTTTCAAACCTCCTCTGTTGTTCTTGATGGCCTGGTATGAGGTGACCTCTTGGAGCTGAGTTACAGTGAAAGCATCTTGTCTAAAAATTTTAAACTGCAAAGTAAAATTTCCAGCATTAAGAAGCCCCCCAGACATGCTGAACTAAAGGAGGGACAAAGCAAAACATGTACAAACAATGACCTAGACTAGAACCGTATTGTTTTGAGAGGTCTACAGTTGGAGGCAATGGGATTGTTACAACACTCCAATTCATTCTGGGGGTCATGCCCCTTCTCCCCCCTTTTCCTTCTGTTATGGCTGTATCAGGGTTCACTTTGAACCAGGCCAGCACACCTATGTAAGTTGTTTCATTCTAGTGAAGTCAGCAGTAACCAGCAAACGGCCAGTGTTCTGACATCACCATGCATGATTCACACAAGCTATTTCGCTTGCCAGCAACTTAAAGTTATGGTGTTCAAAAGCCACCATCTCATCTAAGGACTGATGAGAATAGAGGACTTCTTTCTCACCAGAACAAATAACAGGAGACTCCACCACTTTGAGAGACTCCACCACTATAAAATAATACAACTTTATAATCCCAATACTAAATGAGACTGTAATTAACAATTAATGTTATTTTTTTATCCTTAATCTGGTTAAAACAGCACAATAATCTTGGAAGGAATGCTGTATCCACATAGTCTTCATGGGAAACAAATGCATACCATGAAACATGGCCATTATAAAATGTAACAGGTAAGAAAATAAAAAAAATGTTTCATCACTAAGTCTAGCCCTGTGAATTTTGTAACACAACTCCATGCAATTTTAATCTTAGCCAGATAGCTGTAGTTAGTGCTTTAGGTACTGTTTCAGCTTCCTACCTTATTTATGTCTCTGCTCTCTACAGCTCTTATTGCTAGAAAAAAGTTCTAACATCTAACCTAAACTTTTCTTTTCTTTGCTTCAGGCTATTATTCTATGCTTCACCATCTTTTGAGAACAAATAATTCCCTTCCTTCATTTATATTGTTACCTTGAAGTTATTTATAGCCTGTGCCCATGTCCCTCGAGCTCTCTGTTATAGACTATAAATATGGCTCCCTTAATCCCTCTTCATATGTTTTATCCTCTAGTATTTATATCAGATTTGTAATCTTTATATTTTCTTTTCATTTTAAACTCTTTGGACCACAACTACAGACTGTATTGCAAATGAGTGGAGAAGCAAAAATACTTTGTTCATTTTAAATATGATCTGTTTATATCGCTATAATTGCAAACACACTAGTCAAGGTCAAAATGCATAAAGTACTATAATTGCTTTAATCTCCTGATATTTTTAAAACAAGTTGCTTTGAATTTAAAATTTCTAATGTTTTGTCTGAGCTTACAGATTAATCTTACAAAAGGTTTAGCAGAAATTATTTTAGCCAAATGAGAGCCATGTATGTAATTTTAAAAGAAGAAAGGGAAAGAGATATTCTTTCCCCATATGTTCTCTCAGAAACTATATCCTCCGTTAACAGCCACAACTGAGCCAATTTTTGTTTAAACTTGACTTGGTTTAATCTCACAGACAGTTAGGGAACAAATCAAGTTTGATGCAAACTGACTTTGTAGGATGCAGTTATGAGCTTTGAATTGTAATTGCATGCATATTTTGAGACACAAAAGCACAACAAATTCTTTCAATGGGTTAACAAAATGGTAACTAAAAAGGGTCTAGATTTCAGTGGGGCTGTGACGCTTGGTACCAGTTAAGGATCTGGTCCACAGACTTATCGGGACATGCAAAATGTCCTTCAGAAGGTGTCTCACTGGAGTTTGTGTTCTGCTCTGGCCCTTACGTGAAGTTACAAGAACGCTATTGCTGATCAGAAACAGTTTTAAAGATAAAAAGCAGAAGGAAAATAAATATTCTTTTCAAATTTAAGAGAAGGTTGATAGTGCAATGAGGCAACAGTAATTGCTATTTTAACAGAGGTCTGGAAAGAAGAATAATGGAAGAAAGATCGATTGGGTTAAAAACACAGATGAAACAAATCTCTTCAGGATATTTCATGGAAGGCTCTGAGGAATGCCAGAGGTCCTCGTAAAGCTTTGTGATTGGGAAACAAAATAGTTCACTCATTTTTTGTATGTGCACAGTAATTTCTATTGGGAAAAATGAGTGGAATATACCTTGCTGTGCTTCATTAACCTTAATATAACCTTAAAAACAGATGGCTGTCATTGCAGATGGGTTAGTGACAACATGTGGTCAGTGTACAGCAAGATTCAAAAATGAAAACAGGACGTACACAAAGCAGGATAAAAGTAAGTTTTCATATTCATCAATGAGGCTTTGTTATCAGGAATATTCCAGTACAGTTATCCTATCTCAAAGGGAGCCATGTCAGAAACAGGAAAAGGCTAATTGCATTTAAGATGATTAAGAGCTTGGAAAGACTTCCATAAGTAGAAAGAGTCTGATTTTCATTTGCACTACTACACTTTTTTTGCACGGAACACATACTATTTATATCCACTTAAACATCCATCCATCTACACTGGAAGAGGAAAAGCATATTATAAATGAGAATTATTTGCATAACGACAGGCCTTCTGGGGAGTGCAAGTAAGGGTTATATAACAACAAGGTAGATTTAGTGCAGAAATGTAAGATTAATCAATACAGCCTTTCTCTTTTGCAGAAAGCAACTACTGTCTTCGGGTAGGGTTTATAATTGCATTCATAAACTGAGTTTTCTTCTCTCTTCTAAGGGTTTGGACATTTAGTCAAACACCTTACAGCTAGACACAACACACTGTTTCCTACATAAATGTTACTAACTAATGCTTCTGGTTTTCCATTCTGTCTCACTGGGGACATAGTCTGTGGCTGTCCCCAGTTCAGACGTACAGATTTTCACAGCAAAGAAACAGCAATGAAAATCTCTCTTCTTTCAGATCTGGCATCTTCTACTTACTTGGGGTATAACTGTGGAGAGCACAGTCATTTTGAAGGATTCTGACCGAAAAAGCACCTGCACTTTGTGTCACTAGGCTCAGCACAGCCCAGTGCCAGACACGAGAGTCAAACCGTGCCTTCAACTTGAAACTCCTCTCAGCAAGAAATGAACAGCAACAACTGTGACAACTATATGGTCCTTTTGAGCTGTGTTTGCTAGCATGTCAGCATCAGTTAGAGTTATTTTATGGTTTTGGTTTACATAGGGAAGTATTTGATACCAGTACCTAAGTAGCAACCAGGGAACAGCATCACACAAAAGAAAATCTTCCTCGCATAACTTGAATTCCTCTGATTTCCAGGTTGTCTAGGAAGGATGAGGGCATTCCGAAGCACTCTTAGGTTACAAAAATAAAGGAGGATAAGAGGGATTACAGTGGGAGAATGTCTGGCAAAACATGTTCTCCACAAAGAAAGGTTAAAAAAAGAATGAAGCAGAAACTGAACGCAAGAGCCATGAAAGCTTTCCTGGAGCAGACTTCATGTGGCACCGCACCAGGACTGATACGGTTCAGAGCTGCAGATGGCTACTGCTTCTAGTACATTCAGTTTTGGTACAGGTTGCTGAAGCCAACACAGATACAATTTTCTACTTAATAGGAAACAACATACATTTGTAGGGTAGTTCTTTCTGTACTGACAGATGAAATGTGCCCTATGGATTACCAAAGGTAGTATTGACAGCTTCATAGGGATAGTATTAGCATAAATTCTACTTAATGGTGAAGTGCTAAGTAGTTAACTGGAGTTTAACAAGGTGCTAATTGAGTGTGAAATTTTAGGCTCTGTCCTTTAAATGTTAAGAGGAGCAAGGGGTGTATGGTGTATTCTCCTGACATAGAAGATTTCCCAGGCAGCAGTTTGACAAGTATTTGGGGCCACCATATGCCATAGCTGAAGTTGAGATAAATGGTTGTGCTTCCCTTCCCTGCTCGTGGCCCCTCCAACCCCGAGGATAATGTCCTCCTTCCCCACACCACAGCACACACTTACAGTGGCACAGGGAACCAGGGGGACACGTTTTAACTGGGGTCAGGTGTTCAACCCATCAGTCACGATGGGCACATGAATACCTGTGTCAGTACAAGGGATGTGACTGTTCAGTGAACAAATGAGAGCCCAGGACCAGGGAGAGGATGGGACCACTGCTCTTCCTTCCCAGCAACACCAGCTGCCATCTCTACAGATCTTCCTATGTACTGAGGCCTTACATCTATATAAACACATACATAGGATTCATAGATAACAAAAATTTTAAAAATTAAAAAACAAAAAACAAAAAAAAACCCCAAACAAACAAACAAAAAAAAAAACAAACAAGAAAGAGGAAAATGAAGAAAGCAATAGTCCAGATTTCTACACTCACATCTTTCTGAATATGCAGAAGAACAATAAAGCCTATTTGGCTGCTAAATGTTTTATAACCTGCCCCGCACCTGGAGCTCCCCGTCACTACCAGAACAGACTTAACAACAGTATTCCCTAGAGGGAATAACAAAAAGAGGTCTTAAGAATGAGTTCCTGAGGTCTTCAGGAATAAATGTGTGCTGCTGCAGACCTCTGGACATCTGCAGATGAAGAATGGTGGACGGACGGGGAGGTTAGTGGGATGTGCGTCTACCTCCTGTGGGCTGCCAGGCCTGCAGGAGAAAAATCACTTCGCCTTAGGCACTCATTCGAGCTTACCTGAACTAATTTGTGAAACTCAAGTTGCTAAGATTTTTGACAGGTTTTAATATAGCCATACCAAAATGTCCCCAGTGAGGGGGGACAGAGTAAGATTGGTTGTAAGCCCATGTATATACATCTTCTGTAATTGTATATGCATACTAGTGTCAAGTATATATGCATGACCAGTGACCAGAGAGAGGCACTCACTCTTGGACGAGGTTTGAGAATTTTAGCCCAAGGGTAATTTTTTCTAAATATTCCCATTTTTAACCATTTATTTTCTAAAGAAAATATCTGTGTCAGTATTAGTATCCTTAATCATCCATAGCATCACCATTACTTAATTCAGCTGCATTAGCATTCCTTCTTTATTTCTTTGCCTACAGACCTTTGATGTTGTCATTTGTAATTTCCCTCTTTCCCCAGTAAATTCTCCAGCTGCCCCATTATCATCCGGTGTGCATTGGCACAAGAGGAAAAAAAGAACCAGAAAATAAGCACAGAGCTCAGAAAACTGCCTACTAGGCCAAGGAGAAAAGGCAAGATAGGGATGGTGTAGATGACACAGTGATGGGAATTTATGGGAAAGCTCTGGTGAGATTGCTCTGCAGGTTCTCCAGGACAGCTGAGCTACATGGGCGGGGAGGGGGGGGGGGGGGGTGCTGTGTGTGAAGGGAGGAGTTCAGGATGGTGAGATGCAGCAGAATTTGTAGTGTGTGCATGAACAGACTCAGTGTCGTACACCTCTCCCTCTCCCAAACAAATTACACATCCTCAGACAAAAAAAAAAAAACAGGAAAAAAAAAGTCTGTACAATGGCAAGGGAAATCCCTGAATACTGTCTTACTCTATGATTACAAGAGTAACACTGGTGATTCTAAAATATTCCTATTTCCCCATGTATTCCTCATTATGGCTTTGCAGGTTTTTTTGACAGAAACTTCTCTCATCTCAGTTGAAGTTGATTGTTTTCATAACTGTTTTCACCTATATTTTTCCTCTGTTCATGGACAGTTAGAACTGTACTTCAAACTTCCCTGGTTTCCACCTCCCACATAGTTCTCTTGCATATTCAGTGCCTTCCCCACCTTCACTCATAACAGCATTTTAACAAAGGAAGTTCTCGTAGAGCTCATCTCTGCACTACTACTTCATTTATAAAATTCTCTTTCTTCAAACCTCTCTCCCTCCTGCCAGTCCTTCCCTCATATTTCTTGAAGAAACCTAGGCAAGACTTACTATTTCCTATGGAATTCCTTCTATGATAACTATTGCCAATTCTTAAATGAAACAATAGATTAAAACCTTTTTCTTCTTCTGAAACAGATCGTGTAGGAAAAACAGTGATGGCAAATAAAAGGATGCCAACTTTCTGACATATGAGTGGGAATGAGTGGATCTGTCTTTGGAGCCTGGAACAGTTTAGAGCATCTGCATGATACAGGCTGGTGAGCATTTACTGGACTCCCAAGGTAAAGGGCTCTCCTGAATTTAGGTCCCACTAGATTTCAGCAGCTGCTCTGCAAGGATTTTTACGGTGAGCATTTTGAGGCATCTAAGTAATTTCCATATACTCCTTTAACAGTATGTATCTATATGTAAAAGTAGATATGTTAATATAAAGACTCATACTGATCATTTCCCTGTTGCTATTTCTTACATCATTCTGGGCCTCATACTAATTCCGTCACTATTCATGTCAGCATGACATCTTAAAAAATCTAAGTGTTTTCTTTTATGTTTCTTGATGATATTGTATTATGTGTATTCTTTTATGCATTTTAAAACTTCAAGGTCAGACCCAAATTAGAATATCAAAAACTTGAACAGTCCAGGAGTTTTACTTCTTTTGTAGCCACAGGAAAAAGACTTCACAAGGCTTAGGAAAAATACAAAAATACAAGTAGATGAAGAGAACTAAGAACTTACTGCATCTGTGCAAGAAAAGGACTTGTGAACAGGTAAAGAAGAGTCCGTCACTAACATTTTACTAAATGCAAACAGGAGTAGCAAACACCAGAAAGAGCAAGATTAAGCACTAACGGTCTGTTTTCCCTACTCCCTCTCATACTGCTACTGAGCAACTCCAACAAGGTTGTGGCCTTGGGCACCAAGAAAGAAAAAGGAAACTTGGATTAAGAACAGAACAATTGGGCAAAATTATTAAATTAACATTAAGCTTCCTCATTATTCCATTCCAGACTTCACTGAAATTGAATAGCTGTGGTTCCTCCTTGTGGCATGCATACCTTCAACCACAGGGATCATGAAAGAGAACAATAGTCTTTGATTGTAAAAACATGATTTATAGATTTGGCATTTTCGAAGAATTCATTCTGTTCCTTCTCTTGTCTCTCTTTGATGATACTCAGTTTCATTACTAGAAGGAACAAGTTATCATTAGAATAAAGCACCCTGCATCTCAAGCACATTCATCCACAAAGGGCTTGAATTCTTGGAGCTCTTGTTGTGTTTGTATACTCCATAAACTGCAAGGAGTTTACAACTGGGAGACACAAAACAAATAAAACAGATGTGTTGGCTATGCTCAGATTATACTAAATGCCAAAGTACCTTTACAGTCATGCATAGAACTGCCAGCCTGACAAAAAGAAATGAGCTGCTTATAAGGAAGTTAGACCAGCACCATATCATCCAACCATGCAAAGGCTTCCACTGATTTTGCAAGCCTTTTTACATTTGTAACTGTTTAAAGTAGAACAAATCAGGTGCCCTCTGATTACACCCAGAATGTCCACAAAGATAGAAACACGCCATTTATTTAGAGGAGAAAGGTAAAAAAGAAAAGATGGAGCTAATTAGATAACTATAATCCATTAATATTTCACTATTTTGTAAATTGCCAGCCTCCTGAGCAACAACTACAGTCAGAGGCTGCACTGACACCCAGCTGAAGATCTGCCACTTTACTATTTTTGCTGCTCTTTACTAAACTGTCACTAAAAGCTTGCTCCTAGTTAAACACATGCAAGTACAAAGATCCCAGTGAACTTCCTTAGGCGAGAACGTGCCTCACTGTGTTTTTGAATGACAACTCTGCTTTAGGATTCAAGTTCTTCTAGTGAGCAGAACTATGTTTGCGAAGCAGCCATAAAGAATGGTTTGCTAAAAATGTGTCAATTTGCTGAAGCTTCCTGTTATGTCTGTGAAAAGCACCTAGAAGGCTAATTGAACAGCAGACATCACTTTTATGTAACAAAACTAGAGGGGTCCATTTTGGAGGAGCTGTGTGCATATGTGACATGTTAACACTGAACATGGAGCTTGACGGTGCCAGGCCCTAAAAATAGCACCTGGATATCCTCGTTCTCATCAGCAACCACAACCCTGTCTTCTCTGTCATTTGGTGCATCAATCTGGCACCTCTCTCCTTCCTCTAGAAGAGACAGGATCAGTGGTACCCTGAGGTACCTCATTTTAGTAGAACTGGGGGAGATAAAGAGGATATTTGCATCTGGTACAAGCACACATTTTAAACAATATCCCTGCCCCTCAGCAGGCAGTTATCATGTTGTTTTGGCAGCAGGAAGGAATCTGTGGTTTTTCTTGAATGTTGCTCTTCTTTATTTAAACTACCAGAAATAAAGCAAAAATGACAGAATGCTCTGTCTATAAATAATCATTCCGGTGTACAGTTATATTAGGAGGTAACTCAGATGGCATGATAACGCCTAACAGGCTAATCTTAGACCTGTAATGCCATAAGATGAAAATAACTGGGCTAAGAATAACTGACCCAGAGGAGTCAGCCTGTTAAAGAGATCCACAGAACTGGGCATTTTAGATTTTCATGTGTTTAACAATAACATTTGCCCATTAGTTTCTCTACAATATTTTGGATTGTACCCACCATATAAAAACCCCACCTACACCAGTAGTTGGGACATGTTAAAATGCAATGACACCTGAAACCTGCCCTGTCATCTATACCAAAACCTAAATTAATGTGCATATAGACATATGTTTGCAGGCTATCTATCTATTCTGCTTTCTCACAGCTTCTGCTTGCTCTGAAAAGACTGTGCAGAAGAAGGGGGCCAGACAGTTGGTACAGAAACAGAGGCCTGATTAAAGCTCTGCTAGTAGGGTTACAAGTGTTCCTCATATCCAACACAAACTTTAATGAACTAAATGTTTTCTATACATAGTTTCACAGGAGGGAAGACTCTGGCTGAAACTGTGTGTGTTTGAGTGCATTTGAGTGTATTTAACGGTATCAGAAAAGATGATCAAAGAGGTTTTGAAATTATGTTCTGCATTCTTTTCCAGCTTTTGTAGCTTGTTCTTCTTGTCAATCTTGTATTTTGAAATTCTTATTCCAGGCTCTTCCCACAACCTATAAATATATCTTCTAATACAAAGCAAGACTGTCCGGTAATCACATGGCTCAGAAGCTGGGACTTAAAAAAAAAAAAAGAAAGAAAAAGCAATGTTACACCATTAGAGGCCACATGAAGTTGGCAACATCTGTCTGTATTCAATGTCTTCTCAATAACGTGAAACAGAAAAAGCAGCTTCATTCCATTTTACCACATTTTTGTTCAACTGATTTGATAACCAGTGTCTTGTCCCACATACATTACTGGGCAAAGCCTCTACTCAAAATCAGTGAGATTTTAACTACATAAGACCTGCAGGTCTCTGCTGCTTGTCTCTTCTCATTGTATTAATTATTAAGGCTAAGGCTTTACTCTTCCGTGACAATTAGTTCAAATACTTCAACTACTACTATGAAGCACCTAGCCTTTATGACAGGCATTGAAAAAGCTTCTCTGGCTGTTATCCAGAACTTCCCTAAACTGAATTTTCACACTCAGTTTTTTTCTTTACTCTGAGGAGAATCACAAAGTAAAAGCTCAGCACATCTATTCTCACTCTCTGAAGAGTTATTGCCTGAGATACCACATACGCAACATTCTGTATCTGTAAGAAGTTTACATTACCTGATTCAGATATGCAAATATGTCAAGTTTTTATGAATATCAGAGCAAACCTTTAAATGAATTTGCTTTGTGCAGTCTCTCCACAGAAGCAGCTGAGCAGGTGAAAGTTTTGTTTAGCCAGAAAAAAGCAGGAGAGCAAATACCAGAGAATTTTCCCTGAAAGCAATATAAGCGCATGTGTACAAACCTGTATACATGATCATGTGGCCACACAACAGATACAATGTATGAGACAAATTCTGTACATCGGGTTTTACTGAGGGAAGATAGCTCACGAGGACTCGTCAACCCATGTACACCATGAAGCATGCAGCATTGATTCTGTCATTTATATTCAAGTGACCAGCTTGAATTTCCTGACAGATGCAGAGAATAAAATACTGCGACTACATTCACTTACTACATTTGTGAAATTGCAGGTGTTTGGCAAGCCTGTAGGTAGATGTAGTCAATCAAATTAATCATTCCAAATCATTATATTGCCTTTAGAATAGTTTTACTTTATAGATTGCTGAGCCTGACAGGTATCATTTTCCATATTTCACAGAAAGGTTAGCTGACCTTAGCAGGATTGCGTAACTTGCTCAGGTCACCTGTCAACTTGATGATGAGCCAAGGCTTTAAGCTCAAGACCTCCTTGAACTCTTGATTTTTCAACACAACAGCTTTGGGCAGGAAGCAGAGGATGCCTTATCCAATAAAAGCCAAGGTGGAACTTAGGCAGGCCAGTGCAAGGCTGTACAACAAAATACAGCCAGTGAAGCAAACACAGCAACCTTACCCTTTGGAAACACAGCACAGTATATTAAATCACCAGAAGTTAATGAACTTGGCATTATTTCTTAAAGCCCCACATCTATGGATACCACGGCTGGGTAGGTTCTTTCTTCTCCTACACACAGCTGACATCTATTTGAGCAAGGTAGCCCTGCATTAGTTATTTTACTGACTACATTTTAATGAACGCTCTTGCCATGGACTGTGCTGCACCAAATGCTTATTTTCAAGGACTTATAGTTTATTACTTGTATTGTGGTAAGATAAGAGGCCAACTGAATGCTAAGGTCAACTGTGGCATTGTACACACATGGAAGTTGAGAGTTTTTGGGTAAAATAAAAGCAACAGCATAGTTAAATAGTAATTCCTGCTAAATAAGAGGCTTTAGACTCCAGGTCTATTTTTTAAATTGTGAAACTAAAATAATTATGGTATCAAATAAGAATACATCAGCATAATTTTTTAAAATAAAGATGTACAGCACTTACTGCTGCATTTTAGAGCAACAGTACCATATGGGAGAATCTAGTTCAGTCTTCTCAAGATAGCTAAAACTGCTCTCTGCAGTAAGGTGTAGGTGTCTGCAAATTACACAGCTTCTTGAGTCAGTGCCGATCTAGATTGCTCCATTCATAATTAGACTTTTGATTGGTACCTATCCAGATCATCTCATTCATAGTATGATTTACAAGCAGGGATGGAGACAGACAGGCAAAGCAGTAATTGAGGGAACACCAGAAGAACAGAAGAACTGTTTCACATGATTGAAGCATTTCCTACGCCTGCTATTGTCAGAAATTCCTTAGACAGCTTGGTTTGCAAATACATGTCCATTGGCCATTGAGTATGTCCTCTTTGGGGATGGCTCCAGCCCAGTTTAAAATCAATGTTGCATAACACATGCCCATTGCATCTGGAAACTAGCAAACCTAAAAACCCATTGAGTTTTTAAGTTGTGCTTGCTTCAAAGACTTCAAGAATATCAAGGGTGCAGAGTGTAAATGTTCACAGATCTGCTCTTTTCTTAAATATGTGCAACTTTTTAACCTGAGCAAAAGTCACATACAGGTAAGTGAAGATAACTTTAAAGTAAGGACACTGATAAGCAAAATTCAAATGACTTGATTCTAGCTACTCCAAACACTAGATCACATCATCATACCCTGGCTATTTCTTTTTCCCCAATGTGCTGCACTGAGGGAAACAATTCCTTAAAAGTTACCAGGCCTGATCCTGCAAGACCCTGAACTCAAAGGAACTGAAGGTAATCGATAGCAGCACCAGGCTTTGTGGTTTCATGTGACATGAATTAAACTGCAGACTATGTACAATGTCAACTATTTGCAGTCTAGTGTTTTTTAAAAATACAGTGAGGAATATTTTGTGCTCTACAGAATATATACTTAAACATCTTTTACCTGGATAATTTTCTTGACTAAGGTTTGTGCGTTTTTTTTAAAGTCTAAAAACCCCCTCTATTTTACTTGGTACTACAGGGGAAATTGTATATGTTATGTGGACCTAATGTCATCAGATAAAAATCAACTGCTACATGATATTCTTGTCTCCAGTGAAGAAAAGCAGAGCTATAAGCTTACAGAAAATTACCTCAGTTTCTTGTGTTTCAAATGAGAAAAGTGCTGTTACTCAAGCAACATTAGTTGGCAGTTACAAGGTAGCATAGTGAGCTAAAAGAAGATTTTCACTTGTGTACATCTAACTTCAACTTGACATAGTATTAAAAAAAAAACCAGGAGGGAGGGCAAGCAGTCTTATCTCTTTGACCAATACAAAAGCACTGGACACCTGCTGAGCTGTTCAGGAAAACCAAAGAAAAGCAATAATTCTTGAACAAGAGATTGACACTGTAGATGGCTTTGCAGAACTGTAACACTGTCAGAGAAACTTCTGCTTTTACCCACTGTCTTTGCTAGAGCTTTGTTGTTCATATTTGTAAACAAGTCTTTCACCTGACTTCTGTCCTTGACAAAAGAACTGTAATTGGTGACGAACATCTCTTTCTAAGAAGTTAGAGAAACAGTAAATTCTTTGACAGATCCAAAAAAACCCAAACCAGCTCAGGAGCTTTATAAAGGAATAGAAAAATTGCCAGTCTTAAACATTACCAGTTGGAAGTCTCCATTCCCCTTAGGTATTCTCATTATTTTAACTTGCATATAATAGCTTTTCAATCTCTCATTCCCTCCTTCAGTCTGTAATCATTGTGAAGTAGCCTTGACTTTCTGTATTGAAAAACACTAATCATGAGGTTAAGACATATCTAAGTTTTTTCTAACAGGAAAGGTATTACCATTTGACAAGATCTCTCACAATTTATCTTCATATCTGAAACTAGAAGTCTGCTCTAAAATTGTATGTAAGAAAGAAACACAAGTAAAACTTTTAAGTTCTTTTTCTATAAAGCAGGAAAAGAAACAGTGTTGGTTTTTTTTTTTTTTTTAAAAAAAAAAGAAACAAACAATCATGGGCTCCACAGGTGTACCAAAACAGGCAATACATGAAGAGAACTGTGGTCTACACACACAATCTTAAAAACTGAGAAATATTGCCAAGTCTCGTGAAAGGAAAAGGAAAAGGAAAAGAAAAAGAAAAAGAAAAAGAAAAAGAAAAAGAAAAAGAAAAAGAAAAAGAAAAAGAAAAAGAAAAAGAAAAAGAAAAAGAAAAAGAAAAAGAAAAAGAAAAAGAAAAAAGAAAAAGAAAAAGAAAAAGAAAAAGAAAAAGAAAAAGAAAAAGAAAAAGAAAAAGAAAAAGAAAAAGAAAAAGAAAAAGAAGAAAAAGAGGAAAAAGAAAAAGAATCACCCTGCATTCTACATATAGGTCCTCTATAAAGCCAACTTTATGAAAAACAAAGTGAGAAACCTGGGATTTAGAAGATATAGAACAGATAACATTAAGGCTCAAAAGACAAGAGTTTCAGCCCCCAAAAACCAGAACTGGAATTCCCAAAGTTTCAGAGAGAATGGGCAAGAGTAACGTGAAATTTTTACTTTTTTAGCCTGTCTAAACTGATATTTTATTTGAATAGCAACAATTCTTCCAACTTCATTCATTCTCAGTACATCATTTGTAGTTCTCAAACACAGCTAACAAAGAAACTAGAAAATACAAGGATAGCTTCAAATACATGAGGAAATGTCCAGTGTTCTTTCAGAGCAACTTTGAAATACCTTAATTAAAAAACACATCCAATTTACATCTCAGTGAGTCATTACATACGACTACCATTGCCAGGTCCACAAATAGTTTTAAAGTAACAAAATAAGCCATGCATATTAAAGACATTTTAAAGTAACACTGTAATGAAAAGAGAAAGGGATTAGTATTAAGCTCCCTGTGTATGCAAACTGGAGAAAAGGAAACTCACAGAAAGACCAAATCCTGTTTACAATAGACATATGACCAGAATTGCCTATGAGGAGCTTTAACTGCAGCCTCCTGACAAGGTCTGTCTGAGGAAGCCTCTCTGTGAATAACCCTGTACCATGAGCCCCATTTTGCAACCACGCAACAAAACAAACAAGGAATCACAAACTAGATTTCGGTTGTGAGCATTTTGCTCTGGCTGGAAAGCAGCAGACTGAAGGAGACAAACTCCCTGTAAAAGCAGCAGCTGCTATCTAAAATACTACCATAATTATTTAACAACAACTTACATAAAGCCCACAAAAATAAAGTCACTTCTTTAAAGGAAGGGTGTTTCCTTGTTGTGCCAGGCTGTATTTTCCTGGCCAGCCACTGAAGTCTGAGGTACGGAGCTGTCTCTTACCTGAGCTGATCATACTGTGCATTCTTTGCTGAGCCAAGAGCTGTTCACGTCCAGAAACCCCATCTGAGGAAAAACACGATTCACTCTCGTAAATTGTCTGCAGCATATTCCACTGGTCTGCACTTCAGCTACATGAGAGATTCATCACTGCACTTGCACAGGGGCGTCAGGCACGACCCTCTGTGGTCCTACCTCCTCCAGCGAGGGTTGTAAGATAATACGCTTCGGCAATTAGCAATGTTTAAGCGTTTGCACAAGTATCTATCAGGAGAGGGGGAAAAAACCCAAATCCACTCTCGGCAGCCCCCGCCTGCTGGAAGGGAGCCGTGAGCGCGCAGGGGGCTGTGCGCCGCCGACTTTGAGCAGTTGCGTTCGGGCAGCCAACGGCAGGTGGAAGAAGAAATGAAGAAATATCTCTGCGCTTCGGGATTTCTGGTGGGGCGGGGGGGAAACAGAGCCTCTTACAAACCATCAAACCGAATAAGCCACCTTTCCAGGGGCCAGAAGCCCCTGAGGGTTTAGTCTGAATTACCCCAGCCCGGACCAGTGTTGCTGTCCCCGCGCCCCTCTCCTCTCCCTGGCCGGCTCTCCCTTGGCCGGGCGGCTGGGTGAAGTTGGCGGGAGCAGCAGCGATAACTCATTTGCATTTGAATCGACACCCGCATGGCCCAGCAGCGGCAGAAATAGAACAATGGCTGGCCTGAGCCAAAAATAGGTCAAGCATGGCCGGGTGATTGGAGCCTGCATTAATGCGTTTAAAAATACCACAGCAAACACAGCTGTCCAGTCTCTGTCTTTCAAACCGCCGGGCGTCCTCCCTCCACTGCTTGGCCTCGAGCGCGATTAACCCCTTCCCCCTGCCAAGCCCGTTGCGGTGGGGAGAAGCCAGGGAGGGAGGAAGGGAAGGCAGGGAGCGGGACAGAAATGCTCCTGGCCCGGGACTCATGCCCCTCTCCCTCCTTGCCCTCCCCTGGGGAGTATTTTGTGAAAAGTGAGCAAAACGCCACGGCCTCTGTATCGGTCCTAAAATAACGCCGGGAGGTTTTGCTGGCGATGTGGTTTCTGCCTCGCCCACGCGCAGCCATCCTGCTGTTCTATTTTTGCTGCCTGTTTCTCTGGCTACGCTGCAGTTGGCTTTGGCAGGGGAGCCAGGCTGCTGCCTGCTCCCTGCAGGACCTGCAGCCGCCTCGGGAGAGGCGATTTCTGAAGCTAATCGGGTTGGGGGGAAGCAGAAGGTGGGGGCAGTTGTTAATGAGGGACTGGATTTTGTGTGTGCAGTTACAAGCAGCCTTTCCGTATTTAGCATGCTTGATATAATTCTTATAGTAAGTCACCACTTGTGGCACAGCATGTTAGACACACTTACTGACTATGCACTGTTCGGTTGACTTGCTAAAATTTGGAGAGGGGCTGAGCAGCTTACTTATTTTTAGAAGCATTAGGCAATTTGCGCGGCGTCTTTCTCAGTTTTACACGATGATGTGGTTTCAGAAGAACAGCGTTTGACAGCGTATCAGACAAGAGCACCATGCTCCTCTGTGTCTTGGCAGGTTTCACGAATGCTATGTGAAGTTTATTTTTCATAAAGATATTTCAAAAGTTGCGTATCTTGTGTGCTGATTATATACCTACAGGTAGGTAAGTTTAATTTCACTGTTACAGACCGTACTTTACTTCTCTGAGTCCTGCTCTGCCTTATAGCACTGGTTACACAGGTGACCAAAGCCTGTCACTACCTACATATGTGATACAGCAGCCTGACCACTCACATACCAAAATTACAAGTCACCTTCCATGTCCCTGCTCTGGGGGAGCAACAATGGCCAGAGGGACACAATTCCTCACTGTAATCAAGAAGCCAACACAGAGGTTGCCTTGGAGCTTTCTAGAAATCCACTAAATTCTCCACTATCTCCAGCATTTTTTGCTCCTGAAGACACAAGAATCTGTCCAATACTTGAGGCTTGGTTCTGCCTTTCAGCAAAGGATTGTCTGTCTGCTCTTCAACTAACATGATAGACTGTAGCCAAGGGCAATATTATGGTTTTTTTAAGCTTCTCACAATTGTGTTACCGAAGAGATTCACAATAACAAAGTACTGTGACACTTCTGTGACGTTTGGATACTCAGTGGCACCTGGGAGGTCTGTGGCTCCATCATCCCACACCTTTGCTTCCTTCATATATCAAAGGACCTGGTCCTGCTGAGAGTGAGGATCTATCCCTCAGACAGACGGAGACCACAGCAGCTGACAACGGGGTTTTCCCTACAGGATCCTCAAGTTAGCACCTATTGCTGCTGAACACACCCCTCTCCTTGCCTTCTCTCTTCCCTCCCCCTGCAATTTTCCCCAGGAGCACTCCTCCTGGGGAAGTGGTGAAGCTCTGCAGATGGCATACACCCAGCTCTGCAAAGGGGCATGGACACGGGCAGTGGCTGCACAGCGACAGGTTGGGTGTTACAGTGCAAGACAGGGGATGAGCATCACACATGCCATCAAACATCTTCTCTTGAAAATAAAAATACACAAATGTTTTGTGGGAAATATATGGCACTTTCACAGTACAGGGCAGAAGATGCAATGGGAATCACCAGTAGAAACAGAAATCTTTAACACAGAAAAAGCTTTTTATAGACACAAGTAAATAAAAAAGTGGAATTGCTTATGCCCTTGAGCCAACCAGTACATGACCCTGTTTAGTCATTCAGCGCCTCAAAATAATCAAGTGTCATATTACAGGGAAACACTGGAGGAATAAGTTAAAAACAGGTCAAAACATGGGAAATTGTGGAGTGTGGGATCATGGTATTAGGTACCCATATGTGTTTATAACTTCTTATATATGCAGCTGCATTTTTAAAGATAGCATTCACAGCTCTAACTGACTTCAAATACTTCAGTAACTAAATAAAAGCAAACTATATTCAAGAGGAGAAAACGTACATTCAGATATTTAGCTGCAAGCATTCTTAATTTTGGTGTACGTATTTTAAACTGACGGACACATAAACTATCCTATGTTAGCTAATTCACAGATCATAATAACTACGGCATTGTGCTTTATATTTTAGATGACATATAAAAATTATATCAAAATATTTTACTTATGAAGTCAGTCACCCCAAAGGTAGGGACTTTTATAACCTGAATTCTTCTGACATGCTTTGACATATTATGGGCCTACTTTGGTACATGCTTAGCTTTAAAACACATGTGTAAATCCATCCCTTTTCAACATAATATTTAAGCACATGCTCAAATTCTATTGGTCGCAATAGAATTTAAGCACATAGTTAAACACTTTGCTGAGTCAGCCCAGCCTTTAACTACATGATCACATGAGTTTAAATAGTTCCTTTAGAGTCCCAAAGGGGAAGGATAAAGGGCTCATGCCTGAAGAAAATCTGGTTTTTATTTTTAAAGCAATGGATGTTATAAGGTGACATTTTCATACAGGAACATGAGGTTTTTTGTTCTGTTTTTTCAAGTGCATTTCCTAAACTTGGAGAAGTATAATGACACTGGAGGTAAGAGTAAACTGTTGAAATGATTTAGTGCCGCTGAGGTGACTCTAAATGCAATCAGCAACTTTATAGAAAGCGTAAGGCATGTTAGTAGCACTAAGATCTCATTACAGGGGTTTCACAATGTGTTTCCCTTATTTTCCTTCAGAGTTGTTAAAAACAAATAAATATAAGGAAATTAAATCTGGAAACCACATTACTGCAACATTAAGACTGAGAAATTAAGCACTCAAATTAGAAAGAGCTAAGATTTCTACTGCATTATTAACTCTGCAGCATTATAATTAAGTAGAACTTTTCTTACTTTCCTTTTTAAGTACAAATAGTATATTACTGGTTGCTTTTAGCATATCTCATTTCTCACTCACAATATTCTGGAGCATAGCCTTCATTAATATTAATAGCTTAGTTTCAACTTTTGCAGTTTTCTTACTTGTAAATGAATTCTTGCATAGATTTTTCTACCATATTGCTCAGTTGTATTATATAAATATTACATACAAAATTAAACAAAGAGATGTTCTCTAGCTTCTAGTCACATGCTTAAATGAGGATAACGCTATCTTATAAGTGCCCCATTCAATCTTCCTTCAGTCCCTTTTTCATTTGGCAAGTGAAAATGCAGCAAGTACTAACATGCAGCAATATCAAACAATGCATAAACAAGTGGGAGCTAAATTAAGGTTGCATGGATAGTATTAAATCCGGCCTATTTCAGTACTGAAGGTTTAAGTTCTAATCTTTGCATCCTAAAGAGCTCCTAACTATCTGTATATCTAATCACCAGGATTAAAAAAAAAAAAAAAAAAATTAACTATTGTATACAACAGATGTTTCTATAGCCACAGTTCATTAGATACTATTAGTACCACATGAAACCCAAACATCCAGCATAAATTACTACATCTTATACTAGAGGATTAACTAGGTTAACGAACAGAAGAAGAATATTACCACAAAGAAGCAGATGGTTTGAGAGCCGAAAGAAATCAGGGGAGATGCTCAAGTGGTCTGGTTCTGCTTCCTCCTGGAACTAAGGGACAGTATTACAAGCCCCTGGGGGAGTTAAAACAGATCACTTAATCCACATGCTCTGGTTGGGAAGATGTACTGTGGGAATGTCTCTGATCAGTTTTCTGTGTAGCAAGCCTTTGGTGTTGCCTGTGCAGGAATATGTGTTGCTTTTTCTTTGCAGTGCCGTGAAACCACGTGATGGGCATTTTTCAAGTGAGGAGAAAACTGCAATTCTAAACGTGTTTAAGCTCAATTCAAGCTTCAAAGGAATTTTCTGGGACAAAGAAAGGCGTATCTGTAGCTTTAGGGGATTTTCTGACAAACAATGGGAGAATAAAACTTTACAAATTTTTGAGGATAAGGAGTGCTATGCTAGATAAATGTATGGGTCTCTATCATCTCTCATATAACAATACAGAGAGCCTTGCATTTTTCTCATGCAAATTAGCTCAGGGGTTTTGGAACTAGCTGATGACTTATCACTTCTTTCTCCTCTTAAAATATGACTTTCTGTGCACATAAATAAGTCTACTAGAAATCAAGTCCTAGATTCAGGACAACACCTCAACAACACATACTTGATTATAAGCACGAGGCTTAAATTAAGCATATGCTTAAGTGCTTCATAAATTCAAAGGTACCTTCCTGAATCACAAAGTTCAAATAATTTAAAAAATCAGAGAGAGCTAGCAAATAAATAAATAATATTTAGGTTAGGAAATACATACACAATCCAATTATTCTGCTGACACATTTATTTATCAGGTTGGAACTAAAATCTCCATACTTTGCAGCAAGGCTGAAGTAAACTGCATACAAACCATACAAGCCATAGCGAAAAGCAAGGTCACATATTAACAAATAAATGTCTCAGACCTCGCACCTTTTATGCTGTTAATGGGGCAAGTAGAGATATGAGTAATATGAGATTTATCGGGTCTTCCATGGTTACGTCCAGCTTTCTTGGAGAGACGTTAGCGCATACGTGCACTGCGTCTGCCATGTCTAACTCCACCAGACTCACTTGGATGGACATACATAAAGGAACCCTAGAGCACATGACCTATGATAGCTTGCAATACATTATCTGTTGACAGCTTGCAATACATTCAGCGTCCTTCAGGCATTTCAAGCTTGTTGCACACCTACTGAGCAGATAATCTGTACCTCCATACAGGATTTTGCACAGAAATTCCTGATGCCGGATAGTCTGGCAGGTCAGATCAACCAACCTGGACACTGAGAATTCCTGGACAACAGACTACTAAGTGCCTGTGGCTGGAGAACCAAGAGAAACACCATATCTTGCTTGTAATATATGCCTGGGTTTAAGTGCTTTTTGGGATTTAAGTCAAGAAATGTAGGCCACGCTTGCTGTCTGGAGAACTGCACTGTGAAAACCAATGGCTATGCAAAGGATTTAAGATCACAGCAGAAGACGGCCAACTAAATATGAGCTCCTAGGATTACACCAGGACCAAAAAAGCCTAATAAAATCCTTGGATATATAAACAAGGTTATACGAAGTAACAGTAGTGAGGTGATATGCATATACCAAAGAATATTCTTGGGATACTGTACCTTGTTCCAGTACAGATACCTGAAAAAGAATGCTGAAAAACTGAGCATGGATAGACATGCCACAAGCATAAAATAGGTCTGGAAAACCATTGGAAATTAGAAACTCAAAGACCTGAGATACTAAGTAGAGTGAAGAAGTTCAGGGGTGGCTTGCTACTGTCTATATGTATACAGGGAAAGATGACTAGTAGTGTAATAAAATAGTCTTTATTTTAAGAAACAGGCTTTAAGAAAAATCCATGGATTAGAAAAATTCAAGCCAGAACTGGGCACACATTTTAAACACATTTTAACCACTGTAGCAAATGAGCTTTACATCAATAGTGGCTGTGTCTCTGGAAAGAAAGCTCTAACACTTCTATAGGGCAAAATTAAGGCAGGTTTTGTTGTAGGACTCCAAGTTAGCCAGGTCAGACCTGGTGATCATAGGAGTACCTCCAAAGCTACTAAGAGCTATGAATAATTATTGTTTAACTGATGGGAATAATATGAACTAAATATAATAATTATTTCTACATCAGAAATAGTTTTCTTCTTTTAAATCACCCTCTCCTGAAAAGCAGAGGTGTGTTTTTTGTTTGTCTGGGTTTTTTTAAATCCAAAATATGTTTATTTTCCTATGAGATTTGGTAATTTTTACAAGAGTAGCACAATGAGGTGCACTGTAAGCATCTTGGGAAAAGAGTCTTTGTGAAAAAAATAACACCACAAAGTGTTTGCTTTGTTTTGCTATTCAAAGCCGTCCTTTTAAGTCAAATAATTAGATCTCAAAAGTAGGGTCTTTCTAAATCCAGGCTTCAATTCATGGAGGGACAAGGTGGCTTTATATAACATGCTACAACCACACTATAAAGCTATAGTAGATTTATAGTAGATAGATACCCATCTAGATTGGGACAATTGCTCTGTTAAATTTTGAAGCAAGCAAGATGTCTTCTTAAATATCGAACAATATATATAGTTAGAGAACTGCCACTACAAGCCATTGAAAGCTTGGCCAAGAAGAAATATTTTACATAAAGCACTAAAAAGGGCCTTCTTTAATATGTGGGCCAAGGAATGGACCTGAGATGTTCAGGTCACGTGCTGGGCTGTGGGCACACACCAGTCTCTCCCACGGCGCTGCCTGCTGGGATCTCCTTCCCCTCCCAGTTCCTCCACCCCTCACCGCATTCAAGCACATGGAGAAACCATTACACGCACAAACATGCCTCTGAGAGCAGTAACAAATTGACTGCTACTGTGCTACGAAAAGGTCACATCTCATGCCAGTCAATAACATTGTTATGAAACCACACAGAACCCTCCTGGTTAGCTGGACCTGGATGGTAGTGAAGTTCACTTCCAGACCTCTCCTGTTTTTTTCAAAATGTTTCAGTGAACCCAGATCCAGTTTTCATCTAAATTTCTTCCTCATCTTAAACCCTGATAAGGAACAGATCCACAAACCAAAATGTTATCGATACACCAGCTTGGGAGCTGTTTTTACTGGGCTGGTAAATTTGAAGCAATGTTACAAGGATGAAACTGTGACTTCAGTGGGTGAACTGTAATCATTCTGCCTGACTTCAGTAGAAACAGGATTTCTCCTAAGGAAAATTATGATCTTAATTTTCCTTGTGGAAGCAACAAATTTACAGATCACAAAAGAGGAAAAAAATCAAAATACAACTGAAAGCAAGGTTTTGTAATTCTGAAAGGAAAATTACAACACATTACAACTAAATATAACCTCTCCCTTTAGCTAAGTAAACCACCTTGAAAGTCTTAATACAGCTACTTTCTGTAACTGAAAATACCTTTAAAATATACTATGATACTACCAAAATGTGTCATAAACTTGACTTTTGTAAGCACAGGCATCCAACTGGTACTCCTAAGGCCAGGATTAGCCCCAAGAAGGCTTTTATCTATAATTCCAAGCTCATTTAGTGAAATCATGCGACCTTCAGTTTGCTAGGCAGCCTGACCCATAGCAGGGATGAAACAAACGGATAAGGAGGCTACAGCAAGTGCCCAGCAAAGTCACACCTCAGCAAGCAGATGTGGGCAACTGCAGCTGCTGCTTCCACGCGTCCCTCATCTGCTCGGTCTCTGGCTCTCACTAGCAAGAGGCAAGTGCTCAAGCTCTCTAAGACAAAGGGGCAAGGCTGGCCCCAACTGTTCACAAAAAAACCTGTCAAATTGTTCTGAGCCTCAAGCCACTATGAAATGGCTTAAAAAATGCACAGGACAGAATTGATAATTTGTATTGAAAGCATGGGAAATCAGGAAGAACATACATTAAATCCATGTTCAGACAACACTCCCATTCTAATCAACTCTAATCAGATATATTTATACCTTGCAAAGAGTCTGGGAGGGGAAAGCTCTTATATTCACTTCAATCTGAAGAGCTGCTGGGAAAGGGCAGTCCAAAAATGAATTAATAAATGAAAAGTAACTTGCAAATGCTGGAATCGTAATGCCACAAACAGAGATGACAGACTATTTTAGATGAGCTTAAGCTTCTGAACAGTCAAAATGTAGGATCAAACTTGGGGTCAGGGCCTGTTCTAAAAATAGTATAGCTCTATGGCAGTCATCTATGCACTTCATATTCTGTCGATTGGTAGTCGAGACAACAGGAAGGCAGGATAGGTGATAATGGCAGGAAAACAAAACCCTTCAGTCAACAAATCAGAGGTTCTACACCATCACATCAGGTCTCATGTAAGTCATCAGTCATGGATGCACTGGCCTGTGTATGTTATGACTGCACCTCCCCAGTGTTTCCAGCCCCTTCCCCTGCTTGTTAAAGCAGTTGCCAATCAAATAAACAGCTAAGAGACTTTTCTTGAAGTTTGGAATACATTTTTGTCATTTTAAATCTGAAATTAATGCAATTAAAGTGTTATCATTAATCTATGTGAAACTGAGTGCATTTTCAGCAGCCCACAAAATAATGCTGTACATGTTAAGTGACAAAAGCTAGACTGTTCAAGGTAGCTGTATCACCTGTGGACTGTGTCCCCAGGAATGAATAGATAAATCACAACCTAGATTATCTTAAACTTTAATTGTATTCTCCATCTCCTTTTAGCTCTGCCAGTATTGCAGCAAAAAAAGAAAAGCTAAAAGGTGGAGACAGAAAACTTGGGACAACTAAAAAGTGCACATATGGTTTGCAAATGGTTTATCTGGCATGACTAAGGAAGCTTTCTATGTCTCAGAAGACACAGGAAGATAACTAAAGCTAGGAGTCTGGTTTTGTGTTATCTGATAAAGGGGTGGAGCAAAATTGGGCACCACCTTAACTGCAAATAGATGTACTGTAATAATAAGGCTGAAAACCCCCACATAAGTAAATTACAAGTGTGATGAAACAGGTTTAAGTTTGGTCCCTTCTCTTTTTTCTTTTTAATTGCCAGTAAGAATGCGCCAAAAATAGCATCCTCATGCTTTACAGTATTAATTTGCTTACCATTCTAAACAAACACTTGTCTCCATTTTACGATTATACACAAATGTGACAGCCTTGCATTTAAGGAGTAATTTACTTGAAGTAACAGAGCAGAGCTGGTTTTATTTAGACAACTTTGAAGAAAATGCTACTGTGAGATATCTAATCACGGTATTCTCTTTTGATCACTATTTAGAGGCATACAAAGTATATCTCTCTTAGACACCTTACACATATAAGTCTCGTGTGTGTGTGTGTACAGAAATATAAACACAACACAATTTCAGCTACCAGTATCACACACTGCAGCTGAAATACTAAAGTGCCCATACATTGACGTAAACAAAAAAGATAAAGCTGAAAGGTACATAAGCAAGTGTGTATCTTAAACATGTGATGACTGAGTATTTTATTGACTTGGGGCCTAAATCATTACATTCACTTTTGTTCACTTAGTGTCCTCTGAGATGTAGCAGAAAGCCTCCAGCACTTCAGAGAGGCATTATGCTATTCTGGGACCCATCAGAAAATGAATGAGTTGAGAAGTTGAGCAACTAACTATATTTGCAAAGGGAAATCTCCAAGGCATACCTACCAACAAGAATTTCAGGCTAGAAATACACTAGGATGGTTGCCAACAGAAATATTTCATCAGTCAGTCTTTTACAGTACTGTGGCTCCCATCTCGTTTTTTGCCAAGTTATTTAGCACTGCAGACACCAGCAACCAACAAGTTTGGTAACTGCTTTCATTTCTCACACTTTTTCTGGCACTCAGCTGTTTTGTGATACTTCATCTTCTGATCCAAAGACCATAAGGTTGTCACAGGATGCTAAGGGGGTTTATGTGTACTGTTGCAGTGCAAGGAGAGAAAGAAGGTATGGAGATGGTCAGTAGACCCTTAGTGGCTACATATCCCCCTCAGAGTGACTTGCAACTGTGGAGGGCTGGACTGAATGATCATGGTAACTCCTTCAGCCATTTCTTCTCAAGTGGCATTGGGAAATACTGTGTTTCTAGGCAGTGCATGAATCTGAGGACAGCTGTTTCTCCAGCACAAACACTCTTATTTAGGACATGTGTATAAATAAATAAGACCATGTGTACTAAACAACACCTTTATGGAACATCTAAACCAAACCACCTCCTGTAGCAGTCTTGACACTGCTGCACTGCTGATCAGTAGAATGATGCTTGCCTGGATGGGATGCAGGGTCTTCACTGGCAACATCATGTTAACGAGTTCCCTATGTGCTCCTGCTCCTCTCCTGTCCTTGTCCAGCACAGAAAGGTTTTACATCTATTTATTCATTCATTCTAAAGGAAATCAGATTAGTTTTCCAATGCAGCTCAAAAAGCACAAGCAACAAAAGCAAGACCACAAAAGCACAAGCAAGAAAAGCAAGAACTTTTTACCATAACAAGGTCCTCTGCCTCATCAAGCCACAAGCACAGTGACAGGAGTTCAAACTACTTCTGACAGTGCTATACTAACCCAGAACTATATTCACCAGTGGCATGACAGGTATTCAAGAGGACTTGCATCTTCAAGAGACTGATAAATCACAGAAAATCTATAAACCAAGCCAATATATGTAATCAACATAACTGACTACCCAAACTAGACAACATCATTTAAAGATACACACAAAGTCAACAGCAGATGTATTTTGAACACTAAGGGGAAAAAAAGTCTTAGAGCTCCATAAATGAAGTTGTTTTCAAAACTCAAGTTTCTAACAATTTGTAGTCATGATAGTATAGTTAGAAAAACAGTGAAGGTCTTTGAAAAGGAGAACAGTATTCTTCAATTAGATTCTATACAGTACAAATTCTGCATTTTCTGATGATGCAGAAAATGGAATATTGGGTTAAGTAACTTTTACAAGACTTTGGCTGATGCCTTTACTTTTCATAAAATTTCAGACTCAATTTAGGCTACCTTAAGACTTAGCTAACAGACTCTGTTTCCTCCACATCTTTCAATGCTCATATGCAAAACTCCCCCACCAGCGCATAATTTTCCTGTTCTAGAGGAGGCAACAATTGGAGTGTGCTGTTTGTGCACTGAGAGGGCAAAGGGACATTCCCAACTCTGCTGGCGTCACAGGAGAGGCTGATAAACAGTCCATATCATTTGGCCACCCCATTTGATAAGCTTTATGTTTATTTTTATCGTCTGTGCAAGAGAAAAATGATACACAGTAAAGCTATGTTACTCTGCTCAACACACAGACTTGAAGAGAACTAATTCTGCCCATCGTTACAATTAATAATACAGTTTTCAAGTTTTAATTTTGGAAACAGGATATGATAATATCCTATCCAATCTGAAAAAGGATTGAATTCTTGTCCTCTTGGAAAGTACAGCATCATTACATGATTACACACACAACAGAGCAAACCAGTCTGAGCACGTCTCGTGCCATTCACTGTCATGTGGAGCCAATAATCTATTTCTGACTCGCACGGATGGCCTGTTTCCATATTTGACAAGGTAACATTCATCCCTCTACCTGAAGCAATGTAATTCTTCTCTGGCAGAGTGTGAGACCTGCAGCAGTCTTAGTCTGGCAGTACCAAGAAGAAAATTTGCATTTCATTCACATACAGAAAGGAAATGCCCTCTACTTACGTTCAAAACCCTAGTGGACTTTTTCTGTTTGATTTTTTTTTCTTTTTGCTCATAGGTTTCTACTTTTCCTGTGGTAACACTTAAAAAGATCATGTGAAGTTTTTTACATCTACGTATTCATCATATATTTCTTAAAAGCACCTGTGAGGGATGGTTAATGAATGTTCAAAAAAAAATAAATAAAATGCTCTAGTTGGTTGTTAGGTCACTCAGGATTTAGCACTCTTGAGTCGGTCACCAATCACAGATTTCCAGTGATCAGAGACCCCATAACACTCTGTGTTCCAGGTCCCCATTTGTCAAACAGGATTAAACAGCAGTATATTTCACATTACTATTTAGAGGACAAGTGCTTTAAGGGTGCTCAAACATTGTGGAAGTGGAGAACACACACTTTCTTTAGGCCAAAATGCTTTTGCTAAACTACTTCTAGAGTGCAGTCAGTTAGGAACTGGTAATCTGCATCCTTCCACAGGGAATTAGCAATGCTCCGATTACTATCCATAACTGTCAATGCTTTTTGAAGCTTGTATTATTTCAGAAGGCTGGTTATTACCAAAATAAAATTGCTTATGATTTCCCCAAACCACAAGAGTAGCTTGTTTTTTCTCAAAAGTTAGAGACAAGCACAAAAAGCCTGTGCTTTTTTTCATATTTCAAAAGCTTTTTGTTTTTACCTGTGTTCCCTTAACCTGTCCTTCTCTTCAGAACATTTTCTCTAAACAGAACACTGCCACTTGCAAAAAGAAACAGCTAAAAAATGTTTTTTATGTCTCTCTCTAGGTTCCCAGGCTTACAACTTAGAGATATTTCCACTCACGAGGAGAAACAAGACAGCTTAGCAACAGTTGTGGCAAGCAGTGAATCTCACTCACATAGACACTAAATGTTTGATGTTAAAGAAAAAAAACTGTCTACTTTAGCTCAACATAATGTAGTAAAAAAAAACTCTGAAAAACCAAACACATGCCTTTGGGCAAACATTTCTGTCTTTGAATCTGTTGGACATTGATGAAGTAATGAGATCAAATGAAGGAGTTTTTTCCGCATTCAGCTGAAGCTGTGGTCATACACACCTGCTCCCTTTATTTCATCTCCAGCACAGACCTGGCATGATCAGTTAGTTTTCGGTCTATTTTTGGCATAAGGATATTTGAACAATGACTGACTACGATAAACTGCCTCTGCTCTAGTCAACATTAAACTAGCCAGTCCTCTTTATATCCTTTCCATGAGTCTGGAAATTGCAAATAGGGGTAAATATTTCTGTAGGATTTTCCTTTTTAAACTGACTGGAAGAACAGTCTTTGTATTGCTGTGGGGCCTGTGTTTATAAAACTCATCCCTTCCTTCTTTGTTTACTACTCTCACCAAAAAGGATGGTGCTTTGCAAGAGAAAATTAGTAACTGATGACCATTTTTCCTATCTTTCCTTTCTTGCTGTTAATCTCCAGCTATTGCAGACACACGACCGTATGTGCTGCTCTCCTCCTTTAACTCCATCTTTCATTCACTACTGAAACATTGACTCCCTCCATGTTTCACTTACTAAATCTCAGACAAAATACACTTCTGAGGTTTCTCCCATGCTAGCCTCTTGTTTGAGAAGAATTCTCCAAATACCTGGCTGTTCTTCCACCAGTTGACTTAAAACTCTTCTCCTCAGGTCAATACAAGGAATTGAGTTCCTTTGCTCAGAAAACCACTGACATCACCAGGCAATATGGTTCTTTTCTTCCATATCTGAATAGGTATGGAGATTATACATACAGACAAGATATTTCCATCCACGCCGAAAAAATTATTTGGAAGAGGTCTTGTTGTGATGATGAACTTAAAGTGCCCCCCTCCATCAGGCAGAAGAAGAGGTTGTGGCTTTGTTCTGTAATTGTACTACCATTGCCATTGTTACTTTCCTATTCTTCCAGGGGCTTGGAGACCCTCCACAGACTTGCCAACAGCCTGCTTCTGCAAGAAAAGCTCTTCCACTGACCTCTTACCAGTTAAGAAAACACTCTGAAATCATTAGAAGTTTTATTTATTCCAAACCCATTAATTCAGACTTCATTTCACAGGGTTTTAACTGGCATAATCTCTGCTGAATGTTGGATTCAAAAAGCAGATGCAAAGCACTCCTCAAAGAACAGCTCACATCAAACATTTATCAGGTCTCCCATTCTTTTAGTGCATAAATAAATGCCTCTCTCTTTTACTGTTTTTGCTCTTGTATTTGCTTTCTATAGTTTCTACAGAGTGCTCCACAATCTTTCCTCCCAGCAGCTTCTGATCATTAATTCTCTGTTTTAATCTTCTTCTGTCTATATTTATCACTATATTTCACAACTTAGTCTCTTACTCTTTGATCCTTTAATAGACATTGTACACTGCAATTTCTTTATTCTTATTAAAAACCTGAACATTCTTCATCAAATACAACCCAGAATGTGTTCCTTACCGCTTGTTTTCTTATTGTACTTGCAATACAAGCACAGAGCTCACAAAATTCATCACCTGCATCTGCAAGACTGGCACCACTCCTCCTTTATTAGTTGAATATTGATAAATATGATCAAACATTCTACCAAACAGTAGAACACTGACTCAAAAAGAAGATATAACAGCAGCATGCAAATTTTAAAAAAAGCTCATCTGAGTGACTCAGTCTGTTTTCATGATAAAACAAACTTTCTAGAAGTAACAATAACAAAATGGAGTGAGGTCTATCATTCTACCAAGACATTCAACCCTGGTGTTTACAGGTGCTTTATACCAACAAAGCAAAAAATAGCAAAGAAATTACTAGGTTATATTAAAAGAAAAGCTTAAAATAACCACTGTGAGCTAATGTTAGAGGTATGCAATGAACTCGGTTAGGTCACACCTACAACTTATTATTGCCTTCAGCTCTGAGATCTCCTTTATGAGCTCTACAAATACACCAGTAGAGCTGTTGAGAAGAGCATCATCAGTAAACCTTGCATCAAGGTTCCCTTGTTTTCCGTATTTGATAAATATTAATAAATATTGTGTCAACTTTCCTTTCCATCCTTAAGAAAATCCTGACAGTTTAGTTGCAAAACTTCCTGATTCACTTTATATTTTCTTACTTATATGAGTGAGAAGGCAGTAGCCCAGCAAAACTACGTCCTCAAGATTTCCTCATCTTGTTGCTTTTATATTAAATACATGCCTAAAGATATATGACTGTTGCTGTCATAACCCCTTCCTCACAGACATGGTCACATCATGTCACAAAAGATGGTGTCACAACCAAAATTAGAAACAAATCTCAACTGTGATGATTTTAACAATGAGCCTAACCTTGAGAAATGTTAAGTGCCTTCCAAGAGGTACAGGAAAACGGATTAGAGGTTTCTCAGCAATACATAAGATTTTGATTGCAGAATAGCAAATCAAAAGGCAATAGTAAAATGAAAGAAAAAAAAAAACAAAAAAGAAATAGAGATAGATTTGGAATAGGTACTGCAGGAAAACAGAGTAGAAAGTGGCAGGATTATTTCTATCCATTTATATTTAATAGTTGTGGAATGTTTTTATGCTCTTAATTTTTAAAGTTCAATTTAAAATCTAAGCCAGTGGTTGACAGGACTAAACTTGCTTCAAATTATATTAAACCCTGCAGGTTTGTGGGCCATTTGACCCACAGAAAAAATAATGACATTGCATATTAAAGATATGCCTTAAATGACCTTATTTACTTCAGTATACCACCTAACAGGATCAATGAGTTCACTAGCTATTTCTAAATTACTCCAGTGCACAAAAGTGTGTGGGGAAAAAAAAAAAGACATTGGAATATGAAAAAATAACAAAGCCAAGACTATGAAGCTAACAAGACACTTCCTAATTCCTGCTACTCTGCAATTTATTGAATTACACTTCACATTCTTTTCTGTTGTCTTGCCACTTCAAGTACAAACTTTCCGCACAGCTCAGTAACTAACCCCATTTGTAAATTACACAGTATGGTCCATATACCAGATTAAAAATTACTATAACCATTTATAGCAATGACGTCATGAATCAAGGAAGACTGGTATGTCACTCTAATTTAAATCATTAACACTACCCATTTTTATACAAGTTAGCTTGTCTGCAGCTATTTGGAACACAATTTGATTTATTTCCATTTAAGTTGGGAAATGTGGCAAAGATACATGGTTGCATGAAGTATGAAATTTCTTTTGGAAACATATCACATCGATGGAGCAATTATGACAGGCAATATTTCTATCATATAAGATGTGCAACGTATGCTTTACCATCTCTCTTTTATAATAGCTTGCTTTCTTCAGATTACACTGTGTCAAAACCTTTCAAATGTAATTATTATGGACTTTCTGACAAGACGCTGAACATCAGGTGACTAAAGTTCAGAATGTCTGACTTCCAAGAGGGACTGTGAAAGCTACAAATGTATATCATACTTTTCAATAAAGTGCATGGGCTGAGTTGTTTTCCGTGGTGGAGTCAATGGGATTTTCTGCCACTGGCCCAAGCAGCTCTGGAGTCCACCCCTGCATCCCATCCAAAAAAGCATGTAGAAAATACAGCCAAGTGAATTATATATGTCTGTCTCACAGCATAAGGTACAGTGAAAATATCAGTTGACCTTTTCCTTATTTTATTTTACTTTAGTGAGTCATTTAAGATAAAATTTATCATAGTGAATAGAGACAAGTGCCTGAAAGTTGGTGCAATGACCACACTTGAAAATCCACAAACTTACTTATCAGAATACATATTTCATATAGATATGTTATATGAAATATATTCTCCAAAGAATCTGGCTCCCAGCTATGGCAAGATCTGAGCTTTCTTTCAAACTATTAAGCTTCTGGTACCACAGTCAGGAAGTTCACTCCTGGTGTTCATTGCTATGGAAGAAGAACCTACAGTAGAGAAGGTTTGGCAGAGAGGTCTCTGTTCCAGCTTAGAAGCGGCACAGACAAGACTGAGTGACAAACATCAAGTATCAGAGCTCTCCCAAGGTGAAGGTGCAAATTCTTCAGAGTCTCCTCCCCTCATCTGCAATCTGCCTTGAAGGATAAAGACTTTATTTTGCATCTGTCCAATCCATTGGCAATTGCCTGCTGTCACCTACAATTGAAAAGCTCCAAAAACAGAGTAAAATTGATGTCAAAGGGGAAAATGGATTGATTGGGGGTGGGGGGAATTATTAAACAGAAAGGGAAGAAAAGTTATTTACTTCCTTTGAAAGGTTACAAATTAAAATTCCCATATCACTTAGCAATGAAATATGTGTTCAATACAAATGTTCTTTGTTTTCCCACCTGGAGATAAGAGTTGACAGTGCAATTGTTAGCAGAATTACTGCTTCAATAAAAATCTGCCACTATAAACAGTTAAGTTATAAATAAAAAAAGATGCATTGTCTATTACTGTCTCAAAAGCTTATCAAAACCACTAAAAACTAATTTAATCATACTAAATTAAGTGCTGCAGCTTGGCAACTTATTATCACAAATAATTGGGAAGCATATATGAGCCTGGTTTTACCATGCTATGACATGTCAAAATCTCACAAAGGACTCCATGGGGAAAGTATGCATCTGGGTAGAAACAGCTGTTTGTGTCAGATATAATCGCTTTCTTACTATAACACAAACATGAAGCACAATGCTTCTTTGTTATGTGAAACAAATATATTCCCAAATATATATTATTTTCTTAAAACAATATTCATAATTTTCTGCAGTATTGCCTCAAGCCATAGAGAAACATCAACATTTACATCAGTGTCTCAGAAAATAGTTTTTATTATTTGGCAGAGAATTTGTACTGAACTTATGATTTCAATCTTTATATCCCAGCTATAATCAGTTACTTATGCAATCTAAAATTAACCTAACGAGTATGATCTCATCTTCTAACCTAACAGATTTTTATTTCTTTTTCTATTTGGTATAACATGTCTTTACACTGTTTTTGTAATTGAAACTATACTGTTCCACAAGCTGTAAGTTATTTAATTTTGTATTTTTTCTTAGTGCTAATAGCAATGCAATAGCAGTCTGATTTTGCTTTAACAGAGAAAACATATGAAGGTGTCACACCCCTTGAGTGCTCGTAGTCCATCTGTGCAGCAGCGCTACCATGCAGGAGTGCCAGGCTGGCCCATGCAAGGAGCACACAGAGCTCTGTTATCAAGTGGCCAAGTGACCGTGCACCTAGTGTCACACTGCTGGGAGCTGTGATACCCGCTCAGGTAAAAAGCCCTGCAGCCTTGAATTCAAGGCCAGCTACATGGCTGGATAGACATAGGCCCAATGTGTGGTGGAAGCCAAGGGAGTCACCTACAGCCAGTGACCAAACCTTAACACCACAAGTTCAGTACCAGGTGGATCCCTGAAGTTGGGAAAAGGAGATGAAGACATACAGCACCTGCCGAACTGCAGAACTACATCTTCTTCATATTTTTACAATGCAGTCCCTAATTTCACAAAAGACTGTCATTAT
Organism: Strix aluco; assembly: GCF_031877795.1. Taxonomy (NCBI): domain Eukaryota; kingdom Metazoa; phylum Chordata; class Aves; order Strigiformes; family Strigidae; genus Strix; species Strix aluco. The sequence goes on along the minus strand of NC_133931.1, from coordinate 137,190,665 downwards.
TTCCCAATCATGTATAAGAAAAGCACCTCTAAAGCCAAGCAGTGGATGCACAGATTGCTCGCCATTTGACCCATCTGTTGAATTTCATGCCTTCTCTTATCCCTAATGATAACAGGAATCAAATATTTATTTCTAGTATTTCTTGTATGCACTGTTTATTTTCTCAGTCCTGCGTAACAAGCAGCATAGCTGCAAATGTCAGGTAGGAGCTGGCGTTGCACCATTTTAACTGGTGTTACAAAAAACCCCCCACCTTTCACTCAAGTAATCTAAGAGGTTACCTCTCATAAAAACGTCCCACTGGAACTTACACATATGAACTGTTTCATTGCAGAGAAATCCCTTATTGAAGAACACCATGTAAGATTATTATGAACTCTTAAATATAAAAAGCTGTGGCTTTTGCAAAAACAGAAACATAAAGTCTGATACACCATAACTTCACAAAAGTGGATGTAACTACAAACAGTAATTGTCTGACCTGAGCAGCCAGGTCCTGGCTGGACCTGATCCAGTGAGACTACTGCCAAAGGCAACAAGGTAGATTTCTTTTTTTCTCACTCTTCCTTTGTTTACTTTCAAACTTGTATTTAAGTTAAAGGATGAGAACAGCTGAAACTGAAACAGGACACTAAAAAGTGCTAAATCCTCAGAGGCTGCAGAGAGATTACATGGAAAAACACCCAACTGAAAACACAGTACTAATGAATCTCACCTAGTAAGGAGAGCTTGAGAATGAGATGGCCTTCAAAAAGCTGAAGTTGTGCCCAAATGAAAATCATAGAGAGGAATAAATTAAATACAGGAACACAATACCCCCCCATCCCACCCTAAAAAGTATAAGGATCAGATAGCAAACTGAGTAATAATTCTTCAAACACATGAGGTGCAAAAAGGCTGTCAGAGAGACTCTGTAGGCCCGGTTAATGTTCAGGATGTGGTAACAGCATCCAGAGAAGACAAGGCCATTGCAGTGAGGCTAAATAAATACTGTGCATACATAGTGAACAGTGGCTCACTCAGAAATGGGTAAACAGTGAAATGGTCAATCTGCCATAGTAAAGGCAAAAGCTGACCATGCTGGACTGCAAAAGAGATTTCTGAAACTGACCGGGCAACAAAATGGCAAATGAATGCAAGGAAGGTAAAGGGAAAGCGATGTGCAGAAGTACAGCAAACATAGCTTCACATATAAAATTACATTTTACAACCACTCAGGAGTGAAATACTAGGTTTGTAAATGGTTCCACAAGAAGACATCTGCTGAGTACTCAGTAGAAGTCAGAAAAAGGATATTAAATAATTGAAAATTATATTAGGAAAGTAATTGGGAATAAAACTGAAAGCATCATCACACCACTGAATAAATCCCCAGTTTACCTTGACACCTTGTATGGTTTGGGTCCCCTCATTTGAGAAAGCATATAGTAGAATTGGGAAAGGTTCAGAAAATGGCAGCAAGGATATAAAATGACTTCTGGATGAGGAACTACTAAATAAGTTAGAATTCTTCAGTCTGGATAAAAAGGATATCATATTCTAGGAAGGATATGATAAAGGTTTGCAAATTCATGAGTAGTATAGAGATGGTGGATAGGGACTAATTGTTCAGTGTTTTTAAGTACAAGAACTGAATGTCATCAAAAAGAAACTCAGAGAAAGTCACTTGAAATGAAGCAAAACAATGCAGTTTTTCACAGGCTGGATAACAGACCTATGGAACTCCTGTAAAAGGATGTTATGGATGCCAAAATGAGTCCCCTGAGATGAAAACAGCTGGAGATTGTGAGATTACTGAAGAGAAATATCATACAAGTTCATTCCAGACATTTGTTTACAGCCAGTGTTGGAGATAGGATACCCAGTTCTTCATGGTGGTGTACCACCACGGCATAGTAAGGAAGCTATGTATGACACTAGCAGGATATTTTCCAACACCGTTCTGGAAAGTATTGTCTCAGTTAGATGGGTGCCATCACTCAGGTATGTATATTAGGCATTAAAGACCTTCAGACAAGGCCACCTTCTATCTGTTAAAAGAATCTTGTTGAAACAGAGGTGGAGTTTACTGGTTTTGTATTTAGCCAAAAATAAACAGAAATCTTACTTTCCTTATGACTCTTATTTTCAGGTGTCTGCTTCAGTGCCTCAGAAAAACCAAAGAAAGCACAGACACAAATACAATGCAGCTCAAGTCAGATGTGCTCAGCCTCCCTCCACCGCAGGGGCTATTTGCAGCATCTCTCAATAGTTAACTTACTCCATAAGAGACTGCCCACTCCCACCTGCTGCATTTTCTTATTCCCAGGTAGGCAGTGGGCTCTGGACAGGTCTAAGTGCAGCAATATCTGGTACAGCCAAGAAAATGAACCTACAGCACATGAGCGTTATAGATGAAATGCCCAATCACCACAAAAAACACTTCATGGAAGTGCCAGCCTAATGCACAGAACAAGACTGTGCAGGCACTCTTCCTCAGGCCATAGGACAGAAAGGAAGACACTGCTGCTGCTGCAAAAAAAAAAAAAAAAAGCATCTGGACTGATGACCTAATATTTACAGTGTGATAAAAAATGCAAACACTTAAATATATTGTATACCAAGAAAAAAAGAAAGGAGTATGCTTTTTTTTCTGAAATTCATCTATGTTCAACTTATTTGTAAATATTTGTAAATCTTCAAGAGATTCAAAAGCTCATGAATAAATCTAATGTAATCTGAATAAAATGCCTGAAATACAATCTTTCAGACAAGCTGTGCCTTAAGACACAGTAAGCTAATAGTTAACAAGTTTTCCTAAGGAAGCCATCTCCATTCATTTAATAGCATCTCCAGCCAGCTAAAGGAAAAATATGTCCCCATAACATTATACTAATAATTAACTGTGATGCCATTAAAGGCCTATGCTTAGGGCTCCACAGGGACAATGAATCATGTATTTACATTTTAGCCAGGAAAGTAGTTGCCTGGTAGCAAGGATGCTCACACCTGCTGCAAAATAATTACAGTGGAAATATTAAAGACTAGAGAAAAATAAAATGAGCCGCCCCCCTTTATAATCCTTTAAATGTAATTTAGGAACTTGTTGGATTTCTACAGGGTGGTAGTAAAGAATTACCTCCTTACACTGCTTTTCTTTGTTGTAAAGTATTAGTGTGCTTTCTAATATTCTGAGGTGAGATAAGGAGATATGAGTGCAGATTATGACAGAGAAACCATTTCTTTTTATTCTGCTCAGAGTTGTACTAGTGAGTTTGGAGGGCTGAATTATGCCTCATAGAAACCTGTAAATAATCAAATATAAGAAACATGGAAGTAAACAAAACTATTCTCAAAGACTGAATTCCACAAAATTGTACTTAGTGCATTACTGAATCCATAGAGGAGACAAAGATAATTTCCACAGAATGTCCCATCACAAATAATCTCCAAGCAAAATAATTACATCTGGCTATTATCTTTTGGCTGATGGAATTGTACCCATCGTGCAGTACTTAATATTTCATACAAGCTTACCACAGATCCCTTGTATACTACCTTTGTTTTTCTCTAAATATCTGAATTCAACAGCTAGGACTTTAATTAAGAATTTACCTTTTCATATGCACATACATATGTACATACAAATATATATATAAAAAAATGAAACTCTTATAAAACTTGTTTTTTATATATATACATATTTTTATCCCACAAGGTTCAAATGAGAGCTTGAGAACGTGACATGAATCTCCAGACTAAAAAAGAACCAAACAGAAGGCAAACATAAGACTCTCCAGTCCTAAAGATACTTATACAATATATAATTATTCAGTAAATAGCTTCTGAGCTTACTGGTTTTTGAAGACTGACTCATGACTTTTATTCTGGGTTGGCAATATAGCCTCACTGTCTCTCATGCATTTCCTTAATTGGACTATGAAGTCATAGTTGAGCAACATAAGATACTCTCATGCTTTTCCAGGAATGAAGGGTGAGAGCTAGCAAAACAGGCACAATTTCCTGCCATGTAGTGCAGATTTCTACCAACAGGTAAAGCTAGATGAAATTATAAATTTTAAAAAATAGAACAAAACCAAACCAAAAAAAACCTTGACAGACATAATAGCACAGAGACTCTGTTTTCTGCTCTTCAAAGAATGTGAATTATTTTGACTAAATTAAATACTTTTAAATAGCAAGTCCTTGTCCTCTAAGCAGAGTTTAGATAAAACCATATTGGCCTGCTTAATTACCTAGTAGCTGATTAAAAGGGACCGCCTGCTATCTGCAAGTAGATTTTGGGTCACATAGTGGAGCATCTGTCACCCAAGGAGAGGCTGAGAGAGCTGGGAATGTTCTGCCTGGAGAAAAAGAAGGCTTAGAGGGATCTTACGAATGTGTATAAATACCTGATAGTAAAGAAGGAGATATGGGTCTTCTCAGTGGTGCACAGTGAAAGGACAAGACGCAATGCACACAAATTGAACGCAATTCTGTCTAGAAATAAGAGAAAAAAAAATCCCTCATTTACGGTGAGGGTTATCAAACACAGGGACAGTTTGGCAAGAGAGCTTGTGGAGTCTCCCCCTGTGGAGATATTTAAAACCTGACTGCTCAGACTCCTGGGAAACCTGCTGTAGCTGACAATTTTTTTTCCAAAAATGGAAAAAACTTCTCTGAAGACGTCAGAGCTTACTGAGACCAAGCCCAGCAATGTGCCGTGCATGAATGAACCTTTGTTCTCGCAGAGAGATCCTCCATTGTTTGTGGTGCCCCACATGAATGAGAAGACCACACCTGACCACCTTTCAGTGCAAGACTTATGCCTTAGATCTACACTTACAGGTTCATGGGTTTTATACTTTATTTATTTTGTAAGCAATTTACAATGGGGAGTTAAGCATAAACAGGTTTACTTAAGCAGCCTATTTTGGTTAATTTAAACAAATAGCTAATAAATTCAAGCCATGAATAGACTATCTGCTCCAGATCTAGCCCTGCTGGTTTAATGTTAGTGTTCCCATTGCAATCCAGCAGCTGGAGTCCACTGCCTGCAAAGCTCTGCTAGCAGAAGATATTTTCACTCGAAAAGACCACTAGTCAGATGACCTATCGGGATGTCTTAGATGCTTTTGCCTTCAATAAAGAAGTTGCACAAGCCCTGTTCTGGCAAAGTTTTGGAAATATTAAGTCCCAGACGGAAAGTAACAAGCCAGTGGCACGAATAATAAGGTGTTCAACCAGCACAGCTACTCATAGAGCAGACACAGCCATCAGCTAAACCAAAACAATTTCAATTCAAACTGAACAATATCTCAGAGGTTTAAATTCAGGCTAAGCTCAGGTTTAAAGACAAGCCTAACTCTACTGATTTAAAAACAGAGCCATAGCACTTCAGTGCAAAAAGTCTCACTTTCCTTGAGTTGGGTGGAAGCATGCTTTTATAAACTACGTGTGGTTATCAGAGCTTGCTATCTTACCCGACCAGCGTACAACTGCATAAAAACTGGAGGAAAAAAGCTTGGTGTTTTTCTGAACTGATGCAGGAAATCTGCTCTCACAACTCACATACAATATTAGCCCTCATTTATAGAAGTACTACCACCAATAGTTTTCAAATGTAAAGTGGAAATTGCGTTTTGGAAAAAAAAAAACAAAACCACGAAACAAAACCCAACAAATTTCAATGAAATACTTGGGAAAATTTTAAAAATTGGTTTGGAACTTCTATACACCATCCCCTTCTGGAGAAAGAAAATTAGCTCTTTAAGAATTTACCTTTCTTGTAAATATTTACTACAGTCATCCTAAGAGCCAGAAAATGGTTTTGATTTATTTGCTTTAGAGCATTGCAACATCTAGGGATAAATTATGCACTTGCTGCCAGGACTACAAATCCATATTGAGTTATTTTAAAGGGACATAGATGAGATGAAAGTTGGGAGAAGACTGAAAACCTCAGTATTGCGGTCATGCCTCTTGGCCCTACCACCACCCCTCAGTGTCAGAATTGGATGCGTTCACTGTGTCCGAATGTGTCAGGAGCAGAGTTATGCAAGGCGCTGGCTCTGCTACACATCAGAGATCTTGACTTTGCTCCAGAGCCACCATGGCTGAAAGGCCCAGAGCTGCTCTCCATCCCCAACTGCTCTCCGTCCCCACCTGGCAGTGGATGCATCTCTTTGGATTCCACTCCCTGGGATTACAGGCTTTGGATGACACTTGGAGTCCAACACACACGCTGCAGCGCCCAAGACAGCAAAGCCGCCTTCATTACTACAGCTGACTGCGAGATACTGGCAGGGCTAGCATAACCCAAGCCCAGGCCCTTTCATGCTGCTTCGCAAACTCCACGCTGCAGCCTCCGTATTGAAGATGTGGTGGCTTCTCCAGGCCAGAGCAAACCACCCATCCTGCAGGCTGTGTGTGTGGCGGAGATCAGCAGCTGCATCAGCAAACCACTTGTTGGGGCCTCAGATGCTCCCACGTAAAAAGTTAAAGGCATCCAGCAATGAGTTCATGTTCACGTGTATGACCTCATCACATGAATGAACTCATAAGACAGCACATATATTTTTAGGACAGAATTTTTGGAAGCCTTCAGCATTGGTCTAATTCTGTTCCCACTGATTTCAGTTCTACTATTCTAAAGACTCTACAGCATACTATTATTTAAGTCAACGGGAACCTGGTAAAAACCAACATGCTCTCTTATGCTGGCCACCTTGATTTTTAAAAATTAACTACATTGTTAAAATTAAATTGGTTTATATTTTAATAAAACTTACTTTGAGAATTTTTTTTTCCTCCCTTTCCTCTTAACCTTCCTTTCCTACAAAAGCAGATATGAGTTTCACTGAATTTGGAAGGTCAGGAAGTCATGCCAGTTTACACAAATTTGAAATCAGCTTCAAAATACATCATATGATTAATCAAGATACCAGACTTTGCTCTAATGAGAGTCATAAACTTTTCAGCAGCAATATCAGTATCTGAATTAGTATCTGATCACTCCACATCAATTGTACAAATAAACTGAAGAAAAAGCACATCATCAACTCAGCTATAAATAGCTTCTGGTTCACCAAAACCTTTGTGGACAACAATAAACTATTAAGTGGAAAGTAAAGTAACTTACAGTAATTAGATCTAGACTGCTACTTAAAGAAAGTTGTGACTCAACACCAATAACTAATTTTACCTTCCGTGATTAGCGAAAGCTGATTAGAATTAAGTATGTTATCTGCTGGCTCTGACTTGATTATTGTCTTACAAAAAATGCCTTATTAGTTTTGCTGCAGCTACAAATTTCTCTTTGACAGGTATGCTCAGCAACACTGTAAGTATTCCACTACTCATATGTTATTAAGCTCTCCTACAATGTGCAAAACTCTTGTACAGAATTCAGGAGCTTTTGTCATTGTTCATTATGGACTGAATTCTGTGAGGGACTGACAAACCACTGGTTTAGGATCTATGTTCTCAGAGATAAGAGAGATGTAACCATAAAGTGAACTCAGGTTTCTCACAGTCCCAGTCACTAGTGTTACACAAAAGCAAAAAAACAAATGGAAGCTAAAACTTTCACAGGCTTCAGCTGATACTGAGACACTGTGAAAGAGGTAGGTAAATATGGTAATGGTGAAATTATCTAGCCACAATTCCCATTTAATTTCCTTTACTCATGACAAATTATTTGATTGCTCAGACTGAAACATGAATAAAGACTAGACGTAGCAGAAAGATACAGAAGAAGGGTATTTACAGCAGTTCAGGTGGTGTTGACAAGACGCCTACTGTCTAATGGATCTTGAGAAACATCTGGCATGCCACAGTAGTCAGATAGCAATTCCCTCTTCAAGAACATGTAATGAAGCGCCTCACAAATGGTCTCACTAACTGGATATGAACTATAAAGTATGCGGTAAAAGAACCACAACATGACCTGAAACATGTATTTGAATATTGTGATGTGTTAAGTAGTGCCATTGATAATGGATAAATGTTAGTGATGGGTACTATTATTTCAAGAGAAGAGGGGCAGATTTCACCCTGCATTCCAGTGCTAAAGAGGATGTTTAACAGTACTTCATTCATTTAATGGAATCAGTGCTTTGCTTGAAACTCAGAATCTAGAACTGAAGACACAAGAAGAGCTTGGGAAATAATTGTGTAGATACGCACCTCCTTCTCCACATCTTTAAACCTTCCCTGTGTCTTTAAATATGAAGGTTCAACCCCTCAGAGAAATAATAAATGAAACCTCATATAAAAATGTGAAAAATCTCTCCATCCTACCATCACAAAGGGTAGATGAAAAAAATATTTTCATATACACTTCATAAATTTAGCAAAAATCTAGTAACAGTATTTGTCCTTGCTTGTTTGACCGAGAAAAAAAGAATTAAAAGAGAAAAGACAAACTTGAAATAAACACTTTAAAACCTAAGGTGTTGTGTTCCTGATGAAGAAAGAGGCTGTAGCTGTTGTTCTTTTGACTAAATTCCTCACTTATGCATATGTTTTTTCACTGTATCGTGACCAGCAGCACATCTATTTCTTCAGATAAAAATTCCCAGTAATTATCATTAAGGTAGGGTTAGTATTAGCAACCTCTGCCTTGTTTGTGCAACATGCACCAGAAAATCATAGTCCCGTTTGTTCATTTAGAGTTAACTTATTTACAGAGGCCCTAGCAGTAACATAAAATCATAAAATTCATTTCAGTTCTTGACATAAGTGTGTGAAATTCCATTCTCTTCAGTGGAGCTTCCTATTTAACCACAATTGTTTGTGGTCTCCAAAAGAATTCAATGGACAGAGTTGCTCTGGTATCTCTTCTGGAGCGTCTGCCAGAGAAATACTGCTGCAGTCTGAGATGTTGCTTTGCAAAATGGGTCACAGGAGATCCAGAACCAGTCAGATTTAGTTTGGAGGAAGTTCAACAAGAAAGGGGAGGTACATCAGGGGATGCACTGAGGTTGTAAATTCCCACATCAGCATGTCCTAATATAGGTCCTCTTACCTCACCAACTCATGTTCATGTCCCTTCCAAAAAAATATGATGAAAGTAATTGTTGCAATATTGTTCCTTTTCCCTCTGTGTGTTCCTCTTTTTCATGTCTCCTCATGTTAAGTTTCAGTGAATTTAGACCACAGTTCACAAACTGTATGTTCACTTACGCCTGTGTTGTTCTTTGTACAGCTGAAAGGTCTGTAGTTCTCATTCAGGTGAGCAGAGAGCATATAGCAAAACCATTTTGGAAGAGGAAGAATACAGCTGTTTCAGCATGCTTTGCTGTGCTTTACCTAGGGCTGTGCATGGCTTATTAGTTTATGTGGCATTTTCTTACTTACCTAGAGATTTCTACAGCTCTTTATTGAGTGTTCTATGGGATCACACAAGTGATCTTGATCCAATCTGAGTCTCTCAGTAATGCATATGGACTATGTCAGTTTTGTTATTTGGGGTTTACTGTGATGTAAATGAGAACAGAGACAGACCTTGCCTCCTACCTACAAACATCAGAGCCCTTTATGTTTGTGCCTCTTTTATGAAATATATTTAAGTTAGAGAGCAGGACTGTCCCCATAGGTTGCTTTCCCCTCAGGCGCTGATTCTAAAATCAATGACTGAATTTACTGGAGAAAAAGACTTTTGTAAATCTTTTCAGATCCCAAATGGGCAACCTCTATTAGAACACGTTTTATTTTCATAAACTAAGGCCCAACAACCATGAAAGGCATGTGAGCCCCCATAAACCCTACACACTGGTTCCACTTCAGTGAAATCGAGTGAAGTGAAACTGGCAGGTTTGCTGAAGCTGAAATAAAACTTATTTTTTTATTAATTTAACGGAGTACCTGAAAGCTTCACCTACTCAAAGCCTGTCTCCTCTGCCATCTGCTGGAGCCCTACAATATCAACCCTGACATACCATACTATAACATTTGAAATCTACCACAAGGAAAACATTATTATTATGTAAAATAAATTAGATATATAATCAGATGATCGTGAAGAATACTGTATACTTATCAGGTTGATCTAGCACAGCAAGCAAGCTTTGATCTTGGACATAGCAGTTAGGTCAGCATCCTATATCAAATAAATAAAATTCTTCCAGACCCTTCAATATATGACCATTAAAGTAAAAGTTATTGGTCCAAACGCTAGCCTGTCTCACAATATATAGCCAGTTACTCCAGTATCATTCATAAAGTTACTCGAGATGTATCCATTTGTAATGGAGTCCAGACTGTTATGTTATTTTCCTCTGTGTTTTTAAAACAAGTGTCAAAAACAAATTTCAGAGTATGAGGGTTGCATACTACCCATATGCCTTGCAGCATCTTATAAAAAGAGTCTGTATGCACTGGCGTCATGTGAAAATGCAATTTGATCCATACATTTCAGGATCATTTTTACAGGCACGATGAAGATTGTGTTAAACCAAAACAGACCTCTCCTTTACCAAACATGCCAAGTGTCACTCCTGGTGCCCAGCCAGGCTCACTGCTGAATTGTCACTGGCAGGACTAGAAAAGGCAAAAACGGACAAAACTTATGCATGGGCAACTTGACTTCCTCAAACTCAGCACATCAGACCCTCCGGAGCAAAGTTATATGGAGGAGGCCAAGATGAGGGGAGGCAATTCTTTGTCCACAGCTGAGACTACTACTTCCACAACAACACAGGAGAAGCTTCCTAACGCTGTTGCTCTTACCTGAGAAATGGGGTGGCAGATTTTACTTTTTCCTGAAACATTTCAGAAATTATTCCATATCAACAAAGAGAGGCTTCAGCCCTTCCAGCTCCCAGTGACTTTACTGGAGACTGACTACATCTCCAATTAAACCATGATTTTCCACATTTCAGAACAGGGACAGAGGAACTAAAGAAGCAATCATTCAGATTGCACATTGGTTTCATTATATTATCCTGTACTTGGCTTCTTATAGTTGCAAAATAACCTCATTGTTTCCTTAGTTGGGCTGTTTGTCTCCCATCATTTTCAAGGTATGGGGGAGCAAAGTTGCAGATAAGACAACTGAGCCAGGTAAGACAGCTCTTTTGGAGAGAAAATCTGGGTGGAGGGAAAAATTGTTTTGCCCACACAAAATTCCTATCACTAATACCTCCCAGTATCTTAGAATCCACACTCCCACAGTCTTAGAAATAGGTTTCAAAATTTACCAGAGAAGATATTACTTGACCAGAGAGGTGCCTCTTACTGTTCCCACCTAATAAATCTTTTGCTGAGTTACAGATCTGACGAGCACCATTTAAATATTGTGCAAGAAAAACTTTTTCTGGGGACTAATACAAAAATTCTTTGTTGATCATATACTAAGGTAGACCTCCTTTAAGCAGGGTATTGGCCCAGAAGAACTCTAGAAGTCCCTTCGAACCTATATTTTTCACTGTTTGTTATCTAAAAAAGGCCACTCCAGCCCACAACTGAGACTCCCCTTCAGCTTACTATTTGGCAATGCCAGAAATTTCTGCCAGAAATGTGAACCAGACCATGAGAATGCCTACTGGTTGTCAACTGGTGGAAGTGAGCATGGGTAATGCAGTTAAGGGAATTGACCATGGCAGGGTCTAGGCAGTCTAAAGCAAGTGCATTGTGCCAGACAGTATTTTTCTTTTCCAAATTCAACATTATGCTTGCTCAGCTCAGAGACTGTCACACACAGGAATACTTCCCTGGGTTTTTACAGGGTTAGGAAGTTTTGTGTGAATGAGGAAAAAAACTAGAAGCAGAGAAAAGTCTTCCTCTTGATTACAGAAGCTGAATGCTCCCCAAGACATGAATTCTCTCCTTGGCCTGGCATATGGTTACTGTCTGTCCATGGGCCAGTCCCATGGGTCAGTTTCTTAGTGTGCTGGCCAGCAAAAAGTGACTACAAACTAAATTTGGACTGGAACTGCAGGACATCAGGATAGCAGAAGCAATAAAACAGCAATACTTAGCTACTGCTTCATTTTTCTGTGCAGCTAAAGTGATTGACCAGTGATTCCTGAAGTCTCCGGGAAGATGAGAGCTATGGGTCGCAGCCTTCACATGAGACATTTTCCCTTTGTGTCAAAGGCTAAAGGTACGTTCATACCGCTCATTTAGCCCAAGTCTACCCCAGGGGTTGGTGAGGCTCTCCTTTGCTGCATATGTGCAGCCTTTCAGCTGATAAGCAGGCTGTGACAATTTCCCTCTCTAGAGGGCAGAGGAAACCAAATTAGCCGTCAGTTCTCTTTATGCTGGCATGACACTGAGCGGAGTGAAAACCTAATGCAACCTACAATAGTCTCTAGCTAAGAGGTGACAACTAACAGCCCAGCTATCGTCCCTGTTGCCAGCTGTCTCTCAGGTGGTGGCACCACCAGCACCTCTTCTCCACCCTAACATGGAGAGGATGTTTACCCTTAGAAGAAATTACAAGTAGTTTAAGCTAGCTGTTTGCACAACCATTAACACACAGCAAGAAGGGTGTACCTAGCAGCACTACCTTTGAGCTGTTAATTGTAGTGGTTTGTGTTTGGTTTATTATCCACATTTCTTGCAGGAACGGAGCTAATGTTTCCCCAGGAAAGCTGTCACTCCATTATGTAAAACATCAGCCTTTTCCTATGGCTGTGCTTTGAAAGAATAACAGTTTCTCCTCAGTTGTGTGAAGGACAGAGTCTGGACATCTACCTCAGCACCACAGATGCCCAGTGGATGGAGGCAGGCTCTTGAAACCTGAGTTAAGGTGCTAATGCAGCAGAGAGGAACAGGATTTTGCACATACTTCTGTCCTCAGTATTTCTTACTGGGTAGCTGGGAGCAGCCCATCACAGAGGTCCCTGCTCCCCAGGAACCCGCGCTGGGACTCCTGCCTCTCCCCAGGACAGCAGAGTCCATGTGCCCAGGACGCTGCTGCAGGAGCCCAAGAGTTAGTGCAGTAATCAGCTTTAGCTTCACGGGACCTTTCCGGGATATGGCGTTTAAGCCAAATTTATCCCTAGTGGCATGTGTGTTTTTGCCGTTTTGTAACTGAATGATCTGGTATGATTGGCCTGGGGTTCAGTGTTGATTTTCTGCTGAAAGAATTATATTTGCAATTGAAGTTGAATGGATCTCACTCGATACACAGTAATACACAAGTAACTAGTTTAAGAAACAGAATTTTTGAAATTGGGTAACTATATTGCTATTTTAGATAACCTCTGAGGATATGTCTAAATAGCAGAATGCTCTGCAAGTCAGAGATATCCTGTCTTAATATAGCACAACCACAGTGCTTCACTCAGGCTAATTTGGGAAGCACAATGCAGAACATCTTATTATGCAGCTTCTGGTAGACTACCTAGCTCAAGCAGAACTAGGTAAAGTAACTCAGCAGTGCTCTGAGTTTGAGTTGTCTACTTATGAAAAAACAATATCACCATCTCATCTTTTAAGGACATTATGAGAAAAAAATAATCTGTGAAACACTTAAATAAATTAGTCAATAACCACTATCAAAAATCCTATGGGGCACAAAAAATTCTGTATCCAGTGCAGGGTTGGAGAGCAGGTGGTAAATAAAGTTAAAGCTTTACTTAAAAGATATCTTTACAGAGCAACCTACACAGCTAAACCATCTATCATTATTACCAAACAAGCCAGATTTTTTAGGTAAAAAAAGCCTGCAATACTGAAAGCGAAATGTGTATGTATAAGAGGAAAGGAGGAAAATTAAGGGTATATGGACAATCTATTTGAAATTTAACTCTTCTGTTTTAGCATTCCACTATTTTACTTCTCTCTCTCCCTTTTTTTCCCATTTCACATGGGTATCTCTCTCACACACACACACACACATACACACTTTAAATACAGAAATATATGTAATATGTTTTCTAATTAAGAATATCCCTTTCCACCTGACCAGAAAATAAAAGGTGGCCGACTTCCCTCAGATTTTACAGTGCACTCTTTTTTTAAATCTATGTTGATACACCAGGTTTCTAAAATCAAGCTAAAAACCCCATAATCCCAAATTCCTTTGTTGGGATATTACAGTCCTATTTACATATAGGAGTAGTGCTTTATTCCTCTACAACATGACATCTGGTTCTGCAATGGTTACACAAAGATGGTTATTTATAGACCAGGGAAGTACAAACGTCCCTCCCACCTCCCCCAATACGAGGGTCATATAGCCCTCACCTGGTACTAGATTTAACATGACAGGTGATAACATAGAAGTAAAAATAACTTGTCAGTATTCCCTTCAAACTCAGACAATTACAAGTTTAAACACAGGGATGATCTGTTCTTAATTACAGAAGATTTAAATACAACAGAATACAAACACACGCACAAGTACACTCCAACAGATACATGTGTGTGTACACACATACGTATGCACATGTGCCTTACTTACAAAAGATTATTTTGGTCAGATACCCACATGAAGTTCAGGCTAACATCAGCTTTAATTAAAATCAGCTCAGTAAACCTGATACTGGATTTCCAGTACTACATGGAGGTTTACAGGGCTTTAATTAGGATATAAAGGCTCTGTTCCCAGTGGAACAGATCCTCAGTAAACCCCTCTGCTAGCCCATTATCCCCAGCCCAGCATGCGTCATTAGGTGCCTCTGTCTATTTTAGCCTTATTAATGTGTTTAGGCACATACATCAGTGAATTAGCACAAACTGGTCTAAGGTTTCAGGATGAGGGAGTCAGTCAATTCCATCACATCAGCTTTACCTCTCAGCTTCCAGAAAAATAAATACTGCAAACCAACCCTGCTAGTTTTCCAAGTAAACTGCTCTACATATATAGCAGGATTCATAATAACATACTGCATTTCAACAAGTTTATACAGCAAACAGGAAGAGTTTTTTAGACATCCATAGACCAAACTCAACCACTTAGGTTTTGAATTACAAGACAGACCTACTCTCAGGACTGGGGATACCTCACCCTTGCAAACATAAAGAAGTTAAAAAAAATATTTACTTTTCACTTTCCTGTACTCTTGCTCCTATAATTTTATAGGCAAATTACAAAGATAAACACAGACAGAGGAATCCTTTAAAGAACTAATGTTTTTTAATAATTTTTCTTCCTCAGTGTCCTTCTAAACAGGCATTATTAAGTTTTATTACTGCTTTAGTTACCTCTACTGCTACCCAGAGAACCTAATTTTGACAATAACCTAAATCAGAAAATGTTTCATCACCAAATGTTGTTATTTCTATGTTTCCATGCCAGATGACTATCAAACTTCACAAAATATTTCAAAACCACTTGGAATTTGTAACAGCTCTACTCATATTAGTAATCAGGACAAAACTGACTTGAGCTGCACTCCAAGTGTTCATTTTTAAATGTGTAAAATACAGGAATGGAATAATTGTAAGGTAGATATCGATCATGTCTGAACACATTAATTTTTATATGGCCTGTCACAGTGCTACTGTCAGGGAGTTTTACACAACTCGGTCATCCCACCCAGTCATACTACATGAAAAAATCTTGACTGAGAAATTGCTTAAATCTGCTTGTAACCATAGAAAATCAAGACCTTAAAATCAAAGCCAACAGGAAGAGGAAACTGTGATAGCTTGAGCCCATTACGTGTGCCCTGCGGTTCTACAGGCGATCAGAGGCTAGGTGCCACCAATTTAGGGCATCCATATCTGGTAGGCTCTGCTGCAACCACTGTACAATACAGCATTAAAGTCACTGATTTAGGTGCTGTCAGAAACTAGCTTTAAAGCTACCTAGGTTTAAATGGTTGATTAGCCACTTAACTAATTAGCCTGAGTCCACATCTTCTTGTGCCTTTTGAGATCTCCATTATATCCAGTAACATGGAGTGATGCTCCTCACTTGCCAAAATGGAGGTCACCAGTATGGCTAGAAGTGCTGATGCATCCCACTGCTCTAAGACGCCTTTTTTTATCTTTTATACTTCCACTGTCATAATCAAGCAACCATTCTCTATATAATCGAAACACAAAGCAACCTGCCAGTATGCAATCTCTTTCTTTAATCTGGGAGAAAGGAATTTGTATTGGTGCTAATATGCCTTCCTTGAATTTGTTATTGTCAACTGATCAAACAAATCTTGACTGAATAGAACATATGGAATATTACTCAGTCTTAGTTTATCTTGGCTTAGCTTTTTAATAGAAAGACTATCTTTTTAATACAGACAGATATATATTACTTTTAATTTTTTCTCCCAAGAGCTATGATAATCATGCTGGGATGATTTGGAAAACACAGAGAAGTGCAGCCTATCAGACTACCAGTTAACCCTGAAAATGAAAACCATCTGCAGAGAAGGTTATTCCAGTGAGGCCTGCTGAACCTGGAAACAAGAAAGGGTTGTGTGTTTAGGATGATATGAAAACCTACTGTGACAAAGGTATTTGTTTGCATTTCTACTTATGGCACAAGTCATAACTTGTGGCATAAATTCTAGCACCTTATTCTGTATGATGTTACATAATGTTGAATTTATTTGGTAGATAGGAACATTTTAGCTCATGCCCATGTTTTTACACTATCCCATTAAGAGCTGGTAATAGAAATGAAAATCATTACAACTTTTTAACACATTCTGGGATGTGAAGCTATATTTTAAAAAAACACCGCATGTTGACTGTGGTCTGACTGCTGTAGCCTGTACTTCTCCTACTCATGATAGGTGATCTACCTTTCACACATAAAAGGTCAGACCCTAAATCTAATAAGAAAATATAGAAGGGTAAAGAGAAAGACTTAAAATTCTTATGGGTAGAGTCACTTTTTCAACGCCACTTAGTAAAAGAGGAGGAAATGCAAATGAAATCAGGTCACTTTTATTTCCAGTTTCCTTTTCTAATCACTAGATAATAGCATCTTCCCCAGATCCCTTTCAGAAAGCTACCCATAGAATATTCCTATGCATAATTAGGTGAAATATCAGGTAGAATCTTGAATGATCATTAAGGAATAAGCAAATAACAAAAAAGAAAATAAGCAATGTTATTTCACGTATGACTATCATATTTGCAACTTTTAAATTGCGTTGGTACTTTATATGAAGTCCATTCTTATGTTAAGAATCCAAAGTGAGTACAAATTTAAGTATTCATCAGGAGGCTGTGGGGCTTTCTGCCAGTCAAGCTTTCCAATTTTATGAATTCAGAGAATAACACTCAACAAAGTATTCAGGCAGGAAAATAGAACAACAACTAAAATGTTGCTCTAGCTACAGCTAATGCTCAGAAGCATTGTTGAAGTGTTTGATAGATCAGATGAATGTATATACTCTTTTTAGTGCTGTGAAGTAGTCAAGAAAAAATGCTGTGAACATTTAATTATTACCAAGAATCCAGAGAATCTAAGACATTAATTTTAAATATTCAATTACCTATTGAACAAAAATCTATTAGGATGCTGTCGTGAGTGTAGCGGCTGCTTGTTAACTCTCTGGCATGGCAATAAAACTTGGGCAATGAATGTAATTGTACTAGGGATCAAAGAGCTGAGCTCCTACTGAGAAGCAAGTGTATACACTGCCAATATTTCATCATTCAGAGTCACTTTCCCTCCTCTGCCTAATATGAAAGCTATAAAAACAAAACAAAAAAAACCCTCAAACTGTTATTGTTAAAGCCAAAAACTAATTAGTCATTGCTTCCCAAAGTGTTATGTGAAAAGTCTCTAGAAATAATGGGCTGCATTCTCAAATTTTATAGGTTTATTGAGTCTAGTGTTCTCTGGTATTTCCTGTTTCCCTTGCTAGGAAAGATGGAGTCGAGTTTACAAGTCATCTTGAATAACACACAAACTTTTCAATAAAGGCAATAATTTGTAGATTCATAAAGTACACGCTTGAAATAAAGACAAGGGTGGTAAACAAAGGGAATAGCAAAATTTTTTTTATTGTTTTTAGAACTAAAATTCCCAGCATCTTAATCCTTCTAGCAGAGTATGATTTGCCATTTTTCCATTTAAAATACCTGAGCTTGAAAGCAGTATCACATGAGATTCCGGGGGGGGGGGGGGGGGGGGGGGAACACCACATCCATTTAAGTCTAAAATACTCTTTCTGTATGTTAATACATACATATCATAGCAGTTATAGGCTGCTAACAATATGGGGAACAATGAACAGCTTTCTGTCTCTTCCCCTGTGAGTCATTTTAGTGGAAGATCTCAAAACATGAGGACACATATAAAGACTTGAATGCAATCCTTGAAACACCTACATATGTTACTTTTCCAAGCTATGAGCATTTGAACAGTGCTCCAAACAATTAATGACAAGGAATCACCTTCTTTCTTGGTAGCTCTACCTACTATGAAAACAGGGCTAAATGTCATGACTCTTGATCAAAGCCCTGAGATGATGATTCAGACCCCTAGCCCCATTACAACTAACAGGAGTTCTGCTATTGCCTTTATTATGTCAGGATTTCAACTCCTGAGATCATTTAATTGTCCCAAACATTTATCACCTCATTTCTGTTTTATAGCACAGCTAAAAGCATGTCCAGAAGAACTGCAGCCATAATGCTATGACCAAACACTGCTTTAGTGAGGTCTCAAAAGAGAAAAATACCATCTTCCAGAAAAACAATTCCTAAATCAGCCCCCGAATTTGTGCACAATCCCAAGCCATATTCACTTACAACATCTAAGAGCATCACAGCCCAAGTATGCACTGCTGCATTTAGTTTACTTATATTTTACACAGTCATTATGAATATACACTGGTCAAGAAAACGCTCTTCCAACATACAAGATATGTTAAAGATCTGTCTATATCCATGTGCAGGTGTATCTGCCACCTTTGCAGTATTGTTCTGTTTTTCATTACGTTAGCAAAAGGACACGGATTCTCCAAGGACTGTGTTCAAGGAGAAAATGCCTTTGAGTTACTTAATAAAGAAAGCAAGTGCACCTATATGCTTAACTACAATCCATATAGTAAAGTTGATAAAAATAATAACAATATGCACAGATTATTCTTTTTTTTTCTTAATCTTGTTGTGTATTCAACTCACATAGGCATAAATCTGAACCCAGCTCCACTGAAGTCTAGGAGACTCCACTGCCTCTTACAGCAATGTGATAGAAGTAGCAGGATTGGTACTGAAGAAAAAAAGTTAGATTAAAGAGGACAGAAAGAAGGGCCAGTTGGGCTGATCCAAAACCCAAAAGCTATTTGTTAGCAAGCCAGAAATTTAGCCTACACATGTTTTGTATCTCTGTGAGATGGTTTTGTATTTGCTGACTATTAAACAGCACAAAAAGTACTTGGAGATGTCGTAAACTTATAATGCTTTGGTTAAAAACAGGTTTTCTACAGTGAACCTCTGCATTGCAAAGATGCCTTTATCCTCAAACTTAAGTTCCCGTGACATTTTTAACAAACTAACCTTGGCCTTAAGACACCATCAGAACATTCTTAGTCTCACCATATTATATATAATGTGTTTTACATACATGACACTCTTCAGTAAGTTCATAAATGCAAGAGCTCTAAATTTGTCTCTGGCTGATGTTCATTTCTTAAGAAATGTACACATCTGCATGCAAATGAGGGACATCAGTTGAGCTCCTCACATCTTGTATGTGGTCCTGCAAAGAACAGTTCCCACAGATGAAGAAGCACTCTGTCTCTCAGCTCCTAATCAGAGCTGCCTCCATTCAGTGATCTAGCACAATACTCACAATCTTCTAATAGGTGACAAAAAGTTAGAAAGCCATAAAATGTCTATGTTTTGGTTTTAGCACACAGAGCCTCTGGGTTTTAAATGTTCATAAAAAATATCAAAATATTTTTAGAAATTAAATCCAAGATACCTGTTTTGAATAAACTGCTGAGTTCTGAGGTGAATGGATTGTAAAAACAAATAGGAGTATTAATAAAAATGTTCCAGCAGCTTAAATCTGTTGTAATTTAGTAAATTACTGTATACCCACCCAGTAGTCCCACACTATAAAGTTACTTTCGACTTTATACCAATGTATTTCTAGCAGCAAATCTCCACTGCAGACCATTTATTTGACCTCCTTCTAGCAGAGATCATGTTATAATACTGAAATTTTTCATGCTCCTAAAAATAGCAATGCAGAGATTCTGAAATGATTAATGACAGTTAGTACTGTTGAGCTTGATGTAGAAAAATAAAATAGGGTATACATCCATCCATCTACTGAAACCTGTGAGATTATTTTTCCTGTTCTGGGGTGAGGATATTAAATTTTATGAGAGCTCTCCTCTTCCAAGATTGTCAGAATGTCAATGGCTTTATCCCACTTGTTCTAACATTTAATATAATACATAACTGCCTAGAGGTACCAAAATACAGGCAGCAATTGAAGGGTGGTTTTCTAAAGATATGAACAGGAATGCTAGACATGAGTTTATTGTGAAAATCTTGAGACTCCTGAAGCTCAGGACTGTGATCTCTGTCACAGCCATGTCCTTGCAACATGTTCTTCTGTTCAAAGTGCTCCCTAACAAATATACGTACGATGCAGAGATCCTTTGCATTTCCTCAGCAGACCACAGTCCAATCTGTCAGAAAAATCTCATTAAGGACCTAGCACTGCTACAGTGAATGTGTGGAATTTATTTTCTTCATAGAAGTGCCAGTGCTTATTAATGAATTGCATAGAATTAAAACACTGATCTCTCAGAGTTGGTATCTGAGTATCTCTTGTGCTGGTGATGAAGAACCAGGTACTGTCAGAAAACTAAGGGGATGAAAACATATCACAGGACATATTACCAGAGAATTACACATACACTTTATATTTTAAAAAGGTCGCCATAAACCTGACTGCACACCTCCACAAATTAGCAGAAAGGCAGCAGAGGTGGGCACCCTCCGAGTGTGATCCAGACCACCAATTTCAACTGAGTAGTGAAGGAAAACATAGTGGACTATCTGGAGCACATGCCTAATTTTTAGATGGATAAAGTAATGTGAGATGTTTTGTGCTCCGTGTATCTTAATACCTCTTTTTTTAACTCATTCTTCTGACTCAAGAGACAAAGTTCTCACTGGCCAGGCATATTCTGCTTTCTAATGACATTAAAGCCAAAACTGACCAGTGTTAAAAACGTTACACATGATGAATGCATGTTCAATTCACTTTGAGCCTACCCCAGTGACATGAGCTGAATGTCAGCTGTGTCTTATGTGTCTGCTTATTCTAGCTTTTCTCAAAGAATAGGAGATTTGCTACCCTCCGTTTTCAACACTTAAGCAGCAGGCACTTAACACTTAAGCAGAGGGTGGTATAGCAGGCAGCATGGAGATAAGGTCTCAGCAAAAATTTTGCATATTCCTTGGATGGATCAGCAGATGTACAAGTGAGACACACACCCTGTTGTACACACAACTCTCACACATTTCAGGACAAAACAGAGGAGATAGAAAACCCTGATGACCGTCATTATCTTTTCCCTAGTCTCCCAGTATTACAGTCCACCACATAGAAATGGCACTGTTTATAATGAACAAGATGGAATAACCTGACTAAGGAGCTAGGAACTTAGTTCACAGCCTGTTTAAATTCACAGTATTGAGATGTGAAACAACAACAGTCATTTCTGTATGGGTATGAGGAAACAAGAGCGTTAAGGACTCAATGCTGAAAATTTAAACAGCAAAACAAAGCAGAGAAACAAGCCAGGATCATTGATGAGTGGTAGCACATGAAGTTCTTCATTACAAATTTACTTGGTGTTCATTGCTGGTAATGTGCAGATGTCACTGCACTTGCCTAAGAGCTTTCTTGTAACGAAGGACTGATTTTACATACTATTAAAATTATAATACTGCTGCTGCAGGGAACCTGAAGAACAACAAGCTGAAAGCTATTATTGAAAGAACAAGATACAAATGCATTCATTCTTCATATTCTATGCAGCCATTCATCATTCAAGAAGCAAATTTTACTGCTCAAATAATAGCATTTATAAGAATCCTAGGTCTTTAACTTCCATTTCAACACCAGTCATATCTGATTTTCTCAGCATTTCTTTTATGGGCCGTATAATTTCAATATATATTAAGGGAAAGTGAGCATACATGGAATACATGTTTCCTTTAGGAGATCTTGGATTTTATAAGAAATAACTAGTTATAAAGGAGAAAAAAAAACGCAAGTCTTTTAAATGAAATCTAGTGAAACTCATGCGAATAACAAAGATAACACATTCTCACTTAATACTTGTTTAATAATTACTTAAATTGTTTAAATAACATATTAATTCAAGCTCATTTAAAAGTTCTTTTATAACAAAATTACATTGATAATTATTTAATTAAGCTAAGCAGGCTTTAGGTGCATTTGCACGGCTTTTATAACAGCAATTTAAAACTGAATAAATTAAACTCTTGTAACTTTTCAAATACAGAGATAGCAAATACAATTCTTCTTGGAAACACTCTCACCCATAAGCACCTTCATGCACATAAGCAGTGCCTTTGAGTTCTATTCATGGAAGTGTTTTCTGGAATGAGGCCCTATGGAATAAATGTAAAAGTTGTACTCTATTTTCTAGTATTAAATATAGCTGAGGAGCATGCAGTTTTTGAATAGCCATTTTATTCCTTCTGTGTCTGAAAGCCAGTGCTTCGTTGGTGGCACACTTTGAAATTCTGGAACCCATTCATGTAATATTGGGAGTTGTTCCTATTTCCATGCCATGAAAAGTATAAAATTTCTTATTGAAGGAAAAACAATATACTCAAATTTCTATTTGCATGAAGAAACACGTACCTTTGGGGGCCATCCTTGCAACTAATCTCTTTGTTTCAAGATGATAATTCTGTATATTTTTATATCTTCACAGTTGTTCAGAAGCATATTATTCTGTACTGAGATGTTGCTTTTCTACCTTAAATCTTTGTATTTTTTTGTGTTCCTTGGACTTGCTTTTCTGAAGTTCTATGAAGATCACAGAGCAAGAAATAACAGGTAGCTAAGTTTTCTAGAAATTCTTTGTGCTAGTGCATGAGAACTCATTTTTTCTTCAAGTACAGTGAGAGCTCACAGATATGTTTCAAGCAATCTTTTGCTTTTTGGCTTGTGGCCATTGAATTTTAAATTAGTAAGCAACATTAAAATGATGAATGCAAAGTACTAATCTTGCATTTTAATCGTATGAGAGATAAAACCATGCTTTATAAATAAAGCTATTTGTTAAATGTAAATGATCAATCTTTTTTGTTTTCAAAGGGTATTTGAAGACATACAGTTTAAGTCCTGTTGTATTTGCAATAATAAAATGTTTGAAAAGGAGAGAAAAATCTGATCTGTCCAATAACAAAAATATCCTGATATTTCTATCAAAATATTTTTATTTCATTCTTGAATTGCTATGCTTCACATTCCAGGTTTCCAATATTCATAATTACAATTTCAGTACAGACAAGAAGGAACAGACTGAATTTCATAGCTGCCCAGTGATGTGAAAAGTCTTCCCAGTAAGAAACTTCCACTGACACCGTCTTCTAGGGTGATCAGAAAAGTGAATTAATTCATAGTAATTATGACAGGCAGAGTGATGTGTACAAAAAACAACCAGGATTTCAAGTTTTCATGTTAGGATTTTGGGTGCTTATTTCAATGTCATTAGGGAGGGAAGAAAGAAATACATGTACAAATCTCACAAATTTTTTTAAAAAAAAGGCTGTCCTGATGAGTATGTATGTATATCTATACACATATGTATGAAACACTCTTCCCGACTTTGAAGACATCTTCTCTATAAAAGGAGACAAAGCCAAACACACTTCTCTGGAATGTTTTTCTTTCAGCCATCTCAGAGAACCTGGGGTACTTCTGCAAAAAGCCCTGAAGAGGTGCCAAGAAGGCCAAAGCATCTCAGTGAAAAAGTTTAGGGAGGTCCTGCCCTGGGTTTGAGAAATTAATATAAAGTTAGATGAGCAGGGCTCAGCATAGCCCTGACCAGGCTAGATTGCTTCGAGTTTCAAAGCTCTGTGTTGTGTTTCACCTCCCGGTGCACCTTCTTCACAAGCAGAAACATCTTGTGTTCTGCAAAAGAGGATGTGTAGCCCCAGGACTAACACAACAGAACAAGAACATGCTAAAAATCCAACAACCATAAATCTCTTCAGCCTTTGCCAGTAACTACCTACATTTACTCTGAAGTCTGACTAATATTAGAAAGACCATTCTGGCCTTTGTGGACCATTCCAAACAAGCTTCCACATGTCATTCTGCTGGTTTTCATAACAGGAACAAAATGATTATTAGAAAATAATAAAAGCAAGTGTCTCAAAAAAATGTGTAGGATATTTCTCGCTGAATATCTGTGATACATAATACACAAAATATTTCTAAGGATATTTACTTAGATGAGAATGAAACCTACCACTCACATACTAGATAAGATGGAATCATCAGTGGAAAAATCCTTACATTTTTTTAAGCACTTGAATGCCTGTCTTTGTTCTATCTTAATTAAAATCAATACACCTGACTGAATGTCATTATTTTGTTACTAATAGAGTACATATTAAATGATTAAACACCATGCAACAGTCACAAAACTATTAATGGGAAACCATCATTACTAAACAGTATTAAGAGACAACATTTTATTTGGAAGAGGGTCCGGTAAGCTCATTCCAAATACTATTCAATATTTTTATTCTTGACTTAACACTGTAAAATCTGAATGACAGATCAAGTTGAATAAAGCATTAAGGCTCTGTCCTTTTCAAGCAGAACAAAATAGGTTTGAAAAGCATTAGTTGAAGAAGTAGATAAGGCCTTCTTTGGACAACTGAAGAAGCCTCAAATTCACATGCTCTGATCCTCAATGGGGAGGACTTCAACCACCTGTTATCTGCTGGAAGAACAACAGAGCAGAGCACAAGCAATCCAGGAAGTTTCTGGAGAGCATCAGTGGTCACTTCCTAACACAGGCAATTGAGGAATGGACAAAGGCAGGTGTTCCGCTGGAGCTCATACTTACAAGCAAGAAGGAACTGGTCAGGAGGGTGAAGGTCATGGGCAACCTTGGTTTCAGTGACCATGACATTGTGGAGTTCAGCATCCTGAGAGGATGGAACAAGGCAAACAAGCAGAATCACAACCTTGGACTTCAGGAGAAGAGACTCTGGTCTGTTCAGGGGGTTGCCTGGAAGAATCCCATGGGACACGGCCTTGAAGAGAAAAGGGGTCCAAAAGAGCTGGTTGATTTTCAACTACCAATGCCTCCACGCTCAGAAACAGTCCAGCTGATGGGCAGGAGGCCAAGCAAAGGCAGGAGGTGGCCTGCATGGATGAACAGGGAGCTCCTGACAAAACTCAAACATAAAAAGGAAGCATAATAGAGGTGGAAGCAGAGACAGGAGACTGTAGGAATACAGAGACAGGGTTAAGAAAGCCAAAGCCCATCTGGAGGTGAATCTGACATGGCACATGAAAGGCACAAGACCACCTACTGAGATATCAGTCACAAAAGGAAGATTTGGGAAGATGTGGGCACACAGTTGAATGGATCAGGGGACTGATATCAAAGGACATGGAAAAAGCCAAGGTACTCAATGCCTTCTTCACCTCTGTCTTCACTGGTGGGATCTGTCTGCAAGAATCCCAGGCCACAGAGACCAGTGGGAAAGTCTGGAGCACTGAAGACTGACCATCCATAGAGGAGGATCAGGTTAGGGAAAGGTTAACGATAACCGTAAGACCTGATGGAATGTACCCAGGAGTGCTGAGGGAGCTGGACAATGTTGGCAGGGGCAATCCTTTCATTCTGCTTCATGCTGGTGAGGCACATCTGGAAGACTGCGTCCAGTTCTGGGGATAAAGATCCTCAGTACAAGAGAGACATGGACATATTGGAGTAAGTCCAGCAGAAGTCTACAGAAGACAGTGAAGGGACTGGAGCCTCTCATATGAGAGGATGAGAGAGCTGGGACTGTTCAACCTGGAGATGAGATGGCTCAGGGTAATCTTATCAACGTGTACAAATGTCTGACTGGGGATGGTGTTGTAAAGAAGATGGAGACAGACTCTTCTTAGTAGTATCTAGTGAAAGGACAAGAGGCAATGGGCACGAATTGGCATACGGGAAGTTCCATTTAAACATAAGAAAATACTTTTATCACTGTTAGAGTGGCCAAACACTGGAACATTGTGCCCACAGAGGTTGTGGAGTCCCCATCTCTGGACATATTCAAAACCTGATTGGACTTGGCGCAGACCAACCTGCAGTAGCTGACCCTGCTTTGAGCAAGGAGGTGAGAGTATGTGATCTCCAGAGGTTCTTTCCAAACTCAACAATTCCATGATTTTGTGACTGTGAAACACATTGTAGTATTTTATTGTAGTTGGAGCACGCAACAATCCTATCCTTTCACTTCCTATGCTCGATCATGCCAGAATTAAGGAAAATGGCCAAATCATTGACAGAATTTTGTGCAAAAGGACAAACAAGCTCAGAACGAGTAAGCACATTTGATATCACACTGCTTTTGTTAAACCAAAGGAGGCACCACAGAGACTAATTATTTTTGTGGTTCTTATCCATAAGCATTACATTTTTCAGTGTTCACAGAGAAAAACTTCAGTTAATGAGATCCATAAAGATTCTTTAATCAGCTTATATTGTGAAAAAGTATTAAAGTCTCCACTTTCACAACAGGCACATGAAATATATAGTTTTATGATATATTACTAGCACAGGAACTCACCTCCCCCTTTCCCCTGAACCACCTGCAATTTTTAATAGTCATGTATCGCCAGGGTACCAGAAACCTATAAAAGTTTAACCTGCCAATTAACAACTAGGTAAAGTTCCAGCCTTGTATAATATTTTGATTGCTTCCAAGAGCTTTTCAGAAAAATATTTCCACAAAATTGCTAGCCAGAATTTTGATCTATCTATTACAAGTTGAGTAGTAGGAGAAAAATATAAATGTATTATGGATGAAAAAAATTAATCAATTTTTATACATGACAGTAGACCTGCCAAAGCCAACTCTGGACAAAAGCACTTATTTGTTAAGGAAAGAGGGAAAAGAAAAAAATAAAAAGGCTTTCATTCTAGTATTTCCTCTCAAAGGGGACATAGAAAGTAAGGGCAGAGTTCAGCTATTCAATATAGGTTAATGTATGAAGTACAGTGTGATAGTTTTCAATTTATTTCATGATAATGCATCAAAGAAATAATTAGGTAAAATAACATTATCTTCCTTTTGAGTAGTTCTTTAAAAACTAGGTAAGAATGTATCAGCTTTCAAATCATTTTCAGGAATACAAAAATTGAAGTGCAGAATAGTTACATTTATGTAGATCTGGACTGGGAGGTACACACCAGTATAAATTAAGTATAAGTATAAATTTTCTTGGCATTACCTTTGATAATCATGAATCCTAAGCACTGACCAATACTCCTATTAAGGCTTGAACAAAAAAAACCCACAATAAAAACATATCCACCTCTGAGACCTAAGATTTAATTATAAAGCAACAAAGTCTAATGTATATTGTCAAGAAAGAAATCATAGACAATATCGGTCACCAACTATAACAGGCACCAACTCATATCCATCAAACTAACCAGTGCTAAGTTTTTGTGGGCACCACACAGTTTTGCAGGTGAATACCAGATCTCCTAAATATGAGAAAGCATAAAGATGTCCATCTGAAAGTGTGACAAGGTGTTAAAGAAAGCTGTTGAGCAAAGTGAGAATAAATTTTCGCTACTGGATAGCAGATGCCATGAAGAAGTGGCAGAAAATAGAAGGAGAAAGTCAAAGTTAATGGGATATGGTTAGAACTGCAAGCCTGGAGCTTCATGGAATTAAAGCAAACAAATTATTTGGAGATATCCAGTCTGAAGAGGATCAGAGCAAATGAGAACAAGGGAGCTAAGAGACAGAAAAGAAGTGATAAATTGCTTAGGGTTTAAGTGGAAGGACTTGAAAAAAAAAAAAAGACAGCCTACAGGCAATGGGATGAAACTAAATGATAGATGGAAAAGAGCTGCGGCTTACATGATGTCTTTCTGCCACAGGGATGCAGGTGCTGCAGAATAACCTAATCCCTGGCACTACAGGGTTACCACTGAGCACACGGCTGCATTCACAGGGGACATTCAAGGCACAGCAGAGTTCGACTACTGCAGTTACACTTTGCCTTTGGGTCAAAAATTATTTGAATCCAGGGTGTCAAAAAATGCTGATATTATGCAAAATGAGTGTACACAATCTACAGGAGCTAATTAATAGCCCTAGACAAGTCCTGGAAACAGCCCGAATGCAGGTTCAGGTAATTTCTAATGCTCCAGTCCACTCAATTACGAGAAGGTGCACTGAATTCAGAGAGAATAGTTTTTATTTTATATAAACATTATTGATCAAAAAATACCACATTTTTAATGACAAAAGAAGAGCAAATTTATGTACCACAAAGTGCAGTATCAGGACAAGGGTAAGCAGTTTTCACAGTCTTAGCTTTGAACTGATTCTACTGTACAGGAGTCTCAACTTGTTTTGTTCTTTCCCTTTCTATCCCTTTTCCCATCTTTCTGCCTTTGAAAACTGTAATGAAAACTAAAACTTGATAAGCATTACGCAATGATGAACTATCAAGCAATTTCAAAGAATCATTATTAGCATTTTTCAAATTGCTGTGATTTTTGTCAGGCCAAGTTACAATTTGGTTTCCAGGTTTACTGTGCACTGTCTTCTAAAAGATCACTTTTCAGGAGACCACCATCCATTACCACTGAAAAGAAATATTAGCTGAAATATTGCCCAGCAACTCATTTGTGCTTCCTTACCTGATCACAAACTGACTGAAGAAACAGCTGTGGGCTTTATGGCCCACTCAAAGCATCTTCCAGCATATCTAGCTTCTGCCTAGACACTCAGTTTTCTTAGTAAATTATTTGTGTCTCTGTTTGTGAGAATTGCAATAAAATCAATATTTGTAGGAATCAAGGGACAAAGGAAGTGATTACCATACTGAAAAAAACCCACAACCCAACAACCAAAACAAACCAAAAACCCACTATGAAAACCCATAGGCCAAATGTTTTCAGACATAGGCTATAAACCCTAATTGGAAACATTCTGACTTCATGTTATTTTTATCTACTATAATGTTCATTTCATTATTATATAGGAAAAGGGATCAAAATAATTTACAAGTGCAGACTAAACAATATTTCACAACAAAAATGTAAAGATGTGACATTCTGATAATATCTAATTTATCATTCACTAGGTTCTAGATCTATACTACAACATCAACCACATACTCCATTACTATTCATCAGTCCAATTCACATTCCAAGAAAAACAATAAAAATCAGTTTGCATTCAGATTTTGTAGGAATGGCATTTTAAGAATCTCTTGGAGAGATTTCTGGCTTCTCAGGAAAGGGCTCTCAGAAGAATGGCTGAAAAGGAACAAGCAACACCATTTATTTCTGGTTCTCTAGAAGTTCAATAGGAGTTTTAATTCAGAACTATTGTGTTTATTCAAGTCATTTTAGATAACTTTTTCCAAGTTTTAAGGGCTTGGCATATAGTATTAAGTTTCATCTACAAGCACCATAACTTTACATACAAAGCATTTATTATTATCAGTATACAGTATCAGTGTACAACATATCCTTGATGCAAAAATCCTCCCAAGTTTAATTGAAACAATCGTAGTGGTTCCCAAACAAAAAATTACTTAAAATAACACTTTTTTTTTCCTCTAAATTATTGTAACTTAGATAAGACCAACATAATTGTGAAACAAAATGATGTACAGTAAAATAAAAACCTAACTTCTACTTCTCAATTTTTAATTTATGAATTACACAGGATGGGAAGATTAACAAAGCTGAAAATTCAATCATCTTTATTTCATTAGGAAGGTATCACAAATGTTAGGTTGGTTACTGGGCAAGGAAACTACCTACATGAATTCTGCTTTAATTTGTGGCAGTTCTTGATGACACTTCAATTAAGGCAGAGTATGGCCAAGAAACAGCTCTTTCCATACCACTGCAAACTAAGAAAATAAGACCGATCTATCCCTGGTCTGCGGCTCTCCTGGTGACCAATCTGCCCAGAAGGTAGCACAGGCGACATTTACCTGTTTCTTCTGTTTTGCAGAAGATGGAAATTTTCCTGGGTTTCTTATACGCATCTTAGATCATTTATTGCATTTCACGTTCATGAAGGAAAATGGATTATTTAGCTTAACCATAATGTGTTACTCACTGCCAGTTGAAGAACTGTAGAAATTAGCTCTGCCACACACCAGTGAGGTGGCTAGTCATTTTTCAGCTTCATAAACAAGTCAAAGGGAAAGGAAATCTATTTTTTATTAACCAGCTTCTAAAACTAAGTCATTTATGCTTCACTCTGACGAGACCTCTAGTCAAAGGAAAATAAAGCCAACTGCAATAAGTTTACCAGTAGGTTGCTTTATTAAAATCTATAAGGTGAAATTTTTCAACACAATCAAATCATCATAAAATATGTTATGTATTTATGATAAATTAAACTGCTATTGCAGTCCTTTTCCCTATAACACCACCCTTGGGGCCAAGGGATTTTGTAGGTTCCAAATATGTGTTATTGTAAGATGCTGTTCTACTTAAGGTTAAGTTGCATATTCCATTATAAAACCCCATTTCCAGGGGTTTATTACTCAGCCATAAAAATCTGCTTGGGGCTGAAATACGGCATGTAAAGACTCAGTTCAGCAGCAATTTTTTCAATGAATATTTAAGAAAAAAAAAGAAACAAGCCCTCAGTTTAGCTATTTTTAAATTAGTAAAGTGCCAAACTTTCAAAGAAATTCCACACCTGCAAAGATTTGAGTCTGGATATGAAGTACTGATGCCAAAAGTCAAAAACAATCTCTTCAGTGACCATCTGCCTGCCTGAGTCCATTATTTCCCCATGGCAAAGCAGAGACAGCAATACCAAAAGGGCAGCCTAAGAATTGCAGCACTTCAAAGACTGCTCTTTCCAGATCCTTTCATGAGTATTTGAATGCTTTCTTAAATCTTCCTCCTTTTAGGTGTATATTTTTCAAAAGTACAATTAAATTAAAACATAATTTTCATATTTGATTCCTGAAAAAGAAATGCAGAATGCTTCACTTAACTTTTACAAGCATAAATAATTATTTTATCGGGGCTTTTTTTTTTTTTTTTTTTTTTTAAGGTATCAGTAGTGCTGGCATTAAAATTTCAAAAATATTTCAGTGAATTTGCTTTTATTTACTTTGGACTATTAAGTTATGGTGACATAGGAATGGATGTTCTGGGTCAGAGTACAGGTTCATTTAGCTCTGTACCTGATCCAGTGATTCATGCGCAGGTACCTAGGAAAGAATAAGAACAGAACAAACATACTGTTTTCCCAGCCTCCACAACATCTTGAGCCACACTCATCTTCTGATATATTTAAACCATAGCAAGAGTAAAACTTTCATGTAAAAAATCTGCAATTTTCTCTGGAGATTTTGAGTCTGTGAATATTCTTTGTTTTTAGCACATAAAATGCTAATGATTTACAGTGATTCAATACAGATATAGTGATAGAACGACACATGCCTGAGCACCAGTATGTGACCACACATACACGGGAATTCAAACTTTAAAAGCTCTGATTAAAAAGGCAGGAAATACCAGATTGATCTCGACAGCGCAACTTTCATTTTAATACCCTCGTGCATGGGTGCTGTAACTGAATCTTTAACCACACCTCTATGTGCTGTTTTTTTTCTACAGAACTTATGATACATTTGCTCACAGCAGTCATTGCTCTATTACATCTTTTACTCTCCCCTCTTTAATCATTATGTAGTCTTCACACACACCTTATTCTTTGCATGGAATAGCAATGCAGATATAAAGACATTTATTTCAAAGCTCCTGACATGTCCTTACAGGTTTTCCTCTGATTCACATGCTCAGTTTTGAGTTTTGCAGTCTGGTAAGATGTGCAGCAGGTTACTGATCCACCAAAGCAGAAGTGCAGCGCTAGAAGACTGAAAGTAAAGAGGAGCCACTTGCAGTTGCTGATCTGGGACATTACCTGTGACGTTACCTTCGTCCTTAAGCAGTGGTTAGCATACCACAGCTCTCTCAGCGATCCAAGCACAGCTCCTCTAAGCTTCACCTGCAGTGAAGTGTTGCAGTGGATTTCTTTCCTGTCCCAGTCTCCGCATCTAGCCAGCCCCAAGCTGCAATCCTACAGCTTCCAGTCACAGTGCCAGTGTCCCTGTCTAGGAGATCACTGTGATACCTCCACCACATAGGTCCCCTCCTTCAAATGTTTTGCTACTTTCGTCTCTGGGTTTCTCCTTGTGCAATGTGAGATCTGTTAACATTCCCTGCTCCGGGCTGTTTTCCTAAGAAGTCCCAGCATGCTCAGAAACCCACCAAGTACAGGTTTCCTACCTGTAAACCTTTATTGTCAGTTTTGATCCAGATGTCCTAGAGTGGCCACAACAGGCAGCAAGAGCACAGTGGCAGGAGAGTCCTGCCCGTCCCTGGGGTTCAGAGAACAGAGCAGTGCAAAGCTGTAAGGCACAGGGGTCATGTACATCTTCTCTACACCAATGTTTGCAATGCCTTTACAAAAGTAAACTTTGTAATACAGGCAAATTGTAAAGGGACAGCTTATTCCACTTCAAACCCATATTTAACTAGTCAGCGCATCTGTTATGAGTTTCATATTAACTAAAGTGTTAGCATAGACAAAACCTTTTCCTCAATATTTTAAAATGTACATATTGCACATACTGCTGGTGGCATACAGTACACGTTGGTGATTTACCTGCAGCTGTATTTCAGTGAGCAAATCCTTTTCACTCTGCAACACCCAAGCATATATCCCCATCATACTGGGCCAAAAGGCGACAGCAATGTAAATCCTTAGAGATTACATGGCCCCTCATGAATGGTTAAGTGGAGATTATTTAAAAGACTTAATTACACAGAAACCTGACACACTCCTTTTTAATGGCCAGGCAGACTGTTGTTTATTTAGTTTTTGAAATCTAGTCTAAATTGGGACTTGAGAAAAAAAAAAGTAGTCTAGGTTTCAATTAACAGATTGTCTTCCACTAGTCAAGGGATAATTTGAGCTGTAGAGAAACACGTGTAAGAAGTAAAAATAAAGTGTAAGTACTTCCTCATTTAATCTGTAGTTCATCACTGGTATTACATATTTACCCGCATAGTCTAGTTTAAGGTATATTAACAAAAAGTAATATTGTATGTTACTATATATTAGTTATTAAATCTTTCATTACTGTCTAGTTTATCAGCAACAGTTTAGAAAAAACATCATAGAATTAGGAACAGGATAGATAGAAGCTTCCACAAGGAAACTGTGCAGCAAAAAGAGTTTGTCAGTTGACAGCAACAAAATATTTTTATAAGAGAAAGTGATACTCCTTAGTAATATCAGTACCAATTTTGGAAATGTTTTGGCTGCAACTATGCAAATCAGTGACTGGGACTGTCTGTTTAGATGTATTTGGATATATTTATGATAAAAATGTTGGATGGAATGTCTACTGTGTAAAAAAAAAATACTTTTTTTTAATAAAAAAAGCAAATTCTTAAAATCTGAGAATAATATTTCAAAACCTTTGTTTCATAGTTTTTATTCATAATGACATTAAAATTAATTTATTAACTCAGACTGAGGTACTGCACTACATCAGAAAAAGCACCTAAGCAATGCTCTTCAAGAAAAAAAGAAGTATTATGCATGAGAATGAGGAACACTTAAAATTTGAGTTATGAACTAGGCATACAATAGTGATTTGCTATTCAAATTGACTAACGCCTAGGTCAGAAGAAATGAAGCATATTATTTTCTTTTTAATGATTAGCCTGAAAGAACATCTGCACACTGCTCTTGGCAGCAGAAAGTAGCAGGAGGGAACTTATATAGGCAAGCAAGATTAATTCAGGTTGTTAACTCGTGTGAATTTCTGAGTTTGCAATGTACTTCAGAGTCAACAGAGGGCAGGATGATTCTCTACCACAGATTCAAGAAAACAAATTGACAGAATTAATACTTTCTTCATACATATGACTCCTCAAGATATTTCTTTAGCTTTTAAAATATACATACTCCAATACTGTGAGCAAACATGAACAGAGGTCCCCAGTCACAAGAAAATACACATATATAATTTTTTTTCTTTTCAAGGTTAGTTTCTATTCTAATTGTACCAAACAGTATTGGCTTGTGTGTACCTATGTACTTTAACAAAGCGCAGGGAAAATTAATTTCTGTTTGAAAAATGAACACAAATTGAAATCATACAGCAAAATTAACACTTAATAGCTTTACAAATGCTAATGCTTTCAGTAAGCAATTAGCAAGCCAAGCTATCACACAGTCACTGCCTGCGCTGCAGACTTTCTGTCATGAATTCCAGACTTGCGCTCTTCTGCTAAATCTGGCTGAAATTTCCCAATGTGTTTTAAAGCTTGAGGGGGAAAGGCAGAGCATGCTATCATTTTAGCCTCGTTGCCTCATGAATGAAGCCCAAAAGTTCAGAATTTAAAACAGTAGTTTGGTTGACCTACAAATCTTGACAATAAAGGATTACAGGTTTTTAAGCATCATGATACATTTTTGCTACCGTTTACGAAAATGGCTGTTTTAAAGAAGTTTTATACAAAATGCATGCTCGACTTACTAGTTTTCTTAATTTTTATATTTAAATTCATTAAATGCCTCACTCCTTCAGTTCTCTAAGCTGTCTTCCATCCATTTGAAATCCCCATTGTTCTTGTGAAATGACAGTATTCTATCTAAGAAGGAAAGCAAATATCTAAGAAGAAAAGCAAATAGCTATGGCTCATACGGTATTTTCACTAAATTAGTATAAGTTTCACTGATGCCAGTGGAAACCAGAATTCATCTACCCTACAGATTGCATCTGCATGTCACTAGGGTTAAACAACAAATGAAAAGGCAGTTAGATTTATCAGTTAATTAAGCCTGGGGAAAAAAAAATCATTATTCATTTAAAAAAAATAATTGTTTTGCTGTTCTTTCATTTATTTAGTGATAATAACAAATAAGCTTTGATGATGTTGTCATACTATTTTTACCACTCACCTTTCAGAAGGCTGCACTAAATATGATTTGCACTGGTAAAAATGCCATTGTCATGGTGCTGTGAAATGAATAAGCACCCAGCAACTAATACCAGAGAAGCAAATTTTTAAAAAATTGGCATGCACAGAATTGCTTCAGTAGAATTGTCCACCCCATCATGCTGCAAGTCCAAGTACCGCTACAGGGAGCAGATATAACACTACTCCCCGGTTCAAGCTCAAGAGGAACCAAACCACCTTTGGTGGCAGGAGGACAGGGAGTCTCTAGGACACCTTCAGATCCTGAAAACATGTATCTTTTGGACCAACAAAGAATCCTGAATCTACACAAGGTACCCAGTTTGATCCAGCAGACTCCTGGAGTTGACCAGGAGCCACATGAATGACAACCAGCTTAGGGAAAGAACATGCCTTCCTTCTCCATGGGAGGGTAAAGCTCATCTATCTGCTATACTTCAGCTCCTGACTTCACTTGTGCAGTTTGCCAGTCTCCTCTGGGGAAAGCCCTACCAGTGGGCAGGATTCTTTACTTGACACATCAGTCCATGCAGAGTTCAACCAAAAACCTAAATATTTTTAACTTGCTGACTTGCCCCACCTATTCAAAACTTGCTGGAAATTCCCCGGCAGGTTCTTCAGCGTGTGAGCTGCCCCAGGCAGCTGCTGTTGTTTGCAACACTGACAGCACATGCCTTCAGTGACCACTGAGGCAGACGTGGTGTCCCGCCCTGCAAGGGGCCAGCAGCAATAAACCTGCCCACCTTGTGTTGCTTCGTTGGACATGCTCAGGCCTCAGTCACCGTACCCAATCAGGTACTGGCCCATTGCTGAAGGCTTTGTCAACAACGTCAAAGTATCCAGCCTCCCAACAACACGTCTGAAGTACTTACACACAGTCACAGAGAAGACTGACATACTGGGAACAGAAACTGCACAGGCAGTAAAAAAATAAAACAAAAAATAAGCTGAATATAATATGTTGAACATATTCTATTTTCATATTGAATTTAAAACCTCCATTTTTAAAGAATATAAAACTTCTGCAACACGTGCATTGAAATACTACTGAACTGAATGAATTCACAGCAGAAAGGTCTCAGACTACATCAGGGTTATGGTTATTGCCATAAATTTTGATTAAATGTTTATGAGTCAGTTGAAATATTGCAGGCAGGATCTTTTTTTCACTATAGGGTGCACAGATACAGTGCAAAATCCTCTAGAAATATAGGGGATTGTGGGTTTAAAATATGATTATTTATTGTCAGATTGATTTATTATGGCAATGGTTAGGGGCCCCACCTGAGATGGGAATACCACCAAGCAAGGCTCTTTTTAAAGCAGAAGGGGGGAAAAAGACCAACTCTGGGCTCTGTTGGGTGGAGATAAAACAGATGTGAAAACTAAAGAAGGGGAGAAGCAGCATGTTAGCTCTGTAATAAAAATAAAGAACTGAAACACTGAGATGAGGCAACTTGTCTAAGGTTTACAGTGGGCAGAGGGGCACTTACACCAAGAGCCAGCCCAAGCTTTCAACTGATGCCAGGCAAAAAAGCTGGAAGCAGAAGTGGACTAGACTGTGCTCCTGTTTTAATTAGAATATCACACTAGACTGTGCTCCTGTTTTAATTAGAATATCACACTCAAAACCTTAAATTTAGAATCCTCTTTAACCAAATGTCGTATCACAGTGTCACAGACAGGAAGATGCTGCTTCAGTAAAAGCACCTTTTACAGCTGTGTAAAAACTTCGCTACGGGTAAAGTTTTCTGATTGTTCTGGGTACATGAAGTCCAAAATCCAGATGCAAGCTACTATGAAAACAAAAACTGCAGTAAATTTAAGGATTTTTTTCCCAGCCTCTGTTGCACACGACTATGTGCTCTTTGAATCAAAACTTCCTACAAGTATGGTTTTGATCTGATGAACTCATGACTGATTCAACTAACTAGTTATCCTTCAAATCCCATCTTGCTGAAACAAACTTTCACAGGGATATTCCTCTTTCCTTTAATTCCCAATTGTTGCACATACCATAGAGTGGTTAAATTAAATGCACATTTAGTAAGTTTGCTCTGCAATCATTTACTTGTGCAGGAACAGCTTGCACACTCTGGAAAGTTTAGCTTGTTAATTATGAGTCCATTGCTCGATATTTATGCAACTGACATTACCAGGACATGCAAAAATGCGTAACAGCTATTTACATTCCTGTGTGCCCTGAAAAGAGCAGAATTCCTTTGGAAATCTTAGTGCATATTTATGCATTTGAAGACCAATCTAATATATAAATATATATCTATAAGGTTCTGCAAGCTCCTGAAAACTTGCATAAGCTGAATTTGCATGCATGAGTTCACAATGCAAACAACACCATTTTAAAGCAGCAAAATGAAGTAATAATGTGTTTAAATAAACAAAAGAATAAATAAATCCTGTTTTATGCAGCCATACTAGCCTCACCCCGTCAAATACCACCACAGCTGAATGAAGAACCATTACTCAGCCCTTCACTGCATTGCCAAGCAGCAGCACTGCTGCTGAACAGAAAACTGGCCTGCAACCGAAAACTGTTCCTTGACAGTGCTGAGAGGATGCACCACATCTGTGACTGACTGAATTTGAAGGGACAATTAGCAGAAAGCCTATTACGGCTTTCTGTTCACATCACAGAATCAGAATTCATGCCCCAAGTGGTCCTCTCTAAGAAGAGGTAGACCTCTGATATACTCAGGTATTGAGGGTAGTCACAGAAGTGGGCTGTCCAGCTGTCCTCCTCTTTCCTCAAGCATTTCTGCTACTCTAAGCTCCCAGATATTTCCAACATTGCCTTCCTATTGCTCTTTCTGCTGCTGCTTGAGCAGTTTGGGCTTCAGCTTCTGGAAGGCTCACATGCAATTATCATTTAATCAATCACCCACAGTTTTCCCCAGCATTACAGCTGGCATAAAGCAAGTGGTAAATTTTAATACTTTATAGTTCCAATGATGCTAAAGAAAAACAAGAATCTTTGTGTCTGGCGCAGCTTAAAGCACGTTACAATCAGAGGAAGTTTATGAGCTTCTCAAAGCAAAATGTAACTGTGGAATTGTATACAACAGGAAGAGTATGGCAACCTAACAACAGAGATTACAACCAGTTCACTCCAGAATTACACATCTAAAACCATGTGTGTTTATTTAGGTATATGCAGAGAAATGTGTTATCATTATTATAATTTTTTTGATATCTACCTGTTGCCAAATTGAAAAGAAACAGTCCCTGGCAAATAAATCACCACTAATTAGCAGAGTCTCACCAGCTGAGTGCCTGTCAAATCCTTTTAAGTGACTGAAATTAATTTCAAATACTTTGTTGGGTTTTTTTAAACAGTGGGGAAAAAGAAATCATTTAGCAAATACCACCTGAATCCCATGAGCTCTTCGATAATACTATGCCTGTATTAAAAATGTTTTTGGAAATCCTTGCATACATTTCCAGTATATTGGAAATAAAGACGACTGTCAGATACTCTTATTAGTCACTTGGAAAAGCCAAAACAGCCCAGTGGGAGGGAGAAATGTTATACTGATACGATGATGAGTCATTGCAGTTTTGATTGAATCAGGGCCATTTATTTGAAAATCTATTGCCCCAAAATGTTCCCTAATTTGCAAAACTCTTCTTTTTTTCGTTTTTCTTTTTCTAACTGGATATCTTATATATAATTTTTTTTCCTTCACTTTATGCTCAGGAATTTTCTGTTGGCCCTTGTGTAGCATGATGCCTATAACATCCAAAACAGAGGGCTCCAGGATGTCTGCCATAAGAAAATATACTGGCTTGCTTTATTTTTAAACATTAATACAGTTGGCAGCCATGAGGACATGAATGACATGATTTACAAGTTTGTGGGCCAGACAAAGAAGGATCAAAAGATTATCTGCAAGCAAAGAGTAAACATTTCAAACTGAGGAAATAGGAACAGAAAAGGCTCATCTGTACGCAGACCAAATTTTTCCAGCAGCCCGAGGTAGTGGGGAAGAGCGCGGGAACTCCTCTGCACCAGCTCCCTCTGCAGGGGTCAAGCTGCAATCCTGGCGAGCAGATTTCACCCTCAGAGTTTATAATTGCATGTAATTTCTGTGTCTGAGTAGGAAACAAATGCACAAGTAGGCAGACCACTTCCAATGGCTGGAAAAGAAGCCTAAGAAAAATGTCATGGGTTTTGGGAGTTTTTTTAAACCTAGGTATAATATCTGAGCTCAGGTGCTTACACTTTTGAGTGTCTAACTGTGGCTGCAGTTTGGATCCTTGCCATAAAGAAGACACAGTATATTAAGAAGTATCTGCACTCTGAAAGAAAGATTGGTGGTTTGATTATGGCACATGGAGTTTGCAAATGAATAAGCTAAACTACCTTCAGCAGCGCCCCTGAAAATCAGTTGTTCCCTCTTCACACTCTGCAGCACAAGCCTGATGAGGTACATCTCACATGTTTAATGCTTTCCTCAGGTATTGCTCTCAGGCTTCTTCCAGACCTGCCTTTAGAGACACCAGAAGCAGCACCAGAACAGGAGCAGAACGAGAGTTTTATATTATGAGTTCAGAATACTGACATTACTTGGCCACTCCTGGTTTCTCCTGGTTTCCAGGTCTTCATAAAAGACATCAGACTCTTCTTGGTGGTGAAGATCATACGAACTCCTAGAAACTGCCAGGAACAAGCAGATGGGGACAAAACCACATAACATGTCTACTGGTAAGCTACAGACCACAGTCTGGAGAATTCAAAAAGCATCAATTACTCCTAACTTTGAAAGACTCTTTGAAAGACATTTCTGACTCCTTCCCACACCAGCCCCCAGGGAAGAAACGACTCTGTCATTCTGCTCTTAGCCCAGCATAGAAAGCAAAGGACTGCTTCAGCTGCACCGTCCAGCACAGAAAAGGAAAAGAGAAGTGCACAATCTGAACCAGGGTGGGGGCCAGGAAGGATACTGCAGCCAAATCAAACACTTTCCAAATGCTGGAACAGAATACAATCCTAAATACAAATGAACCCTGCTGGTTTTATGATCTGCACAATGAAGTGTATCAAGGTATCACTTCAAGGCTACATCCTATTTACAAATACAGCACTCAAGCCTTTCAAGAGCTGTAGCAGTACTAGGTAAATACATGCTACTAATTACTTCTTCCCAAGGATTGAGTTGTTGCAGTTTGGAGCTGAACATCAGAGAGTCTTGTTCATGCTTCTTTTTTCTCCTTTTCTGTACCCAAATGAATATTTTCTGAACACAGTAACTGGAAAAAATGGCCTTCTCGCTCAAGCATTTAAACAGTCAGTCCTCTAGTGAATAATAATAAAAAAGAAAAACAGTGTTAACCGGATGGACTGAACTCCAACCAACAGCTCCCCCTCCCAGCCAATTCAAAGAGGATCAAGAGAAGCAAAAAGTGAAGTTTAGAATTCAAAGGCACTGTGAACCAAAAGGTAAGTTTTCCAGTGATAGCAGGAAAATTTTAACATGCAGAGGCTCATGCTCAGAGTTTTGTGATGACAAGGAACCTTATACCACAATGTCTCAACAGAGTGCATCTTACATGTCACTGAAAAAACACTGTACTTAACTGTAATGCCATGTTTAAACCTAAAAGATAAAGGGTTTCTATTTTGTTTCATAAAATGAGAGGTAAATTTTACTACAGCTGTGTTGGAAGGACAGTCATCAACTTCTACAGTAGGAAACGGCATACATTTCGAGGCAGAATTTGACCAAGTTCACTGCAAGCATTGCAGACTCACAGAAGCACTCGGGTTCAAAGGGACTTTGGAACGCGTCCAGTTCAACCTCCTGCTCTGCCAGATCAACACTGAATTTGGATCACATTGTTTAGGGCTTGATCCCATTGGGCACTGAAAACCTTCAAGGGGGGAGGCTCTACAATCTCCCAGAGTAACCTGTTTGCTTAATTATCCTCTTATAGATTTTTTTTTTTTCCCTTTTATTTCCAATTTATGACAACTGTTTCTTGTTATCTTGCTGGGCATTTCCGCAACAAGTCTAGCTCCACCTTCATGGCAACGTCCTCTTAGATACATCAGAAGGCTGCTATTCCCACTTTTATTCATACCTTTGTGAAAAACATTTAACTAAAAGTAAGTCTCAAGGGCAACTTAGAATGTTTTTTTGGACACACAACACACACATTGTTTGTGTTCAGCTACACAGAGAGAATGAACTCATTCATCATGAGGCTATGTGATTCATCACATAGACATCTCCAGACATCCAAGTTCCTTATGCATGTTACACAGACCATAGATAAATCTACCTGTCTTGTGGACACATATCTAACCAGCATACCAATAGGGCATTTTGTATTTTGAAAGCATTTAAGCTGTGATTTCTGCACTGATTTTCAGTTCTGAAAACAGTTTTCAACATTCTCAGCAGCTTCAAATAGTCATTTGCTTTCCTTCCTTAAAAAAACACTCAACAATAATAAAACACAAAACAACAAAAAAAAATCGAGAAAAAGCCCACAAAACAGTCAAATGTTTAATCAAAAGGTTTTCCTCTGCTTTCCACCTACCATTTCCTGTATCCACCCACATATGTTTATATGCCCTGACTCAGAAGGATACATTAATAGTACAGTGTAACAGCAGCAGGCCTAGAACATGAATTTCACATCTGAAAATGTGAGATTCCCAAAATTCCCGGTGAAACATGTACATACATATTTTGAATACTTAAGAAGATCCACTATGTTGAACCTAAAAGTTGCGATATACTTATGAGTCAGAAATCTATTTTAGTTCATTTAGGATTATGTTTATGACACTCTCTAAGCCCTACCTTTGAACTAAGGTACTTATACCTTATATAAGCACAAAAAATAATACCTCTAATACCATTTAAAGCCCTCTAAAATGTTTATTGGTTTCCCTAATACTTGCCGAGTATATAAAATACTCAATTGTGAAACTGAGTGATTTAAAGCTTTTAATAGGTCTCTAGAAGGAAAAAACTGTATAATTTGTTTGTTGCTTTTCCTCTTGTAAAAAGCACACCTATACCTGAAACCTGTGCTCCAAAACAACTCTTGTATATACCGTGTGTAGATTCCGGATTCAGATTAACTGCCACATGAGATTTATACAACATAGACTGATGCATAGTTATAGTCCCAGTTCAGTTCCCACGTATGCACAAGGCACCACTGCCTTCACAAGCACATCACAGCAAAAGCACAAGCACAGTGTTCAATGTTGCAATCTCAGAGAAAATGGAATAGATCTCATTTTTACTTTTTTTTTTTTTCCTTTTCTCTGAATAGCAACATACTGCGGCATATTCATGGAGCTGCATGTTAGAAACTTCCTGTAAGTGTAACTTACATTTCTCATTCAACTCACATGACATTTTTTGATTGATGCTATGTGGCTAAAACCATATCGTTTGAAAATCTCCAATTTTAAGTGCAGTTAAGAAACAACCTTTTCCTCATTGACATAAGTGAGTCACTGATAAATGTTACAGTTCAGCTTTTCCAGGCACAAAAGACACTTGACAACAACCTACTGCACTTTGACTTGTGCTCCTAAACTGGTCAAACACAGTGCCTCAGAAAAACATTTCTAATTACTGTGAGAACCTTTATCAATGTATTAGTTGTTAACAATACAAGGAAAATATTATCAACAGTTACTTGATCATGTATCTGTAGATAGACGCAATTTACTTTATCTTTTAGCAAACTCCAGTGTGAGGAGAAACCATCAACAAATTTCTCCTATTCTGATTTCTACCTTTTATCTTCTGCTCTTCTTGCTCTTAAAATCTTTCACCAAAAGGCAGTTCTCCACCTGCGTTTGAATTATGTTACATTTGTCTTTCACAAAATCCATGCAGAATTAAACTGAAAAAAATAGTATTCTTATATACACATATATTACTGTATGTGCACTATTATTTATATAAGAGAGTCCACACGCTTATTCAGGCATCTCAGGAATGCTGTACAAAACCCTGTGTGCAGTCTCAAGCACCAAGTCTACAAGAGAGGAAATCTGTGTTTGCTTTCACAATAGTAAATCAACTTAATGTGAGGGACAGAACAAAATTCTTTCTTACTAGTCACCTGCTAGTTACTTTGATATATTAAACATGCAGAAAATAAAATAAAATATGGTCTTTAACCATACAGTTTTATTTGTAATCCCTGACTTCCAAACACTAAACACAGACGCAGCACAAACATTCAAAGTCCTGAGAAGAGCAGCAGCCGTACCGGCCCAGATGCTCAGTGGGTCC
The DNA here is from genome assembly GCF_031877795.1 of Strix aluco. Lineage (NCBI taxonomy): Eukaryota > Metazoa > Chordata > Aves > Strigiformes > Strigidae > Strix > Strix aluco. The sequence continues at coordinate 137,147,242 of NC_133931.1, read as the reverse complement.
AGCAGCTGCGCCTCGGAGCCCGGCTCTGCCATCCCCTGCACCTGGGAGCCCCCAGGTCTGCAGCCTCACGCGCCAGTGGCTGGCACTCAGGCCTGCCAGCCCACCTCCAAGTTTCTTAGGGTTCATACAGGCAGGCTCAGGGCAGAGGGATTACACAGGGGATGGTTGGACTTAGGTTATAAGAATATCGACTGCAGCAATCATGTGTAACACTCATGACTGTAATGACCAGCAACCTGCTGGTAAGTGACAAGTTGCTTCTATACCCTTTTCCCTCCATCTTCCCATGTTTTATCCTCCTCAACCCACCTTCATCAACCTTTGATCCTCCCCCCAAATATCTCATACCAAATCTTCCACATACTTACAATCCCATTAAAATATCCCCTAATAAATTTTATACAATCCCAAAATACTCTGGCTGCAGGAACTCCCATAAAGACCAATGACCCTTCAGTCAATAACCCTGTTAAGATCTCATGGCATCCTAGGGAGAGGTTTCTTTGGTGGCTTTCACACCAGGGACCTTCAGCGCGTTAGGCACAGGCGTTGGCAGCGGTTGGGTTACTGCTGCTACTACCAGACAGTGCAATCGCCGGTCCTCCAACTCTGCTGCACCTTCGTGTTCCCCTTGCTCCGTCCCTGCTCACCACACCCAACAGGTACCTGCGTAACGATCCTTTTCAAAAGTGATTTCATTTCGTTAACAAAATCATTAAAAAACTTGAAATTCATTTCAGATGGTATGATCTGTTGTCCAGTGATAAAACATAAACTAAATTGAATGTTCATGTTTTGATGAAATATAATTATATTTTAGAAAACTTCATGACTAATTACGTGAGCATGATTACTCTAGGTCGACAGTGGGACAGCTTTTAAATTGGCAGGATTATGAATAGTAAAGGTAGGTATCTATTCACTGCAAATGCACTCCCAAACACACAGGAGCTCCCCATCCAAGAGTCAGTGAAGTCACCAGAGCTGGGCAAGGGTGTAGCAAAGCCAGTGCCAGTGACCTGTTAAAAACAGGCTTGATTTTATTAATAATCTAGCTTTCAACAGAACTGTTTCCCTGTACAAGAGCTATTTTAATAAGGAAGCATCATGGACTTAGCACTTCCATCATATGCTACTCATGACAGAGACTTGGCACTTGTCACCACCGTATTTACTATGGTTATATCACAAATAAATGGACTAAAATAGAAATGAAAAAAACTAATAACTCTAAAAATTACTCAAAATACAGGCCTTTATTACGAAGGGAGGATTTCAGCTTAATTGCTTAATTGCCTAGGGGAAAATCTAGCCTAATAAACACTGAATTCAGTGCTATGTTGAGGATCTAATTTGGTATGCTACGGCAGCTGAGAGAAGGATTTCAGTGATAAGAGCTGCAACACGCAGACAGAACAGAGGAGAATTCTGCAGCATGAAGTCTGCCAAACCCTTCCATTTTTTTAATTCTAAGGGTTTGGTTTATACCAGATTCGCAACTATTTAGCATGATTTTCATACTAAGAATAAGAGAGGAGCCGATAAGTGTCAAATTCCAGGAAGTTCTTCATACTTTTTTAAATGAAAAATAAATTCCATTCCAAAATGTAGCCCAGTGGATCTCAGCAGAAAACAGCAACAGTAGCAATAAATCTGTTAATAATTTTAGAAGTTTATTTGCAAGTTCCATGGTCCTAAAATAGAAATAATGTATATTCTCACCCAGAGATAACTGGAATTTCAAGGAACAGCCAAGGAATGTCAATGATCAATAAGAGAGATTTACTTGAACAGTTCAAAGTTTGGGAGCGGTTCCGAATACATCCCTTTCAGATCTAATTTTGTGTAAGTGACCTAGATTATTTAAATGTAATTTATGGCACCCTAGTTCTCTCTTACTTTTCACTTAGGAGATGTCTGGTGCAACACAAAATTGACATTTCAAATACTATAGCAGCAGTTTGTTTCCTAAGCAATTATACGATGCACTGATTTCCTCAAGGAAGTAAGCAAACAAAAATAATTACATAGCACAAGACAAAGATCTACAAACTTTGGTAAGAATTCAATCTTGTTACAAGGTCTCTTGACAAATACTGGCACCTGAGCATCATATAAATCATCCGTTCCTGCCCTTCTATGTTCCTAAAGCAGAAGTCACCTATCAGCATCTGTACACACCCTAAACTCTCAAACTGGTACACCATTATCCTTCTTAAACAGATCTAGATATTGGCAATGCTGCTGTTAGATATTATATTAACTAATCTCTATTACAGACAACCATTCTGGTTCCGTCTTCCTTAATCCTGTTCCTTTGACAAAAAGGAGTGTAATTATTTGTGTCTTCCACTGCTGTTTATGCAGTTTAGTTATATATAAAGAGGAAGTTGTTTTATAACAGTTGGTTCTCCTCCACACTCTGAATAAATATAAACTATAATAAATATAATACATGCGGACATTTCAAAGCCCACAGATCTCTTACTCAATTCTTTTTGCTCATACTTACTTTAAATGAGGATTCATAAGACCTTGACATTACTTTTAGAGTAGGTGCAGTACCCACACACACTCTGCTCAACTCAATATTGGACCCTAAAGAAAACCAATCCTCAGTTCAAATACAAGCTGACAATTTCAGGCTTAACAGGATTGCAAGAATTTATTTGAAAGCAGAAATCAACTAGATTTTAACTGAATTTAAACTGCAAGTACTGTTTCAATTACAGAAATGAATTTCACCATGTCTAGCTGCATTACTGAGTACTACCTGCATTTCCAAATTCACCTTAGTATTGGTATCAGCCATTGAAATCCTTAATCCACAGGTAAAATAACAATGTGCTATAAAAAGAAGTGTGGGGAAAAAAAGTGGAGGATTGCTAACTGGATTACAGAACACATTGTAGTCTCCAGTGAGAATGGTGCATAGACAGTTTCAGTTTTGAGCATGAGTAATCCTATTGATTCATACAGAAGTACTCGTATTCTTAAGGTTTAGTATATACCTCCATAAATTGCTGAAAAGCGAACAGCAAAGATCTTAAGTGGAGAAGCAGCATCCTCCCTTCTAAGAAAGCAGTCAGATGCATTTAAAAAACCTGTTCTCTTTTATTTATTTCTGCATGTGAAATTAGGGAAAACAAAGCTTGAGAACCCCAACAGCCCCCTGAACATTATTGCTTTCTTAAAAATGTACTTAGCTTGTTCATTCCCCCTAACAAATGTTCTAGGCATCTTGATACAAAATGTATACAAAAAGACACAGAACTATAGCTAATACTGATTTTTTTAAAAATATTTTTTAAAAAATCTTAAATTCAGAAAAACAAGCATCACATAAGAATAGGCACAACTGGCTAGAGGAATAGAATTGGAATATTATGTATAACTTGAAGAAATCCATCAGAGACCAGCTTTTACTAAAGGGTAAGGAAAAGATCACAGTTTAAAGATAGCCATTGGAAAAAGAGAAGCAGAGAGGCTGAAGTGAAATCATTTCATTCCACAGCAGTGAGCTGCTTGTGACTCAGAGACTCTCTCCAGTTTCTAGTGTAATGCTTTTTGTGCCTCAAGCTCCGGCGGGTCCCTGAGCCTTCACATTGCACTCTCCACTTCCCCACGTACGTATGTCCCGCAAGTGTTTGTACAGCAACACAATACCAGCATTAGCCCAATACAAAAACATCCAAGTAGAAAAGTGTTTAAAGCTTGTGCTGTATTAAGTTAAAATGTAATACAAGTAAATGTTTCAGTTAATAAAAAGTCTCTGTAATAACTGTTAATCATTGTGCATTAAGATAACATTTATCATAATAATATTCATTACAATGAATAAGCTGATTTGTTAATAATGCGGATTTCACATGCACTTCAACGAGATTCCTTTATTCACCAACACCACAGCCGTTATTTTAAAGTACTTCCAAAAACAGTAATGCACAATGTTAATCTGAAATCCATACCTCAGTTATTTTCACAAAGCAACGGGCAAGGTTTGTTTAGGAAATTTCATGCCAAGCTTCAGAAGTGTGCACTCTAACCTTCTGCAACACATAATTCAAGATAAACACTTTCTTCATGACAGACGTTTCAAGAGATGAAGGAGTGGAACAAAGGCAGAGAGTGACACGAAACACAAGTTCTGCACCATTAAGATGAATGGACAGATTAGCTGGAAAATCCATAATGACACGTCGGGCTGGCTGAAGTGGTTCTGTTTATGTAATTACAGCTTTGTTGCTTAAACGATAGGAAGCTCTGAACAAGACCTTTACCTTAGTACCCCTGCACCAGCACTTCAGCAGTGCTTTGGTTTCCCCGTCCATCAGTGCCAAACACTGCAATTCACCTGACATCTCATTAAAGGCTTTAAAAGAGTCACCTTCTAGAGGACAAGTGGTTCATTAGGCAAACTGTTACGGGCTAAATACAATCGTTATGCAAAACGTGCCAAGCAACATTCAGGTATATTGTCAGCAAGGGCGAAATAAAAGTCAAGTAACACACTCCCATCCAGTGCAGCCACGCTTGACCCATGTCTCTTGCTTACCAACAGACTGCAAGACAATGCCTTCTGCTTGCTTTAAAAAAGAGCTCTATCCAGCCTATCTTAGATGCAAAAACTGAAAGTGCAAGTCTGAGTGTGCTTCACTCTAGAAAGAAAAATCAAAGCAACTTGGCATGCAGGAAAGCCCACTACAGTCAAGCCTGCCTTCTCAATTCATGTCTACAGCAACATTAAAGACCACAATAAGACCACAATGAAGAGGTGTGCCAGGTATTAAAAACTGACCAAGGTTTTTCTTTCAGTGCTGACTTATCATGTCCTAACTGGCATGATGCACACTTACTTACTTAGAGATTACAGCAGGAAAATTATCTATATGACTTTGGCAAAACTGTCTCTCTTGAAATACCAGAATCAAGGAAAAGGAAAAAAGCTTGAATTTGTGCATGAGTGCTCTGCATTGATCACTAGGAAGTCACGTGAAGGCTGCTTAGAAAAACTGAAATATTTTTCTGAAGTTGAGAAAACCCTAGTCCAAGGTTTGCTGAGCACAGATTGCTGCAGGACTGCTGTGTGTAGAATAAGATGGAATTACTCACTGATCTTCCATGTTCTCCTTCTAAAAAGGTGAATATTATATTGACAGAGATCATCCTATGAAACACACCACCTGTCCTCAACCTAACAATTACCTCTGTTTCTATTTCACAGTCACATAATTTCCTTACAGCAAAACCAGCATTAGCTCATGATGAAAGGTAATATGTGTACAATATGTGCCGAAAATGATAGGAATGCTGGAGAAAATGCTTTAGAGAAACATGTATTGACTCTCGTATTCCTGCAGTTGAATGTGATGATCAGTTTGCCCCTTCTAGTCTTAAACTCCATGAATCCATAGAAAATGAGGAATGGAACAAATATACCCCCAATATTAGCATTAATTGAAGTTGCAGTAATCGTATAACATATTCAAGTCTGCTTCAGAAAGCCACTACCATGGCACAGCACAACATCTGAACTCAGTAGTCACAGCTGTGTAGATGATATCGTTGTAAAGGACATTAGGTCATGAAGAGACAGCAATTACAGCCACTCATGCCCAGGTTGATATACCACCTACTTAAGGGTTAAGGGAGTACACAGTGCTTCAGGAAATACTTCCACGAGTAATTCTCCTGCACAACACAGGGAATCCAATACTCAGTCATATCACAGACCAGATCCAAAGCAGAATATAAATAACTACAATTTTCCAAACTCCAAATCTCAAAAAAAGTTTTCCTGACCTCCCATACAGCCTAAGCAGCACCAAAACTCACCAAGCACTTTCCTTTGGGTCTGAAGATGCTGTAGGCAAGTCAGTCCTTGTGTAAACCACAACTGCTTTGGTCCAATCTATGCAGCACTTTGGCTGAGCCTGACCTCTGACTAGCCTAGAAACTAGGCAGAGTGGCACCCTAATAACCCTAGTGGTAGCTGTGCTCTGTATGTAACTAACATGTACCAACGAAATTAGGTTTCTCTCAAAATTGCAGTCATAGCAGCATTCTTTTTAAAGCATAGCTGTCCCAGAAAAGTAGTAGTGCTTCAAGAGCCCAGCCAACTTTCCCCTGAAAGCCTGGTTTAGCAGGAAATGGGAGACCTAGATCCAGTTTGCTTCTCAGCTGGAGGAGGTCCCAAGCATAACTTTTGCTTTCCAAGAAGGTACCTGAATTCAGACAGTTGGACAGTCGGGGTGGCACAAGGTAAAAAGCAAGCAAAAAACGTACCTTGCTCTGGCTGAGTGGTGAGGGAAGTTCTAGGTCCTGATGCCTACCCTCAAGATTATTTTTATTGTTTCCTAGAAAGTTCAAAACCAGAGTCACAGCCCTATTACTGGTTTTTGGGTTTCTTTTTTAAAAAAAAATAATAAATGGCAACACAAATTTAAACTCTTCAGTTGTACCATACATCTTCTGAGCATGTGTTAGGATTCTGGGCAGGGAAACTATGATTGCTATAAAATCTCAACAGTCAAAGAAGCTGATAAATATAGCTTGCAATGTGATTATACTGAAACAGTTTGTTCCAGTCATACGGGACTCTTGACTTGACATTCCAATTAAAAAAAGAAGTGACAGAAAAAACATTTCAGAGCCATACTTTGGTATTAAGTCAAGGATGTGCAGAATTTTCTTCTTCTAAGATTAAGTAATTGGAACAACCACCATTTTAGCTATGGCAGTTCCTTATATTTTCTATAATTTCCTTTCATGTCTAGATTAAATTAGATAAAAACTTCCCAAATTCATAAAAGCAAACTCTTTGTCATCTCGATGACTACATCTCCTTATTTCCAGCATTAAGTTCAAGGTATTTCGTGGTGGTCTTTTAAGAAGGAGAAAAACCCATGAAATCTCAAAATTGTAAAAGATCAGCACCTCTCACCCAAAAAAATAGCAGCTCCTGAAGACAGATTGATAAAGCCCAGGTTTATGCATACCAATTCCAAATTACTTCTCATAGCAAATTTTTCTGTAACTGTCAATTTTTTTCTGACAGGAAAAATCCTTCTATTGGTCCTTTGTTGGTCAGGGTCTTGAGAAACAGGTATTTAGCCTGGAAAACAGTGGGCCATGCAGTCCAGACTACGACCTGATCATCTAGACAGCTTAACAAAGCAGGCTACTTTCTCACCATCAAAGTGCATCCCACTGAAAGAGCTATAGATCCTCTGGGACTTGCCCGGAGCGCCAGTTGCTCTCCCGGTGTCAAATCCTGCAAAGGAAGGAATGCAGTCCTGCTAAGGGGAGGCTGCCAGCGCTGAGTTAGCATTTGCACTCGGACCAAAGCAGCTGGGGAGGGGAATCAGTCTTTCAAGAATAAAGAAAAGTTGGCTAGGAGTTCTCCCAGTAAAGGACTACCACAGATGAAAAAATGCTCTTACTCTGCATAGTAAAGGAAATGGCACATTAAAATGCCCATGTGGATTACAGATAACTAAAAATCCTTAGGGCAGTATTGCTTTTAGTAGCTTGAGTAAATTCTTTTGCTCTATTAACAATCAAAACTCAGCTAAAAAGCAAAAAGTGGGTATCAACTACTTAAAAAACATCTATTATTATAAATGTTGAGTTCTCTGACCTCATTTTGATTACTGCCATGCAGGCCAGGCCAGAAAAAACATGCGATATCCTTTTCCTAGTTCAAAGGAATCTGAGTTAAGAGTCTGCAAAAGGTGCAGCAGGAAGAATCTCATGCTTGAGCATCTTGAACTTAAAGATGCAGTTTAAATTTACTTCTGTTAACAAAAAAAAAAAAAAAAAAAAGAAAAGTAGCTGTAAGGCATAAATTCAAAATCCAGTGAATCTGGCCAAGCATTCAACAGTGCCAGGTTCTGTCGTGACAGTCCGCCAGTTCCCAGGCCGCTTGTGCAGCCGACCGAGGAAGAGGCTAGCTTGTTAAACTTTCCATTAGGTTACGAACAATCTGCTCTCCAAATCACATGGGTACTCTAAATGCTGCCATCAATTCAGTTCTCTGTGTATTTATTTGCTTTTAATTAGGGGAGTCTACTGTATACCACTCCTATAAGAACTTATTGAAAAGAAAGCAATAATAGGGCTAATTCTCCTTAGCCTGTCATTTACACCATTTGAGAGTGAAAGTAAAAGACAGCCATCCACGTTTATATGATTTGGTACTGATGTAAATGAATGAAAATGTTTCAGGTTAAACAGGTTTTTAAAGACACTATAAATATTCTTCTGAAAGCATATGATGCTGAGCACTTACTTCCACACCTCCCCCCCCCCCCCCCCCCCCCCCCCAAATCTATTATACCCATTCAAGGAGATAGGAATTGATACAAAATTTTCAAGAAATGTTTTTATCATCTTTAATCTCAATGAGCAACAGTACCCACAGCAACATCTATATTCAGTTCTGCCCCTGAGAGGCAATGCCCATTACTTGCTGAATTTACTTACAAAGTAACTTTTTATCTCTACCACCTGCCCAATATCGCTGGACTGCATGTGCTTGGGTTTTTTGTCGTATCTTTCACAGTTGCTTCCTTAAAGGACCAAATTGTGAGAATGCTACCAAGGACAAGACATGTGGTTTAACCATCTGCTGCAGCTACTGCTGACCTCTTTACCTTAGCTTTTCTTTATTACCAGAAGCATAGTACCACCAAATGGCTGGAAAAATCAATCAGAAGAATGCCAGCAGGTAGACAGTGCCATCAAACACCTGTTTATACCGTACTATAGTGTAAATGACCCTTCGGACACGTTTAAAATTTACTTTTTTACCGAAACTATTCTCTACATGTCTGGATGAGGCCCTCCAAAATGCCTTAAAAATCTAATAAGGAGCCAGAAATTCTTGTGGTTTCATTCCAGTTCTGCTACCGACTTGTTGTGTGGTCTTGGAAAAGGCACTTATCCTTTCTCTGGGTTTTATTTCTCACATATGGTGATATTAATATGCAGTAGAAACTAAGGCGGTATCATGTGTGAAACTGACGAAAAAAGTTGACATACACAGCAAAAAAACCAACCAAACAAAACCCCTCAACTATATTCATCATCATAAACCTCATTTTAAACACTGAGATTATTGTTCCTTGGCAGATGAAAACATAACTGTGAAAAACACAGGGCATGAGAGCAAAACCCAACAGCTACTATATGTTATTCACCTATTGCACATTCTTACTCAGTGGTGTCTTGACATGAACTTTCTTGCCTTTCCCATCCAGGGAAAGTATACACCACTACAATTTACCTTGGAGTAGATGATGCATTGCAAGATGATGCCTCATTCAGCCTATGGTATCTTTTTCGCATGCCATTCATAATCATAAATCCCACTGCCTAGCACCTTTCTCTAAGAGGCAGCACTCTGAATAAGGAATAGCAGGTTGCATTTCATTATCATTATGCTCAGCAAACTGACAGAGTTACCCCCAGGGCCAGCAAAGGTTTTCTGAACTTGTGAAGACAAGGTTGCAGCATTCTCATCGAAAGTACACATACAACTCCTGATCTCTGCATTTTACTACAGATAGTAATAACTTAAAATATTAGTCCAAGCCATGCGTCAATTTTTCAATATTAATAAAACTCAGTACAACATACTGACATCATGTCTAAGTTTCCCACTCTCGACTTTGAAAAAATGCAACATGTTCTGGAGAGCCAGTACAATAAGTAACCTAAAGATTTAGGGGCAAGAAACATCAAATACATGCAGTGCACTATTAATTTCTGAGACTGCCTTAAAGGGCATGAGTGATGCAATACAGGACCAAGTCTCAGCAAAATGGCTTCTGAACCTTACTGAAGCTTACCAGGTGCTGCTGAGCAAAGGGCTCTGAGGTCCTCTCTGAAAGACAGTTTCTTTCCAAACAAGATGAGCCTTGCAGACCTTCTGCTGGGGAAAAAGATTTTTTTTTGCCATACTGCCAAACAATTAGACTTCAACAAATTTCCCGCTTTGTTCCGGGGATGAAATGGATGCATGGAAAACAAGGAAGAGACTCAGCTTCAGACTGTTGAGTAGCTGCACAGCTGGACACTCGTTTCAGCTCCAGATGTAACCGGGGCCAAAGCTGAGTCAGGGAAAGATGGGCTACTGAGTGCTCCAGGAGGTGTCAGTTCTCCTGTAGGCTACACAAAACTTTCCACTTGAAGTTTTGTTTTGTGTTAGTTAAATTAGGTTTTTTGCAATAAAAAGTTTCTTTATTGGATCCACAGAGAGCACCTTCTGAAGCTCTGGAGGAAAGTTTCCTATCAGATCTCCCAAATGAGAGAGCAGGTAGAAAGTCATGAAGACCATGCAGGAAATCATCACAGCATTTAGATACATATTACATAATGAGGAAATTATTTCCTATGTACCTCACTACAGCAAAATTGACACACAGGGTTTAATTTCAAGCATGCCAGTTGTACTGTGAGGAGTCTCTTTAACCTGCAAAGGTCAGGGATGGTCTCTCAGCTCATTAGAATACACTGCAACGTGAGCCACATGGAAATCTTTTTTCCCCATTAGAAATTCTTTCATGCATAGATAACTAGCTATTTTTATAGAAACTGTGAAAAAGAATCATATCTGAGATGTCATAATTTACCTTAAGGTCCATGAAGCCTAGAACAGCACTGTAACAAATTTTTAAGGTAGCAAGAAGGACAAACTGTATTTCACACTGGCAGTACTGAAGACGTTGATTTTATTTTGCCTGAAAAAACCCATGTAGTTCCCAGGAAAGCCAGATGGACAAAGGGACTCATTCGATTATAATTTCCAAAAGAAGAATAGCATTCACACCTAATTTTGGAGAAATTATAAACTTACAGGGCTTCATTAGAGGATTTTGCAGCCATTAGAAACTTCTCCGTCAAAGCACAAATACGAAAGAAAATGTTTTCTGATGCTTTTAGGGAAGTTTGTCACCAATATGTATTATGTCCAAGAGAGTTCACAGCATCTATAACAATTAGTTCTCAAAGGAAAATATGCCTTGTTTTCACACGATATTCATATTAATTATGTCTATGTTGTGAAAAAGCATTCACAGAACAATTTTATCATTAGCTAACATCTTAATGATGATAACGTTGCAGTTTTAATATAAAGGAAATATGTCCATGTATTTAAACATTTAGATGTAAATGTTTCAAGAGTTGGGGTATCCGCATTTGGTCTGTTTCTTCTGCAGCTAAAGCATCTGTTTGGGAAAGACACAGCAACCTAACACCTGCTGTTCAAGGCAATGCCCTGGCACAACAGAGAGTACATTTGATTTTGCTTGAGAGGAACAGACCTTAAGGTTCCAGCCCTTTTATCTTAAAAATACTCTCCAAATATCAGCATCTTCCCTAAACACATCTGATGCAGACACTGTGTTATTTGTTTCAAGGTCTTAGGAGGATGAAAAACAGTAGGAAAATTGAAACTACACCTTCATCAGTCCTCTCATGAAAAAGCAGGTGGTTGTGGCCAATGCAAAGAGTAAAATAAGATCCAAGGGATGCTCCATTTAATGCCAAAATTAGTGACCTGCATGTATGTCATGAACTGCCTGTGTTGCCTCGAGATTCCATGTTGCTAGAAAGTATGAACAACAAAAAAATAGTCTTCTAAAACTATACATGTATGTCTGGGTGCCTCTACTTTCAAAATGTCATTATGCACTGGAATTTATTGTCTATTGCATCATTCAGTGGAACGCAAGGAAAATGCAACAGATTTTAGGCTTTGTTTGGTTGGTTTTTTCCTTTTTAAGCAGGCAAATCTTTTGTTTACAGAAGGATGAGAAATGGAGATACCAATTTAAATTATAAGGGATACCTGTGATCCCTGTCCAAATTACAGTTTAAAGACATTACTTCTTACATTTTATTTCTGTCTTCAGGAAAAGACCTGTAACATATAGCAAATGCAATACAGTCACCTTATTGCCTCATGAATGCACCACGACTGGAAGGTTAAAGTTTGATGACACCTTGTAGAGAGTGTAACACATGATAAAAATTAATAAAACCAAGACCATGACCAAGCCACTTTATTTGGAGTGAGTGCTTTAGATGCAAAGGTTCATTTCGCCCTCCTTGAAAGTTTATATCGCAACTGAGCTTTCTCAGCATTAAATCTCTGGCTGAAGACTTTCACTGGGCAAACCTGTTTAGTTCAGAAATGGTACAAAGAAAGAGCTGGTAACTTCTACTGTAGAACTGACTTAGCATGATGCATCTGTCACCCTCCTACACTTGCCCCCCACTTCGTTCTGAGATTTCTGCACATTAGCTACCGGCACTCCTTTCTCCCTGCTTCCCAATACGACAAAGTTAAGTTTCATAAACAGTGAAGTGTGTTAATTCAAACAAAACACAGGACAGCAGTTCTTTTTAGGCAGTAAAGTCCTGTCTGCATATTTCAGCTGTTGCATAATTGTTACCTTTAGCTCATAAACTTCAAGGTCAACTCAAGGTCAAGACTAGGTGTTTAGCACATGAAACTCAAGAATGCTGCTATAGGAAGCATATTTTATAAACCACAATATTTTGTTCCCATTTAGTTGTGTGCGTTGGGTTTTTTTTCTTACTATCTGGCAGTTTTTAGTCTGCCTTCATAACATGTACATTTATACAGTACTTTTAACTTAGAAGTATAATTTTTATACTTGGAATGCAGGCTAACGTTTTTCTATACTCCAAATTTGACTATAACATCCACATCAAATGTAATAACTTTGTTTGCTGAAGAGCAGAACTCGGCCACTAAAATAAGCAGTATTTATTCAGAGCTGGTATCAAACATTTGAAGAAATTTATGCAAGAGAGAGAACTTCAGTTTCACAGATTATTACTAATAGTTCTCTCATATTGAAAGCCATGATAAAGTTTACGCTAATATTCAATGAAATACAATACAATTCATATCGCTCTGACTCACTTCTACATGTTAACTGTATCACAGCACTAACAGTAACTGCTAGGATAACTTGTCCTCATCATAGATATTTTATTCTGTGTAGGACAGAAGCACACTGTATAATGTTAAGAAAAACATTAGAAGAAGGCAATTAGAAGAATACTAAAAAAGTGCAAGGGAGTTCACAAACTAAATACTTAAATCTTTGCTGACCTGAGCCTTCACACAATGGTAGTTCAGAGTGGTGACTGGTTCAGCACTCCGTCTTGTTTGCATGCTCTCGATACCCAACATACAGCAAATAATGTCATTGATTTCTTTCAATTACATTACAAATGATTAATTTGCACCCAGGGAATAAAAGGTTGCAACAGTAGCTTTTGCATCACTCAACAACAGAATCTAGCATTTACAACATGACTCAGGAGCACACAGGAGGGGAAAAGTAATTTACTTAGCGTTCTTGAATTCTTTGTGGTACAATGAGAGTATATCATGATTTATGGCTAAATAACACATATATTTTTCTCGGGAGAAAAGCCTTTCATAACCTGCTCATTTCTGTGGCACTCAGGAGTTACAAGATCCAAGTCCACTCATAAGTGTGGTGACCTGCTGAAAGCAGTTTGATAGCCTTTTGATTAAAAATAGTTCTACGTGCTGCTGTGTTTTCAAAACATGGGTTAAAATGCTAAACCACTAGAGTTTAAAAAAAGTAAGCTTTAATGATGGTGCACAAAATTAGTTACTTGTTGTTTTTTAAAATGGGATCATTTATTGTTAATTAAGCATTCTTTTCCTGATTTGATTACATAAAGAGTTGGTTTGCCACACAATAGCTATGAAGGTCAGTACGGCTACAGGAGAAACCCTATATGCTGTGACAAATCCAATAACCACCAGGGTATTTGGTTCATACAAATAAAGCGTTTCTTAAAATATTTTGCTGATTCGCTAAGGTATTGGGAGACATTTTGCTGAGTGAGTAGCATGACATTCCCAGAAGGAGATCTATTTTATAGTGAAGTTGTCAACAAATTTGCTCGTCGGATAAAAGGTTGGCACTTACAAAGCGAAGGGTGTATGAACAGGTTGCAGGGATTGGGGTGCTAAGACTAGAAAAGGAAGGGTGCAGAGGAGTAGAAGGATGAAACTGCTTTCTCAACCTCTGTTTCTACTTAGAGGGGAAAAAGGGTGGAAAGTAGGAGTTTTCTTCATCTGCTGGACTAAACAGAAAATATAAACATTCACAAATTGTAGTATCTTTAGTTTTCAAAAAGAAATAAGGCATCAAGGAAATTGTTAATGCTGTATTTCAAAACTGAAACATATGTGATTTGTGGTAGGAAGGGGAATATCTCCTCATTCCCCCTGAGCACTGCCCAAAGCATGGCACGCACACACACACACCCCAAAGTACTGTGCCAGCATAGCAGGACGCAGCCCCCTCCATCACCCCTGCTGCATGCTCCCCTCCTTGAAACATCATGGGCAATAGCTATGAAGCTCAACATGTTCATTGTGAAAGACATTTTTGAGTAGTACAGATGGCAGTAAGTTTAAACCTCAAACTAAACAAGTAGGAATTAATACCGTGTCAGAAGGAAAAAGAGTAATTTACGCTAGGAAACAGTTTCAACTCCATGTCAAAGTTTGCCATTGCAGTTTTAAGGAAGACTTCTGGCTCCCTCTAGGGGTTTCTATCTGCCCCTTTACAAAATGTAATTTTTTAACATACCCTATAAAACTATTTCTCTCTCTTATATCCTGGTAAGGGAGAAGAACTATATGTTTCTGATATAACTAGACATGTCAATAATACATTTTACAATTTTGGGGAAGAGATGCTTTTTTTTTTTTTGGCCCTGTGTGGAAAAGGTAATAGGTATAACAAGCCCCTCCTTTTCTTTACCGTAAGAGCAAAAATTCCATGTGCATTTGTTCTTAAATAGCCACAATCTAACTGTTTGTGAGAAAATATTTCAAACCAAAGCAATTATGTCCACATCTTTATAGTTAATAATCTCACAGCCAAACTCTGATGTGAACCATTACTAGTTTTTTTTAATTCAAGTACAATCATCTGTCATATTTGTGCACTTCATCACTTCCAGGTTTTGTTCTTACTATTATTCTGAATAGTTTTAAAACACATTATTTATTTTATTTAACATTTCAGCCTATATTTGTATTTGGAACCTACCAAACAAATTCAAGCAAAGGAATGAATGACATTGTTGTAAATCCTATTCTAAAGATCGTTATCTAGTTACATCTCAGCTGGAACTTACACACTGCTAGCACACAAGGAAAAAGCTCAATACTTCAAATTAAGCGAAACAGTAACAAAAGAAAAAAATCACAAGACAGAGAAGCAATGAGATTGCTGTTTGTAATCTGTTACAAAACACTTCTGCTCTCTACACATAACACAAAACAAGGTAACAAGGCCTAAAAATCAGTGTGCCTCTTTCCATTGCCTTTACTGGGCAGGTCATCCATATTTTGCCTTTCACAGAATGCAGGTAAAACAGGGCAACGATGCATCATTAAAAGAAACTAGAAAGATGCATTATTAGGGCGTTTTTAACAAGATCTCAGAAATGTCATCACTGGCTCATTTCCCTGCAGAGTGTGTGTGGATCAAGCCTGGCCCATTTGTATGAATCCCTTGCAGCATCAATCACTTCAGCTCTGGGTGCTCAGCATGCTTTCCATTGGCCGATGGCTGAGAGGCTAGGAAGTACTTCCAGCAAAAGTTTAATAATATAAAACTAAGCAAAACCAGCATCAAAGCCAAGCAAGCTAACACATGCAATAAGAATAAAAGCAACTCCAGGTATCAGTAATTCCATCCAAATGCATTGCCCAAATGTCTGTAACTTGCTTAATTTGAATCTAATCAGAAGTTTGGAAGCCCGTCCAGGAAAATGCAGCCTCACCTCTCAAACCACTGCACAAAGCGAGTCAAGAAGCAGCACGGCAACAACAAAGCTATTGCATGCATGCCCGCTGCACTTAGGGGGATTAGCTGGGGGTCAGGCTCCCATGGCCGCACCTGCAAAGCTCAACGCTATGACATTAGCTAATATCCTGCATAAATCATATTCCTTCTGTTTTAAAGGCAAATAAATAGCTGTGCATGTGTCCTTTGACCTTCATTGCTGGGAAACCTATGCAGTTCATCTTTATGGCAATAGACCACGCTCAGTGAACCACTGCTGGCAGGGCGTCTCTCCAGTGTTTTAAGGAGAAATGAAATTCAAAGCGGCTATACCCATAAAGATTTTGGGGTTTTTAATCCTTAAGAAGTGGAAGGGACTTTAACAAGTGTGAAATAAGGAAATTTTTAAAAATATAGTAGACCGTGTATATGGACTATACAGCAAAAACCACTGTAAGAAACCCCTCATAAGACATGTACGGTATTATATCAAAAAAGAAAACATCCAAATCATGTCTGATTCAGAAAGCATATAAGCTTTTGATCTTATTTCATAATATGAGGACAGAGATGAATGAATTTTTGCCTGCCACAACTTCTATACTCTAATTAACATTTCATTTAAATTCAGGCTCAGATCCCAATTGTAGGTTCAGTCTATATGCAAAACACTGTTATTTATTCTTTACCAGAAACTTGCAAATACCAAATATATAGACATGTTTGCATAATAATCATATTTTTAATATATGGAATAATATTAACCAGATAGAACTGTTACTAGAACTATTATTATTTACCAGACCTTAAAATGGCAATAGTTCCTTAAATAGCTTCTCTCCTTAGAGGGTATTGTTAAGAAGTTAAGAAATACTTAATCTTAATGGGAGGAGTATAGAACAAACACATCATATTGAAATAATCTGTTTTCTTTGAACTCTAATTTTACAGTTGATCATGTAAGTCAGTAACTTGTGAACCATGCATCTAGAAAAATCGCTCGTTAGGTAGGGGGTTGATTTTTTTTTGCTTTTTCAAGAAACCACACAAAAATTGGGTATATGCACACAAAATAACTATTCTGTTATTTTTCTGTTATTTGCACTGTAGTGTACTGTAGGGAAACAGTGTAGTGTCCTAGCTAATCATAGAATCCTTTTATGACATCTAAGAGATTTTAAACAATCTCAGATACTAAGAGATTCTGACAATCTAGCCAGGAAGGAACAGGAAAAAATCCATTAATTGTAATAATAAATTCTATTGATGTGTAATAAGCACATAATATGTTTTAATGAAACTCTGTTTCTCACACACCCAGAATATTTACAGCAATGTAATATAAATAATAGAAAATTATTGAGTAGCAGAATAAAATTATTCAAGAATGAGAAATAAAACTAAAAGACTGCTTTAAAAGTTTAATTCTAGCTTCTTTTCAAACTGGCAAAAATCTCTATTATTTCTACATAATTAAGCTGCAAAAATTAGATATTGAATACACTATGAAATTACATAAATGAAAGTGCATAAACTGCATAAAGTACCACCAAGGTGAGTGTAACATTACTGTAATTTCAAAACCAATGCATTTGAATGCCCGTACTAACCAATGAGAATTCAGCTTTCTTAGAAAAATACAGCTGTGAAACAAGAGTGGAATAAAATATATCCAGGTTTCTTTTGTGCATGGGATTTAATTCCACTTTGAAGTTTAGTTATCCACACTATATTCCAGGACTATCAATGCTCCTTTGCACAATGCCTCGGTTTAGTGTGTGTATAGCTTATAGGAAGGGACCAGACCCTCTCCTCTCTGCAAGCAGAACAAAAAAGAGGAGCACAAACCTGAGTGGGATGCAGAATCCTGAGAGGTTTGGTATGAAGAGGTAAAACGACTTGTCCGAGATCCTACTGGACTGCAGCATTCATGGGAACATAAATCTTTTGTATTTAAACACAAGGCTGCGTTTTTTGCTATTTTATTAGATAAATAAACAGTATATGTAAAATATGACTTTTCATTACACCACTAAACCTACTTTGCTCAGTCAAAATCAACTTAATGTCACAGGCTTTTTTCTATCTACTTTTCTTCTTTCCCTCTACATAATTTTCTCTAAATTAGATTGAAAGCAAAGACTTGATACAAAAATCTGGTTAAGCACAAAGATATCTGATAACCTGAAAATCTCAAGCTAGCTTCAGGCATGAGTGGGTTTTAATCAGAATTTGGCAACTTAAATGTATCTGCAACAGTCTATATGCATCAGCTCAGATGGTGGTTTTACTGATAAAAATGAAAAGAGCAATAGACACTCAAAAGGTTTTCTAAGGCAAAAGTAGTGGGACTGGGTACTGGATTTTTCCCAATACTCTTATTTGAAGATAAATCTAACAGAATTCCCTCACCCCAGTTTTACAGAAGAAAAAAACAAAAAACAAACAAACAAAAAAAACCAAAAAAAACCCCAAAAACCCAAACCAAACCACAAACAAAAAAAAAGCCCAAACACCACCACTACTATTTCTGGCAGGAGTTTCTTGTTTAGAACTTAGTTTGCTAAGTCCATTCTCATATAAGCTAAATATAGGTAATTAACAAAACTAACCTAGAAGATGAGCAGAAAATCTGAGATGACTTCTTGTCCCATAAATATAAATCAATTTTAATTCAGAACTGTTTAGGGATATAGTTTATATGAGCTCACTTGGTTCAAGACTGTATTTTTGATGGATATGGCCTTCTGTTTGTTCAGCTGTAGAAAAGAGGAATGTAATCCAGGTTGATGGTGAAAAAGAGTAAACAAAATGCCATAAACTGAAGATTCTGGAATTTATGACACCAGCTTTAGATATAAACTTGCAAAAAAAAAATAATTAAGAAGCATTACAACTCCTGAACTCCCGAACTGAGATGCAAAGCCAATAAATAATCATCAATATAAAAGGAGAACAGAAGGAAGTAAAACAAAGAAAGAACCGAAAAACCCCACCCAAAACCTACCAGAAACACTACAGATTGTGTACCGCATTTTTAATCTTCAGAATTTAATTAGCCCAAAAAGAGTATTTCCATCACTCTGACACACACATTGTCTGTGCATTCACATAGATATGTATTTGGCAAACATGATAAGCTTAAACTATAATAAACAATAACTCGAATGTATTTCACATTTTTTTCTAAATAGTAGATAAACTCATTTCGACTGCTTTGAGAAAACTGTATCTTCTTCCTGGCCTAACACACAGAAGTACTTAAATAAAGCCTCATGTGTTTTAGTTAGTTACCTCCATCACTTAACCACTCTGACCAGTTTGGACCTGCTCTTTCCTCCCTGGCTCCAAAAGGCTCTGCACCACTACCAGGGACCCCAACCTGGAGAAGAGACTGGAGAGCTGCAAGCTGGGGTTTGTTCACACCACGCCTGCAGCACTAATGATGAAAATACACAGAAGGCCAAACTGGAACTTTATTTGAAAATAATCAAGCAATACGGCCAGCAGAGGGACCCGTAAGGCAGAAACAGCCATGAAGCTATGCAGTCGCAAGAAATTTCTATTCAGAGAGTAGTTTTGGGATGGTTATGGAGAGTTTTGCACTGCGTGTCCCCTTCCCAAGGGCTTTCCCACAGACTGTGTGCAGATCTTCAAGTGCTCTGCCCAGTAAAGAGATCTCCTTGTGCTGTATTTTCTGAAGAGAGTTGGGGTTTTTTTTCATTCTTCTCCCTCACTGCTGCCATTCCCACTTAACCAGCCAGCCTGGGTAGCGGGGTGACTGAGGAGGGCGGGAGGGTGAGCTTGCCAACCCCTGGCAGTTTTGGCAGCAGGATGAAGCGCCTGTCCCCCCACAGACTGGCTTCTAAGAGATGAGCGGTCAGGCAGTCGGTCACCCACTCTGAACTGGCTCCATTCAAACTGCTTTTGAAAGGATGACAAAACTTCACTAGTGTTATTTATCTCTGTTGATCAGTCCCAGTGTTCCTCAACCACAGGTCAATGTGGGAGAGCAGGTGAGTAACATCAGTCCCACAAGGCAGCAGCCTTCTCCTGATGCATTCGCAGTAGCATCACAGGAAATGAGAAGGCAAAAACACAGCAGAAAGATTCAACGAGCCTCTCAAGCCAAAGAAACAACTAATCAGATCAAGCTATTAAGACATCCTGGCAAGCATGAGGAAGACCTACCTCAATACTCCTTACTTTATGACAACAAAGGGCAATAATCTGCTGTTCTAGCTACACTATTAGACCTGTCACCTCACTGTGATAAATTCAGTGCAAGGCATTAGGTAAGATTTGTTGCTTCCATTCTTAGCTTGCACCACTAAATATTATTAACATGACTTAATTTTAAAGTCTGTACCACTACCTTTCTTAAATCAGGATCTATACTTCCTCCTTTATTTAGAAAAAACCTACCCCACCCCCCCAAAAAAACCAAACAACAACAAAAAAAAAAAAACCCAAACAAAACATAAATATGCAGTTCATTATCTAGCAACCATAACCACAATTTCACAGGCCTGAAAAACAGTAAGTTTCCTTAGTATCTGGCAATCCTCTATTCGACAGAATTATCGGGAAAGTATAGAAACCATCTTGCCACCAAAATAAAACACTTGAGTCCTGAGACACTCAATAAATAGGGTGTTTTCTTGATATTTCAATGTTATTCACAAAATCACAGCTAGGGAAAAAAAAAATACAAGCACTTCACATAGAGTACCCATAATTACTGTCCTCCCTCTTTGGCATGATATTCAATTCATAACACTCTTGACTTAGAACACTGTTGAAAACTAATAGAAAAATTGTTTAATAATCACTATCCAAGCCAAATTATGTTTGTAGATATTTATGCCAAATACGAACCAAATATTAGGCTTATAACAAGCTAGCTGATAGAACTATGAAATCACCGCATGAGTTGTTTAAGGAAAGGAGTCTTACAAAGGCAGAATGGACTTTTTAGCTGCTTGCTTGCAAGCACAGCCCAGAACATGGTCCCCCTCTTTTGAAACAATGACATTTTCACAGTATTAAAAAAGCCCCACCTTTTAATCTCAGGAAAACACCGCTTCTTAGAAGCTTTGGTGTAAGTAACCAGTACCAACCGCCAACAACACCCTGCACTGGAATTTACCTGGACACTGGAATTTACCCAAACAGCCACGCACAAAGTGCTTCAAATAGCATCTCCAAATACTAGGGCACCTGACAGTGAGTTCAAAGTAATTTTGCATTTTTGGTGCACTCACTACAGAAAACTCTGCAATTTTGTGCAAAAGAGGGATAAATGACAAAGAGAGGGCAGCAATGATGTACAGGCTACTTTGTGATTTTAACCTGTTGTAGCTGACTTGTAATTTGCTCCTACCATTTTTACTGTCACAAGCATTACTGGAGTTTAATCTTAAACACTCCCTGGTACAACCCTTAGATAATATATATCTTAATTTCTTTTTAAAGCAACACTGACAGT
Organism: Strix aluco; assembly: GCF_031877795.1. Lineage (NCBI taxonomy): Eukaryota > Metazoa > Chordata > Aves > Strigiformes > Strigidae > Strix > Strix aluco. The sequence goes on along the minus strand of NC_133931.1, from coordinate 137,125,873 downwards.
TTGGAAAAGAATTTGTAGTTTTTCTGCAACATCTAGGTGGTTGCCTTAAATCACCATAGTGATCCCGTGACTAACATCCATCAGAAACTTCCCGTAGTAATGCCACAGTGAGTTCTAGCAACTAACCACTTCTGACCAGATCCGTGCTCAATGTAAATTGGATAGAGCAAATTTAGATGAGATATGAGCCATGTGTCTTTGACATAAAACTAAAGAAAGTTCCAGACATCTGCCTCAACAGGATTTTGTTCAAAAAAAAAGACTCCTACATACCAGTTATAAATATACAGAAGGTTATATATATTTATTCTAGAAACATATATTTGATAAAGATGACCTTCTCTGCAGAATGAATTGGAAAAGTTTGTTGGTGAGAACATGAACCATGGAAATTAAAAAGGGTGCAGACAGCATTCTGTTAGATCAGGGCTTGTGTTCAAAGAAAAGACTACAGTAGGGCAAATAAATTGTAAGGATCTGGCTTTTTTTTTATGTGGATATTTAATAAAATACAGAGTTGTACCGTCTGTATGTAAAGCAATGTAATTTAACTATCTGTGGCTGTACTTACACCATGATCATCAACTGCCCACATACATATGGTATGGAAATACTGTACAGCCTTTAGTTCCTCAAACACATGGGTCTGTACTGTCTGAGCTCTCTCTCACTACAGAAGGAAAAGCAACCTGTCCATACGTGGGGTCGGTTCCAGCCAGGAGATGGCAGCAGTAGGCAGAATGACTGCAATGATTCCCTCATTTGTTTTGTGTATATGCTCTTATGGTCCTAAGGTCAACCTTAAAAAAAAAATACGGGGGGGGCGCAGAAAAAAAGAAGCATTTTTCAAGGTCACAATATTTACAGTTACACTAAAGTAATATGTTTGTGGTTTCTGATACTCACTCTTAATTCAACACTATGAATGGCAATTAAAATTAACAGAAGAGATGATACACTTATGGTTCCTATGGCAATCTATGACTACTAGATATGAACTGTGGCTGCCGTTTTACCAGTTGCCTTCATGCTGATTAGTGCACAATAAAGGAATTTTTATATTTTTATTTTAAAGAACAGTACAGTCCCTCCCTTTCATCCCCCCTCCTTTCCTTCTTTATTGATAGGTCCCTCAGAAGTCTATCATGCAACTCTTCAGACTGGCTAAACAGTACTGGGACTCCTCATGGAGCTGTGTTATCTCTTCTCTGGAGTAAGTACTGCAAACTGTTCATCCGGCAGTGCCATCACCACACCGAAGGCTGCTGCCACTTCACTTGCCCCTGTGGTCAGGGTGGCAGAGGGGACTGGTCTGTATTGAAAATGCACTACCTGAAGAGGATTGTCACCAGTAAAACATTTCCATCCAAAGCTACTTACACCATTTTCTCAGACTTGTGGCTGCATCTAACCCATTTTTTTGGGGGGGAAACACAGGTATAATTATTAAATGTAAATAAAATGTAAATATTCAATGACTATTCAATGACATTTTACAAAATGAAAGGAGAAAAAATTAAAAATATTGCATACACACATATTAGAATGAATTCCAAAAGACTAAAGACAACATCAAAAAGCAGGCAGAATAGTGAACAAGTGAAAGACTTCTGGCACTATTAAGAGACCTTCCTTCAAAGAAGCTACAGCATGGATAGAGCCTGTATTAGGAGAGATTTTGAAGATACTAGGGGGAAAAAAGCCCACATTATGGTATTTGCCATAGGTCTACTGAAACAAATTACAAGCAAAGGAAGGTGAAAAACAGGATGGAGCTTGACCATTGCCATAATGGAGAAGTCTTTCAATGGAGACAGTATTTTTTAATATACAGAAATCTTGAGTAATTCTTATATATACAACGAAAAATGCCTAAACATAGGAAAAGAGAGAAATAAAGCTAAGAAGTGGGAGGCATTTTAGGTTGGGCTATAAAGAGGCAGAAGTCAAGAGATGTTTGGACCACAGGGGAGTGGCTGGAAATCAGTTTAGGAACAATGTTCCAAAGCGACTGGAAAGAAGAGATAGGTGGAAAGGAAAACATAGTAGGGATGAAAAGAGAAGACTGGATCCCATCTGTCTTCTAGGATATTAAGATCTTGGCACAGGATGAAAACTTAACAATGGAAATAAAACCAGGGAATAAACAGTCAGCTGCAAGGCCTGGCAAGTTCTTCTCCCACAAATATTTTCCAAAATTAACAGGAAGACATCAAAAACTCTGTGCCCATCATATCTCTGCTTTACTTGAAACAGTGCCTACCCCTGTGGCAGTGCACTGCTACCCCTTGTCTTACCACTGGCCCAAGCAGCCAGAGCCCTGGAAGCAAAAGCTAGCACAGGTTCTTCAGGGCAGAGGGGGTCTTAAACGTGTAATGTAATAACCAGAGAGCATAAGTAACTATCTGTCCTAAAAGTCAAAGAGATGAAACTACTAAATAAACAAACAAACAAATATCTTGGTATTAGCAGCAATAGGTTTCCGTGAGTTGATCTTAAAAAAAAGCTGGGGAAGTAACTTTACTTTCAATGGCATATTAATGCCGCAAACATTTTTCAAATATAAATATGCTGAAACATACAGTCACATAAAGGACAGGCATTTTCTTAATTTATGACTACCATATTATGACTTTATTTTGAAAAGGGATTTAAAACTTATTGAAAAAGTCTTCAGAAATGCTCAGGACTTCTTCCTTCCTTTTCTTTTCCATACATTAAGCTCTTTGAAACAAAGCAAGACGAGATATGCTAAGAATTTATCTCCACGGTAGTCATTTCAGGGGGAATCAGAATTTCAATAGGACATGAAAAGCTGCTTAAAAAGAGAAAAGTGTTTGTGAATTTTCTCAGGAGGGGGAAAAATAAGACAGTTGTTTAGTTTACCATATAAGAAAAAGAAACTGTATCTTTGATTAAGGTGCACTGTGGGCTTAGAGCTAAGCAGGAGAAATCCTAGTTAGTAGACATCATCTCACTCATTCTTAAGAAGCTTAAGAAATGCCATCACCAAAATACTTGGCTTAGTCTATCAGAATAACTGAAGTAACACATACAACTCATGCTGTAAGGAGGACTAATCCAAAACCTGTTTTCAAACATTTAACATCAAAGCATCCTGCTGGGATGGATATTTCATAGAATCATAAAATCATTAGGTTGGAAAAGACCTTTAAGATCACCAAGTCCAACCATTAACCTAGCACTGCCAAGTCCACCACTAAACCATGTCCCTAAGTGCCACATCTATTTTTTAAACACCTCCAGGGATGGTGACTCAACCATTTCCCTGGGCAGCCCATTCCAATGCTTGACAACCCCTTCAGTGAAGATATTTTTCCTAATATCTAGTCTAAACCTCCCCTGGTACAACTTGAGGCCATTTTCTCTCATCCTATCACTTGTTACTTGGGAGAAGAGACCAACACCCACCTCTCTACAACCTCCTTTCAGGTAGTTATAGAGAGTGATAAGGTCTTCCCTCAGCTTCCTTTTCTCCAGGCTAAACAACCCCAGTTCCTTCAGCTGCTCCTTATGAGACTTGTGCTCTAGTCCCTTCACCAGCTTCATTGCTCTTCTTTGGACACGCTCCAGCACCTCCATGTCTTTCTTGTAGTGAGGGGTACAAAACCGAACACAGTAATCAAGGTGTGGCCTTATCAGGGCCAAGTACAGGGGGAGTACACTTCCCTAGTCCTGCTGGCCACACTCTTTCTGATACAAGCCAGGATGCTCCTGGCCTTCGTGCCCAGGTGGGCACTAAGTTGCACCTTTAGATCATCTGTGTAGATGTTGTTATGAAGAGAAAAAAGAAAAGGAAAATATCTTTTTGCAATCTTGCAGATTTTAGGCGATAATGAGGAGCCTCAAAAATAATCTCAGTGCTCCACATTTTTTTTCCCAGTATCATATCAATACTAATTTAAAGCACCATCTGTAGGTTTCTCTCTGTTATTTGGCAATTTTGCTGAAGGCTGAAGAAGCATTCATTCCCAATCAGTCATCTACACGACTATGTCCAACATGATGTAACAGTTCAACACAGTCAATGGTCAGAGATTTGGGATAAAATGCTAATTTCTCAGACTAGATATTTCACTGGCCATTTTGGGTCCATTGCTCTGGCTATGCTCCCTCCAGCTTCTTGCACACCAGCATATTAGTAGGACATGGGAAGTTGGAAAGTCCTTGATTTCTTAGCAACAACTGAAAACATCAGTGTATTATCAACATTCTTCTCATACCAGATCCCCTACTGAATCCAAAACACAGCATTATTCTAGCTACTAAGAAGAAAAATTAGCTCTATCCCAGCTGAAACCAGGACACCAACATACTCTAAAAAAGGAATCAAGAGGCAGAGCTTCTCTGACATCTCAGGTAGTTCAATGAGAGTTTGACATATCACAGGAAACAAAAATCAAAGAAAATAAGGATGGGAAAGAGAAAGGTGGTCAAAAGATGTAGATGACTGTAGAAATGTGAAGAGTTTCCCTTTAAAAGGTATTACACCCAAAAGGATAGTCCACTTGTGTGACCAGAGCACTTAGGCAGAAAGATAAAGTCTAAGCCACTTTTATATAACTAAAGCCCATAGAACACCTTAAATAAGAAACAATATAACAAAGCACAACTTTACTTTCTCTTGGATGATACAGTTACTCAGACTGGCATAGTTTACAGTATACTGAAACACTGAATTAGATAATATCTGTTCTTCTATGTACTTTTTTTTAGAAATAAATATGGTTTTGTAATGCATTCAGCTGAATATAAAAGGAACTGTCAGAGAACAGAAAGACTAGCATGGTTAGAAGCAGCAAAAAATTGTACCAAGTTGGTTTTGGTCATTTTCATTGGCACCCACCAGCAAAGGAACAAGTGAAGAACAATTTTATAAATATATTACAGAAATATGAAAAAGAGGACACTTGAAAGCTGGCTGTGTTAACTGTTCCTCTTCAAAATTTGCACAACATCATCTGGAAAAATATCTGAGGATTTTTCAGGGCCAGTGTAACTCTAGTCTAGACTTAAATGATTTATTCCCCAAGTTCCATTTTTATGTTAATCCTGTGCACCTTGAAATGATGTTAAATTGAAAAGGATGAGGTGAGATTTCTATTTGAAAAACCACTTAATTGCAATGGCTATTCTGATTAACAGCTTGGAAGTATCAAAGGTTCTCAACAGGAGAGCATGCCCAGCTTTGTGTTGCCACACAGAAATGCGACTGGCACCCAGATGCAGCTTGGATAGTTTGCAACCCTGTATCTGTCCTCATTGCTGAGAAGTAATTTCTGAGTGGACTGTGATACAGATAGATCCACTCCTTTAACACACTGTTTAGCACATGTCTTTTCATCTACAGGTCTCTGTATGTGTACGAAATGTAAGCAAGAATTTTTAGACTCATTGTAAGCGAAGCTTGTCTATGACCATACAATCAGCAACCAGCAAAGGTTCAACAGTGCTTTTCTTCATGCCATGCACACATACACACACACGTGCTAATATACCCTGAAAGACTTTTCATTTGTCTATCCTGGCACCTATGTAATCTTTGAAAAAAAAAAAAAAAACAAAAAACAACTAAATATCGTCAGAGGCAAAAGTTTCTGGATGCTTATAGGTCAAGGCATGACAATCAACTATTTTGCATTTCTGAAAGATAGATTGTTTCATTTAAAACAGTTAATTTCTTAAGTGAATCTCTCTGAAGACCTGTTTGGAGCAAGTGAAACACCCTTTTAAACTTGTAGGTGCATTTTTCATGACAAACAATAATTCATCCACAAGTATAAATAGCAGTCTGCGCAAAAGACATGGCTTCAATACACACTGTGCAAATACAGTACATCTTAATGCTAAATGCCAATTTTTCAAAACGTGGCCTGTAACATTTCTCAGAGTATAACCGCATACTTCAGCATCACTTTTATTCTTGATGAACAAAATCTGTTCATCGCCTGTTGTAGTTAGTCTGTACTCAGCAGGTTTCATTGTTAGAAAATAGCTCACCGAAAAGATGGAGCTTCGTTTATTTTGAGCTGTGGAATTTAAGCTATAATTGCCTAATTAGATTTCAAAGCCCACTGACAAGCACGATCAAACTCCATTTCAATATCTTCTGATACAGGAGTGACCCCTACAAGATGTGGGAACCTCATTAGTGATGAACAATTAGAAAATATAAAACTAAAAAAGTTTTAATAAACACAGAGTGAACATTACGGTCAACTACAACAGCTGTTGTGATTTTAGGATTTATAACAGATTGATGACTTGGTGTATGTTACAGTACATTTCCTACATACTCACAAGCAACTCCTACAACATACACCAGATTTTTTAAACCGAAAAAAAAAAAAAAAGGGGGGGGGGGAATATAACCCTTGCATTCCTTTTTGAAATGAAATCTTCAAAATCAAAAGCCTTCAATTTCTCATATATGATGTAGCATCCTCTCTGAGATTTTATTTTACACATGCACTTCAGAAAACACAAGTAAATTCAAGGACTAACTCAATAAAGGAAACTAATGCTGTAACAGCTACATTTTGTGTGGTGAATAGACTCAAATGCAAAATACAATGTTAAGTACCTCTGCTCCCATTATAGGGCATTCCAGGTCATGGAAAAATTAGTCACCTCAGAGGACAAAACACAAAACTGGTGCAGCAAGCAAGAAACAGCCTAAAAGTAGCTAACAACAATCCAAGATAAATAGACACTGCCTGGGCCATTTGGCTCAGTTCTTCACAATTAAAAAGATCGACTTAATGGAAGTTTAATCCCAGGTAGGTGCACATCCAAACCATTACCAGCCCTTCAGAATGTCAAAAGCCAAAAAATTGTAATTTCTTCTAAAGTTTTCCAGATTATTCCTCAAAATATTTAGAACAAGTGTCTGACTTTTCACTTTACAGACCATGAGCCTCAAAAGCAGCAGTACATTAAAAGGAAGAAAGTGGGAGAAAGAGATAAGGTGAGAGCAAGAACAAGAAGAGAGGATGGGAGGGGAAACCAAAGGTGTTGCAGTAGCCTTGAAGAAATTTTATTAGGTGAAACGTGTCCAGTGATCCTTGCAAATGAACAAGGCTCTGTGCTGCAAAGGAAGGAAAAAGAACCGCATTCGTTCCTGCCAATATGACTCAGAGGAAAATTCCTTCCTATACTAAAACTCAAACCATTAGTCTAACCTGAACGTGCATGCACAACGTGCCACTCGGCCAAGTCTCTTCAGATCCCAGCACTTCCTTCGCTCCTCTGCTTTAGCAAAGCACCTCAGAGCATCTGCTTCACTGGGTCTCAAACCACCGCCACGTTTCTGAATCTCACATGATTTATACCATCAGTTCCCATCTAGTGAAACACAGCACAGCACAGCTCCTAGGTATTAAGCTCCCCTAACCAGTTCTGACACCACACAGTGTGCCAGCTAAGCTGGGCTTTCTGACAGGCTACCCAGCAGTGCCAATGGTGGTGCAATGACTAAGGTCAGAGCAAGGAAAGGGATTCAGGGGAAAGGTACGCAAGGAAGCAATAGCCCTTGGAGAAAAAGGTGTGCAAGGAAGAGACATGGGGAGAGGCAATGGCAGGATGGGGAGAGGCATGAAGAAGGAAACATCAGCAGCGAGGCTGCACTTCAAGATGACATCCAGTTTCACCTACAGAACTTTTACATGACAAAGGAGTGGCAGCAGATGGGGAAGTGGCTTTATATCACTCTCTGAACTATGGACACTTACAGTTTACCCTCTTTCTCCCTTCCTCTCCTTTGTTTTTAATTTCAGGGAGGGCAGAAAAGCCAGCCTGCAGCCTAGCAAGAAGGGCAAAAATAAAAAAAATACCTTTCCAATTACCTTGACCTGAAGATACTCATACAATTATATTTTCCTTCCTTACACCTCTTACTTGAACAAAAACTAAGACACAGGGCAACTCACTATATTCATTCTAAAGATGAGATAGAACATTCTTGTCCGCTATTCATCCTTCCCTGCTGCTATGGAAATCAACACAACCGTTTATAACTGGGTGCAACTCCACACATCTCATTCAAAAACCCATACCAACCTTACTGTCCTGCATGAAAGGACACCACTGCTATCCACTCAACAGCATAGCTTCCCACATCTTTCTTTTAGTGAAATATCTTCTGAGAAAGAAAAGAGCAATATTGTGAAAACAACTGTGTGCTGGTTTTGGATGGGGTAGAGTTAATTTTCTCCACAGTCGCTAGTACAGGGCTATGTTTTGGATTTGTGCTGGAAACAATTTTGACGATTCAGGGATGTTTTAGCAATTGCTGAGCAGTGTTTAGACAGAGCCAAGGCCTTTTCTGCTCCTCACACCACCCCACCAGTGAGAAGGCTGGGAGGGCACAAGTTAGGAGGGGACACAGCCAGGACAGCTGCCCCCAACTGACCAAAGGGACATCCCCTACCATATGACGCCGTGCTCAGCACATAAAGCTGGGGGAAGAAGGAGGAAGCAGGGGGAGATGTTTGGAGTGATGGCGTTTGTCTTCCCAAGTCACCGTTACCCGTGATGGAGCCCTGCTCTCCTGGAGGTGGCTGAGCTCCTGCCTGCCCATGAGGAGTGGTGAACGAATTCCTTGGTTTGCTTTGCTTGCATGCATGGCTGTTGCTTTACTTATTAAACTGTCTTTGTCTCAACCCATGAGTTTTCTCACTTTTATTCTTCTGATTCGCTCCCCATCCCACCAGGGGGGAGTGAACGAGTGGCTGTGTGGGGCTTGGTCGCCAGCTGGGGTTAAACCATGACAAACTGTCATTTACTACTTGCATTTACCAGCATTGGTTTACAGAAGCAAACAGGAAAGTCTGTGCTCTACTGAGATTGCGATTTCCAGCAGTACTGCACTATTCTTCAGCAACTTAGAGAAGCTGATGAAACTCAGAAAAGAAAAAGCTCAATATCCTACAAAGTGGCAAACAATGCTGGAGACAAGAGTAAGACAGTTCCAACTACAGAGAGAGAACAGGAAATACAGTATTAGATCATTGTTTTTTCGCTTTTTAATCTCATTCCTACTAAGAACCTTTACAGACTATTTAAAGTTATAATTAAGTGTGTTTGGTGTGTCAGTAATTGTACTAACAATTTAATTACTAAAAACTCTTTTTGCCATTAGGCTGTTAACATCTGAGATTGATAACAAAAGCACAGGATAATTAGATGGGGATATTTAAACCAAATGGAATTCATGCATTTATTACACACTTGGTTGCTCATCTAAAATTAGGTAACTAATCTGAATATGAATGATGAAAAATAACAATGATAAAAAAACAATTAAAAAACAATACAGAGATAAATGCAATGAGTTTCCCTCTTTTTAGCCATAAGTGCCATTTCTATTCCTGATTATAAAAGCAGCTTAATGTGATTTCCTATTTGGTTTATGACTGCAGACTGACAGCAAAGCACATCGTTAATTGATCAGCAGAAAATACTTCATTTCTTTTATAGTTTATGTTTAGGCTTTGATCTTCATTTCTCTTGTGATTTCTGCCAGGATTGTTTGTCATACTTAAAGAAAATCCATGAACCACATAGGAGATGCTAAACTTATATCTAGGCATTTGCTTATGAATAATCTTCCTATAGTCCAATTTACATAATTTTATTGTTTAGTGGATTCTTCTCATGCAGATATATGACTGCCAGTGCAACTGTACTTAAAGTGGTGTCAATGGAGTGTGCTTCTGAGAGTTATAGTTTGCATATAAAACTACTCTGAGCTAAAATATAGCATATATCACAAAACAATGCCTCAGAGGAAATTCAATTCACAGAACATCAGGAGGAAAATCAGTTTGGCTATAGTAACCTATAGGAATGCAAAACACAAATAGAAGATAGAGATTTTTTGAGCATTTCGTAGAGCTTAAGAATCTGTTGGTTTGTTTTGTTTATTTTTAGGGTGATAATGCATGTAGAATTCTGTCTTTGGGTTTAGGATACTTAAGAATCAAAAACTGAAATTGATAATTAATATTGTCTTTAGAAAGGTTAGTTTTCCATGTCAGACCGAACATACTGGGAAAAGACATAATCAGGATTCTTTTAAAATAACTGAGCTATTTCATATGGTTTTGTCCATTCAAAAAACTTGTCAGTTTTCACAGATGCTAGCACAAGAATCACCTGCTAATTAGACTATAAAATCTAAAATGTTATCAGTGTCACAAGAATACTTTCTGACCTCATTGCCCAATGCTATACCTTAGCAAGGACTTATAGATTATTTATCTTTTATTATATGCTACTCCTTTCTGAATTACCATCATGCCCCACAATCTTAAAAGTGTTTCTTCAATAACAGGGAAACTGAGACTCAATACACAGGGCAACTCACTCCTGCTGATGAAAATGTCAAAACTCTTTTGTTGCCCAGGTTTAAGTGATCTGGTCCCCTTAATTCTCAATCAGCCCCCAAAAGGTCTTCTGCACTCTGAGAAACTTGTCCATGCTGATCCCAGCTGTCCCAAGTCCCAGACACTGAAAGGAGTGGGCATTAACAAAGAGGACTGATGCCCAGAAAGACTCCTTGTGAATCAACCAACCAGCCTCACCTCCTCCTGCATCTTAGCGAGGCTTCCAGATTCACTAACACTTCTCAAGACTGGACAACTCCATTATCAAAACTGGCACTGACCCAGGCAGCCAGACCCCAGGAGAGGGCAATGAGCTCTGGGCCCTGACATTTTCTATCACTGAGAAAGACTAAATATAATGCTTACTCTCTGTTAACCTTGAGGGTTCAAAGTTAAATTTTGTTTATGGTTTACACAGACTTTGATCTAGCTCTGTATCTAAGGCAAAGCAGAAAATAAGTGAGTTTTAATTACTAATTTTGTTGCATATAAAGGGAAAAAGTGGGAAAGCTGAAAGAAATGTGGTGTAAATAATTCAGATATGATTGCAATTTGCACATTTAGAATGTGTAATTAAAATATTACAAAGATACAACTGTTTCCATTACAATCTTAGGCTACATTCACATGGTATAACATGGACAAGCCTCCTTCTTGCCCTGCTTCTGAACAGTGTCGATGTGATGTCAAGTCTGTGTTAATAACTCTGACTTTTCAAAGCAAGCCAGTTCGCCAACTCTGAAACTTTCAATATAATTCCCACACCCTTCACTAATAGCCTTCTCACTAGCAACATCTCAGTAAAGATGTTTTAAATGTAACCTAATGTTGAAAGTATGAAAAACACAGCACAAAGTTATGTAACAACAAGAGTTTAGCATACCAAACATAACAAAGGAAGTGCTGTAAAGAATGAGACTCACCACCCCATCGCACTGAGATCAGTCAATGGAATATATCTGATTCTTTGATGTGCAGGTAACTTTGTGTAATTTAGCAGCATAATATACTAAGAAAAAGCTTTCAGTATTTAGATACCTTTTCTGGCTGTTCACGGATGAAACCAAACCTTAAAATGAGTATTGTACAACTCTCTACATGTTTCCTACTGCATGCATAACTTTCTAATGTTTGTTTCCATGCTTTGGTGTATTCCATTTCTGTTGACGAATTTTTCCTCGCAAAGGAGTCGTTCTTCCTTTTCTTTGTACAAGGGAACCTCTTGGTAGGATTTCCACGTTGATGGAGGTTCTCTATTTTGAGAGCAGGGAGACAACAATTCATTTTGTTCAAAGAATTTTGATTCTTCTCAACAAATACAACCTTTGTTGGAAAAACAAAAGAAATGGAACAATATTTTATAACACCTACCTGGGCCTCAAGAGATATCTCTCTGTGTAATGAGAACAAGACTATACAGTAGCTTCATAGAAAACAACCATATGTGTCCTAAATTAATCTAATATTACAACAGATATCCAGACAACTGAAAACTAAATTTTGTGCGACCACTTTCTCACACACACATTATTTAAACTCCCAAATGAAGCCACAGGGGAAAAAGAAAAACCAACCAACCAACCAACCAAAAAAACCCAAAAAACAACCAACCAAGAAGAAGTAAGCATTCATGGATAAACTGTATAATACTGTGATATTAAATCAAAATATTCCTAGCTCACATGGAGTGCAAAACATCCTCAAATTAAATGTTTGCATGCCAACCACCTACTTACCTATTGGTATTTCTGCAGTTGTGCTTAGGCCAAGGAGGCAAGTGAAAAGCTCATACTGATTTCTGTCATGTATTTTCTGGAAAGCTAACAGAACATGGGAAAGCCTCAGGCCAGAAAAATTAAAATCAAATACCCAAGGGAAAATTCTCAAGTATTTAATGGCACAAAGGAACTGCCAGTTTCTAGGCAGTCAGACATACGTGCACACCACGGCAGGGTAAACTAGATTGCAGATTTACAGATATCTGAATATCCACTGGTATTGTAATAATTAGGACAGAAAAGTTCCCCTGAGTCTTTTAAAAAATGCAGGACTGAGGTCTTTGCACAGACACATGAATGCCTTTTTCTACTCATGTAAAAATTGAATGTATAAAACAAATTCCTGATAGCAGACTTAAACTGACAAAGTCTAAAAGGTTGAATATTAAAATAAGTTTCAGGGAGCTGTAATACAGACTACTTTGCAAGAATGAACTCAAGTGAAGTTTTAGCCACTGATCTGAAAACCATTTAAAACTAAAAATTAAAATGCAAGCAAGGCATAACCTTTCTAAGTATGGCAGTACATCTGGGCACAATTTTAATATACAAACAAAGAAATAACCTTGTAAACATCTACTACTGCTCCTACTACCACACTGGTTCATCTCAGCTAGTGAAAAATGTTTTTGCCATTCTCAGCAACCAAGGCTTAATGTAGCTGCACAAAACCCAGCTGTGTTCATTCTGCTTGACAGATCTTCCTCACCAGCCAGATAAAATGACAAAATCAAGCCATTGAGGCTCTCCAGTGTTTGCTTTTATGTAAGGGTTACACTGGTTTTAGAAGCAAGGGTCCAAACAAATGTAAGAAATTAGTTAGATGCTAAGGCTACACTAACATTTAGGCCCAGTTTCCCAGTATGGCCTCAGGAAGAGAGTTTTAGTTCTGGGAGGATTTTTGGAAGCAATCTGGTACACTCTTACTCTCATTTTAAAATGCATCAAGACAGAGCATACAATGTGAGTGTTACTAATACTATATAACATACGTTACAGTTTAATTTTCTCTCTTATTATTGCAAATGCTCAGGCTAAGTTAGGAAATTCACTATTATTTTAATTGATATTCTTATCATTAGAATTATCTTTTTTATCAATGAATTTGCTTGTTGCTGTATTTTAAAGTGTGCCAGAATTATTCTTTTCTTAGTGCTCCAAATGAAACATAGTATTTTATTATTTTTTAAATAATGTTTATTATAGTTTTTTGCCTTGTCCTTAACCCTCATTTCAAAAAGAATTTCAAATGAAAAATTCAAATTAGGTAAAATTATCCTACTATTAACAAATTAGCAAATTACAGAAACTGTCTTTTTGGTTTGGATTTCATGTGAGCGCATAGAATCATTGTCCTACAAGCAATGTGCTTTGATAGAATGATAATGCAAAAATGTTTTATGGGTTTCTAGTCTAAAGCTGTAACAGCCTGAAGATGATTAATTTTGCCAAGTTATTTTAATCTGGATGAAATTTACAGCAGTGAAAGGCCTGGTTTTCAGAAAAAATTAAATAACCTCTTTGAGAAAGCTGAAAGCAAAAGTTGACAGCTGTCAGTGTGTTTTGGTTTTTTTTTTTTTTCCAGTTTTCTGAGGTTAGTGAATGATTAAAAGCTATGGCAAATTATTTCTGCATAATGCAGAAATAAATATAGAAACTTGATGTCGCTGCATCACACATACAGTACAGTACATTTATGTTAAATTGTACCCTTTGATAAAATACTGAAAATACTGCTGAAGGAAACTGAATATAATCCAGTCTAAAACTAAGTACCTTATGAAACTACAGAAACACAGTAGAAAAAAAGCACACCAAGATGATTTCCCAGTCTTTATTTCCTAAACTGAGTTTGATTTTCTATTCTAACGTTCTACTCTCTCAGTTAACAGATCGCACTATCATCTCCTGTCTCCCTCCCAAAACTCATAATCCGCTTTTTTCTCTATTATCATATAGACTCCTATGACTACAACATATTTCTACAGCACCCATTAGAGGCAGAAACACATTCAGTAGTATTCATTCTTCCTAGAACATGCACGTCTTTTGACAGCACTGAATGCTTATGAATTATGACTTCTAAATCCAGAAAATAAATTTAAGAAATTTCTAGTCTGCTTTTTGCTAAAAAAACATTCAAACAGATCTGGAACAAAAATGTGATTTTTTTTTTTTTTTTTTTAAACAACGCTTCTTTAATATAGTACAACACAAATGGAGTCTGTCACATTACAAGTCTCAAGGCACTTCACAATTTTCAGCAAAAGCTGACAAAACTCTGTCTAGTTAGATATGACATAGAAAACAGATTTTTCAACTATTATCTTGTGTCTTAACATAGTAGCTGAATCTCAAAACAAAGAACAGAACAAATTCAAGAACACAGTAGCTATTAGAACTGAGACTCAAAGGACTCTTGAATTCAGGGTTAGAAGTTGGCAAAGTCTCCCTTTAGGGCAACAGGAATTTACTCAGACAATATTCCAATCTGTCTTTTGTTATACGAGCTGACTGCTTAGTGTTAAAATCCACGTGCTACATAAAAAGACAGCTCTAATAATTGAAGCAGTGTACCAAATACATGAAAAAATAATACAATTTCTATAGCGATACCTGTGTGAAGAGCAGCAGAGGCATTTTTTTTCTATCTGGTCTATACACGTGTCCACAACAACTTGCAATATTATCTGTAACATCTACAATCTAAATTTCTTCAGAGAGGGACATCTTTTTGTTTCAACATTCCTTGCAGAATCAGAACACCACCAAAAAAATGCTGAAATTTTTAATAGTCTCTTCATCATTATTATTATTTTGCAAATATTTGGGACATGAATGTTGACAGTAAAACAGCCAACAGATTCAGAGAAATTACAAGGAGAAATAGTCACTAGGCCCAAATATTCTGAGGTCAGTCTGTCTCTCCCTCTGTAATAAAGAGCAAGTCAATATAACGTTAGGACCTGGAGGGGTAAAAATTCATATAATCCTTATAACTCCAAATATTTTACAAGCTGATATGCAAAGGAGTTTCTTCACATAACAACAAAATGGTTCTTCCTCTGAAAAAGTAGTGCTGGACATACCATTATAAAAATGAAAATGTCTGTATGTCTGAAAAGTCATTATTAAGTAGCTGATTGTCTGACACATATATGATACTTCTTGAAAAAAATGTTTAGAGTAACACTGAAGTTAGACATACAGACATGTTTGTGTATTGCACAGTGTATCCACTGCTGACATCCCAAACAATATGCTTTTATTGTCTTTGTTCTGCAAGTTCAAGTGCAAATTGTTTTGTTACATCTGCAAGAAATACATCAAATACTTTTATCGAAGAGCAGTAGTACATTTACACCACTTTCAGATTCCTTATTCTACACTATAGCAAATATTAGTAAATAGAAACATTGACAACATGGCAATTCCAGTCATCCCTTAAAGAACTGTGTAGCCCAGAGGTGCTTATAAAACTCACTGTTTGGAAACCATTCATTTCTAAGTTCACCTAACACCATGTGTAATAACATCCTGGCTTGCAACTGAAACCTTTAGGTGCAACTGAAATACAGCTAACCAGCATCACCTGCATACTTGTTTAATTATACTAAGCTAGAATTAGGGAGAAAAGAGGCTGAAGAATTACTACTATGCCAGATCTTAAGATGCTGAGTCTGTTGGGTTTTATTTTTAATCTTCTTGCTGCCAGGAAAGCATGTCTTTGTTTAATGAAAGTTGATCATTTTGGTAATTAAAACCAAGTAGGTGCCTTACAATTCTTAAAGAAATTGCACAAAGCCAAAAGTTAAATGCTGTTTTCAAACAAAAACTTCAAGAGAAATTGTAGCCTCTGACAAGGTGTAAACACATATACATGCTAATCTTACCAGCTGGAATTAAATTCCTCTTTAGAAACTAGGCTAATGCCCCTTGGAAATGGAAGTGTTTACATATATACCCTACTTTTTTAATGAATCCTACATAAAAGGAGATTCAAACCAGTAAAAATGCATTCAGCATTTTCTCTTTATACTAACAAACTTCAAAAAAAACCTATGTTCTTTTAAAAAAAAAATCTTAGGTCAATGGGGTTTTGCAGGCAGATTCCTTTTCTTGTGTTCATAGTTTTAAAATCATGTAAGTTTAACAAACTTAAATTACTTAATTTCCACAAATGGTCCCTGAAACACTTTCATCTATCATTTAAAACATGTCTTCCCCAGCCACATGTATAATACAGGTCCATTTCCAATCAGGACTTACTCTAGGAGTAACTGAATAGGTTGGTTCTACAAGCACACATCTGCACGCTTCAGATAACAGACTCAGCTGTGCAAATCTAACAGATACAGGGAGAGGATGCTCACACTTCACAACGAGGTTTATACATCTCCAGAGCAGAACAACAACTGCTGTCTGCACCAGCATCTGCAGCATGGCCCCTCTGCTGGGCAGTTACCATATGGCAGTACCTCTCATTGACAGAGAGGCTGAACATTTCACTGCAAGCTTGTACCTTCCCTTGGATCCATGCAACTTAAGTTTCTAAAGTTTCCTATTATGACAAATACTGATGGCTCCACATGGCAGGGGGAGGAAAAAAAAAAAAAAGGAAAAGTGTATCTGGTGAATACAAATCCAATTACTGCACTGGATTATCTAATGCATGCATCAGGAATAAAACAGTTCAAAAATAAGTATTTTGAGCCAGTTTCCTCAGAATTTCTTTCTTATTCAATTACTATTATTGGTATTAGTTCAGCACATTCTCACAACTAAATGACATTTTCGGCGTAAGTTTTCTAGCAAACAGGAAGTAACATTCACAAGTTAGAACACACAGATAGGGGCATTTACTGTGTTGCTACTTCAGCAGCACTGGCCAATTTTTTAATGAAGTAAGCAAAGATCAGCTCAGGTAGGAAGAAAGAAGTCTCAACACTTACAAAGCAATAAACTCCTTCTCCTTTCTCTGCTTCTCCCATGCCAGTCTTTCACCTTAATGATAAAACATGCAAAAAGAGATCTATTTTGGGTTTTTTTCTGCTAGTTCAGCACACTCTGATCCCATGCAGAGCAGCATGCTGGTATGACTCAAGTGCTCTCACCGTACAGCAGCATTAAGTGAACAGAGTTAGACCGGAGCCTCTCCTTCTCCATATCCAAGAAGGGTGTCAGGGTGGCACACTTCAGAGCAGAAAGACAGCCAGCTGAAGAGAATTACTGTCAGATCAAATAAGGGAGACTGGAGAGGACAGAGCAAGGATCCAACACCCTTCGTCAAGTTGAACTGTGTCCTGGTATGTGAGTAACTTAACTTCACTGTGGTCAAAGGACTGCAGACTGCACCAGAGCAAGGCACTACTCAGTCAAAACAAATAAAATCCAAATGAACAGGAAAAAAAGTCTCATTTTCTTACTCTTTAGATTATGCAGGAAAGTAAATTATAGTAGGTCATATCTTCTTGTTGTTCACAGTTAAAAGTACCAGCAGCTAGTCATATAAAAAGTCATTAGGCCTTCTATTCTAGTCAGAAGTGCATGAACGATTTATTTCTCTCCTTAATCTGATTTTGTACATGCTGTCTGAGGTGTCACTGTGCTGAGATGAAATTTAAGTGGCATTAACATTTTAAGTTTGCATATTTATACTTGGGGCTTGGCAACAGGAACATGCTTTACCAGGGTATTCATTCCAATGACAAGTGAAGTATGAATACAATTTGCACACACAAGCCTGAGGTAGATTCAGGCTACTTACTCATTTTGTAGCTTAGGAATAGAAAGCTCAGAAGAATTCGGGTACGCACCTACACTGTGAGGAGCTCTGCTCTGCAGCAGCTGCTGGTCACGACCAGCCTTCCCCCATGGCTGCCCCACAGCCCAGGACCCTGTGTCAGCCCCCCAGGGCTGTCGGTCCCTGCCCCAGCCACGCTGCAGCAGAAATGGCCCCCAGCTCCCCAAAGCCCTGCCCAGCCATGGGCTCCAGGCTGCTGCAGACATAGTATTTACAGAGCATCATGTCTCTGAAGGGACATTCCCATAACTGTGACAGGGACCCATCCCTACAGCCCTGCCTGGCTGTCCTGGGGCTGTGTCTGATGTCTCTGCCCCTCACTGGGCCTGATCCTGACCCTGACACAAATCCCCTCCAGCTGACACTCAGCCAGGCCAAGGCTGTGGCAGGTCTACTCACCCCAACAAAGATGGGGCTTCCTGGCTATTGAGATACAGTGGCTGCAAATTCTTTTTTCGTGCCCTTGTTCTCAGGTCTTCATGATAATTGCGGCCCTCAGCCAGTAAGAGCTGATACTGACCACAGATCAGGTTCAGCTCAGGTATAAATGGCATCCCCTTGAGGAGCCATTTTGAGCTAGTCCCCTCTGGAGCACCATGGCTGTGGTCAAGAACTCTCCCCTTGGGTTAGGATGACACCCAAGGAAACTCCTTCAGGTTTTGAGCCCCCCCTTTTCATGTGAGTGATTGAGCGTTTTGGATTGTAGTTAAATCCTAGGAATTTCTTGAATTGACTGTACAGTAATAGTTTTTCCTCTCACAGACATTTGGATCTGTTGTTTATTAATGATTGCTGGGAGTGCCAATCGCTTGTGCCTAAAATAAACTTTATTTTAAGTATGTCCTGTTTATTTTGAGAGCCTCTACAACAAAGGCCCAGCCCTGTCTTCTACCCCAGCTTTCAAATCTGCCTTTCAAAAATTCTTCTTATTCTGGACTGTCCCAATCAGGCCCCTTTTCCTGGCATTTAGCTAATGCCTCTCTTCACCCAATCCATGGAATTAACACTTGTGAATACTGCATCAGGTATGGGTTGCTGCTACATGGCACGGTCACAGACTGGCAACAGATCGAACAGCGCCCAGAAAGCTACTGGCCACTCTGCTGAAAGCTGTTCAGTACAGGCTGAAATTCAAAAGAAACTGCGTTACAAAGGCACAAACAGTCTTCATTTCCAAAATACCACAGGAACAACACTTTATTTTAAAAGGAACACAGAATGACTAAAAAACATATAAACCAGACCAGCACTGAACGACCTTACTACAGGCACCCACTCACAGCTCCAAATCAAAATGCTGCAAAAAAACTTAAGAACTGTTGCTGGAGAACAGCATTACAGATTAAGGAAGCAGTGGCAGACCTAGTTTAGGTTTGGCTGGTTCCTTATAACTTTTACAGTAGGGCTCAAACATTTGTTAAATTGCAAAAAATACCTAATTCTGTCTAAAGACACAGAATGTGAACAGGGAGGGGGAAAAAAAAAAAAAGTTGTTTAAAGAGGAAAGCAATCTGTTTAAAGTGGATGACTTTTTAATTAATTTTTGGTGTAAGACAGTCTTTTAGTTCAGGAAAGAAGAATACAGTGTACAAACAGATGTTTCAAAAACATCTTCATTGCTGAAGATGACTGAGGAGGTTGATGTCTGAAGTGGTAATGTGAGAACCTAAACATCTCAGAAGACTTCTACAGTAACATCTCACCTAGCTTTGCACTCCTGACCCAGGGAAAGAATGCCCTCTGGAGGGCTGGTTCCACTTCCAGCTGCTACATTGTTTATCAGAGCCACAGAAAAGCCTCCTGGTAATCATAACACATATTATAAATACATGGTTCTGATTCTGAACCAAATTTTAAAATAAATTAAGAAATATTTGCTCTTGAAAAAGGTGAGACTACATTTTATTACCTTCTGTACTGCTTAGGAGAGATTTCTTCTCTTCATCAGCTCCCAGGTGGAACTGGCCATTTTAAAAGACTTTAGTGCCTTGCAAAACAAGCTGTGAAGTGAAAACAAGGCAACGATGTGGCCCTCAGATAAAGAGAGATATTTACTTAGCAGAGTCTTATACCATCTATCTTTCACAAGCAGGAAGCCTGCTCTGTCAGCAATGGCAGTTCCACAAATAGACATAGGCTTCTTGCCTCTTCTGACCTTGTTTTCATTGTGGTTTAATACAGCTACGACCTGAGAAAAGATCTCTAATGCTCACAGCCACTAGCAAAATGTCACAAACACAGTGGGCTTTGCTTCAAGCAATGCTAAAACAAATAAAAGTTTATGTAGCCCACAGCATGTTTTCCCCTAAACTTGTCATAGAGGTTCTATTGTACACATTTCTAAGTATCAGTCACAAAAAAATAAATCAGGAGCTTTGTTCACCTGAGCAGTCTTCAAGATCATCCTTTCAGATTCTTCTATAACAACATAAGATCAGACTCCAGACTCTTCTGACACATCCAACAACAGCACTGACTACCAGTTTTGGACTCAATTCACTGCACCAAGAGCTTCCTTACACATATTAGTTGACTGTCCCTTGAGTCCACTATATCAAGCCATTTCCTCTGGTATTTGCTGAAGACATTTCATTCTTAAAGACCAACTCCAACCTCCTGTCTTAGTTTCTCTAAAAACACCCATGTCAAACACGTTTCAGGCTTTAAAGAGTATCAATATAAACTACAAGTTTTAAGGCAAGTATATCTGGTTTCATTCATAGTTAATGGTGGGAACAGCATTTCCCTTAGGCATAGTATGCACCTGGGGAAAGAACTCTCATAAGGCCAAGACAGAGCTTTTTGTTTGTTCATCTGAGTTGCTCTGTTTTTCCTGTAACCAGGGAAAGGTAACCTGGTTAAAAGGCTGTCACTGAAGTGGCAGTGGTACTCACTGTCCAGAGCTAAGATGCAGCAAGGCCCTACCTTTTTCAAGGACTACTTACATTATACAGTCTTTGTAGATATTAAATTGAACCAGATGATCAGCTGGCACAATTCTGTATCTGTTACCAGCCAACAAAAACCTGGTAAATAAATATCATCATTGTTTACTGTTCAGTAATTTTTTTCTTTTTTACATGTAGATGTAGAGAAGACCGCATGATACATCTCATCTTCCCACACATTCATACTAAAGAATTGTATTCAAATTGGACATGGCTTGTGGCACAAGTTCTGGCACTGACAAGAAAACCTGAAGGAAGGTTATAGGATGGAAAACTTGTATTTACATACACTTAGCATAGACAATTGTTTTCTGCAGGATGAAAACAGACACAGCTACATGAAAGATAAAAGCAGCAATATGTAATTCACATTTCTCTGCTTTTGGATATAAATTCATATTTAAGAAGAATCTGTTTCCATAATTAGTATTTGAGAAGCATAGAAAAAAATATGTACAACACTAGAACCAACACAGTCTTTTGAAGCCATTGCATCTTTTAAAGAAAAGTAGGAATTTCTATTAAAATAGTTTCATTTGATTCAGACAAACTTAAAATTATAGTATTTCACTTCTTTGCAGAAAGCTAATTAACTTAGGCACTGCTTAATGTTTGGAAGAAAAATTGCAGAAAGCACAAGAAAATGTGCTTGCACTAAAGAAATATTGTTGCTATATTATAAATGTGTAGGCACATGTGTCTGCACATACATAAACGCAAAGAGAAATCACTCTTATTTCCATGACTGTCTTCTATCTTCCAGTGATGATATACATCTTATATATGTTATCAGTTGGCTTTGAAATACAACTGTTTAAAAGATCTGTGTTTCTTCATATTCAAAAACCTATCTTGATAAGAAAGGACCAAATGTTAAAAGCTTTTGATTCTACTGCAAGGTCCTTTAGCAAACAACTTTTCCATAGGGTAAATCTATGTCTAGTATAATTCCAATTAAACTAATAGTTTGGACTTAAGACCAATTTTATTCTATTCTTTCTGTAGGTAAACTGGTATATTTTGTATGCAAACTGTATATCTTTTGAAGCATTAAAAACGTTTTCCATCAGTGAAATAACTCAACTGCAGACAACAAAACATGTCATGAACACGACAAATCAGAATACATTGCTTATTTCTGTTTGTGCAGGCTACTCCCTACAGTTCCTCAAATGTCTTTGTAAGTGTCCCAAGAAATGATCAGAATTCAGAAAACCAACCAACCAAAAATACCAGTCTACAGATGGTGTTTCAGACATCTTTACAGAACTTTTAGGCACAAATTCAGTATAGCTTTCAATAGTGGTGTATTCTTTAATAAAAAAATTAAAATTATGTCATCTATAATTAATACATACATGAGAACAGGGATTCTAGGGTAATATTTCACTATCCAGCTCAAGTAACGTAAAACCAAATACAAAGACCTAAACCAACAAGTGTAGTGGATTTTATAAATCCTGAAGTTGTTCACATAGATCTAAGATTTTTTTAAATATTTTTTTCATTCTCTCTTTTTAAATTATCCTGAATAAATGAAATATGCCTACAACACAATGAGCACATTGAGTCCTAGTTCCAGTTCATTCCAGTATTAGAGAAGGCTGAAGGTGGTATTTTCAAAGGTGTTACCTCTAAGTCTTTCTAATTTTTTTATTACCTTAAAATACTTTTCTGAGATTGAAACATTTTCTCCCATCTGTCAAAATATTGCCAGCAGAATAAAGTTGGTAGTAATTTGTCAAAATATTTAATTGCAAAAACTATCTTAAAATCAAGCCCAACTCCTTGGGCTGCTTAGAATAAGCTGTCAGAGAGACAAAATGTTTTCAGAAGAGTTTGAAGGGTTTTGCTATATTCATAAGTGTTTAAGCAAAAAACTAATGCAAGTAGTAAAATACATAGACAGTGAAAACCGAGTTTCCATTTTTTGTCTAAAGCTACAGTTTACTGTATATAACTTAGATAATGAAAATTACAATAGGTGCTCCAGAGAAACTATATATACCACTAGACAGGCTTCCTCTCTTCATTTACATCTCCTTAGAAAAAAAATACAAACAGCAAAAAAAAAGGAAACAACAAAAACCACAACAAAATCACAATCTATCCACAGAAAAATGGAAAAATAAGAAATACGCTCTTTCATAACTCTATTTTCATGTTTTTGATATACATCTTTTACAAACATTAAACTCTTACAAAATATTAAGGCTACAAAGTTAGCGCTCTGAAATAATAAAATTTTGGATTACATTTGGATGACATTTTAATTTGGTTGCTCTTCTTACATGCAGTACAGCAAAAATTTTAAATTAAGTGTTCATATGGTACTTAAGATCCTTGTATCAGGGATGAATAAAAAGCTTAACAAGATAAAAGATTAACAAAAAGCTTTTATGATTTTTTTTTCCCCTATTCAGTGATTAAGGTTCCAAACTCAGTTTATGGAACATTATCTACAGCCTCCTTTGAAAACAAAATTATTCATTTATTCAGTGAGCTCCCTAAAATGTTCAAGAAAATCACTTTGAAACACATTTTACCTTTTCCATATCCCTCCAATACGAGAGAATCCTCTACACTACAGATCTTCAGTGGAGTCACGAGCTTCCTATGCAGACCAGTCTTCTCCCAGTCTGGCCTTTTGCACATAAGCTCCCCTCACCCCTGCCCCAGTTTCACCACACTGCTCTCCTGTGCCACTCTCCTTGCCTAGCACCTCTACCAGCCCAACTCTCAAACCTAACACCCCTAATAATCTCTCTGGTATTGCTTCAGTTCTCTGTGGATGCTCTATTAGCATGTCAAGCTAATATACCATGTCTTTATCTGCCAGTCTTTAACTAAAATTTTACTCAGCCTAGACTCTTGCTTCTCCAAATAGTGAGCAATTTCTGAGCTGGGAAATACCATCCATTACAAAAAAGAAAACCAAAAGCCCTAAAACTAGGACATGTCTTATCACCATGATACTGCCTTATGAACTCTTGGTTGGATCTGGCCCCCACTTCAGACTCCCCAGCTGGCCTAAGGTGGACGCTACGTGGACTCTGGGGTCCCGCAAGAACTTTTCCACTTCTGCGCCACACTGCAGGGTTGGGAGTTATTCCATGCAACTTCAAGGAGTCTCAATAGCCTCTCCAAGCCATAGAAACCTCCCCAGTTTGTTTCATTATCTTAGAATTCTATAAAAGTCCTGTATCAGATCCCTCTTGAAACACTTTTCCATCTGTATGCCTCATCTGAGTTCACCTCAGAACCAAACTGGAGCTTGAAAAAGTCCTTGAAGAACTGCTTTTTTGCTTTGTAAAAGACAAAGAAATCTTCGGCCATTCCTTCAAGTTTGGGCTTTGCAAAAGCTTCTACCGGGTGTCAAGAGGGGCAGTGCAGGGTAGATATAAATGTCATTCCCTGTACCTCCACACAGAGGGCTCACAGCTATTTCATACAATATGAGATTTCCCATATAATCTTTTTCTTCTTTTTAAAAGCATTTTTTTTTTAACTTTCCCTGTATTTTCCTGCTATAGTTACATACTCAGCCTCTCTAACAAGCTCCTGCGCAAGCACCTGAAGAGTAAAGAAATACCTGCCAACAAAAAAGGCTGGACTCTCAGGTTTGGGTTTAAGAAACACTAGTGAGAAATCCTCTCTTTAATTGCACTATCAAAAAAAGCTTCTGGGATGATACAACTTACACACTACCCTTCTTCAGAAATACATCTAATGGTGTGTGACTCCACAGGCACTGTTCCATAAAATCTCTGTGCCAGGGGTGTGAGTTGGTTGGGTTTTTTTTTTGTTTGGGGGGGTGGGAGAGGGATGTTAAGACAGCCAAAACAAGGTTTAGGTTATTCACATGAAATCAGCCTTCTGAGAACCCCACAGTGAAAGCAGTACATGCCCAACAGTGTTTTCATTTTCAGTAACTGTAGAAAGATAGAATCTACTACACACCGTAAGGTCCATGGAAGTAGGATTTGACCTTCGAGCTACGGAAGCTGTATTTTAGATGAGCCTTTTCTCAATATATCACTATAGTAGGACAGTACAAAAAATGACATGGATTTTGCTATTGAACTGTAACTTGTTTAATATAGCAGATTTTGAGAGACATGCTTAATAAAGCTAATCTGTTTTTGCAGCTTCCAACAAATACTGTTTTTCTGTTAAACCTATTCATTCTTACACATTGATTTCTGAGAACCACATTTGAGGGGAGAAAAGAAACGGGAAATATAACTGACTGAATCAAAAAGCTTAATTTCCCTGAAAGCAGTCAGATTTTTAAGCTCTTGGAAAAGCTGCTTATAGCTATGTATTTCATTTAAATAAATAATAATAAAAAAAAAAAAAGGCAGCTAAGGGGACTAAAACAACATACAGACCAGCACATTTGTGTCTCAGCTATATACTCAAAAAAATCTGCTTATGTAGATATTTAAATGTTTTTCAGAATAGCATATATTGAACTATTCTCAAAAGGGAGCCACATATCTGAACACCGAACTGCATAATGCAGATTAAGAGGTTGTTGGTGTTCCTTGCTGCAACGGCACATTGCAGGCTCCTCTTCCAACTTGTCCACCAGGACCCCACATCCTTTTCTGCAAAGCTGCTTTTCAGCCAGTTGGACCCCAGACAGCATTGGTGCGTGTGGTCATTCCTCCCCAGGTTGAAGTTCAACAACGAGAAATGAAAAGTCCTGCATGAGATTCCTGTTCATCCATTTCTCCAACCTGTCAAGGTCCTTAACGAAGGTGTTAACCACTACTGGCACCACTTATCAACCCCTGGGACACTCTACTAGTTACTGGTCTCCAGCTGGACCTTGGACTGCAGATTACAACCCTTTGGGCCTAGCAGCTCAGCCTGTCTTTAGCCCACCTTCCTGTTCACTTATCTATCCATAGTTCATCAGTTCATCCATGGGAATGTTATAGGAGACTGTGCTGAAAGCCTTACTGCAGTATAGATAAACAACATCCACTGCTCTCCCCTCATCCATTTTGCTAGTTATTTCACTGAAGAAGGCTATCAGGTTGGTGAAACATGATGCTCCTTCATAAGTCAATGCTGACTTCTCCCAATCACCTTCTTTTCCTTCATATGCTCAGAAGTGATTTCCATGATTATTTAGTCCATCACCTTCCCAGGGAACGAGTTAAAGATGACCAGCCTGTAGTTCCCTATATTCTCCTCCTTGCCCTTCATGAAGATAGAAATTACATTTGCTTTCTCCCAAATACGACAATCTTTCAAGGATAATCAAGAGCAGTCTTCACAATTACATTGGTCAGCTCCCTTAACACACATGGGTGCATCTCATCAGCTCCCATGGACTTGTATGTGTTGTTTGTGTTCCCCAATCTTCCTCTGACCTGATGGTCAGTCTTCTGTGCTCCAGCCCTTCCTACTGGTCTCACGGGCCTGGGATTCCTGAAGGTCAGTCTTATCAATAAAGACAGAGGTGAAGAAGGTATTGAGTATGTCAGCCTCCTCTATGTTCCCTGTCACCAGATCCCCTGTGTCATTCAGTAGTGATCTCACACTTCCACAGTCTCCCTTCTGTGGCTGACACACATGCAGAAGCCCTTCTCATTGCTCTTGTTCTTAACACCCCTTGCCAGATTCAAATCCAAGTGAGCTTTGGCTTTTTTAACCCAGTAACTGCCTATTCCTCCAGAGTCACCTGTCCCTGCCTCGACTTCCTGTATGCTTCCTTTTTATGTCAGATTTTTGTTAGGAGCTCCTCGTTCATCCATGTAGGCCTCCCAGCGCTTTTGCTTGACTGTCTACACATCAGGATGGACTGTTCTGGGCTTGGATGAGGAGATACTTGAGAAATCAACCAGCTCTTCTTGATCCCTCTTCTTTCCAGGACCATATCTATTTTAATTGTCGTGTAGCTTGGTATCAGGGCTGTGCCTGTGTGCATACCCAGTGCACATAACTCATTAATTTCCTCCGTGGTCTAGGAACTGCCCAGGTAGTTCTATACAGAGATGAGATAAAAGGACTTATTTGCAACTCTTGTTGCAAATACTTAATTGTTACAGGAGCTTTCCATGGTAGGAATTTAATGATTCCGCCAGGCAGGTCCTGCTGTGTCTTGACAAAGTCATCTGCTTCAATGTGCTGATTAACATCTTGAATGAAGTCTCTGGCCATTTCAGAGAGACACTCAGGCATTTTCTGCAGCAGAATTAACTAAACTGTACATACATAATACACTTGAAAACAGTTAGTAAACTGTTCCTCCAGATGCAGAAATGGACACATACAACAGTCTTTGTAGTTAAGATTACTTAGAAGATGATTTGTACACAGTTAAAGATACTCTATAGCAATGGATCACGCATGTGCTAGAGAGGTCACACAAGACCGTGAGTCAGCTGGGTTATAAGAATTCAGTAGAACTGTGGTTTGGGGAGTCTCACACAATCCAGATGAAGACACTGTTGCAAGGACCCACCATTCGGACCAGCAACTGATTGCTTTGTTCATGAGATTTGATTGTTGTAGAATCTGTACAACGTACTTCTACTACAGGACATGACAATAGTGTACTTCTTTCTTCTCACTGTGCGAATCTATGACTTGAAAAGCCATCATCAATCACAGACCCTTCATAATTTATGATTTCTGTTTATTTACCAGTATCAGTACTTTGTAGGCACCTGAAACATCAACAAAGCAAACAGAATACAGCCACTTGATATAGGAACTGCTGCTGTTGGCATACACAACAGGTGCAGTCAGTAAGCCTGTCCAAAAAATTAATGTGATCAAAATTTGCATCTATTATGAATTAATTGCATTCCTGCTTCTAAAGTAACATTTCTTTCTGCATTACACATTTATACTACTACAATTTTATGATGATCTGAAAAATGAATATGACAAGATATGCATACAAAGTAATTTAAGCATACATTTAAAAGGCATACACTTGCAATCAAATACTTCAAATTGCATTTTGCCATGAAGGGACAGAAGCAGATCACTGCCTTTATAAAAAGCCTCACAGATAGCCACCAACTTGGCATCTGTGTTGAGACAGGAATAATAACTTGATAGATATGTGACTACATAAAGAAAATAGCTAACTAGAGGAACACTACAATTATTACACAAATATGTACATAAAATATACATAGTTCTACAAACAATGCCATTTCTTTTATGAACACAACGTTTCAGCCTTTTCTTTTCTCTACTACTGACAATGCTGACATGGAAAAAAAGTTGTGGAACAAATAATTCTGTAAACATTCCACATGTATTTTTAAGAGGTAACAGAGTACATAAACAGATTTCCACATGGGTTGCCATTGGTGGTCTTTCCCAGTTGGTTTATTTCACTTTTAATAAGTTTTAAGTTATTGAAAAGCCCTCCATACAAAGTTCAGGTCTCCATTTCTGACAAATAAATATCCGAGTAGTACATTAGTTTACAAAAGAATTGAGAAGAATGTTGTTGTAGTAATTATTTTTGATGTTAGTATATTAATTGAAATAATTCAGTACCAATTTAACATTTCTTTTACAAACCTGAACTCAAAAGAAATTACAGACAAAGAACTATGTAAAAAAAGTACAACTAGCTGTATTGTGAAATACTGTAGGGAATAAAAATGACTGTTCATACACACTGAACCCAGCGATGCACAAATTTGATACAGTCAATGTAAAGAAAACCTTTATGTGAATTCCAATTCTTTTACCTGCTTCCACCAACCCAAATAAATCAAAAATAAGTGGTTTTGGCAGCATTGAGATGGTTCTTACAATATTTCAACTCTTCTTCAGTTGTGCAAATTGCTTCATGAAATTGAAACTCTGAATGTTGAAATGGCATTATAATAAATAATTA
This sequence comes from Strix aluco, assembly GCF_031877795.1. NCBI lineage: Eukaryota > Metazoa > Chordata > Aves > Strigiformes > Strigidae > Strix > Strix aluco. Next base: position 137,097,059 of record NC_133931.1, on the reverse strand, counting down.
TGGAATCTGTGTGCTAATTTTTGGTTGTTTTGGTTTGTTTTTAGTTTTTTAAATCACTGCAATAGCTGCATAGATCTACATTTAGAAAAATCTCTACCTACAGCATGAAAACAAAAATTTTCTGGGAAAAAAAAAAATTCTCTGATAAAGCCTGACACTTAGACATTTATTCTGAAGATGATTTTACAAGAGTCAAGATTTAATTAGCTAGTCCTTCAGATGTACTTCAAGGCCTGGACACCAATTCATGTATTTCACTGCTGTTGGCTTGGACTTAGTTGATCTATTGGGGAGAATGCACAGTTTTACTAATGACAAACTATTTTGCCAAAGTAACCATCTTGGAAAATCCAGGAAATAATTGCATTGTTCAGAATACTTTTGTAATATAAATATGAAGCAAGTAAAATTATTTTATATGCTTTGGCACTGTGCTCATTTACTTCTCCAAATCAGATATGATTTTTTATTGCTCACTGTTAAGTTTATGAACAAATGACAGTCATTTACAATATCAATTCCCATTAAAGGCAATTAAACTAGAGAAGAAAACATAAGTAGTTATGCCCAAAGTGGTATTTTTAAGTATGGTAAATATGATTAAGACAAAGTGAAATGACAGAATGGCCCTATTTAGGGAAAAGCATTCAATTTTTTGTCATTACAAGCAGGGAATGGGTCTATGGTGTGAATGACCGAATTCATAATACCGTTCTGAGATTTCAGAGCAGATAGAACGCAGTGCAGACAAGTATTTGTCAAACACAGATGTCACATATTAAGATGTATGAATAACTGTAATCCAGTATTGCATTCCTTATCTACATTAATACGTGAAGAGGAATGAAGGAGAAAAAGGGCAAACAAAAAAATAAACACCCTTCTCCACAGGCTTCTGGTTATTTGGTGAGATTAAGACAGCTCTCATAAGGACTGATAATACACATTCCAAACATTTACCATCCGTTCACAGTAGTGCAAGATATAACTTTGAGGAAAAAATGCAAACTATATCTATGTATGATTGCTATCAACCATCTTTAAAAAACATGAAAGATGGCGTTCTTAGAAATATCATATAAGGGGAGCATGATCTAGAAAGCTTTAAAAGTATTTCTTCATCACACACAAATATACAGCTATACCAAAAGTACAAATAAATCAACTTTGAATTCTCTGACTCAATAATTAAAAAATCTATTGTATGTAATACTGGAAAATACTCTTCTTTTTTTAACTGTTACAAATCAGAATTAATGTCTCATTAAAAAGGTATTTCTTATCACTAAAATATTTATGGAAAAAGTTTGTAGGCACCACACGGAAGATATAAAAAAATATGTTTAAGCTGATGCTGCAAAGAAAAGAAATAGACTTCAGTCAGCAGGACACAAACCCAAGACCTGTGGGTGCCCCGTGGAAATGGTGAAGTTACACACCAGTTTAACACAGAGAACAAAGCACAGGGCTGCCCACAACGCTTTATTCATTCAGAATTGTTATTCATGATTCGGGGAAAATTGGGAACCATTACTCTATACAGACCAAAGACTGAAGTGATAGTATTGTTCTATAAGGACAGCATTTTATTTTACTTCATTAACTTTGCCTTATTCAATTTTGTCAAGCCTTCAGTCTAGCTTTCGTATTAAACATAATTTACTACACTTACACCACATTGCTACAAGCAAGTCTGGCACCTGAATTCAGAAAGGGGTTGGGCAGAATCCCAAACCATTAAAAATTAGTTTGCACTTTTGTAGCTTCATAAGCCTCTAAAGCCACAAAGCCGTGAAGGTTACTTTTAATTACAAAAGGCACCATCAAGAACTTATTACATAAATCTTCATGACTTTTTACATGATCTATGCACCAACTGAGATTTATCCATCCTCACATCTCAGGCAAGTAATAGACAGGTCTCACCTACCAATGCCAGTCTGATAAGTCTCAGCTGAAGCAGTGCAGAAGATTTTTACTTTTTTTTTACATTTTTAATTCTTTTAAGACATTAGTTATTCCTCGTCAGCCCTGAAATTCAAGGCAAGAAATGGAATAACTGCCGACTTTTGCTGAAGAAATTTATCTTCAGGGAAGCACTGCCTTTCCTGCAGCTATTGACTACTTGGAATGAGAAATATTTAGGAACTCCCTCAAAAATTCCCAGATGAATGCATATTATCTCATTAACAAATGCTCCACTTCATGGGAAGGCAGGTGAAGAAAGAAATGGGAATTGCGGAGTCCTTCTGTACTGGGTCTGGCTGAGCCAGAATTGGTTTTCCCGTATAGCAGCCCTCATGGTGCTGTGTTTTATGTTGGCAGCTGTCAGGGTGTTGATAGCACACCGGTGTTGTGGCTACTGCTGAGTAGTGCTTACACAGCACCAAGGCTCTTTCCGACATTTTCTCCCCCAGTGGGACGGGGTGGGCAAGATCTTGGGAGGGGACACAACCAGGACAGCTGACCCGAACTGACCAAAGGGATATTCCATACCATATGACGTCTGCTCAGTATGAAGCTGGGAGAAAGGAGGAAGGGGGTGGGGTCACCCTTGGTCCTCTGAGGCAACCACCACGCTTATTGGAGCCCTGCTTCCTGAGAAGGCCCGACATCGCCTGTTCATGGGAAGTAGAGAATAAATCTGTTTTCTTTTTTTTGCTTCCGCGCACAGACCTTTGCTTCACTTTGCTTATATTAAAACTGCTTTTGTTTTACCCACAAGGGTTGTTTTTTTTTCCTATCTTATTTTCTTTCCCCTCTTTGCCCTGTTGAGAAAAAAAGGCGATAGAGCGACTTGGTGGGTACCTGGCATTTAGCCAAGGTCAAACCACCACACCTTTCCAAACTATCCTGCTCCCACTGCAGTCAGTATGGAAGGCTACTGCTCATTTGTGTTCTGCTTGCCCATCGGTTTTCCCTAACTAGAACAATAACCCATAGTAATCAGTCGCCTTTGCTTTTGGGGGACACAGCTGTTTAGATCCTGCTAACTACGAAATGATTTACAGAACTCAGAAAATGAGTAGTAACCAAGAGCTTAATTTTGTAACAAACAACTTGTTTGCACCACCTGACTTCAAAGGGAGGGATTCTTATCAGCCAAGGAAGAAAAGAATTTGTATGCAAACAGAATTAAGCTATCAGTAAAGCACGACAGTTGAATGTGGACTCATTAAACAGGGCTGTATCTGAGGACTAAATTAGGCATAGGGAATAGAAGGGGAAAAAAAAATCTATATCTTAAAATGTGATAGGGTCCATTTACGCTCCTAGATGAGATTACTTTTCTCTACAATACGTTACCCAAAGGCACTTCCAAATCTGAGGGAGTATATCACATGGCGCTAATCAGAACTTTTTCCTAAGTAGGTCAAACGTTGAAACAAAATCTTGAAATCTTATGCACTGTTAAAAAAAACAACTCCTGAACACAGTACAGCCAAGGTGCTGATCACTTCCTAAAATATAAAAAACTTCTGCATAAACATTAAATGTAGCACTTTAAAATGCACAGTCATACACCTGAGGCTATTTCACTGTCATTTTAATTTGGTTTTTAATAACCAACTGAATTTTAATTAGATGAATGACTTTATTTGCATATATAGTTGTTTAACTTTACAAAGATTGACTTGTTTAACATTTAATTTTTTCTGAAATCAAAACATCCCCTGTTCCAAATGGTCAGGCTTACTTAGACTTTAAGAATATGTTCTTTGTTTAGAAGAAAATGAGTAGAGCAAGATAGGGTTTTTTCTGGTTTTATTTACAATAGGCATATTATATCTTTGAATAGCTTTGAGAATGAGGCATCATGGGGAAAGACAGTGAGGGTACTAGCAAAACTGAAGGAGAAAAACCTTTACTGCCAAACTGCAGAACAGACAAACTGCCGAACTGCTTTACCGCTGATCTTCAGGTTCCAGGCAAACACCAGTTACACACTGTCCTATATGTACTGTCCTGTACTGCACATAACAGCAAATTCACAAACTAAAAATCTCTTTAGTAGAGTATCTTTTCTACCATTATTTTAAAGCCTAACTAAAGATTATCCATTATTATCTTCATACCTTCTTTCAAAATTCAAAATCAAAGTACATACAAGTTCTTGGATGCATACAGAAGGGAGGAGTTGCCATGGGTTTAAATGGAAATCCCATTAACCTCTCTGAAGGAATATGCAATAAAGCTCTGCCTGCCTCCTGGGCTAACTGAAAGCTGTTTTAATTGCAATTAGGACAGCACAGAACCCTTGCTGTTAGGAAATAGGCTCAATTAGCTTGGGCATAGTACCAACATGGCTTTCTGTAATCTCAGGATGGAGACAGAGCCATCTTCCAGCTGTTTGCAGCATGGAAACAGTAAACTCGCATCTGTCTAAAAAAGACATATTGACTTAACTGATGTTACAGATGTAAGTGCAGAATTAGGATTATAAATTTTGCTAAAGTATAACTGATCCGGGAATGATGACTGGAAGCAGCTTAACCAAATCTGAAAACAGATAAAATATGTGAAATATGACTTCTTTTCCTTAAATTGGGATGGAAAGAAGTGGGTAACTTGCTGGGGAGTACAGTACTGTACTTTAGTCTTGAAAACAGAGCCAAAGAACCTTCCTGAACCAGGTAAGATTTAGAAAGGCCCAAGGGAAAGTTGAAGCTTTACCACCCAAAAAAGCAGCTTAGTAATTCACTGTATCCAAACTGCTGTAAACTGTGCTTCAGTAAGAGCTTCACATAAATGAAAGGTATTTTTTAATTGTTCATGGGTTTGGAGGGTTTTCTTGGTCTATAATTTGGAGGGTTTAGTCTATCATTTTGGAGGGGCTTTTTTGTTTATATGGGAATAAAGAGAAATCCTGCACAAGAAAATAGGTTGTCAAATAAGCTACTGTGTTTTATGGAAAATGTAATAAAAATACTATATTTGCATGCATATAGCCCGCATCCCTGTTAATGTAATTCCTTGCAAATAAAATAGTAGATAACCAAGATCCTCATATAATCACATAAAGCCAAAGACAGAATCTATGACGCTATCGTGCAGAAAGAACAGATTACCACAGTGAAGGGTACTTGAAGGAAAAGGACTCTTTGAAAATGAAAGGATCCTACCTACATACACAGCACAACATTACTGTCCAGGTGAAGGTTTGGTTTGTTTATTTTCTTCACATACATAACCTGTAGGCTATATGTGACTATTGGCTACCTGTCTAAGAGTCACATAGTAATAACATAAAATGTCATTTTTAAGCCTTAGTCAAATCCTGGAATGATTCCATATTTCCCCCCTCAAGTTAACTTACTGTGAGTTTAATTCAAGGCACCAAACATGGTTTTGTAAAATAGTACGTAGGCTTCCACACATTTGTTCTGGTCTACAAGTATGTGTTCAAGCATGAAAAATAAACTAAGTTAATTAGCAAATAACTAACTTAAGGAAGAACAGTCTTCAGCAGACATACTGCCAGTTTTGTCATGCCTTCACGGAAAATAAAGTAGCTCTCCTAATTCAATCTCCACACTAAGTATTCTTAGTAGACATGTATGACATTAGAGAAAGATTGTTTTGGTTATAAACCATATTCATTAAGGAACTATTGCATGGCCTTTTCAGACAAATACATGTCTGAGAAAAGATTATATTCTTTAGAATTTTTGCCAATATATTATTAAACAGCATGTAACTGTATGTAACATTTCTAAATGCAGCAATTCAGAGTAAGTGAGTACATAAAAGGATAGATCTGGTTCACACAGTCTAAAATCTTCTTCACAGTCTGGGAAAACACTACAACAGGGAAAAAATTCACAAGAAAAATCTTCATCTGTCAGTCAAAGATTCTCCTGGCATAACTTCAAAACTTTACTCCCACTTTGCTATACGTTTTGATATAAAAGTTCATCCTTTCAAATCATCATGTTAGACTAAGCTAGCAATCTTGCTAGAATATCTGCAAACAGAAATCTGTAAGAGAGTAAAAAATGGTTGCAATCTCCAAAACATACTTATGACCTCACACCTTAAAATTCAGGGGTTTGTTTATTCTTAAATACTGTGTTCATCTGCCTAAAATAGTTTGCTTATGGACCTTTTCTCTTCACTCCTCTCCCTATGAAGACATATGAAAGGAACTGGAATCATAATACCAAACATGAAATGAATAATGCTGTTCACAATTATTCTACAAAATGTACTATTTACTTCCAAATTATTTATCCAGTGAATATTTTCTGCTGTATGAAAACAATGTACTAAGTCCTGCAATCTTTGTTTCTTATTGGTACAAAATGCATAGAATTTGCAAACAGATCCCAAGTGAAAAAGAAAAAGAAACCTCTCGAGTCATATGACCATTTCATAAACAAACGGCAGCAATAACAATCTTTTGCTCAACAAAGATTTGACAAATAAGTTAATGAAAAGCTACAATTACCAGGATTATAAATTACAGAATCAGCAGCAGCACTCTTTTCATTTACAAAGCCAAAAGTAATTATAAATAATTAAATAAGAGAGCTCTTGTAACAGCCTTGGTTAGGAGTATCAAATTAGTGAGCTGAGCATAATTTGGAAAATGTAACAGCACTAAAGAGCGGTCATAGTGATAATAATTGTCAGCATCTGCTATTTCACTACAATCCATCTGTAAATACAGGGCTTTTTAAGCTTTCTCACCAAGTTGTAGACTCTCCTGCTTCCTCAACTTTATTTTCAAATATAGATGTGCAATGATCATACGAAGAGAGTTGATGAAAAAATTATGATTGAGAATAAAATGATTTATCAATATTTATGACACAAGAGGTGCCATTCTAGACAGAAACTCAAATAGGACAAATGTTTTCCAGCCTCTACTAAAATATTCTCAAGTCATTATTTGACAATTTTAACTCTGTTCCTACAGAATTCCTGTATACTATTAAACTGATTCTGTTCCCTTTCCTCTTCCAACACTGGGTGGACAATTGGATCAACAAAATCAATCACACTACTCAGTGAATTGTATTATTCAAAATTGTCTATTAATTCTTGAAAATTATACTGCCAGAATGATGTGCTGACATTATCTGAGATATAGAGGCAGCAACTTTGAAGGTTCAGAGAAGCTTTAAAATATTACTACTTCCTACAAGCTACAAACCCTCCAAATCTGACTAATCCGGGCTTCATAACCACAATCTTCCTTTTGGATTAAAAGAAGTGCTGGGCAATATCAAACCCCACCTTTATTCTAAACAAGACTGAAGTTACATTTCCTATAAATGCTCAGACACTGAAGGCGGGAGTGCACCATGGAAAATATAAAATTCTAAGCATGGTCCACATGTCATTTGCTCCCCACAGTAACTACAGAAGACGAAAAACACAGACTGGACCTTCCAAATACCTATGATGGGGAGGGGGATTATAGACAGATGAAGCAAAGGAATGTGCAATTGCCACAGAGACATTCCAACAGACCTCCTAAGTATCTTCTCCTATAAACTGTGAAATCCTAGATAGCTTCATTTCTTCCACATGCCTCCAGAAACAACTACATAGATAGAGCAACATTAAAGACCCCCCCTCACCATTCTTCCTTCTGACCTCCTCCCACCTACAGAAGTATTAAGTGATCAGATTTTAGAAATGTTATTTAAAATATCCTACGTACCCTCCCACTCAGAGCCATGGTCATACACAGTATGCTGACTTGCATTACATTTAATGTATAAAATAAACCCCAGTAACTGAAGACTACTTTGAGTGCTACATATTTGTTAGTCAGAAGTTTGATTTTCAGACCTGACCTGCCTTTTTGTAACATTATTTTGCCTACGTTATGGACACAGAAACAGTACTGGTTTAAACTGGAAAAATGTATTTGGTAAGGGGTGGGGGTGTGCAGCAACTTTTTCCGTAACATTAACACCACATAGCATAGAAATGGCACAGAAAAAGTCACCCTGGAATTATTTTACATTTGTTTGCACACCCTTTCACTTACAACTAACTGCAAGAGAGGAAAATGAACTAGAGGACGAAAACTGTCTAGCAGCAAGCTGTACTTGGAGACAGATCTCAAAAATGTAGGTTTCTTGACTTGAAAGAACCCCCTCCCCCCCGCCCCAGTATTCACAATCCAATTAAGTTCATTAATTTCAGTGATAGTCAACTGAACAGTAAGTCTACATTTGTTATGCCTATTAACACCACAAATTTTGGAAGGGATAATATAACAATTGCTTTGAGTTGAAATATTGGATTGGGAACATTGGTCTGAAACACTGGACAGCTTTGGGGTCCCAGAGGTTAGGCTCTGGTAACACAGGTAATTAAATTTTAAGACTTCGAAGCCACGACAGCTATTTCTAAGACCAAAAAAAGATGGCCTCAGGAACAGCACTGAGCATATCTGAGTGCCAGAGAGAAGAGGAAAAAGCCCAACACCTTAAAAATTAAACAACAGGTCCCCCACACTATTTGGGTAAAATGTCATATTTTTAAAATAATCACTTTTGCCTCCCATTTTGCAACAAATTTGGTACTAATATATATAAAATCTTCCTCTGCACAGAGAATAGCTTAAAACTTATTTTTAGCCTGGTTTCCTAAGGAAATGAAACTTATCCGTTAGGCCCTCATCACAACTACTTTTGAATTCATAGAATGATTTCTGCCAGGTCTGACTATAAAACACATCAGGTTCCCAAAAATGGCAGCTGGGAGAGAAAGAAAAAACCTGTGGGGCTGCCTTTGCTAGGCATCAGGGAGAACACCTGGGAGCTTCTCCCTGCCATCCCTGAGACCAGGTTGCTGTAGCTGCATTGTTCAAGGGTCGAGGTGGAGGGGGGAAAGGATAAGGCTGGTTTTGTTTCATTGGCTTATTTGCTTTAATGAAAGCTGGGATGATCAAATATATTTACATAATTCATTTACATAGTTTCAAATAAAAGTAGCATTGACCAAATCCCTCACTTGTCTATCTTGTCACGGGTCCACCAAAACTTTTAAGAACAGTGTAGATTTCCTGAGGAGCCAGCATCAGACACTGCAATGCAGTGAAGACTGAACTGGTGAAGTTTGTTACTGATGTGAATGAGGGAAAAAACTGAAGAATTCCAAGAGGATCTGCTGTAGCTAGAGAACAGGGTAAAAGAAGAATAATAAACAACTCTGGTGTAAAGAAGCAGAGGGTAGTATTAAGGGTTGAGATGTCTGCAATACAAACTTATTTTGTCACTTCTGTAAGAAGAAATTACTTGCTAAATACCTTCAAGTTGCTCAGATGAGGGATATGGATGGCCTCAAAAAGCAACATGTTCTACAGCTATTGCTACTCTGTAACTTATTCACTACTGTTAGATTTTTTTTTTTTTTACAGGACTTACTGGATGTTTTCCTCGCTGGCTCTCCAAAAACACTGGTATTAAAGATAAGTTATGTGAAAGCCTTTTCACTACAGTACACCCAAATTTTAGGGTAAGAGTGGCTGGCAAGCACAAAGTCTCTCCTAGCTGAACCTTCCATGGTCCACCACGTTTTCTTGTGTGAAATTCAACTGGAATTATTTCCACTGTTTTTCAGTACGACAATATAAATAAAACTATAATAATTTTAAAACCTTATTTTTATCAACCTCATGAATCCCCTGGGACATTTGGCTTAATGTTTTTGTCTTTCAAAAGTAAATATCCAAATATGAACAGAAAACATAGAAGTTACTTTGCAAATACATGTTGTAGAAACTATAAAGGATCAATGTGAATAGCCTGCAATAAAATAAAATTAATTAAGGTATTGACAACATGTCTTGAATCAAGAACCTAAAACATACTGTCAACTTTTTAATGATGCCTTCCCTAGGAAAACCTCCCATTACTGGGGTTTTTTGTTTCGTGTTCAGGGTTTTTTTTGCTAGGAAAAGTATCATTAAAAAGCTGCTAGTACATTTCAATAAAGCTATTAAGTAAAGAAATATACTGACAACGAAGTTAGTGCGTCTCACTAAATAAACAATGCTATAAAACAGATTCTGAACTGATGTGCCCTTCCCTAGTTTTTGGGTACATTTAGCCACTTTACAGACACTCTATCGATAAGACAAAAAGAAATAGATGTAACAGCTTAAACCTCCATTACAACTTTTGTCTGCATACTAAGAATCCAATCTAACTCCCATTCAGACCAGTAAAAACAGGCTAGAGCCTTCAACTGTACTGCTGATGACACACCAGGTTTGAACTTCATACAGGCTTTATGGTTAATTGACAGTTTTTTTGAACACAGCAAGCATAAAACCAGCCTTAATTATACGTTTCCACTGCAATACTACTTCACTTCAAGTTATCTAGTGTATTTAGAATTGAAACTACTGAAAAATATTTGCTTGTTTATTTAGCCTATTATTTAGGATCTTTAACTATAATAATTATTACTAACAGCACCTGCAACAGAAACTATGAAACAAGAATTTTCCAACCACCAAGTAGTAATAGCAACCAGCATAGATGGCTTCAGCTTGTGAAGGACAGCACAGCATAAGATATAGTACTTGGGAGAGTTCATTTTTCAACTCATTCAAAAACCATTAATTAAACCACCTTTCAGACCTTACAGGGTTGCATTGGTTTTTCAACTGTTATTATTATTTTGGTAGCTAGCTTGTAATTTGTCAAGGGAATACACCCTTCTGACCCTGCACGAAGTTTGCTGCTAAGGCAGGAATGTGTCTGGATTTGTTTACTATGAACAACACATAGGATCATATTTTTTGATGATTATGAAAAAATAACACAAAGCAATACACCTTATTCAAATTTTAATTTCTGAGGATCACTTCCAACTCAGTTTAGATCTTAAGTGAAAGGAACTTACCAGTTAGAGCGTACATGGTCTCGTTTATGTAACTCATGGTGGTTTAGAAAGCTAGCAAGGCTGTTCTGATATTAAAAGCAACAATGAAGGGAAGTGGTTAGTCAACTAGCTGGTTCTGTTATTCCCTCCCACTTCTTACAGCAATGCCTAACTCTGTGGGCTCCTAATTCAGCTTACCATCCCAGTTCTTCCTTTTGTTTGTTTAAAAAAAAAAAAAATAAAAGAAGCGCCACACCAGTTTTGCAGGATTATTACAGTGTTTCAAACCAGATTTTCAATACTTATAGCCATAATGAGATACTAGATACAACCTCCAAGATACAACCTCCAAGCAGTAATGATCTCTGCTTACTTCGAGAAAAAAATAACAAAACACAAAACCAAAAGGAAGCAAAAACCTACCTAAGAGTAGTTTTTCTCATTGCTGCTTTGAACTGAAGCTAATAAAATGCAAACCATTCTGCATTAGTGGGGATGGAAGATAAATTAGCCATATATATCATTAGTCAAGTTACCTAACAGACTTGATTTAGCTGACTTTGGAGTCAGGACAGGAATTTTTATGCAGGCGTTTATGCATCTGTATATGAATAGGGGATGCTATCTAACAAATATTATTATTTTACAGTCACTTCATACAGGTCAAAGTGATGAAGGGTAATGAGAGAAAGAAAAGGACTAAAATAACATAATTATTTTTTAATTAATGTGTTTCATTTTTGCCTTAAAGCCACATTTGTAAACGTATTTTCATAGACACACTGTATGCTTCTTCATTTCAGGTAACAATTAGATTCTCTGGAATTTATTTCAAATTACAATTTCACTGCTGAGCCATGATTTTTTTCTAATACACAATGTTTAACACCACATGTAAAAGGAACTCTGAAAGAATTAACACAATCTCAGTGTCCTGATTTAGTAAGCTCCTTTAAACACTAAGAGCAACACTTTTACCAACAGTATTTGGAAAAAAACAAGACATGTCCCCTTGTTTTTGTGCATTAAAATAATACAAGACAGATTAAGACAAGTTGGTTAAAGCTAAGCCACAGAAATAGCCCAAGTTATCTTTATATTTGTGGTCTCATGGTTTACTCAATGCTTTCCTTTGGCATTTGTAAAGTACATCAAAGATTTAGTGCCTAAACAATCCAGGGGTTTGGGTGTTTTGAGTACTTGAGATAAATTGTAAACTAGATCAATGTTCAATTTCTCTTCCTACCAAAAAAATCCTCACACCAAAAAAACACTTGACTGAGGTCATAAGAAACTGCACTCTCTGTGTCCCTCCCTCTGCAACACACGACACACACACTGCCCAAGCCAGCAGCCTACAGAAGCTCTCTTGCTTTCTTGAAAGAATGACCTTGCCACCACCCAGCAGAGACACAGTCATGCTTCACTTTCTCTCACATTTGTTTCTTTCTTTCTTCCATCCATAGGGATTGCTCATCTAACACGATGGAGAAGCTACGTTACGTAAGAATTTTCAACGTACCCAACAAAAGTCTCCCACGCATACATCGCCATCCTCTTTCATATCAGGACCATTCTAATAGCATTCTTCCTCCATCTTTCGAGTAACTTAGCATTCATCTGGATATTGCCAAGCCCCATTTGCTGCAGCTTGACAGTGATAAAGACCTTACAATAGTACTATTAATTTCTTAAATATTTACTTACTAAACAGCCTCTGTGGAATCATTTCCCTTCTCCTGGGAGGAAAAGAAGACAAGATCTGGAGAGAAAGAGACCCTCCAGAACCTCGTGAAAACGTAACTTGTGGAGGTTATGAAAAAGGACTTTACTCAGTAGGAGTAGAACTGTGGACTAGGTGGTACTACCTGTTTTTGAAGCAATTTCTTGGTATAGTAAGCAAATATTTCATGTTCATAAACACATCACACTATATCTGCTGTTTCCCCTATCTCCCTACTAAAATACTGTCCCATAGTTTCATCTCCTTGATGGTTAAAACATTTATGGGATTTCCAACAGATCTGTACTCATAGCTGGTCTGTAACCTTTGCTTCTTAACACTAAAACTGTTCTTTAGCTTAAGGAGAAGATTTTCCCTCCCTTGTAATGGCTGCACTGGTACAAAGAAATCTGAGCCTGATAGATCTGGAGAAGTTCTGACTGCTTTCCACTACACATATTCAGGAAAATTGGGGGTAGGCAGGTGGGTGTGTCTTTAGCACTGTTGCATGTACCAAATAAATGTGTTCTTTTAAGGCTTTCTAATTTTTCCTTTTCACTTCTGAAGGAATTACTGCACTGGCTCATCCAAAGTCAAAGTTATGTCCATACTGTTAACATGTACTGCAATATCTGTGTGCCATACACACTCTGTGAGTGAGTGAGTGAGTGAGTGAGTGAGTGAGTGAGAGAGATGATCATTATCCATGCAAACCATTTTCTCCTTTATACCCTAAGGTATTTAAAGTTCTTGCATGTCCACTGAAGAGGAGAATTTTCTTCTTTCTCCACACTTTACAGAATTTCCCCAAACCTAGTTCTTTAAAATATATATATATGTATATTAGAATTAGTAGAGTTACTGAATGCAAGTAATTCCTAGTATAGATTTTCATCATCGTTTAAACATCATCATTTAAAAGTATATACAATTTTTTTTTATTCCTTGCTATGCACAACATCATGTTCTGCTTATTATTTGTGGAATGAATGGCACTTTCTTTATGTTATTCCAATAGAGAATTATAATGTTTCCTTTTTGTATCTCCTCTATCCAGGATGCACTGTCTTGCTATCTTCCAAATGTTTGTCATGCTTACTGAGCAGACACTTGTCTTCAAGTCAAATATTCCAGCAATGGTGCTTCAATGATCACCTCCTCAGGAGGGATGCATCCTGACAAAGAGGAAGTCAGGTAAGGCCTGCGTGGATGAACAAGGAGCTCCTGGACAAACTCAAACACAAAAAGGAAGCCTACATGAGGGTGGAAACAGAGACCATGGGAGGAATACAGAGAAACTGTCTGAGCATCCAGGGATCAGGTTAGGAAAGCCAAAGCCCTGATAGAATTAAATCTGGCCAGAGACATCAAGGACAACAAGAAAAGCTTCTATAGGTATGTCGGTGATAAAAGGAAGACGAGGAAAAATGTGGGCCCTCTCTGGATGGAAATGGGAGACCTGGTTACCCGGGACATGGAGAAGGCTGATGTACTCAACCACTTTTTTGCCTCAGCCTTCACTGCCCAGGGCTCCAGCCACACCACCCAAGACACAGAAGGCAAAGTCAGGGACTGAAGAATGAAGAATCACCCACTGTAGGATAAGATCAGGTTTGAGACTATCTAAGGAACCTGAAGGTGCACAAGTCCACGGGACCTGATGAGATGCATCCACAGGTCCTAAAAGAACTGGCGGATGAGGTGGCTAAGCCACTATCCATCATATTTGAGAAATCGTGGCAGTCCGGTGGAGTTCCCGCTGACTGGAAAAGGGGAAACATAACCCTGATTTTTAAAAGGAAAAAAACCAGAAGATCCAGGGAACTACGGGCCAGTCAGTCTCACCTCTGAGCCTGTCAAGATTATGGAGCAGATCCTCCTGGAAACTGCTAGGGCACATAGAAAATAAGGAGGTGATTGGTGATGGGCAACATGGCTTCACTAAGGGCAAATCGTGCCTGACAAATTTAGTGGCCTTCTACAATGGGGTTACAGCATTCATGGATAAGGGAAGAGCAACTGACATCATCTACCTGGACTTGTGCAAAACAGTTGACACTGTCCTGCACAACATCCTTGTTTCTGAATTGGAGAGACACAGATTTGATGGATGGACTACTCGGTGAATAAGGAATTGGCTGGACGGTCACACTCAAAGAGTTGTGGTCAATGGCTCAATGTCCAGGTGGAGAGCAGTGACGAGTGGCGTTCCTCAGGGGTCAGTACTGGAACCAGCACTGTTTAACATCTTTGCTGGTGACATGGAAAGTGGGATTGAGTGCACCCTCAGCAAGTTTGCTGACAACACCAAGCTGTGTGGTGCAGTCGACACGCTGGAGGGAAGGGATGTTCCATCCAGAGGGACCTGGACAGGCTGAAGAGGTGGACCTGTGTGAACCTCATGAAGTTCAACAAGGCCAAGTGCAAGGTCCTGCACATGGGTTGGGGCAATCCCAAGCACAAATACAGGCTGGGTGATGAGTGGATTGGGAGCAGCCCTGCAGAGAAGGACTTGGTGGTATTAGTGGATGGAAAACTGACTGTGAGCCAGCAATGTGCGCTCACAGCCCAGAAAGCCAACTGTATCCTGGGCTGCATCAAGAGGAGTGTGACCAGCAGGTCGAGGGAGGGGATTCTGCCCCTCTACTCTGCTCTTGTGAGACCCCACCTGGAGTCTTGTGTCCAGCTCTGGGGCCCCCAACATAAGAAAGACACAGGCCTGTTGGAGTGGGTCCAGAGGAGGGCCACAAAGATGATCAAGGGGCTGGAGCACCTCCCTTATGAGGACAGGCTGAGAGAGGTGGGGTTGTTCAGCCTGGAGAAGAGAAGGCTCTGGGGAGACCTTATAGCAGCCTTCCAGTACTTAAAGGGGGCCTACAGGAAAGACGAGAGGGACTCTTTGTCAGGGAGGGTAGTGATAGGATGAGGGGTAACGGTTTTAAACCCAAAGAGGGCAGATTTAGAATAAATAAGGAAGAAATTCTTTCCTGTATGTGTGGTGAGACACTGGAACAGGTTGCCCAGAGACGTTGTGGATGTCCCCTCCCTGGAAGTGTTCAAGGCCAGGTGGGACGGGGCTTTGAGCAACCTGGTCTAGTGGAACGTGTCCCTGCCCATGGCAGGAGGGCTGGAACTAGATGATCTTTAAGGTCCCTTCCAACCCAAACCATTCCATGATTCTATGATTTACCTCAAAGGCTTAAAAAGCAAGAAGATCATTATGCAAGCTGCCAACTGGACAAGCAGGTATGTAGAATATAGTTTAAAAAAAGCTAGGGTAACCGAGTGCTAGATGTGATAACACAGCCCCAAGAATTCTAGAATTCTATGCTTGGACTTTCTACCACTGGCTAAATCATGGTGTAGTGCTATTATGAACATTATATATAAAAAGAGTCAAGCAAATCAAAAGTTTTCTACTTCAGAAGATCATGTAGGCATCTTTACAGTCTTCCCTGGATTTCCAGCTGTGGATGATCCAGAAATTTCATCTGTAATGGATCACAGAAAGTTGTCTATAGTAAAACCTGGAACAGAATTCAATTTAACTAAAAGATAAGAGCCTTAGCTGGAGCAGATGTGTACTCCTCTACTGACTTCAGTAGAACTGTGCTGATTTAGCCTTATCGGTGAAGGATAGGGAAGATGACATCTTATAGTACTTTCACCTACTCACTAGTTAGTATAATATTCTGTAGCTTTTAGAACCAGACATTAACCCACCCAATTTAAGTCAAAATAGGTGTTAAGTGGAGAAAACAAAGGAATCATCACAGATATCCACATAAGTGCTTACCTATATTAACATCACCACCTGCACACTTTCAAGATACGTTTATGCAAATAAACCAGAGTCAACATAAACATTCTCATAAACCCAAAAGGGAAGCAGTACTTTATGCATGCTAACTATATCCCAAAAGAAAAAAAACTACACTAGAACTGCCTCCCAAAAAGTAGCTCTCGGATTATCTCTTGTTGCTATATAACCAAACTATTATTCAAACCTCCCCGAAAAGCTTTCACCATTTTTCCCGATGATCCATGAATCTGGGGTCTCTGGAACTTATCAGAGAAACAAAGATGGAGATCCTATTAGTATGTCCTTCGTGTGACTCTCTTCTGTATCTGCTTGTGCTTTTCTACAGATTATGAGAAAGAATGAGATAGAGCAGTTACTTAAATAACAAGAACAGAGCTAAATTATCAGTGCTAGGGATTGCATCATATAAAGAGGATATTATCTTCTGTTCTAGAAGCAACAATTAAAAAATCCTTTCAATATCTGCTGAAATCTCAGCATTCATTTGTACAGTGGCTTATCAAGAAATAGCAAACTTTAAAAACTGATAGCAGATATAAATTACTGTACTGGAGATAGTCACAATATACTTTAATATGTATGCCACATGGCAAACATGCCAGACATCAGAGCACCCCACACATTTTGGTATAGTTAACTATAATGTCCTCTACTCTACCCATTCGACATCTACATGTGTAAATGCTGCTGTGTTTGCTCAGATGTTTCTAACAGGTTAACACCACGACAGCAGAAAAAAATAGCTATGGCTCATTTTGAAAGACAAAACATGATAAAGTAGGAAAACTTTTGGTTTATATATTAAATATCTGTTTTTCTTCCAGTGTAACTCTTAACTATGCAAGTATCGAGCCAATTTCTAAAAACCGTCCTTGCTCTCTTGAGAAATCATTACGGTTCTCCTTCTTATTTAAAATTAAAAAAAACCCCAAATTTCTAAACTGTTCCAATCCCCATTTAGACCAGTTGTTATGCATTACTGAAATTCCTTGAGGAAGTGCAACTTTTACACATTTGGACAGCTTGTTTCATTTCCTTAAGCTGTTTCTTTATAATATCTTTGCCTAAAGGGTGGAGAAAAAAACCCAGCAGAATCTAAAAAAATGTGTTCATATGGACAAAACAGAAATGGGGTCTTTTTAAAATTGATCTTTTATTACTAGAAGTTTTGGTCTGTTCAATGGACTGAAAAAACTCCTGAATTAATTTTACAATGGCAGGGCTGCACATCCCAGTGTTTGTAGCATACGCTACAGTGTAGCTGTCAGCTAGTCAGAGGACTTTGGTTTTCTGGAAGTTTTTTTGAATAGCAAAACTCTTCCAGTCTTCCTGTTCCCAGAGTCCAGGCAGTGCTGCCTGCAGTAGCTCTTCCTGAGGCCAAGAGCTCTGTCAGAGGAAAGCTTGAGAATTATTCATGTTGCAGCAGAATCAACCCCAGCTGTCTTTTTTCGGACTACCTTGAAGCTTCTCTAACACGCAAACCCTCTGGGACTAAACAAGCACTAAATTAAATGAGAACCCTCTTTAGACTGTTTCAGGTCACACAAGGAACAAATTTACTTTACAAAGATAAGAGCATTTTCAGAGTCTAGAAGACAAATGTAACTTGTGTCTGGATCACTGTTGGTACGGGTCCCTCAAGCTGTTCCTGGATGGAGTCACTCCAGGAAGGTTCAGCACTGCCTCCTCCATGAGCGATAGTCACAAACTAGCGTCTCTCTATGTTCTTATGTTACTCATGTTCCACAGCCAGAAAAGAAACTGTATTTTGTAGATATTTGTTCTTATATCATGGATCCTCGCTCTGTTAAAATACTGAGCATGATGGAACTTCCAAAGCTATTTTAGGTCACTTTCCGAGATAATGTCTTCTCTTACAATTCAATATTCCATTGATTATGTGATTCGGGCCATTGTTTACAGATTGACTTAAAAAAACAGATGACTAAAGCAAGACATGTGAAGCTGTTGCAAAGGATTGCATATCTAAAGTAAAACTGTTAAGTAATTTTTACCATTTGTTTTAAAACATACCTTTTTTGAAAATTTTCTTACATACACCTGTCAAAACCCAGAGAGATCAGCACCTTATGCACAAAACCAAACCACTGATAACAAAAGCATAATGGTTTTCTATCTAACATGCTGTGATATTTCATTTGTAAAATGCTTACACAATGAAAATCATGTTTCACATTTGTCCACAGGCATTTGCTTGTGAAATGATATCACCTTTTGTACACCTTTTGTAACATTTCTTCTAACAGCTCTCTGTTTCCATGCTTACACACACACATTGTACTTCATAATACATGCTAGACGCTTCCTTTACTCTCTGTGAAAGAAGACAAATCAAGCATTAAAGGCTGTTTATGATCCCACTGCTAAAAATGACTGTCACAGGATACTAAGAGTGAAAAAACTTTGAACAAGATTACATCAGACAGGATGAGATCTTTTGCTGTCTCACTCTGCACGTTTCAGAGTATGCAGCAGCTATGGAAATAAGCTGAAATATTAGCATGTACAAGTCAAATGGGGCATAACTTCTTATTGAGGATTACACATTTCAAATGAGTTCAAAAATACAGAAGTTGGTTTCCAAAACCCTTTTAAAATTTTCTTTAACTTCTAGATGACACACTGAAAATATGAAAAATGGCATAAAACATGTTCCAGATTTGGTGCTTACAACAGTACTTCAAGAAACTCAGAGCAATTTTTTTTATTCACCTTTAGTTGCTTTTAAGGTTCCAAATTTTAGCTTATGTATTCCAGATGCACCAGTCCAGTGTTTTGAAGAACCTAAAAATAGACCCTCAAAATGTGAGTCTGAAAAATAAAAAAATAAAAAAAAAAAAATAAAATCCCTGGTCAATTTGAAGAACATTGACCTAGTATAGCTGGAAAATTACATTTGCAGGAGGAAAAAATGGTGCAGAGGATAACAGACTCCAAGTCTGTTATTTCAGTGTGGGTGGGGAGGGAGATAAAGGACAAGTGTTGCTGCATGAATTCTACAACTACTCTTCATCATGTTTTTAACATATGGCATGGATGCACAAAGCTCCAAATGAGGAGCATTTTGGATAGAGCTTTTTTTAAAATCACAAGAATAAACAAGTAAAATAGAGTACTAGGAGCATCTCCACAGAGGGAACACCATAAAAAACACTTTGCTCCCCATTATGAAAGAAAAGTATCTTCTACTTTCTCTCCAAACCCAGTATCAAAATGGTCAGAGAGAATACTCTAATCGTTGATCTTGGCCAGAACAGGTTTACTCCCAAACTGCCCAGATTTCACAGCTGTGGCTAGTGATGTTTTTGTATTCTCCTGCCTTTTTGCCAATAATTTACCTACCATTTAAGTATCCAGGCTGCATCTGAAATACTAGGATGAGATCTGGACATGTATCAGCTATTCCTCTGCATACTTATTTTCACAGAAAATAAAACTGGGTATGTAGCCCATCCAGGAACTGCAACAGGTACCAGTAAGTACCCGTGAAACAGATCCCAGATATACAGAAAGATCATTAAATTCACTAGGACCTTTTTTTTTTTTTACTTTATCTTATTTTACTAGAAGCCAACTCTAAACACCAAATACACACTTGTGCATTAAAGTTTAACAGGAAGACTATCTGACCTCCTATACTTCCCTTTTTTGGCTCTACTTTAAATACAGAGATGACTGCTGGCTCAGAGAAAAGTGACCTCCCTTTTTCAGGGAATCATAAATGCAAGAGCTAAAGTCCTTTGTCTATACTTTCAGCATTACAGCGAAAATACCTCAAAAATCAGAGGAGGAAAACCTGTAAGAATTCTTTTTCTCCTCTTTTCTCTATATTTCTCAATAATTTTCTATCTCAATTTTGGAACCTTCCTTTTCTCCTTGTTTCTTCCCAGCGGTAGCAACACAGGTAGTTTATAATACAGACACTAATGAGATCAGGCTGGTTATTCAATGATTAAGAGAGGGAGAGAGAGAGAGAGAGAAGGAGAATGAGCATAAAAATATCTCTATTAAGTGATTATGTGTCTAATGCCAGCTGAATTCTTCAACCTCTCCCTGCTTTTCCCCTCTAAATTCTGTATGTCTCTCCTTTGCCAATATTTCCTCCTCTTCTGGAAAAGTCCTGCATGATCACATCTTTCTTATAGTCAGAAAATGACAGCAAATGGCATGTAGATTTTTTGAAGTTCGAGTGGTTCATAAAAGAAGAAAAAGATTTACTCACAAATCAAATGAGAACTAATTTTTGTTTTGCCAAGACTGTCTTAAGGTCTAATATTTTCAAACTGGTACCTCCTGAAAAGTAAAATTTTAACAATAGAGATTTTACTTTACATAATTACTCTTGAATCTTTCAAATCTCAGTCAGCTTTACACTGACTACTGAGAGCTTGATGAACAGAGCAGCTCTGTGTGGATTTTATTTGGTAATGCCTTAGGTTCTAGTTATTCCACATCTAACTGCAGCTTAATCTTCTAATCTCTTGTTCTGCTCATCAGTATGACTTTTACATATGCCAATCTCTAATTGTGTAAGGAGAACCTTAAAAAAGAAAAAAAAGCAGAAGGAGAAACATTTAAAGGTAGAGATTTTCAGGGACTTGGTGCCAACTTGCACTCTTCACTTTTTTGTAAAGAAACTAATCTCTTCCATGAAATAGAGCAACTTCTATGGAGGAAAGTTTTAATCCTCAAAGTAGTACTTCATACCTTTTTTTTTTTTTTCAAGCAAAATAAACTTTGCTATTATCTGCTGAAGCATGGCTAATTTTGAACAATGTTGCACAAGTGATTGTACTGGAAATGTTTTCCAATGTCTAAGCACATATATCTAACTGCTTTCTCACATAACCTGAGAATCTGTTCCAATGTTGTCTTCATTCTTAATTCTAAAAGGAGATAGCTGCATTTGGCTGTCAGTGTCTTTAAATGGTAAGTAAGCAAATAGTATGGCTCTGCAATGTACCTTTCTTGTAAGAAAAAAAAAAAAGCCTGCAATTATCACTGTATGGTGCCCTGTATATCAGTGTGCACTCGATAAAAAGTGACTATTATCTGTACTGTTACAGACTACAAAATATGCACCTTTAAGGCAGTACAGCAATATACCAATGATGGTGCTTTAAATAACTATGTTAGAAGAATGAGCTTTAAACAACTTCTAATGGCTACGTCTACAGAAGACTTTGTGGCACTAAGCCACAGATCTTTCTCATCTGAAATTTATATTTAGATCTGTAATTTCTTTTATCTGTATACCAATTTCTCATTGTTACAGAACATATGCTCTTCCTCAAAATAACTAGCTATTTTTGTACTATTACTCAGCCGCATACTTCCACAAAGCTGCAAGTGTTACTTCAGATAAACTTAGCGGCTTTTTGGCTAGTTTCCATGTTTCTTTAATGACAGAGAAAAGACTACCTAATGAAGCATGCTCCTGTACCCCCTCCACCAAACTTGAGTTTGCTTTGAGTGAGGGCAATGAAACCAGTTGTTTTATCAGTCCCCAATCAACTGATGGGGATGGAGGGGAGGAAAAAGGACAAGTTCTTGCACATTTCCCCTCTGGTAGAAGTCATTCAGACAGGAACAGTATCATATCCTATCTCTTAGTAACTCTGAGGACTTCTTCTGCTATTTTAAGTGTTTCTGAATGGAAAATAGTAGTGGTCCAAATTGTAAGATTATCTCATTGAAGGGTGCATGAAAGAGAATGTTAAACATCCACAAGATTTAACAAAACTGTTCACAAATCTGATAAGCATCTTTCTAAATCTTTGATTTGACACATTCAGTTACAGCAACTTAAATTAGATAAATTACCATTGCCTCACTAATTGCTATTCAGATGTTATGCAATCTTTGAATTTAACAGCCACGCTGCATACTACCTCTGGGACATTTTTGCATCAGCTATCTTCATTAGCACACCATCACCATTTTGCCCCCTAATCATAAATATGACTCTGCAAGACATATATTTCAACAACTAAAAATCTTATTTTATTGTTAGAAGTATTTTATTGCAATCACAGAGATATATGGGTTTTGGTATGTATTTTTTAAAATACAGATACCCAACACTTCATATAGAAATAAAGTATTTCAGTATTCTTCAAAAGGAAGTAGCTGCTTGTTTCCTACAGGATTTCAAAAGCAAATTGACAGTCTTCCTCTCCAGTTTGAACCTCATGATAGATTCAAGTTTGTACAGATATGGAAAAAAATAAGAATTTAGCATGACATAATACTACTAGCTAAAACATATGGGTTTTATTCTAAGTATGCATACATTTCTTACCAACTATATGCTTTCTTTTCTGTCTTACGTAACTATTTTAGACCACATTATGTGGATTAAATCATATAATGTAATACATACTCATGCAAAAAATCTCATTTGTTCCATCACATAATTCTTATATATTCTACCCAATACCACTAAAGTCTACAGAACCAGAAATATATTGTACAGCCATCTAAATAGTTTCTAAACTAAAAAAAAAAAAGTTATATTCTATAACTTAAAATAATTTTGACCCAAGTAATTTATTGAATCCTGATTTTAGAATGTTAAGTTTAAAAAGGCTTTGCTGAACTTAGTGACTTTAGGCCACTGACCTCCCCCTGTAGCTCCTCCCTGAGGAAGCTATTAAATCTGTGTCCTGATAGATCTTCACCATGTTTTGAAGAACTAGCATTTAAATAACCAGAAAGTTTCCATTTGTTTGGGGATGTTCTGAGAGGAAACACATTGCTTTCAAGAACTGCTTAAAGCTACAGGAAAAAAAATGTTTTGGACAGAAGAATTCTGGCAACTGAGTGCAAACTAAGTTCCTTCATTTGTGATACAGTGATTGTATCATATGCTGTTTGCACAGTTCCAGTCCAGTAGAGCCCCAGTTCATTGGGTAGTTTCTGGACATCCAACATGAATAAATAATCTACAAAACTTTATAAACTTACTTTCCCTTACATGAATCTTACCACTCTTTAATTTCAGTGGTTTTTAATCTGTTTTCCCCACAGTCCTCAGAACTGACAATTATTTCCCTAAAAAAAATTATCCTAAGCTGTTTGTTACCATAAGTAAAACTGCCAGGACACGAATGAGTTGTGAGGGAAGCAACCTCCAGATGGGGAGCACTGAAAGAACTGAGACGAGGAATACATCATCAACTGCTCCAGGCAGAACCAAAAGAGAGGGTCTGACTAGTTTAGGGTGTTAACCCCACATTTAGCTAACAGAAATGAAACTTTTCTTTTATAAATATATTTCTGCCAGCATTGCCCTATAGACATTAACTATCCCATAAACTACTTCTGTGGTTTTCCATATCTGTTGCATGACTCTTGATAAGGACTACTCCACGTTACCCAACTCAGCAGGATGCAAAAATCTCTTGGAGGAAGTTGAGACTGTTCACTGAGGAGCAGGGAGGGGACATAAGTAAAGTACTGACCTTTTGTTTTCAGTTTTCCATATTCTGCTGCATTCCACATGCTACTGGGAAATAAATTACGCAGTTTATTTAAACTAGCAAAACAAAAGCAAAAAGTGTAATTGCTATGCTGGTTTAGTCATCAGAAATCCATCAGATTACCAAATTATCCCCACAGTTTATCTGCTTGGGAGTCAGATAACTGCCTCACAGCACAGCACAGCAGGACCACTGTCACTTAATCATTATCATTAACCCACCTGCAGCCACATGGGCATGGCTAATATGGAGTATTCTTTGCTTCTCTGTATGACTCTATTTCATGTTGGAAAACTAGCATGTTCTATTTTCACAAAAGCATAATATAATCACAAACTGCAAACTAAAGTCAAGTCTGCAAAAGATGTTTTTGCTGCTAGAGTACTGTTGGCTAGTAGAAGCATTCTTTTCAATATTAGACATTAATGGATAGTTAAGAAAAACATCTTTAGTACTGTAGTGTCTGCTGGGCATATTCTGATGAAGAAATACTTTACCAACCAAAACGGAACTCCACAAAAATACAATTAGCAGCAAGACGAGAGCACAATGTTTGTCTACATATATGTGAAAGATCTTGTAGCTTGAAATGGGTCCAACTGTAAATTAATAAATAACAGAAGAAAAAGTAATAGGGAAAACAATTAAGCAGTCTGACTTCTGTATACATCAGACATGCTTGGTTCAAAGCTCGGTTTGAGTTTAATGCATTTGATTAAAAAAATCAAAACATAATCAACAGAAATTTTGGACTGAAATTTTAGACTGCATGTTGCTTAAAAGTCCACAGTTTGAAAGAGCTAACATTCAGTTATTGAAAGTATTTGTTATTCAAAAGTAATACAGCTGTGCACCTAAGAGAGCCTTCAAATTTCTCAATACTAATTTGTCAGTTTCTTTCCAATAAGTGATGATGAGCTGAGCTCAGACTGTAATTTTTTTTCTTTTTAAACAGGAATGAACTACAAAATCTCTTAATTTAAGAATTAGGAAGTCAACAAAGATGACATGCAACAACTTCAACTGATTGCTAGAGGAAGTATAAGATAAGACCAATACCTTGTCTTCGTCAATATTCACAAGCAGATGTCTAGGAAAAAGTAAGAATAGGACATATATGATACTCCCCTGAATACTATTCCAGACTCCAAACCCTTTCCACTCAGGGAACTTTCTGAGGCAGATATGATCACTACATACTAAGAAACCTTCATGCATTTCTCCACATGTACTTGTCCAGACTCCCCTTAGACCCAGATTAAAAAAAATTAGCACCAGCAATATCCTCAGTGAGGCTTGCCACCACTGTTGCTAGGAAAAGGAAATGTTTCTTTGTTTTGAACCTCCCTCCTACTACTTTCATTTGATACCCTTTAGTTATTCCAAAAGAGACACAGAACAATTAATCCATATCAACCTTCTTCCATGCTATTTATGATTTTGCAGAATTCTACCAAGTCCTACTAAATTCTCTCTTCCCTGACTCAGAAGCTCTTCCACAACACAGATCATGGTCTTGCCCTACTTAAATTCTCTCAATTTTTGCAAAAACATTTCTGAGATTTCAGAACTCTTTCTGAAAGAAACAAAGCCACACACTTTACCAAGGTGTAAAAAAACTTACATTTATATACTGACATAAAAAGGTTTATTTTTTATTTCTTTCCTAATAGTTCCAAACACTTAACTGACTTTAGCGAGTGCTACTCATTCGGTATTTGCATGGGAATATTAAAACCTCAAGATCACCTGAGTGACTGCAGCATTTTGGAGCCTAGTACATCCTATATGAAGTTACAATTGCTATTTCTTCACATCACATCTACCTCTGCTGACTTTTATTTACCACTTTATTGCTCAAAGTCAAAAGGTCTTCGTCCGATTCTTTATAGCTGTCTCTCATCCTTACTAACTTTAACACTTAGTATTACCAGCAAACTTTCCTACCTTACAGTTCATCCCCTTTCAAGGTTAATTATAAAAAGTTGAACAGCACAGGTCTCAGCAGAGCTCCCTGCAGAACTCCCCTTCTAACCTTCAACATCTACTGCAGCTGATCATTTCTTTCTGCCTATTTCCCTACCTTTATCCAGTTTCTTTCCCTACCTATCTTGCTCGCAAAGAATCTTCCCTCCTATATCACTTCAGCCTTAGTTTCCTTAAAAACTTTCACTCTTGTCTTTCAGAAAGGCCTCCTGAAAATACAAACAGACCATGATGCCAAACTAGTTTGCTTCACATGACTGTTGAACCCTTCAAAAGGGCTTAAGCCTTTAATAAAGTCATGCTATCTTTCCCCTGAGAGCACTTTTTTCAGCTAGGTGCTCCAATTCCGTTCTTCATTGTAGGCTCTGCTGACTTGCCCAGGAGACGGAGGATTTTTTCTACTGGTTTCCCTGGGGTCCGTTTCTTCACTGAGCTGAAGCTGCATCATTCTATTGGTGTATTGGGTTTGCATGTCAAGGTTTTGGTAGCGGGGGGGTACAGGTGTGGCATCTGTGAGAAGCTGCTAGAAGCTTCCCCTGTGCCTGACAGAGCCAATGGCAACCACCTCCAAAACAGACCCGTTGATGGCCAAGGCCAAGCCCATCAGTGACAGTGGTAGTGCCTCTGGGGTAACATATTTAAGAAGGGGGAAAAAAACTGTGGGAGAGCAATTGCAGCTGGAGAGACAAGTGAGAATATGTGAGAGCAACAACTCTCAGACACCAAGGTCAGTGAAGAAGGAGGGGGAGGAGGTGCTCCAGGCACCAGAGCAGAGATTCCCCTGCAGCCCATGATGAAGACCCTGGTGAGGCAGGCTGTGCCCTGCACCCATGGAGGGTAACGGTGGAGCAGATCTCCACCTGCAGCCCGGGGAGGACCCCAGGACTCCACGCTGCAGCAGGTGGATGTGCCCAAAGGAGGCTGTGACCCTGTGGGAAGCCCACGCTGGAGCAGGCTCCTGGCAGGACCTGTAGCCCCGTGGAGAGAGTAGCCCACGCTGGGGCAGGTTTGATGGCAGGACTTGTGACCCCGTGGGGGACCCACGCTGGAGCAGCCTGTTCTTGAAGGACTGCACCCCGTGGGAAGGACTCATGTTGGAGAAGTTTGTGGAAGACTGTCTCCCGTGGGAGGGACCTCACGCTGGAGCAGGGGAAGAGTGTGAGCAGTCCTCCCCCTGAGGAGGAAGGAGCAGCAGAGACAATGGGGTGATGAACTGACCACAACCCCCACTGCCCATCCTCCCGTGCTGCTCAGAGGGAGGAGGTAAAGGAATCGGGAGTAAAGTTAAGCCCAGGATGAAGGGAGGGGTGGGGGAAAGGCGTTTGTGGGATTTGGTTTTATTTCTCATTATCCTACTCTGATCTGTTTGATAATAGATTAAATTAATTTTCCCCAAGTAGAGTTTAGTTTGCCTGTTATGGTAATTGGTGAATGGTCTCTCTGGGTCCTTATCTCGACCCACAAGCCTTTCCTTATATTTTTTCTTGCCTGTCTAGGTGTGGAGGGGGAGTGATAGAGTAGCTTTGAGGGGACCTGGCATCCAGCCAGGGTCAACCCACCACAACTGGCAAACCCCGTGGATATGCTTACATGTGCCAGTCAAAAAACTGACATTGTCACCTGAACCATTCATTTGGCCAACACCATACTGCAAAATACCTCTAGATCTAACTAACTCCATGCATTTGAATTACCAAAAAAAAAAACCATACTAGAATATTTGAATCATTATTCAACTTAAATGTCTGGGACTGCACTCTCCTGGTTTCCTGTTGTCCAGCTCTGCTGGACCTTTAAAATTCTGAAAATACAGACAAGCTTCTGGATTCTTATGAAACACCACTTTGGGCTCACTGAGTTCACTTAAATTTTGACCCACTATGAAAAGGAACCATTCTTTGGATAAGAGCTTTATATAGTTACCTGTCTTAAATACATGATCTTCAATTCCTGTGTCACACATTATTGCAAAAAAAACCTACCCCAAAACCCAGCATACTTTACATTGCTTACATATATTTTAACAGAGTATATAATTTAAAAGAAATGCTTCAGGAAATTAATATTGCTTATTAAGGAAAGCATCTTTCTCACAGTCCTACATTCACATTGAAATAACCCAAGAATTTGTCAATCACAAACTATTCAGCAGATACCAGAAAGCTAATTTGACATGAAAAGAAGTATTAAGAGTTTGAATGACACATTTTTTGGTAAAATGTGAATATCTTCAATTTAAGTGCATATTTCTACATCACAAACCAGATTTAACTTTCCAGCTACAAGAAAATTAACTTTTTGTAAATTCATTTTCAGCCTACTGTTATAAAACCCTGATCAATATTGTTAACTCCTGCAAGTCTTGCATTTTTTGGTAAAGAAATCTTCTATCAATAAAAATAAGGTATGGTAATGAACCAAAATCCACAATTTTCAGCTTTGATTAGGAATATTAGTAACTTCTTTGAATTTTTTAAGTACTTTTATCTCTTCAAGCATTCAGGAGACATGTTGAATGCACGTATAAGTATTTGTGTTTCTTTTACCTTTAAATTGTTAGCTTTTCCAGTAGATTAGTATATAAGTATGCAGGAATTGAAATATATGGAAACTCAAGCCCTGTGAAGCCATTTTCAATAAACTTATTTTAATTTATTCAGGATAGAAATGCAAATAAATCTTTTGAACACATACTGAGCACAGAGCATTGCAATGAGACTTCAATATAATTATTATACATTAGTGTGGCAGCTTGGAAAAGAGACTTTCTAAGGATACAGCCATCAGATAAGCACTAACAGGGTTCAGAGTGCCTTTCAATCAGTGAGTAGCAGCAATAATTTTCAAACTAATATTTATCGGGTTTGCATGTCAAGGTTTTGGTAGTGGGGGGGGTACAGGTGTGGCATCTGTGAGAAGCTGCTAGAAGCTTCCCTTGTGTCCGATAGAGCCAATGGCAGCCACCTCCAAGACAGACCCGCTGCTGGCCAAGGCTGAGCCCATCAGCGACAGTGGTAGTGCCTCTGGGGTAACATATTTAAGAAGGGGGAAAAAAACTGCTGCGCAACAGCAGTTGAAGAGAGGAGTGAGAATATGTGAGAGCAGCAGCCCTGCAGACACCAAGGTCAGTGAAGAAGGAGGGGGAGGAGGTGCTCCAGGCACCGGAGCAGAGATTCCCCTGCAGCCCATGATGAAGACCCTGGTGAGGCAGGCTGTGCCCTGCACCCATGGAGGGTAACGGTGGAGCAGATCTCCACCTGCAGCCCGGGGAGGACCCCAGGACTCCACGCTGCAGCAGGTGGATGTGCCCAAAGGAGGCTGTGACCCTGTGGGAAGCCCACGCTGGAGCAGGCTCCTGGCAGGACCTGTAGCCCCGTGGAGAGAGTAGCCCACGCTGGGGCAGGTTTGATGGCAGGACTTGTGACCCCGTGGGGGACCCACGCTGGAGCAGCCTGTTCTTGAAGGACTGCACCCCGTGGGAAGGACTCATGTTGGAGAAGTTTGTGGAAGACTGTCTCCCGTGGGAGGGACCTCACGCTGGAGCAGGGGAAGAGTGTGAGCAGTCCTCCCCCTGAGGAGGAAGGAGCAGCAGAGACAACGGGGTGATGAACTGACCGCAACCCCCACTGCCCATCCTCCTGTGCTGCTCAGAGGGAGGAGGTAGAGAAATCGGGAGTAAAGTTAAGCCCAGGATGAAGGGAGGGGTGGGGGAAAGGTGTTTGTAGGATTTGGTTTTATTTCTCATTATCCTACTCTGATCTGTTTGATAATAGATTAAATTAATTTTCCCCAAATAGAGTTTAGTTTGCCTGTTATGGTAATTGGTGAGTGATCTCCCTGTCCTTATCTCGACCCACGAGCCCTTCATTATATTTTCTCTCCCCATCCACTTGAGGAGTGGGAGTGATAGATCAGCTTTGATGGGCACTTGGCATCCAGCCAGGGTCAACCCACCACATAATATCAGAAAATCCATAAAATAATACAACTCTTACATCGAAAATCCCAATATAAATAACATATGTTAGTAAAAAAAAAAAAAAAGAACATTTTTAATGTAAGAATGAGAGCTGCTAATATGTCTTATCGTTACTTGAGTCTG
Source organism: Strix aluco (assembly GCF_031877795.1). Lineage (NCBI taxonomy): Eukaryota > Metazoa > Chordata > Aves > Strigiformes > Strigidae > Strix > Strix aluco. The sequence continues at coordinate 137,067,072 of NC_133931.1, read as the reverse complement.
AGAAGACCTTGTGTGTGGTACAACTGTCTGATCGATCTCTCTCTCTTATGGACCTCCCTTTTGCCTCTTTCTCTTTCCTCCCAAAAATATTTTATGTAAATACAGGAATGAAGTCTATCAGAAGCATCAGGCATTTTACTTCTGTCTGGGAGGAAGTGTGACAACAAATACTTATTTATTCAAACATGTTAAGCTTTATATATGGATGGTGGAAGAGCACACACTTATAATCAGATATAGCACTAATAACTATTGCAGAGTACACACAGAATGAATATGTTCACATAGATCACCACAGTTAATGAGTTAGCTGGATATCCACCAAAATAAAACTACTGAAAATTTAACTACTCAGCATGTATAACAAAAGACTGGAAAAGGGATGACCCTTTGGCTCTTCCATTTCTGTTGTCATCATAATCCCTTGCTTCTCAGAGGTAACAAAGAAAAAATCTGCACTTATTTCTTTTGGCATTTCATTATTTAAATATTTAACACTATTAAAGAAGTATGGAGAAAATTATTTTTTATTGCTTAAAAATGTATATTTGAAGAAAACACAAATTACATTAAAAAATCATTCCAATGTTGAATAGTTTGGATACTAATTAATAGCTATATATCCACCCTAATTAATATTAAAATCGTTTCATTTACTGAGCCTCACGGACCTTTTTCTTCTTTTCCTTAATTTTAAATTCTTGTGTGATATGGAAATCCCTCAGCAAACTCCGCCATAAGATCAACACCCTTTCATGGGTGGGGGGAGGGATACAAGGGACATGTATCACTTTAAAGGTTGTAAGAAAAGCTAGCAAAAAGCAACCAGATAACAGTATGCTTCAAAAGATATACTGCACAGACGGGAATATATTACAAAATAGAATAAAAATCTCAGCTCTTTTCTAAGAACTAGCCTGTGAGTAACTCATTTCATCTGGCTTTTGGTCACTAACCATGAATAGATACAATGGGTCCTCTCCTTTACATATATTGACATACTTTAAATCAGAAAAGCATGCCAAAGAGAACACCATATCTGACTTTTACCATCTTCTAAAGCCAAAACGGCTTTAAGTCGTGTTTACTCTAGAATGCAGTATGATTGCGTGTGACATGACAGTGCTCTTTTGAAAAGCTTCATATGGCAGTTCATCATGAAAGGAATCTAAGGGAACATGTTAAAATTGTGTCACAGTATTCTGTTTGTACAAGAGGCCAGCCCAAATTTGATGAGAGAAAACAGGTCCGTATGGAACATAAATCCTGTCAGTCACATCTGACTAAAACTGTAGGAAAAGATTAAAGTTCAAATTTACTATTCCATCAATGGCAGATCTAATGAGAGATATACTTCCCCCCAGACATTCCCAATGACTTGTCTAATGGTGGTTGGGAGAGCAACACTTCCCCTCCCTCACTTGTTGTGGCTCATCCTGCCTCCTCATGGTCACTGAAATGCTCAGGGTTTTGGAAACTGTTTGCCAGAAGTGTTGCCTTCTGTCAAACAGAAACAAACCCAACATAGCTCACAAATCTAGCTTAAAATACAGCTATCTGAAAAATTAAATGTATCTAAGAAGGGAAAACTTCCAACAGGGGAAGATCCTCTTTTACCACATCCTCTTCTTTTGGACCTTCTTCTACCACTTCTAATACCAAAAGGAATAGTAACATGGGAAGCCTGCAATGCCTACACTTCTCAAGGCATGAGTGGCACAAACCACTCAAGTAACTGTAAAGCGTAGCTGACATTCAGGAAGAGGGTGGTATAAAGGTCTGGAAGTACTTTTCAAATTGAAAAATCAACTTTAGAGAGGTTATGAAAATGCTCTGTGTTCAGCTACAAGGGTAGAGGAAAAACAAGAGGATCCAGCTCTTCAGTTTCACAAATGTCATAGTTGCAGTCTACCTCGCAAAGATACATCTCCAAGGAAAATGCAAATCTCTTTAAAGGAACTCGAAAATCATGTACAATAAAAGCACATAGGGGAAGACTGTGCAATTCAAATTAGGTCCTTTTTAAGAAATTGAAAAGAAGGAGCCAAATCTCACATTGTCCCAATGAAACAAGCACCTCAGGCAGGACCCGATATTCCCAGTGCTCTGACAGGTCCATTAAGACAGTGAAAAACGCTTTTTCTTGGATCACTTCAGCTTGACTTCCTATTGCCAAAAGATAGAAAGACCTGGCAGGTTTTAATTGTACTTACAGACTGTTCTACAATTTATTGAGATTATGAATTACAAATAATCAGTTCAAGTGGTTTAGGATGATTTTGTAGTGGTTACAATGGATTTTTACTGGTTTCAGTCAGTGTGGATTTCCTGAGACATGAGGAAGAGCCAAACTTGGGTAAGCAAATGGTTTTGCTTATGGTAACAGTGAGTTTAAAACAACCAAAAAACCCCAAATAACCCAAACCTAAAAAACCCCACATATAATAGCATTTTTAGAAATTTCATCTTAAATGAAGAAGAAATTCAGAGGAAAAATCAAAATATATGAAAACAATCCAGATTTACTTTTGAAGAAGAGTGGTTAAACTAGTTCAACTCTATTATGGATACTCATTCAGGATTAAATTAGCTCCATGTAGTTTAGTTCACTTCCAAAATAAATTAATACGAACTAAATTAAGGAAACTAATTTTGAAAGCATTCGAACAAGGATTTAATGCAATTTAACTAGTTCACTTCAAGTCCAGTTAGTGCAGGTTAATTTTTTGAGTGTCCTTGTGTAAACAAACCCAAAGATCTTGGAAATACCATCATGCAGAAAGACTTGGATAGTTTTAAAAGCACACACTGTAATGGATGTAAGATCCTGTATAAAAAGTATTAGCCTTTATTATAGCTTTCTTTTCTCTCCTGCTTGCTTTAAAAGGGGACATTTGCATTTAAATTATTAAATTTGGATTATTTTTTTGTCTTTTATAAATCAATTTCTCTTCTGGTGGTGGTGGTAAAATGGGGACAAGGCTGTACTTTTAGACTAATATTAAAAGTAATCACAGAGGGAGATTTCCAGCTAAGTCTAGAAACAGTCATAATAACCAGGCATTTCTGCATATGTGAATAATTATTTATATAGAAAATAAATTCAGCATTTTCCAGAACATCTCACAGGTTTATTCTTAAAATCTAAAAAGTAATGCACTATGTGAAATCTATGGTCATTTTTCTATTTTCAATGTTTAACCTTTATCTATATGTAGGCAGAAACCAATCTTACATATTACAAACATGCACAAACTCAAGCAGGTTGTAAAATACTCTAAACCCAGTTACAGGAAACACCAAGACCACCTTGCTTACAATAATTCTCAGGCTATGCACAGCAAGAAGGAAAGGAGGAACAGAATTCTGATCTAAACATGGAGGTCTACGGACATGACCTGACTGCCGGCCCAGCTCTCTCGGCTTCAGATGCCTTTACTCTGTTGAAGCCATGTCTGAAAAACACTCACTTAAACACACTAAGAAAGGTTGGGCTCTGCTACAACGGAACAAGGAAGAATCCTGAATGGATAACTAAATACTTGGGTATATTGAGTATTTCTCAGTAAGCAAGTCTGTAATTTCTTAAATTCTTAATTTCCTAAACTTGGAATGAGAAATTCCTTCCTGTGATGCCTTTTAAGTGAAACATTCAGATACTTCATGTGGCATTTGAGGAGGAATTTACTTGAATTTTCAAAAGTTCAATCACTAAATTCAGAAATCAATTATCTGCTCTAAATCCGGTCAAAATCATCCCTTCTTACTTTTCCTTCCCTTAAAAGTAACCAGCTCCTGTGGCACAAATAATTTACTGCAGATATCTCTATCGGTACAGCATACTTCTTTGCTTGTAGCCATTCAAATCACTGAACAGCACAATAAATGTAAAGCTAATTCTATGACTAATCTTAATCTCCTCATCAGATAAATGGGAAAGGGAAATAAGTAGTAGATACGCAATCCATTATTTCTCTCCTCTACCAGATTCTTAATAAAGGAAATGCTGAAATCTCAACCAAAGACTTCAAGGGATCTCAGTTCCCCTTCCTTTCTTGCTCTCCTGTTTAGGAGTGGGTCATAATTATCCTACAGTAAATAGACTGGGAACCATTTTTAGGTCACTGACAAAATATTTAAGTGAGAAAGCCTGGAGTAATCAAATCATCACAGAGCTTTTCCTACAGCTGGGATGATCTAAATTCAGACACTGATCAGTTTAAGACTGCAAGTCATGTATACAGCTACTTAAAAATTCATCTGCACAGCTTTATCACTTCTGCTGTCAAAAACTAGTAAATTCTTATAATTTGATTTCAACCTAAAACATCTTAGAACCTGACTACAAGTGTTACTATTTTAAGATCCACTTGTAAATTGAACCTGCAATCATGTTCAGGCAAGGACAGATTTGAAAGTTCTTAAATCACTAGTTGTTTTAGCCAATAATCAAACAGACCAAACAAGTGCAATTCAAAAAAAGTAAATTAACGCATTTTCAAAGCACTTCTGAAAGTTATTTTCATACTGAAATACTTCCAAAAAAAGCTTGCAACCTAAAACTCTGCTTGGCATCAATTAGTATAAAAAACTACAGGCCATAAGAAGACTGATTAATCTACTTCCTGCAGTTCAAAAAAATCTCATGACTCATGAGCATGACAGGTGCAAAAGAATTAAAGTTGAGGAGAGAATGCCACACCACCAATTTCAGACAGCTTTGTAATGTAGATACATTTAAATATAAGCATTTAGGAATAAATAAATAAAATACATATCTTACCCACCCATCACTGAGCTAGTTCAGGTAGCTAGTGCTACCTTCAGAGACAGGCTGGAATTTTTGTGTGATTTCTCATAGGAGGTTTAAATTTATAAGATGATGACAATTTTCATGGTAGACATTGAAGTTGAGGAATTCTGGGAGATTAGATGAAACAGACAAAAATCCTTATTGAATGTAAAGAAAAATTTATGGAGAAAAAGGCATTTCATTTAGAAAATGTAATTATTCATTTAATTAAAGCAAATAGTGCTAAGGCTAAAAAAAAAGATAAAACATCAATAGAACATCAAGATCCTAACTAAATCCAGTCATCATAGAAAACATAAAACACTGATGGGAGAAGGATGCAGAGACATTTAATCACTGAATATGACTGCTTCATGCCAGCTGTATGTAATTTGTATTATCAGCCTATAAAGTAGGCACCTTAAGCAATCCTGATTTTCAAAAGCCTTTGCTTAAACCAAAACTCATTTCTGAATCTTCTACACAACAGTCTTCATCTGACGTCATTGCTTAAAAACACCATCACTGCTTTTCAGGTTTGTACCGCTTGGCTTTTGTTACAATTCCTAAAAGAGGCTACTTCCTCAAATACACTGCACCTCCTCCCCCCAGGTTTTCCTATAATCATAACACAAGTCTAGTTAGGGAAGTACTAGATTGAACAGCAATTTCTATGCACACAGCTGGAATGATCTGGAGTCTGTACAATTTCACACTATGCTCCCCCAGATGCAGAGCAGTAGACCTTGTAAATAGAGTTAGGATGATTCTGCAGGTTGAGATATTCACCTTCAAGCCTCTCAACCAATACAGAACTCCCTGTCCCTGGTGGTTCCAAATCAAATCAAGCAGACTTGAGCATCAGCTTCCCACTTCCTAGACTAGTCACTGAGACTCCTAAATACAGTCTGAACACAGGTCCTCAACAGCAGGCTGGTGAATTGTGGAAACTGCCAAGCCTCAGAAAAGTTTTGGGTTTTAATACCATCAGTTAAGCAGAAGTGCTGCAAGGAACCCTTCCTGAAATCATATGGGCTGCTGTTTTGATATACACTTGCCAGGTATCATTCTGACACACTTCCTATATTTTGTGTAACACTTTACCCCTGCAAATTTACTCCACACAAGCCCCACTGATGATTATGCCATTAATTTCATTTAAATCATTCTTCCCTTGCTTTCAGTGGGATTGTTCCCAGAGTAAGAGTCCTGTGGTACAAAGATGCACAGTCATAATCTAGTTCCTACTGAATACAGCTGTGAGCAGTTATTGTGCGTGCCTTTGACTTTAGTATTATGTAACCTTCCTTTGGCTTACCCACGTGGAGAAATATTAAAATAAATTAACATTTTACTGGTTCTCTAATTGGAAGTGTCTGTTCAAAACAAATATGTTTATCAAACAGTTTGACTGGGAAAATACATTACTGTAGCTGTAGTTACCCAAATTACATGCTGTCTAAAGCAAAAAGGGCAAAAGCCATCTGGCTCCATATAACTTACATTTTCTAGACAGCTTGCAGCTGGTTCTGATTAAGCAGCATCTCAGTACTCCCAGAGATCTATTTTTAACTCTGCAAATTTATTTTTAGGGCTCACACATCCAAGGCACATGGTGTTTACATTAATAAATGAACAACCGCCTACAGTTAAGAAAAGCTTTGTGCAATTCTTGTGGCACAGTCACTGTGCAACATAGATGGATGGTTAAATAAAACATCATGTGTACTAATTAAAGAGACCTTGCCCACCTCCTGGCTCTTTACAAGACTGCAGAAAGCATCTCTGAAGAGCTTGAACAGCAGGAAGAAGGTGCTACACAACAGGATGATTTAACATTGGTTAAAGTAACGTTGTGTGGCATGTCCTAGGAAAATAGTACACATCTTCTGGCCCAACCCCTCCCAAAAAAATCTTTTTTTTTTTCCTAGGGAATCTACAGATTGCTTAGATAGCTTATCCCTGTAAGTTATGCAGCCACATGTATACGGTAGTGGAAATACTGTCCTTGCCATCTAAGAACATTAAAGCTGAACAGAAAAACAATGTACAATTTAGAATGATTGAAATCTGCTACTAAAGCCCTGAAATTGTCAGAACTGTGGATGTTGTAAGTCCGGGAAGCATTAGCAGACCTAATTGCATATTTATTTTTTTATAGACAGACAGACACACACACAGAGTTTACACATGATTTTTGATAGCAAAATACCAGCTCATCCCTGTACCATCAAAACATTCCTTTCACAAGGATATCAAATACATGCACCAGAAATGTTAAAGGTGGAACATGTTTTGAGTTTGGTTTGTTCAGGTTTTTTTGGGCGGGTGGGGGAGTGGTGTTTTGGGTTTTTTAGTGTCTGTATTTTTTCATTCTGTGGTATAACTGAACTGCAACATCATATTTGGGGGGAAAAAAAAATGAGACCAGTTACCAGCTATAATGAAGTTGAACATAGTTAAACTAAACCTGCTACAATCCTATAATATTAATTCCATTTTGCATGGAATCACAACCTATTCTATTGCATAGACTACTGTGCACAGTACATGCACCTCCTCCACCTCTGCTCCCTTACTCTTGCAAACCAAAGCAGGCAGCTGCATCAGCCAGAGAGAGTGAGCTGGCAAAGGGAACTGCTAGCGGTCTTCAAGAGGGTATGCTGCTAGAGTTTGGTTCTGGATAAAGTTATACGGAAAGGACTATTAATCCTGAAAGTAAAAGGCTTTTACTACTTCCAGAAACACTTCCCAGAGGTAAGAAAATATAAAACATAACAAAAGTAATCCAGATACCCGTTTAACAAGCAACTAAAGGAATTTGCTCTTCCAGCCCACATTCACTGAGCTCAGTAATGTAACAGACTTTGAAACTAGTGGCAGCTAAATACCTTAGAATCCCATCAACAGAAATGTTTTAAGCACCATCAAGTACTGACTAGCTGTAAAGTGTTAGTCAACTTTGAAACAAATCTCCATTTCAGCAGCTAGGCATGCACAGCACCAGAGAAGCTGGTCCCAGTTCCCTCGTGACATTGAGGACCAGTGCCAAGCGGAAGGGAGGCTATTTCCCCAGGAAGTTCTTTTAAAAAATTTCTTTTCCTTACTCACACTTTAGACACACTTATTCTCATGCATTCTTATGTTTCTGCATATGCCTTCTCTCCATACCTTTTTTTTTATGTCCTTGTTCCTTAATCTTTTAAGACAAGTCCAGGTTTACCACTCCCTGCCTCCACAGCTTTTAAGGTCTCCACTATCACATTTTCCCTTTTCTATGTTGCTTTCAAGTCACTGTGTCACTGTCATTCTTCCTAAATCTCCTCTACATGCAGATGCTGGTTTTGTTTCTTTACTCAGCTGACTGGCTGGGGAGTTCCTTACTATTACTGAAAGAACCATACTATTCAATTCCCACATATAGACATATCTGCACCCCGAAGACAGCTACTGCAGTCATTTGTTAGTGTCTCCCTGATAGAGAAATGAATGGTGCCTCCGCAAGTCTATAGGTACTTCTAATCAACTAATCAAAATCAAAACATTATTTGTCATCTATCACAGAATCCTTGGATGGTAATGGATTAAAGGAGCACTAACAGGAGTAACTTTCCTGCATGCTTTGTGAGGGAGGACAACTAGACCCCTCAAGTGCGTCCCAGGACACGGTGTGGAAGGCATGTTCTAATATACCAGTTTGGAAAGGTAAAACATTGATGAAGTCACAGAAATAACACAGGGGAAAGGTGATGTAGTATTTCATTTAGCAGCACTATGTTTTGAGTTCCCCTCTCTTCTTCTACACTTTACAAAATAGCTGAACAGAAAAGACAAAACACTCGGTGACTATTTCAGGATTTTCCTGTCTTAGATTACACTTGTGAATTTGTCCACAATAATATTGTCTAGGGCAACTGCTGAACGTTTTGATACAGAAAAAGGATTTTCATCAGGATCTGAGACAGCTTTTGAGTAATATGACTCCTCTCTGCACCCACAGCAACTACCAAAAGCTGAGTTGGGGATATCTAAACGAGCTGTATTCACTTTAGGTCACTAAAGACATACTTCAAGGCTAGAGGAACAGCTGCAAGCACCTCAGGGGAAGCTGTGAAAGACATCTGATGTCTGTGTTCTTCATGCAGTTTAAAGTGTGTGTGTTGGGCACTGGCCTTTATTACAGGGTACTGCCTCAAAATAGTTCTGTCTCAAAATACAGAGTAGCTGTATTTTTTATACTGGTGTATGCTTTTTTTGCTTTTTGCCTTTTTTTTTTCTTTTTTTTTTTAAGCAGGGGTTCTGTTATGCTTCTTCCTATTAATGACCTTCTCTAGAAATACAGTGCTGGCATTACTACTGAGACTCAACTCCCTCTGTCCTTAACAAGGAGATCTGGTTAAATGCAGACAGCATATGGGCTGTTATGTTCTAGCAAGACAAAGGTTTGCTAATGCAATTCCCAAGTCAGAGCTGACTATTTTCTGAACTGGTTAACATATCTTTTTCCCCACTCTGATTAGCAAGTGATGCGAGTCACACAACACAGAGCATACACAGTAACTCACAGGTCTCCATACTTACAGAAAACATCTTGTTCCTCTACCACACCCCCGATTAGTAACCCTCCGTGAATTTCCCACTCATGTCAGATCATTCTCCATTACCCAATGTAGAAACAATCAAGAATGACACCAACGTTCAGTTCTGAAAAACCTGTAATCTCATTTCTGCACAGCATGGGTGCAGTCTTAAACAGCAGTACACAGAGGAAGCCCCATCTGAGCAGCTGTCATCAACATCAGTCATGCCACAGCAATGTCCTACAGTCAAGTATTGAGGGGCACAGAACCTGATTAATCCATAATCCAGACACTTGAGAGTGACTATGTCTGCAAATTGAGGGTTATTAAGCAATGAAGAGAGAAATAAACAATAAGTACTGACATAATTTTACTTTTATACAACAGAAATTTTCCTGTCACTTCCAGGTGGCACCTTAAGAATCTAAGACAAAACCGAAAATATTAAAAGATTTAAAAGTGTGATCTGTGAGAAAAGGTTAAAGAAATGGATTTTTACAATCTAGTAAAGAGAAGACTGGAAAAAAACACTAGCAAACACTATCCTAGGAGAAGAACATTGAACACGGGAGGGAGGAATACAGCATGGCAGTGGTCACTAGTCATCATGTCTTCAGATCAAACAGCCACTAACTACAATTGGTAACAAAGGGCACGTTGGGCAGGAATTCAGAAATACTAAAATAGCTCAGTGTTTTGTTTTGGCAGAAACTGCCTAAGTGTTAAACCAAAAACTTTAAACTCAAAATATCCCATGTTTAATGGCTGGGAATTTTGTCAAACGGTCTGAGGTTGCCTTCCTTTCTGCCAGAATTCCCAACCAGAGGCAGCACCTGTAGAAGACTCAACCCTGGAACAGACATTGAGGTTGACAACAGCGACACCACACATCACAGCCCCAAGAACTACAGTCCTCACCAAAATCAGGCATTACCTCAGGACCCCTGACAGCTGTTCAGCTTTGTTCTAAGAAAAAATTACTTTTCAAAAAAAAGCATTATCTAGGTATTATATGATTTCAAAATCTTCCCCTGCAGTGAGCAACAGTCCAGAATAAGATCTTTTGTGTTAATCTGTTTCAGACCACATTAAACTTTGAAAAAAATTCTCAGAGTTTGTAAGTCTTGCATATCTAAACTGCAATGTTAAACAAATAGATACAACTAGTAGAAATAGAAAGAATAGGAACCTTATGTTTCTAAGTATAGTCACACATGGAAACAGGTCACCAAGGGGGACTATGGAATTCATTGTGCTGTTGGCTTTTAAAACAGGCATTTGTCTAGTCTTTTTAGAGATTATAAATTTTTTCTAAAAGTATGCCCTGAGGCAGGTTCAAACCATGAGTTTCGTTGGTTCAGCAGAACTTAGATCCACCCCACAACATGCACATCATCGCCTGAAATCTGCCCCCCCCCCCCAATTTAAAATCATACCTTGAGGTCCCTTTAGACCTTCATTTGCTAAATGCTATAAAGCAGTACTTAATTTCTAGACAAAGATATTACACAGACTATAACATTTCAGAATTTGTAATGAAGTTTTGAAATTGTCACCAGCTTCAAAATTAAGGTGCTACAAAATAGTCCTGCTTTTTCTGAGTTACCTAATCTGCAAATTCTAAGTGTTACAATTATCACTGCAGAAACACTTCTTCTGCAGAAACACATCTGGGCTGTTAGAGACAAAATTAGGAGGTGGTGTGTGGGTGGGGAAAAAAGTTGGCAAACACACCTCTTTTAGGGTATTCAATATAACCAACATTCATGCATCTGATCTAATGAATGAAGAAACTAAAAGAAAGGTTTTATTCATGGTGTCTTATTTAACTTCCTGTATAACGTAACGTTTCAGAAACAGATCGTTACAAAAAATGTAGATGTTATAAATTCACATAGGAAAATATTAATTGCATGATCTTTCAACAAAGCATATTTCACATCCTTCTAACTGCTTTGTGCTGCACATATCTTAATAAATATACAAGAATGCCCGGCAGACAGATGCTAAAATAACACTTTAAAAATGGTATGCCATATGACAGATGATGTGCCCTCATTGGTGATTTCTTTCAGCTATAATGCTGAAAACCAAAAATGTTTACCGAGCCTTCAAATTCTGCATGGACAGTACTGGGAACTCAACATCTGGAAACCAGAAGTGACCAGTAAAGTGAAGATATGTGAAGAAGTCCTTAGTATTTCTCTCCAGCTTTACCTAGGGCTAGGTAATCCCACAGTTCTGGAGGCTGACCGTGCTTCTCCTGCTCAAGGATCACTTGTGATCGTTTCTTTCAGAGGTAGTACATGAGTTAAACACTCTTTTCTCTTCCCTCTTCCTTCCTCACCTTGCCAATACCATTGATTGTGTGGCTATGTAGCAAACCACAGTGAGGAAACAATCCAGGCTAAAAACACTCCTTTTTTTCTTAGGAACGGAAGAGCCTGGATCAGTTCCCAAATCTGTTTCATCCTGTGGCCACACAAATAAATATACCTGACATGAACGAGCAGTCAATGAGAAGAGTGAGAACAACAGTCAGGCAGTCACTAGAACCGCTTATTCTGGCACTGCCATTGAAAAAAGTAATTTCTCAAAATGTGACTTCCCCTGGGTGGCTTTTCGAATCATGCAGTTCAGTCTCCCACCTGCTCCCCTACCCCAGAGGTGACTGTGTCCTGTCTCCTCCCCCCACTAAGACAGACACACAGCAATGAATCTTGACACCAATTCATTTAGTGAGTGATTAAAGTGAAACAGCTATGTGATGAGTAAAATCATTCAGGAGGTGAAGCGAGTTTGCAACGATTCAGGGAATGACGAGCATCTTCCAAACTATTTGTTTTCAGATGCAAAGAACCCTGCTAATAATGACATCGGAAAAGGATTTTTTGTTGTTTTTTATCTGGATACCATAAAAGCAATCCTCCTAACCAAAATGTGAAGATTGACAGAGACAGAAATTAGATAAGCAACTGACCTGCCAAATAGAATATGGCAATGAAACACCTGGAGAGACTAAACTTTACTTTATAACCTCTGAGAGATATTAATTAGGTCTTTTTGAAAAAGCAACACCCCAAACAACATGCTAGACAGTACACTGAGGCAAACAGTATCTGTAGAAGATCAAACAGATTACTGGGTATGCCAAGACTAAGAATGAAATTCAGATGCTGGGGAAGAGGAGGAGAAGGGAAAAAAAAAGTAACATCAAGAGTAGAGGCACTGATCCAGGATTGGTCTCACCCACCAAGGCATTAGGATTTCTCATACTTGGCACAGTCCAAAGAATACTCTATATATGTGACAGTCCAGCTGCATAGGTAGGAAGTTCAAAGATGGCAGTGAGCCCCATCACCCCCTAATAATATAAAAATCTAGGCCCTGGGACATGTGGAATTGGAGCACAGGATAACACATGGCAACTGCTGAAATTAGATGGGGCAGGGACATTTCTTTGGTTGAGCTGCTTCAGATCCTGACTTGATTTGGAATTACTCAATATTTTTGTTCCCAGAGCAAATTTGTATACTTAGGGAAGGCTTTACAGGTTATGCTAAAGCATTTGCATCAGGTGAAGCCAAGCCTTTCCAAGGCAACACAGGATGCTCCCATTGAGTAAGGTTCCAGCAAACACAATGACTTTAGGATTACAGGCAGTAAAGTAGTACAAGCAGGGTTGGTTAAATATTTCCTGGGAGACTTGAATCCAAACTTCTAAGTCTGGAGGCTTTCCAAACTCAGAGTGATGGCAGACTTCTATTCACTAAAAACACATGAATATTTTGTCATGCGTTTAGTGACAATTGAAGCAACTTCTAGGTGGCTGTTGGGATTTATAGCTTATAAGGATGAGCCACATGAGGAATTAGCCCCTCCATCATTATCCAGCATATTCCAATCATTATTTACCAACACTGTTGAAAAAAGGAGCCCTATTTCTAATCTGAATTTGTCTAGCTTCAGCTTCCAGCCACAAGATATCATTAAATCTTCCTGCTAGGAGTAAGCACCTTATGCACCAGAAATCTTTTGCACGTTGGCACTCATATATATAATAAGAATCATCAATCACATTGTTTCTTAACCTTCAGCAAAGAAAACAGACCAAATAACTGAATTCCTGAAGCTTCTTTCAAATAAGGTATATTTTCCAAACCTTGTATTATTTCTATAAACTCTTCTTCAAAGCTAGTCGCTCTGAAGTGTCACTATCAGAATTGGAACCAGTAGTCCAACAACAGTTTTGTTCACTTAGTCCAAATGAAGACCAAAGGAAAAGTTTTGCTTGACCCTAACTTTTCTGTGTTGAAAAGGAAACTAAGACATATTCATTCCTGACTAATCCAAAGCTTCTCTCTATTCCATCTGGCCACTTGAAGCAGAAGCATTACTTACTCTCAGCATTCAGCTCCCATGTCATAATGAAGCCTGTGAGCTTTATTAGCTACCACAGGGCACTAGCTTCCCTTTTCATCATTCAGGGTATTTATCATGACTTAGAAGTCATAATCAAACATTCCTGTGTACAGAAGGGTAGTGAAATACTGATAGTGGAGAGCTATCAAGAGAGGACTATGATGCCAGGGCCTTTAGAGCACATGGCCTACAAGGAGAAGCTGAGAAAGCAGACCTCATTTAGTTCCGTGAGAAGATGACTAAGGTTGCGGTTTAAGAGCAGCCTGCAACTACTTGGAGGGGAGTTACAACCATCATGCAGGCATGTTTTTCTCAGCAATGTTAGATGACAGTGAAAGGCTCAACGGCTACAAATTCTAACTTGGAGGCTCAGGCTTCTCACCAGGAAGACAGCACGGTACTTGAGTGAGATGCTCAGGGAAGCTCTGCAAATCTCCAGCCCTCAAGGATTTCAAGACTCATCTAGAGAACATCATACCTAACCTGATCTGGTGTTGGCAATAGCCCTACAGGACCTCTAGAGGTCTCTTCTAATCAATATTCTGTGAGTCTCTTCTTAAGTGCTACATTCTTTGTTACTTTTATTTGATTAAAATGCATATTTTTCAAAATAATTTACTTTATCAAGTGGGATTATATAACCTTATATAACCAAATTTATTCTAGTATAACTGATTTTAGCTTTACCAGAATTAATATTTCTTCTCCTCTAGATAACTGATAAAAATACAAAGTAATGTTAAACTAATAATAAATTCCTACTAGGATAACTTTCAGGGGATAACAATTTTTGCTATGTACAATGCTTTCTGAAACGTGTTAAGCCAGTTTTTATTTCATTTAAGGCTGTAATGATTTTGGATAGTGTTATTTTTAACAGATTGTCACATACCACAGAAGTCTAATTATATTCCTCAACAATTATCTTTATCAAGCAAGCCTTCTATCATCAAAATCATTAACCATTTGTCTGAAAACTTTTCTTAGAACCATGTTAGCTGACATAAGTTATAATACCATATTTTCACTCTATAGAGAATGCAGTCTTCTGATTTGACTTTCCTAAGGCCACTCAAAACATATATATTTACCTATTTAAAATATAGGTATAGCTACTTAAAACACAAAATAACTTTATAGCTAAAAGGCATTAGCTTTACTTTATAGCATTCTTAAATCTGGTTTAGAACATTTAAAAATCCATTTAGCCAGTTATATTAATATTCTTGTATGCAAGTTATCCATGTCTATGTTTAGCATTACACCTGATGTTTAATATTTAATAAGGTGTTAATAAACACCTGATGTTTAAAATTTGGGTATCAGTGAAGTAAACCTTGTACCTTGTTGTTGTTGTTGTTGCTCTGAGATGCAAAATGAAAAACCTAAGTTCCCCACCAGCTAATAGAGAAGCATTTATTGCCCCTTCCACACTGTTAACACCTTTATGCACACTAAACACCACCACAAATCTACTGCTCAAAAAACAAGACCTGTGCTTTGGCTACACAGACCAACAAAACAGTTATTTTGAAAAACAAATTCCCAGACAAAAGCTTCTGGTGGACAATATTAACAAGGGATTCCTGAAAGGAAAAAGTAATACACTGTAATCTTCAAGCACGGTATCTGTTTGAAGAGATAGGAATTCTTTATGTATTCATAGGTTAAAGTTTGTATGTATATCTCATGTTAAAGCACTGCAAAGTTTCCTCAAAAAAATACTCTCCAGACTCGTTTTCTTCAGTTAACCTGAATCTGCAGAAAGGAGTAACTAATCCCACAACACACTGGCTGGGTGACTTGTGTTGTCATTATTCAGTTAGTTAAAACTTGAAGAGTTAGCACACAAAATGATAGACCTCCACGAACATGCGCAAGTGTAAATGCACAAATGAGAGCAGGACCATGACACTTTAATGCTTTGATTATCAATTTTAATGGTAAATGGTGTAAATTGCTTCTAAGAAGAAAAAAAATCATAAGTAGCAGTTCAATGTATTTAGAAACTTAATTACTAGCAAGTGAGCAAGATGATGCTTTCTTATCTAATGCATGCACAGAGCATTTTATTCATTATTTGGTTGTCTTGTATATTAAATCCCCAGTGGCAGAACACATTTTGAATCCAAATTTTTCATTCATGCTTGTGAATTACTGTGATTTTACCTAGAAACACTTAAACAAGGATATCAGGCCTCAACTATTATGAGAAAAGTAGAGAAACAAAAAGAGATTCTATAAACAGCAACTCCTTTTACATTTCATAACGGCAAAACTAAGATTTATATCAGACTGAGGCTATTTTGGACTTTTGTAAGGAGATTCAAGAGGTCAAAATCTGAGCTGCACATCTGAGTCATATTTTGCATTGAAAGTTAAAAAAGCAGGGGGTGCAGTGGGGGAAGAATCCTTCTTTTACACATTTCATTAAGGCTGAGCTTACAGATTTTATTTTCTTCTTTTTTGATATCTTAAAAGAGCTGCAGTACTCTGTCACACATAGATAGATATAGATAACATATCTATTAATCCTGAAAGTTACTGGGCCACATTCAGTGAATTCACCAAATATATCTAATCCAGCCTTTCTGTAAGTGATTTTATTTTTTTTAATCAAAGGAAAAGTTATCACAAAGTCATCACAAGGAACAAATGCATATGATTGCTTCAGTCTACAGTCAGAGGTCCAAAAAACATCCATGCACTCAGCTTCAATGGAACTTAAACACCTGCCAAAACATACCTTTTTCTATATGAAGAAGAGATTTTAGCCTTCTGGCATTTCATTTACTATTTTGTTTTGGACTCAAAGTTATCTTACATCTTTTTACAAAAACACTGATAAAATACATTTTAGAGTAACTACATACACAATCATTCATCAAAATATTCATCTCTTCACGGCATGTACTGCTGGTGCAGAGATGGTTACTGGACTGCAACATAACCTTTCACTGCATCTTAGTTTTAAGAGTAGTGGAAATACCATCGTGGAACATTTTCTATACTTAGCCTTTATTAATATAAGGGAAATGATTTATGAAAAAGCAGAGCAAAGCAGAACAAGAAAACAAGGGGAGTCAGTTTTGCAGAGAGGAAGAACAAACTAGGAACTGTCAGAATTCAGCACACTGCTCCTCTCTCTTCCCACTCAGTTTATTAAGAAAAGAAAAATCACCTTCTGATTGATTATAGCAACAGGCAGCTCTTACAAGATACTAAAGACCTGGAAAAATAAGCAATGTTGTTAAAGAGCAGAAAGAAGTTTGAGCAGTGATTTCCAAAATATTATATATCAGACTGGGATTTTAATTCAGTAATTACAGATACATAAAAGAGCTGATTCCACCTAGGTGCAAGTAAACTGTACACATTTTGAACTTGTTCTCTTCAGCAGAAGACACATGTTGGTAAGCTTTTGAAAGCCAGGGACAGTGAAAAGCTCCCTCACCCTAATCGATGACCAGCTTTCCACAGTAGCATTTCCCCTATTTGCAACGTTAAAAGGAAGAAACAGAATAAACTGAATGTGTAGTTTACCACTAGAAGACTGTGATACCAAACACTCCTAATTTAGCAATAATTTGCAGCATCTAGAAACCTGCTGGACAGAGCAGAGTTCCAGGTATCTTCCTTTCTTCATCATCTACTAGTATCATCTATTAATATTACTTGTTCCTCTTCCCTTACAGAAATTAGAATCTACCCCAAGTGATTCCATGAACAACTTTAGGGGTTTTAGTGTTTCATTTTGTTTTTGTAATAGAACTGATTTCATTTAACTATTCCAGTGTTACTTTTAATTTCAAGGTGAAAAGCAAAACACAAAATCTGAAAGATCTGGGTGACAGGAGAGGCAAAGGGGAGAAGATATGAGATCCCTCTGGACTTATTCCCCTTCTCAGGTTACAAAATGAAAACCTAGGGTCTTCACGCCTCTGTGATCTTTATATTTACTGAAATACTTATAGTTCACCCTTCCCCATAGGTGCTGTTTTTCTTTGAAAAAATCTGGTATTAAATCAACACATGCTTTAAAATTAAGCGATCTCCTGTTCAGAAGAGTAACATCCTTTGCAAGGGTTGGAATCCTTGGAAACCAAGCTGGTAGGCACAGAACAGACACAATCACCAACGACACCACCATGTTAACAGAAGATACATTTCAAAGTATTAGACAGAGACAAATAACTCCAAAATACATGTGTATTAATTCACCACTGGGTATTATTTAGTATTAAAAAAGTCAGTCTCTCTCAAAACAGTAAGTTAACTATTCCCTATAAGAACAAATAAATAATTTTTTTTTTCTGTTCAATGCTTTTTATGTACACAGATCTGTTCAGAACATGTAATGGCAAAAGGATGCAAACGTTTCCTTGATGATCTTACAATTTATAACAAGCAAAGCAAACAACCAAACATCAGCACCTTCCCCTGTTGGGATTCAGCATTTACTTTATAGCTCTACAGATTAGCAAGAGCCTGATCCCCTAAGGTTCAAACAGTTGAGATCAATTTAATACGTGTTGTTGCAAGTAGATGTTGCTACACTGGAGACCTTTTCATTGCATCATACACAATGTAAGGAAACACTTATGTGCATAGCTGCTGCAAGCAAACCCTATCCAAAAAGGTTCCTCAGATAATATTTGAATAAAACATGCATAATTTTTGCTTGTTCCACATCAGGTCTTTCAAAGGACTTTCTGACAATTTAGGTATGAAGGGAAAGCAATTCTAAAGTAAGTATTTTCTCCACTTAGCATATCACATTGTAAAAATACAGAGAAATTTAGCATAGCACACAATATTTGATGCTTTTGACAGCATTTCAGAATTTTTTCATTGACAGAACAAGCATCCATGAAGTGGGCTGGCCTATACCATTCACCTACAGAGTCGCACTGCTTTACCAGTTTGTCCCTTGCTGGTTTTTTTCTCTTTTTTTAAAGTATACTTATCTTCTGTGAAAACAGCATGTATGAATGTACATACACAAGCTATATATATATATATATATATATATATATGTGGGCTACATAAATTGTAAAATGAAAAAGTGCATCTACCATTCTGTTGCAACCTACAGCCATGACCTAAAATACTGACATTTACAATATATTACAGAAATTTTCACAGGTCTTATACAAAAGACCCATGGTTTGGTATTCAAATGAGGTAGCATCCCGGTATTACACAATAGAAAAAGTGTTTTTAAATACTGTCTGTATTAAATGGGAATGCTTAAAGTTTCCTGCTTAGAAATTATTTTAAACTGCCCTGACCTCTGGCTGTAACTGAATAGAGCAACCTATTCCTTGAAGAAGCACAAGATTCTCAGGAGTAAAAAAAGCAAGAGAACAAAAGCCCGTACTCTAACACTATTAGACACATCTCCATCAGGCTTTTGCAATTTAAGCTATGTGCCATAAAAGCAAGAACTGCCTTCCACAGGCTCACCATCACAGGAACAAGCTGCTCATGGCAGCGTCAATCCAATTAATTTTTCCTTTGGAGTACTAGGAATACTTTCTCAACTACTGCAGTGTCTCACAAGTGAAACAAGTACACCTTGGTATCTATTTCTAACCTCAAGTTAGAAGTTGAATCATAGAATCATAGAATAGTTTGGGTTGGAAGGGACCTTTAAAGTTGGATGGAACTGCCCTTCCATCTCTTCATCTCGTAAGGTTCTCCTTCATAAAAACAAACTCCAGGAGAAAGAAAAAGATGCAATGAAAATTGCAACGGGACAAAGACATGCTGGCCACATATGAATAAGTATGCACACTTGAAAAGGACTGGAAAGGTGGAACTCAGTTACTATGGATATAATAAGAAAATTCAGCCATTTTTTTTCTTCTAAAAAATTCTAATAACCAAGTGTTAACTGCTCACAGAAGTGGGAAGCCCTTCCTACCACTCTATTCCCTAACAGTTTATTACGGTGACTGCACTGAAAGCAGAAATTTGAGTGACTATCAAAAGGTGACAGAACACTACACAAAACACATCTCAGACTCCTTCAGTCAGGGGACAGAAGAGATGCCACAAGGAGACACTCATCCTCCTTTAGTCCACAGCATTGACTTTAAGCAGGATGTGAGACTGAAGTCCAAATAAATCCTGCCTCATTCCCCTTTCACTGAGGAAAAGAAAAAACGAGGATCCCATGGGTGATGTTGCCCTTGAATACTGCAACTGTGTACATGCCACAGGTGTTTTGACATGGCTGGTGAAGCAACTCTGAGTTTTCACAGGCAAACTCTAATGATGGGGGACACTAAGGACTAAATTTAAAGATATTTAGGCACCTAACTCTTACTGAAAGCAATGTTGCTAAAGTGTCTGAATACCTTTACAGGTAATCTGATTATATTGAACGTTCATCCTTTATTGGATTTGGAAAGACAGCAAACATGAATACATATTTACAATCTGTTTCTTCATAGCAATAAGAGTATTGGAAAGTTTACTTTCTTTTTGTGAGAGCCAATTTCATTTTTAGCTATTTCCACAGACTATAATAATGCAAGACAAGAAACATTAGAAAGATACACAATCAGCTGGAGTATCTTGGAATTTGAACCGCATGCTTAGGAAAGTACAAGATTATTTTGTATTAGTCACCACTGCGATACAAGACATGCCTATCTGCTGAATGCCCCATCATGCTTTCTGTGGATAATTCACTACATGCACCAAATTGCACTGTAAGAAAAAAGCCGAATATGAAACTAAGCTATGCTTGACTCCATTTAATGTAAAAGCAGTTATTGCCAGTTTTCAACACTACAATCAACAATTCTCAAAAAATCCTCACTGGATTACATTTCTATGAGATAAGGCATCTAGCAGATAAGTACAGCTCACTATTAGAGTGTTTTCCCTGATGCTTTTATAGGCTGTTTGCACAAAACCAACGCAGTCATAAAATAAGCCACCTGTAAAGGGTTATTTTATCAACAATACTAGAAATAGATACGTCAAGTGTGGGTGAACAGAGTGCGAACCATATGGGACGTTACACAGATTTGAATTGGGGACTCTCACTCCTCAAAAGAACTGAAGTCAAGGCATGTTCCATATGCAGCATTCTGTCTTCTTGGAAGTTTGAACATTGGGTACAGCTACTAATAGTTCCCCTTCTATCAGGTGAAGCTGCAGGAACTCATTTTGCAGGCACTGGATAAAGCAGGTTCAGAGACCATTGTTAATTACGCATTCTTAAAGAAGGAAGAGAATGCCCAATGTGGGCAAATATGACCTTAGAGCTAAAAAGAAAAACAATACCATTTGCAGTCTTCCTTTAAATGAAGCAATTGTGCAAAGGCAGAAAATACATTAATGACTAAATACAAATATTAAGAATTATAATGCTTTAAGACACCTATTCATGTCCAATCATGATTATTCAGTTTCTTAATAAACTCTACAAAAATGTTTTAAGAGCATTGTAGGATTATACTGGCTTTATAATTCAACTGAGATAAGGTATCCCCAAAATAGCCTTTTCTGCCTATATAGCCATTATCCTGTTTTATACCACAGTCATAACTTATGAAGTGCAGCTGGCATATCGGTCACTTGCAAACTCCATTTCATCAACACACAAAATTACTTACATCCTAATACAGGACAGTGTTCTGCAGGAGTGAGGTATAAACAAACTGACCTGGTGTTGTGGAGCTCATTGTTCTTGATGGAATGGTAACTTGTTGACAGTGTAAAGCTAAATTGTGGCAGAAGTTGTCCAGATTTTGAGGTTCTTTCGGAAGTGGGGTGAATCTGAATAAAATAAAGAAGAATAAACACCTTTGACTATATGTTAACAACATACTGCTTTTTGACGATAATTATGTTAAACACACTTAAAGAGAACATATGAAATCTCTCACACTAAAGGTTCTTTATTTCATGTACATTTTTGCTGTAAATTCAAGAGCTGATGACCACTGAAAACAAGACTAAAATTAAAAAATCCTCACGCTTCAGGGCAGTCCAGATTCAGACACAAATTTGCATTACAGCCCACCTATAATCACATAACAATACCAGAATGTAAAGGATGAACAGGCCCTTTCTCTTTTCACTAAAATCACGGAATTATTATATGAACTAGAGATTGAAAAAACTTGAGGAAGAAATAGGTGGATTATATCCTTATGGCTAAGCAGTGGCCAATTCATAGTTTTACTCTTAATGTAGACATTTGCAGTCAGCATTGAAAGATGAATGTGCAGAAAGAGATCTGCATTCAAAACCCTTTCTGGAATAGCTATATCTTCCTTAATCTCCAATGTTTACACAGTTCATGAACAGAATTTGTTGAAATAATTAGCATAGTTGAATGGCTCTCTCACAACTAGCTAATGACATCTCTGACACCACGGAGATAGCTGCTAATAGCATGGGCTGCTCAGGAGTAGGGCAAGGAAGATTCTACAGTTTGGCTGAATCCTTTCACAGTCCTGTGGCATTCTCAGTTCAATGCAGAAGCAGAGGCAAAAATGTTCCCCTAATACTCCCATCTGCTGAAAGTTTAAAGCTGCAGAGAAGAGGCTTTCAGGGAACTAAAATATATTTTCATTCAAGCATGATATAAACAGCATAATGGGAGAGAGAAGGTTGTAGTGCATTACAACGACTGTGACTATCCTATTCAGCCACTGCTCCTGAAACATCTAAGTAGTCAAAGATATTCTTAGTGCTGAATATTTTAGCAGCTTTTGTCACTTTTTTTAAAACACCAACTGCACATTTAGTTTCAAGCTGAGCTCAGCCAAATTTCAGATAGTAAATTACATTTTAACCAAGTATAATCATTTAAGTTTAGCATCATTATGATTCAAGAAAGGGGAATCACACATTTAGATAAGTAACTTCTGCTTTTATGCCCACTAAATTAGCCTGCTTGAACAGGTATGATATTTGGACACAGCCAGTACTCCAGCAGACAGCATCTGTAAAACCAAAATTCATGATACCTCATGAAAATCCTAATTACTGTCCCTTGCTGACCTCATGCATCAAATTTCATCAAATATCAGATGGAATTGCTATTAAACTGAACAGCCTCTACTGTTAATCTAAAGCAAAACCTCTGTTTGGACACATCTTTACCCTGACTGAGGCAGGCAAGTTACCTCCCTGTATTGCTCCAAGATTCACCAATATAAGTACAACTAATGCACAATTCAGGCTAAATGACTTTTAAGATTTTACTTCATTTCAGAGAGCTCATTATTATCATCTCAGCAGCTACACAGATCATGAAGAACATTTTTCAGTGAATCCAACATCCATTCATTCAGTATCCGGTCTCAGCTGTGACTATGCAATATCGCACAGAAAGTGAAGAAATGGATATTAATGCTTAACTATGGACTTTACTAGAGTGAATTTTCAGTAGAGATTTAAATTAAACGTAACAAAATTCTAGGCATTAGCATGTGACAATATTCTAAGGAAAACACTTATGATCACCATAGCTAAAACTATCATTCTGTCTAATTTCACTTCATGTAGACCCTCCCATCTACGTAGATATCTGAAGCTAGTATGACCAGAGAACATGCAGTCAGTTCAGACTGCATGCTCAAATGGCTAAGCTTCCACCTCACAAACAAATCTTCACTTTTTTCCCCTGATAAAGATGATTGCAAGTAATTGGGATAGTTGTGTGGGAGAGAGAGAGAGTGAGATCAGTGGATATGACTGGCATGCTCCTGTCAGTGCAAATACTGACATTCCACACTCCGTCAAAACAATTGTCCCACCAGTCCTGAACTACTGGGTTACAGATACAGCTTTACTGAAACTCAGCTGCTTCACAGCTCTTCCATGCTTTTCTGGAGCAAGGAACACTTAACCTTGGAGGAGGATCAGGTTAATGAAAACTTAAACAAGCTAGACATATACAAGTCCATGTGACCTGATAGGGGGGATGCTCCTATGAGTGCTGAGGGAGCTGGACAGTATCACTGCAAGGCCACTCTCAGATTACCTTTCAAAGGTCATGACCATCAAGGGAGGTTCACAAAGACTGTAAGAAAGCAAATGTTACTCCTGTCTTCAGGAAGGACAAGAAGGAGAATATGAAGAACTACAGGACAGTCAGTCTCACCTTAATTTCTAGGAAGGCAATTCAGCAAATAATCCTGGAAACAATTTCCAAGCCTGTGAAGTACAGGAAGGTGATAGAAAATAGTCAGCATATATTTATGAGGGAGAATCATGCTTGACCAACCCAACAGCCTTCTACAATGAAATAACTAGCAACACGGATGAGGAGACAGGAGGGAATGTTGTTTATCTTGACTTTATCAAGACTTTCAGCACTGTCTTCCATAACATCCTCACAGACAAATTGTGAAATACAGATAGATAGGTGGACAGTGGGGTGGCTGAAAAATGGCTGAGCTGCCAGGCTCAAAGGGTTGTAAGCTGCAGCTCAAAGTCCAGCTGGGGACCAGTCACTTTAATGGAGCACCCAGGGGTCCATATTGTTGCCAGTACTGCTTTTCATTAAGGACCTGGCTGATGGTACAGAATATATCCTCGGCAATTCTACAGATGATTCAAAATTGGGAAGAGTGTTTGACAGAGCAGAAGGTTGTGCTGTCATTCAGAGAGACTTCAATGGGCTAGAGAAAATGGGGCTACTGAATGTATGTGGCAAGGTTGGGAGGGTGGAGGGGTGGCACTGCAAAGGTAGCCTCTGTGGGAGAAGGTAAAGGTCTGCCATGTGCCAGTCACAGGTGGTCCAGCCGGCCCTGCAACAGTCCCACTGCAGACCAAAGCTTATTAGCCCATCACCAAAGTTTGTGGAGCCTCTGTGAAAACATATTTAAGGGCAGAAAACACTAGACAGGGAGAGGAGAAGGCAAAGGAAAAGTAAGAAACAGAAAGAATATAAAGGTCAGAGGAAAAGGAGGTTCTCCCTCACAGAGCAGCTAGGTAAAGAGTAGTGAAGAAGACAGAGCCAGACTCTTCTCAGTGATGCCTAGTGGCAGAAAAATAGGCAATGTGCACAAACTGAAATATGGCAAATTCCATTTAAACATTAGAAGGCACTTTTTCACTGCTATCGAGGCCAAACATCTCAGGAACAGGTTCCCCAGAAAGTTTGTTGAGTCTCCGTCCTTGGAGACTGTACACCATCTTGGCAACCTGCTGTAGCTGACCCAGTCTTGAAGAGGAGCGTGGACTAGGTTATCTCCAGAGGTGCCTTCCAACCTCAGCTATTCTCTGATTACATGACATGGAAGTTAAGGATTTTTCCCTTTCAAGATCACCATAGACAGCACTGAATATTCATTGTTGTTAAACCTACTGAGAATAACTCCTGTATAAGAAAGCATTCTGCTGGGATCCCCATAAAAAGATTTCTGTTAAGGAATTTTGTAAATTCAACTGCACTAGTAGTCTTATATTTTATGAAGTGGCAGTTGGCATCCTGCCTGATACTCTATTTTCATATATTTCTTGTAAATGCAAAGCTTTCTCTAAGCTGAATGTTGTTGTTCAGGTTCAGTTTTAACAACTCCTTGAAAATATCATACAAGGCTCATATTGTCAAAGCTCACATTTAGAACCATGAAAAATTCCACATCACCATATACAGAATTATATTCACAACAGAGACACTCTCATTCAAATACACTTCCACTGACAAGCTGACATGCTTCATTTCTTTCCTTTTACTGAAGGAATGTCATAGTGTAAATTACAGTGCCACATATTTTTTATTGTTAGCAGTGAACCAAAGGAAAAAAGCATAATGCTGGCCACAGTACATTATAATTTCATGTGGGGTACTACAGTGCTTGGGAGATGCATTTGTACTCTACCTCTACCCACAAAAATCAGCACGCAGTTCCTGATCAGTCAAATCTTGACGATACTAAAGTACAGCAAGTGGCTCCAGGATTTAGTATAGACTACCTGCACTTCCTAAGGCATTCCATTTTAACTGGAAAATTCTACCTTCAGATATATCACTGGAGGTGATGCTACACTGTGGTGACTTGCATTTGCTCACCCAGGAACAACGAACCTTCTCCTTTATTTTCAAAGGGAATTCAATAGTTCATGTGCTCCAAGAATTGATGCATCTTTGAAACTGCTACAGAGCAGTGCAAGATGCAATGTAGGTCTTCATGCCCACTGGCCACCATAAAGCTTACATTTCTCATTACTATAAATAGGTACAACATCTTCAAACACAAGTAAGCATTTCAAGTTAATACCATTCTCTTAAACTGTCATCTCTCACTGTGCTGTCCCAAGACTATATTCACTGACTACCTTTTTTTCTATCCTGTGCCTATACTTCAAAATTCTTTTGGGAACTGAGTTTCTGAACTAGGATGCAATGAGTACAAATTAACAGAATTCAGATAAAACAGATATTTCTACTTCTATTTCCCTCTTTCCTAAGATGAATTTTTCATGAGAACTTCTGAAATTAATCCATAGGCACACGTTTTTCAAAACTACATCCTGGAGGTATCTTCCAGATCTTTCTCTTCCAGGAGGATTTTCTACCCAACTCCAAAATGTGTAAAGGGGGTTATAAAATCATTATGCAAAGATTTTGCAGATAAAAATATAGAATTATACACTTCATTAAATTCTGAACATGACAGATTGGCACCCCTAATAACATATCTAGTCAATTCTCTGCTGCATACATTGTTTTAAAACAGCTTTCAGTTACTTAAACAAAATTGTTGTTTGGAATTGAGATGAAAATGCTGGAGGCCATTCACCTCAAGAAAGGCACAGTAATCACTTTTCCTTAAAATGGCTTGTGTGTTAAAAAACTAAGCATTTAAAACAGCTGTCAGAAGTGGTACAAATTCTGTTGTCCAACAAGCAGTTTAGCAAAAAGCAGAATTAAAAGAAATCTGAAAGGCTAAAAAAATAAAAATAAATAAGACAAAGCAACAACAATTGTTCTCCACAGGACATGAAAAATGTGATGGTTAAAAAGGAGTATGTCTTTCAAATGAAAGATATTTTACCAAAAAAAAAAATCTTGAATAGGTATTCATACTGTATATAATGAAAATCAGATTCAAAAAAAGCTATTGACCTTAAAAACAATAATACAGGACAACATAAAGACTGGAAGACAAATTACAGTGAACTTCTACTAAAGTGAATTTCACCCACGTAAGCCAAATCCAGAGTGTCAAATCCAACTCTTCTAACCTTATATGAACCTTCAAAATCTGATTAGGAAGAGAACTGGCATCTGGAAAAGGAGAAAAATAAGATCACACATGTTAAGAAATGGTAATGTGAATTCTAAACACAAAGGACTTAGACATCAGCTCAAAGAGCAAATGGCTATATGTTCTTTTATTCCACTTCTATTATATTTTGTTTACAAATGTAAAGTAAGAGTAAGCTAGACTACACCCAGAACATTAGGCTGCATAATGCTATTATACAGTGACCTTTATATGCAATTACAGTGCAGGTTTACTAGCAGCATTATCAAAGTCTACTCCAAGTAGATATTGGGGTATGTAACTGCTTTCAGTGAGAATTTAGCAGTTCCACAGCAAAGCCTTCAGTATCCAGAGCTCAGTGCAGAATTAAGTATTTTACAAGAAGGTATTCAGGAATCTTATTTTTAATTAGGTATCTACTTTAAAACTTTTTGAAGTCTAAATAATTTTGCAGTACATATCTTCGAAGGTTTGGTATTAAAGAACTACACTAGCAGCAAATTCTGGACTGTCATACTTATACTTCCCCACCAAAGTAATTTTTGACACAGTGCCTAACAGAAAAGTGTATCTTACAGAGTCTGTAAGGAATCCTCAGCTATACAACTATTTTTTTTTTTAACTTTTCCAATTACTCACATACAATATTAAGCAGTTTTATACCTCACGCACATTGTGAGCATACTGTTGCAAGTGGGAAGGCTCAGACTTCTGTCCAGTAAGACAAATCCACCTTTCTGAAGCTCTCTTAAGCAATCAAAAGAGCCATACAGCACTTTGGTCAATCTCTTTTGCACTCAACATCTACTACAGAGATGAAGCAAACAAGATTTCTAAAACAAAAGATGAGATGATGACTTCCATCAAAAATGAGTCTTAGGCCTCAATCATCAGGATTAAATAATGTGCTGCTAAGCAGCTGGCTGGACTTCTGCTATCCCAATTACAATAAATTGGCCCAAGCTTCTGCTCCGTTTCCCAGTGAAGCCAGTTGGAAATACGATCTAGCTAAAAACAATCTTTTTTTTCAGCCTCATCAGGTTTTTGAACTTGTTCACTACACAGCTGCAGAAATACTTCTGCTGCAGTTTAAGTTGTCCTGTCTCCCTCCTCCACACTAGTCCCTTGGCTGGGCCGAGGAGTGCACATTAAGCTGTGCCCTCACCGAGTACAGCTGAGGTACAAGATTCATCCTGCATCCAGTACTACCAGGCAGAAGCATGGACTTCACCAGGTGAGGGACTGGCCTGTATGATGCTTTCACAGCAGAAATAGAAAATACAAGACAGGCTAGCCTCTTTATGTCCATATTGATTTTTTTTTTTTTTTTTAATTACGTTGGATTTTAATCAGCATTGCTTAAAAACTTTTCAGAAACAAAAAGAACTTCTGCTAGGGAAAAACAAATCATAAATTAGGACATCACTGAAGCACAAATTTGACTTCTATCACTTCTGCTACATGAAGCATTGTAAAACATAACTACTACCTAGACTGATCAACATATGCAGGCACTTCCAGAGAGGAAGAGTTCTCTCCTGCATTCCCAGAGTCCTGCCACTGGACTCTGCAAGAGCCAGGGAAACATAATGGACTTCTTACATTCTTCACAGCCTGATAAAAAGAGGAATGGAAGTATCAGAAATTAACTCTTCTCTATGCCCTAAGGGTAGCTCACAAGGAAAGATGCTACTTCTAAACTGAAGTTTGGTGGCTAGCAACAACAACAACGACAAATACTATCAGACCCCTGAAGAAATCCAGTTAAACATAAGGAGAGAAACAACCAAACAAAAACCTTCCCTGGAACAGGTTGCCCAGCATGGCTGTGTAGTCTCCACCCTTGGAGATATTCAAAACCCAAGTGGACGGGGCCTTGACCGGCCCACTCTAGCTGACTGTGCTTTGTGCATTGGGATTGAATTGGACAATCTCTAGCCTCAGCCATCCTGCTCCAGGACACATGAAGAACAGCCCTTATATGTAGGTCAAAAGTGGATATAGTACTCTCCCCACACAAAAGGGCATGGAGAAACTTCTACCAGATGAATATAAATGAGGGCAGGCATCTGTCTCTTGCAAATTTTTCTTTTTCTCAAAAAGCTGGACAAAGTGAACCACTACAAGAAATTACAGAACCCAGATTATTTTGAAGAAAATCTCAAATTCTAAGTTTCTTTTATTTTGCCTCTCTTTCCCAGCAATTCATGGGAAGCAAGCCTCAAAGAACTCAAGCACCTAATTTAGAAATGCTTGCTAAATTCTTAAATTTGCCTCTGAAAAATTTAAGCAGTCTTCTATGGAGAGCAAAGGCCAGTTTAAATGGCAGCAGGAGTACAAGGAGGGAAGGGAGGGAAGATGATGGACTGTTTACATATGCATACACATAGCATGGAAACCCACCACTCCAACACACATTCTTAATAAATGGTCTTACACATGAAGAAAAAAGTAAACATGTAAACTTTTACTATTCATATCATTAAAACATGACTTTTCCCATGGGTTCAGGTAACCCAACCTAGTTCAGAGCACCAGAACAAGAAACAATCTTTCAAAGAACAAGGAATAGACAGTAAATAGAGCACTTCTGAAACCCTTTGAGCCTATAATATGTAGTCCACAGTATTTCAGCTTTGGTTTATATTTGTCTTTTCACCAGCTGAAAACTAAATTTCTCTCAATCAATCCCCCTCCTTTTTTCTTAAACTGAATCCAATTTCAGCTGCTAATGAACCTTGTTGCACAGTGTGGTAAGTAACATATAGCTATAAATAAAGAACTTTAGACAGTGACACAATTTTCCCCTATTCCTTATTTACTTTTCCTAAAAAGGACAGCATAACAACTAGTTTATTATGTTTTAAATTTAATCGTAGATGCACAGCACCTGAATATTTATGGCAGGGGGACTTTGTAATTAGAATGTATCAGAACATCAAAGCTCCATAGAGAAACGCACTTATGCATTTCTGCAACATCATACTTATTTAGAATAACAGAATGCATCTCATGAAACAACAAGAATTATTGGCCTCCCTATGGGAGTCCATCTGTCTTAGACAGACTCTACAGAAAGACTACTTATCTAGAAGAGAAAGCCTCCAAAGGGAATCTCAGATGGCTGACCTGCGTTCTGAACTGCCCTCTGAAGGAAACCGTCTTGCTCTCCTTCTCAGCTCTTAAAGGAAGCATGAGGGTATGTGCAGGTTAAGTTACAAGGGGAAAAAAAATAAAATAAATTTTTAAAAGAGCAGCTTCATGTATAAATTTTCTCAGATGTTATAAAAATTATATTTGGAACCACCGAAAATTTACTTTCAGTTTGATTGTTTGGATTCATTTCCCTTAGACATATTGCAATAAAATTTTTCTGGTTTTAAGATAAAAGGACATTCTCTCCCTCGCTGAGGCCTTCCTCTGTATGTAACAGTGAAACACTTTGATATGATCATAAACACTTGGGATTATCACCACTGCCTTCACAAAGGCTAGAGTGAAGTTACAACTAAATACCCTTGAAAAATCCAAATTCATTTTAGATATGTTTATATATAGATATTAGCACAGATAATTACATGCAGCAGAACCTGATTTGCAAACAGTTCATATTTTTAGAGTACAATATGTCTCTGTAAGCTTTGCTTTGACACTTGGTTTGGATGAATCCAGACAAACCTCAAGGTGAATCATCATAATATTCTACTGCTTTTCAGCCCTTCCACAGAGGCTACAAAGCCATCCATGGTTTCTCCAGAACCACTGTTGCTACTACCATTAAATCACGACGTAGATGTCCCATCCAGGATTCAAACCACTTAGTAAGACATTCAGTACTCTTATTTAATAGACCTTTAAAAGTTATTAAAACCTTTATGAAATGTCAAGAGATGGAAAAGAGCTCTTCCACCATTCCTTAATGGTCTTGAATTAGTATATTCATGTGAACTGTGGAACACAGGTCTCAAACATAACCTTCTGACATTTCATTGTGTACTGCCTTCCCCCCTAAAAAAACAGTATCCAGTCTCAGATGCATTCCTTTAGTGATACAGGCATATTCAAAAAGCTGTAGCAGTGTTACTTCATTTACAGTTAAATTATTGTCCTCTTCTATACATACATGTATTTCCAGTTTTGAGAAAGTCTAAGCCACTTATGATACAGGATATCATTTTAGAAAAAAAAAAAATTAAATGGTTTCTGAATTTTATCGCTTATTAGCCTCAAAATATTAACTCAAGAAATGAGCATTTGAAAAAAATACATAGCAGAGAACTTCAAATCCACAGGCATATTTAGATCTTTGGTCATTTGGACTGCCACTAGACAGCAAATTTTCCAGAAAAATAAATATGACACAGGAGTAAGGCATGCAAAATACAAACTCATGACAACTTCATTGTAAGTCAAGAGTCCCAAAAATACAAAGAGCAGCATCTACAAATAGGTAAAACACAAGCCAAGAACCATGGTAATCACCTACAGAAAGCAGTCAGCTGTTTCCATTACTTCGCACACAGAGGCCCTGGGTGAGAACAAGACCATCTTGTGTTTATGTAGCACCTAAAGGAGTTCCTCCTGCAAGGAACTTGGAACCTGTGCCAGCGAACCAGGCAGAGGGGGACAACAGGGCTTAATACAGGCACCAAGCACAATGATGAGTGGCGACTGACACCTTTACTCTAAGATCTTTATAAAATGATAAAGTCAGATTAAGGAGAGAAACAACACAGAGAGGGGCTATAGGTACATAAAAGTTGTAAGCAAATTTAGCAGGAAGTAGAGGCAACCTCTACACAGAATTTTTTCATAGTTGTGATGCACTGTATGAGATGTTGCCCAATGTTATTTCATGCATTAAAAGTAGCCAAGATGAGTCAAAATTTTCCATTTAAATCTATGATGGAAAAGTGGGTTTATCTGCTTGGCAGCAAAAGGATTTTTATTGGTTTTACCATAAAAATCTTTCAGCCTTTGTTGCTTAATTAACAGCCAAGTATTTTTCTTTTAATTGAAAACAAGTTTCAGTCAAATTTTCCTCAGGAAAAGCATAGGGATGGACAGAGAACATAAGCTGAGTTTTTGTATATAAACTTACCATGAAAAAACAAAAATTGTATTTGATGACATTACATTTTATCACAGGTTGGACAAATTTTTTTTTTACACTAGCTTCTACATATATTAGGCTTCAATTTTGGCTTTTCAATGTCTAAAGAACTATTACCACAGAGGCTTTAATTGTTTAAGCAGGTTGTTCGATGAGTAAGAAATTTTGTAGAGCTTGTATTACACAAATATATACCTTTAACTAAGGCTGATGCTTTGAACAACATTTACATTGTATGTCCTTTGATGGTGGATTTCTTTACAGTAGATCTTTACCTGTCTTCAGAAGACAAGTTTAGGATTAAAACTGACATTTGTTAAGAGTACGGTTCACCAGGGACTAAATGATACATGGAAGTTTGATTAATACTTTGGCATTTTCAGCAATGGAATATAAACAAAGAAAACACACTTCCTGCATCAGGCAGTTAAACCGGATCGCAGGTAGAAATCTCAAATTTATTTTCATGTGCAATTAGTTTCCTGTGATTTCACCAATGTCACTGGGGAAAAAAAAAATAAATGTTCTCTTTGATAATTTTTAAGTTAGCATTATAACACATCCTTCATACAGGAACTTGCCAGCCACAATACAAGAGACTTACTAATGCACCTGGCTGATGAATTGAACTCAAAGCAGAATTTAGGAGAAAATTCTGACCTCTGCTGCAAGTGCATATTGTCATTTAGCAATAGCACTAAGGCAAAATAATGGGAAAAGCTAACAACATTCATAAAGGTCATGGAAAGCAAGTCTTGTGCAGGAGGAGGTGGAGGTGAAAAAAAAAAAACCCACAACCCACATTCTGACCAAGTTCTTGTCCACTCTCAGCATCTGAGGGTTGAGCAAAAAAAATAAAAAAAGACCCAACCACACATCAAATCAACTGGTTGGTTTTGCCCCCATCAGATACTACGGATATACATACACTTGCAATTATTTTTAATGCAAACATTTTTGTACATCAATTTAATCACAAGGATGCTTACACATTTGTAAATCTTGGATATAAATATCAGCTCAGATATCAGTTCCAAGAAAAAGGTTTAAAAATTTGATCTAGCAACCAGCTACAGGTAAATCTTCTCATTTAATAAAATGAACTCTGTATCCATGTACTTTTGCATCTAGTTACACACATACAAAAAATAACGGGCTTCTTACCAAGTGACTCAGTTTCCCTTCTTAGGATTACGACTGTGGCAAGGACTCTAATTTGAAAGATTTCACATGCACAGTCATTTCAGTTTCAATTGTGTGGGCTTGTTCTTTCAACACTAGAATTCAGCTTTGAATTGCAGATTTAATATACTCAAAACCTCAAGAAAAATCACTGCTAAAACCACCAAGTTTCATGAAGACTTAGAAAAAAAAAAACCCAACACACACACAACAAAAGAAACCCAAAACCATGCCTATGCACATGCAAGAAAAGCTTGATTCAGGTGAAAACAGAAGCACAGCAAGCAAAACCAGGGCTAAAGACAACTCAACACTTGTTGTCACCCAAACAAGCAATCCTGACTGGATGAAAACAGTTTGAATTAAAGCTGGATGGTTTTGGCAAACACTTCAGAAGGAACACTGCAGAACATTGCACCTGCTATTATAAAAAAACATATAAAGATGTCATTTGAATGCATCAAATGCTTGATTTTTTTTCTTCCTATTCTTTCATAATCAACAACCTGAATATCCATGGAAGAGACTGCATCTGTGAACAGAGATGTTACATTCAGTTGGTGCCCCTCAGTTTATTAAGGATATGAACTTAGAGTGCTCAGATGTGAAAGAAGGTTTTGGTTGGGTTTTTTCGTTCTGTAGGAGAGAACAGGTATGCAGATGTCAACCAGTCAAACAGAATTCATTTTATGCTTCACTGAGACTGTATTCCTGTTGCTGTTGCCTCTAAAATAGGTAAAAGAACAGCAAAAGCTATTTTCCTACACCAAAAAAATGAGTATTCATCCCTGTCTTAGCTGGTAGGTAATGTAGCACTTAGTCTGTGATTTATCCAAATCTATCATATGTTAACGACAAACATTAGATAATGCAATGATTTTAATTGCTGCTGCATAAATTTAAGAGGCCAGTAGAATTTGAAACCGAAAGGGAAATATGTCATCGTTAAAAAAAGATTTTCAGGTTGCAGAAGCAATTCTAAATTAAACCATCACCTGTCAGACCAAAGTAAAAAAAACTAATGTCAAACAAATAGGACATTTCTTAAGCCTTTGGCACTCAAAGAAAAGTGCACAGATGGATTAGCAAAGGCAAAGAGGCAGGAAGGGACACAATAAATGGGGGAGGTGAAACAGAACCAGATTTCCAGCATACTTCTGGAGGGAGCAACGTGACAAGCAACTTTTCTATGTAACTTTCAGCAAGATAGATCTTATGGTAGTAAGAAAAAAAAAAAAGAATCCAAAACCAGAGTTCCAACTTGTAATTCCTAACACGTATATTGGTACATTCTGAACAAACTGGGATTAAGATAAAAGCACAGACGCAGGGTTTCTGAGTACACCGGAAAGGAAAACAGGTTTAGAAGTTTATAAGATATTCAATACAGAATTTAACATTCCACTTTTAGGAAACCTTAGGTTTTAAACTGATAGAAATATGTTTCATCTTTTTTTTTTCCTGCATAAAAATTATCTAAGTATCCAAATTAAGTGTCACCTGCCCTTCAAGCACAAGTCACTTCAGTAACTGTATGTCTATAGAAAAAGAGAAGTTAATGAAGGAGTCCTAGATTTTTTTCCCACAACAGACAAGCAGCATAAGAGAAAATAACTCTAGTGTTACATTTGGGTTTACTGCTAAACTCCTGTAGCAAGTAAACCCAGATGCACAAAGAGGAATTTAATGTTATTTCTACTGGTAGAGTCCCAACAACCTGTCTGCAGTCCATGACAGCTCATACAGCTGCAGATTCCTGCTGCAGACTCCTCAACTCCTTTTGTTTCATTACAACACCAACCATATTGCAAATTTGACTAGAAACAAGTTTCAACAGAAGCTGCATCACTATGTTCAAAGATATTATGCATGCCATACCACAAACTGGTAAATAAACATCACACTGAAATATTTTCCAGTATATCCAGGTTTTTTCGACTTAGTATAAAGATGCCACTATATTTTTTATTTTATTTTTAAACTTTAATAGCATGGTAATCAAATTCCTCTTGACTTTAGGACACATGGACAACTTCATGGTTAGATTTGTCTAAACAGAGCTACAGCAAAGGAAAACCTAACATAAAATTTGAAAGCAAGCAGAACAGCAAAAAAATATGCCCTACATAGTGGAAAATGCCTAACAATTAATTACTAAATAATTAAAGTTATTTATTAAAGACACAGACACCTTAAATAGAGGCACAGACATTCACAATGAGAAAGTTCTTTGTCTGACTTCAACTATGCTTTATTGGCAATAGAAAATTCAAACTTAAAACTAGTAATTATAGAACTACATTGTCCCACAGCTGGAAGAAGCTACTTTCCTCATGAACATAAACATCCCTAACCATAAACCTGTGGCTAAAATAGCCTGTGTAAAACCGGATGAGGTCTCCCGAGAAATGAGTGTAGTGACATCATCTCCTTCCAAAACCCACTCAAATTTCATGTGAGCCAAATCTCAGGTCATGTCAGGCTCAAAAAACAGCAACCAGGCAAATGCAGCACAAGCCTTCTTTTCAGGGATCACTAGTCTAGCTAAAGATAGGGTGAAACTAAGAAGCAGTATCCAAGATCTGTGACTAAAGATTTTTCTGATTAATGTCAATTACAAAATTTAAGAAAATAAGTGATGTAGGTAACTGATTGAAAATAAAATAATAAAAGGTAACCTTCTACTTGACCACAGAAAGAGTTATTGAGTATTGAGGTATTTCAGCACTAGTCCACAACCTGACTTCCCAGTAAAATGAAGAATTGGTTTCATGGAATTGAGATCTTCTACGAATAAGTTGAGAGACCTTATCGCTGCCCTCCAATATATATAAGGGATGCTTATAAGAAAGATGAGAGAGACTTTTTACCAAGACCTATAGTGACAGTACAAGGGCCAATGGTTTTAAACTGAAAGAGGGTAGGTTTAGATGGGGAATAAGGAATAAATTTTTTATGATGAGGGTGATGAGACACTGCATGAGAAGCTGCAGATGCCCCATCATTGGAAGGGTTCAAATTCATTTTGGATGGGGCTTTGAGCAATCTGGTCTAGTGAAAGATGTCCCTGCCCATGGCAGGGGGCTTGGACTAGATGAATTTTAAAGGCCCCTTCCGACACAAACAAAAGCCCCGATTCCAAAACAATGATTCTAAATTCACATTTACTTTTTTTTTAAATTTGAGCATGTTAAAAGAAAGATTAGTTAATGCTTCTGCTAAAAATTTGAAGTTGTTATAGATGTTGGGTGTGAGGTTTAATACTGATGAAACAGCTACCAGTATGAACCAAAGAAAAGCCTTATCACTAACTTATAGTATTTCAAACACTACTACAAAAAAATCTTCCATAAATAATACAGTAAGCACACAATTGAACCTGTGCTGATGGAAGTTACAGCACACAGCCTTTTGACTTCTCAGGGATAAGAAACAGCTCTGCAACTACACATGTATTGCATTAGTCCATTAACATTGTTTGGTTAATCACCTTACAAAGCTTTCTTTTTTTTAATGCCTAGAACAATCAAAAAGATGCATCTTTCTCATTGCCACTGACAAAGTCTTATAAAGCTGGCATGTTACATTTTCAACCCCTCTTTTTCTGTTTTAGTACAACCAGGAAGAAACCCAATTTCTTACAGGCAGGTAAAAAGACCCAGTTGCAGCCAGTCTAGAAAAAATAGCCCCAAAGGCTGAGAAACAGAACAGAAGACAGAGAGGACATGGAAAAGGTTAAGAGAATTTGCTAGGCTGCCAGAAGATGATCTAAGAAACTGAGCTTTATCCCAAGATATGCCTTCAGCTAAAATAGTCAATCATTATGATAAAGAGACAAGGAAAAGAAGCAGTAAGTAGAAGTTATAATGGTGTTCAGAAATGCAAAATTTCCATTCAGAAATCAATGGAAGTATGACAGCATCAGCTGGGGCGGGGGACAGGACAGGAAAAAAAACATAAAATAAAAAGAGGTGCAAAGCAACTTATGCAGCAGGCAAATCAAAGAACCCACAGTTTCATGTACCTTTTTTGATGTTTAAATAGAGCAAGACAACAAACATCGCCATTTCAACTGGAGGAAAGCATTTTCAGGGGAACTGGAAAATATATATATTAATGCAATAATAAAAATTCGATCCTGCTGAAATCCACAGCAATGTTCTGACATGCTACTACTTCAGTTTCATAACACTTAAATATTTATTTACATGGTTCAAGTTCTGCACAATAAAGAAAAAGTGGTATCTATTGCCTTTTTCAAAGTTTCATGCTTTTTTATCCTTACCTTAACAAATATAAAAGATCTTCACATGCAGACAAAAAAGTCAATGCGCCAAGATCCAGGAAAAAGTTCTCTCTGTCTTTGCTCTTGTTCTAGTCTTATGACTAACTGTAGTAGGGAAAATTAACAGATACTGATAACTCAGAAACATGGGTTTTTTTCATGATGCACTTCATATAGCAAGAGAATTAGATAAGACGTTCAGAAAAAAAAATGATAGGCTTTTCTCGAATAATACAATACCTTTTTCAAGTCAGGAATATCTGCTAATACTGTCAGTGAGAAAGACACCTTTTCCTCGGGATGGAGAGGCTTTCGTTGTCTATATTTAGGCACAGAAGTCACAATTAAATGCAGGCATCTGCCAAAGAAAATGCATTACAGACTACAGCAGTTGCTTTGATGAAAAATATGTACTATTACTGTTTCCCTGCCACAGCAAAACCTCAGTTAAGAAAGAGAGGCATTTAAAGCTACAGCTCTGCTTTCTCAAAATGACATCAGTCAGTCCCATAATAAATACAGTATAGAATTCCACAGCTTATTTCACTAGTGAAAAGTTATTTTCACCATTAATGTTTAGGATAAAGAAATAACCTATTTCTGATTCTATTACAGTATATACTATTGAAAGGCCTGGATTGTCTTTGTTATCTCTGGATCGCTACCTCACTCTAAAAACCACATTGTTCAGAGAGCATTTGCATCTTACCTTACATCAAACTATAGGTCTTGAATACATGCAGCCACTCTGTGTACTTAGGACAGAAAAGTAAAATTGACACCACAATTTTATTTCAGATAGATCTACAACTTCATAGATTCTCATCAAGTTCTTAGTTCTAAATCATTCTGTATACAATGGAAAATGCTGTGGGTCTATCTCAGCCAGAACTGCATCTCCCACAACATTTGATGCTTAAAATGTACAAAAACACAGAACGTGCACACCGGTATCTCCCAAGGTTACTCTTCCAGTCATTTACAGTTTATGCACTTCCCAATCCAGAAAGAAGTCTCTTGCACTAAGTAGACCTTAAAGATTTTCTTTTGGTTATAACCTTTATTACTGAATGACAACACTAAAAAAAAGTAAAAAAAGACACTTTAAGATGTGTGTAAATCCCTCCTCTTCCTACAACTGAGGTTATTAAACTTCAGAGATGCATGTTCGCTGAAGCAAATACATGCTTCTCAACCTCACCCCAACACTTGTGTTTAATGTGTATTAGTGGATGCACATCTGTCTGCATCCTACTTCAGATTTCCAGAGTCCAAGACTTGACCCTATCAATACACACTGACATAAACTAATCACCACAAAAGACTTGTTACTTTTAATAATTTTGATGGACAAAACTCTGTACTGTCTCTTCACTCAGTAAAAGAAAGATCAGAGAACAAATGCTGTCTTTCTGCTTACCGAGACAAGAGACTCCTTTTGGCGCCTGTACAAATGTAGAAGGGACTATGGCAGCAATTCTGGCAGGCAGCTAAGCTTTGTCCAATGCGTGTTTGCACCGATCTACTTTCACATGCTCGCTTTATTTTTTTACTTCTTTTTCCCCTCACTGTTTTCTCAGGGATAATAGAGTGTGCAGGTATTAGCAGTAAAACCAAAAAGCTGCATCTACACATACTTTTAGGTGCACTCAGCAAAACATCAAAAATAAGGATTAAGGTTGCACACTAAAACCACACAATTCCAAAGGCTATAGTGTTGGAGGTGGAGGTTCCCCCCACATTGGAAATCACTATGTCAGAACTGATCCGCAATCTCTCTTATTGACTGCACAAGGAAAAAAATTGTACAGTAACATGTAAGAGAGAAGGGAATTAAGGATTCCTGCTGATTAAAGATATAAAATACAACCTGCAAACACAGCTTCTGTAAAATTAATCTGTGAAATGCTAAATAAAAAAAAAAAAAAAGGAAACTTTCATTAATTAACAGCATGACTTACTCACATCAAGCCAAGGTTTCACTGACACTACTCAAGACCTTAGGTTCCCACTGTGAAAAAGTTGGGGGTGGGGAGGAAAGAAAGAAATTCTGGTATTTTCTAGAAGTCCTTGTGCCCACAAGCAGAATCCTCTACCTACAGAAGAAAGCAGAACAGGAGTCTGCTGACAGAGAGCTTGCAGTCCAGCTGCACACCCTCTCCAAACCAGACACATCCTATAGTGAAGTGGTAGGTGGGACTCAATAGAACCAGCATTGTCTCCTGCCTGCAAACCACTCCTGGAGTACCTCTGGCCTAGATCACGTGCTTGTTAGACACATTAATATTTTGGTGCACAGCCCATAGCATGAATAAGGTTGGTCACCTAATTTTGGTCAGGTGAAAGAAGCAGGTCTGGATAGTTAAGCTGAGAAGTAGAAGAATGCAAAAGGACACACAAAGGAAATCAACCTTCAGCACATGTCTGAGAGACTTCTATCTTCCATCTAGAAAAACACGTTAAGAGATGCCAAAAAGAAAGATTATTCTCCTTCTGGTTTGCACACCATTCCTGAATAATGTGGTCCAGAAAAAAAAAGCATTTAGATTTTTACTTTCCAGGTTAATCTAGATACTGTGTGGCTCCATTCCTCCACCTGTGCTACAGCCTATCCCTTCCTCCATCCCTTTAAATACACAAGTAGCACTGAGCAAGTAGCATTTACATCAGTAAAGCTATCTTGTTCAGACACTTTTACCACTAAAACTGGTCTTATATACACCAAAAGAGTTAAATTTTACTATCAGTATTTTGGAAAGTGTCTTGTGGTTTGGGTCAACTATCTGAAATCCTAAGTTTCTTCGACTATCATTACATCAAGTCAATACCTAATTAACTTGGGGAGTGGAAGAGGAACTCAAGTCTTCAAGGAAAATGTGTGTTATACACAGGTTTCTCTAAAGAAAAAAAAAGAAAGAGAAAAAGGTTACATTACTTTTGGGTATCCAGTAGCAATCCATTTATTTTGAAACCAAAAATAGTTCTAATGCCATTTCAAGTTTCCTACATGAAAGGTCTCTTGAAATTAAGACACAACAGAAACTGGCCATATTTAGGCCCGCTTTTAGGGAGTTTTTCTTAACTATCTCTTCTTCTATAGCATTGTCTCCTCTTCAGTTCACCTACAGCAAAATCATAGTAGCTTTTTGACCCTCAGTCCTCTTCATTTATCCCCTATCTCCTAGTCTCTTATTTAGATGATAACCTGCTGCACTCACAGACCTCTTCCAACTTAAAATTCTTCTGAAAATACCATTAGGAATATTTAGTGGAGTATCTGCACAAATATGACTAAAGAATAGCTTATACAGATCTCTGAGGTCCTTTCACTGGCCACAAGTACTCCAGAAGTCAGAGCTATGACTAATGCTCTGAGATGTAGCTAGTACTCAGTGACTACTACTAACAGTTCCAAACCCACTCTGCCTGGAATTGCCACATCACTCAACTGAACACTGGGTCAGTCATACAGGTTGCTTTGCTTATGGTAGAACAGGAGATAGTCAGATTAAAATTGTGCCAAAAGCATAAACAGTGCACCAGCTTAGAATCAAAAAATTTACTCTGGTTCCCCTGTTCAAACACACTAAATCCATTTCTCATACATTACTGGTGAATTACATTACTCTTACAAGCGCCAATCATTTGCAGCATGGTAAATTAAACTTAATCTCTTCAATTTTATGTTCCACTGTCCTGTATCTCCCACATCTTCCTCCATACTATACATACTGACTGTTACGTTGACTTACTTTAGCCCTTCAAAGGAGCTGGCCTAGTATTAATTCAAACTTGACTAATTTTTTGAAAGGGTCAGTGTGCTCATTACAGGTTATTCTATTCACAATGCTGTGGTCTTTATCTGCCTCTTGGGACTCATTAGCTACATTTATGCAACTATGAACACATTTACAATGCATGTTCTTTGTAAGATTTATAGACCTGATCTAGCAAGGGCAAACTTTGTTCCAAGTCATCCAGAAAACAATCAATGAAACTAATCATGAACGTGAAGTTAGGCACATACCTTACTCTT
Organism: Strix aluco; assembly: GCF_031877795.1. NCBI lineage: Eukaryota > Metazoa > Chordata > Aves > Strigiformes > Strigidae > Strix > Strix aluco. The sequence goes on along the minus strand of NC_133931.1, from coordinate 137,025,415 downwards.
CACAAAAATAAGTGCACCATAATCACAGAAAAGAAAAAAAACCAGACTCTTAATTACAGTGCAACATTCGATCCCCATTTTTCCCCTAAGTCCTTCTAAAAAGAAACAGAAAAGTAATTGCTGACACACCTGTATTACATAACAAAAGGAAGGATAAGTTTAATATCTGAAATGCACTGGCTAACAACACCAAAAAAGGAACTGAGTCAGTCTCAAAAAAAACCCCAAAAACAAACCAAGCCAAACCCATGCTTAAACAAAGTTACATCTTGCTGGCACTTAAAAACATAGTTTGTAAACTGTTACAAATAATCTGATTAGGTTAATAATGAATACTTGAAGGATATATCCAAAACATAAAATAAACCTAAACCTGTTACTTATCAAGTTCATTAAAGACCTAATCAGTATATCAGGGTTGTATCAAGCTCAGAAACTTCTATGTTAACACTATGATTAAAAATAAGAGGGAAAAAAAAAAAAACAAAACAACTTGAGCTGTCAACATACTGAAATGCTCAAGATCAGGTCCTGCCTACACTTTAGTATGTATTTCAAACATACACAAGGATAAATGCAGTTTTTTCAGATAAGAGCTAGCTTGAACTGGTAACATCTCCAAGTTCAATAGTTGCTCTGTACACTCCATCTTACACCAAAGTAGGTCTCCAACTAAGGACCTGTACTAAGTCTTGACACTTAAAACAGATTATTCCAGCGTGTCACAGTTTGGCATACCCACAACAATATCTATCAGAGCATACTTCATAATTAAGGAAAACATTAGCCTATCTATTAAAACTTATATTTTCATGCTCATTTTAGACCCATCCTTTCAAGACAGCCCCTAGGCTAGCTACCATTAACTCAGCCCTTCTTCTATACAAGTCATCATCCTCCTACTACTCAGATGATACCTCTCAACACCTTAATTTTCCCATCTACTCATCATGCCTTTCTCCCCAGGTGCCAATATTACAAACAATCTTGTGTGTCAGCTTTCCCTCTAAATTTACAGATTTTCCCATATCTCGACCATTTTCTCTGATCTCATTACAGAGCCTCAGCAAATATCTTGCCAGTGTACATCTTTGTTTACACAAATTTAGTGTTACCCACAATCAATTAAATTTTATATTTTTCTTCCTCAGATCAAGCTTTTAACACTTTCTATAATTCCCTTCTTTACTGGCATGTTCCCACTCCCAGATGATACGCATCAAACTGGTTAAGTGTCCCAGGTGCTCATCCAGCACCTCTTTCAACCTGGGCTTGGATCAAGATAATATTTTGCCTGGTTACATATGTCAACCTATGGCATAAGAATATATCTGTATATTCCTGTAAATTCTTTTCAGATGTCTGTCTATATACTTATTTTTATTTGCTAATAATATAAAAATGATGGTCCTGTTTAGATGTGCTCCCCAACCATCAATCCAATTATTCTGATTTTTAAAAACCCTCTCTTTTCAACACTGCTCACTGATGTCACCAAACTGTGATTTGCCTTCCCGATCTATGGTTTTTTTCTTTGACTACAGCACTTCCACTGTTGCTGAAACACAGGAATGTCAAAGGGTTCCTTCATCTCCTATGAGTCATATTCATCACTAAAACTCAAAGAAAAGGCATAAAAGAAAACTGAAACTCACAAAATAAATCTAAGAGCTTTGCCATCTAGGTAATGTGTCATCATTGTTTTCTTCAAAAGATCTTTGTGGACTGAAAACACAGACAAAATTCTCAATCTGTGCAAACTTTACTTTGAGCTAAAACCCTAGCTTGCTACCAAGATTATTAGAGAAAACGTGTTTAAGCTCTCTACATTAAAAAAATCACTGAGTAAGTGTTCAAAGAATACTACTATAATCAAACTGACAGGAGAAGATCAAAAACAACATGGTAAGCATCTTTAAATTTAGGCAGGTACAGTACTACTTCTATAGAGCACTGAAGTCTAGTATCCATCACAGATACTTTGAAAAGTATTAGTCCTTGATTTCACTTGCAGTATTTCTGCGTATGTTTTGCAGGACCAAGTTCTAAATTATGAAATCAAATTTGAAAGGAAAAAACTTCAAAGTATAAGACTAGATTTAACAGACACATGTATTTCTGATAACATCAACTCACAGTATGGATTTATATATGAAATTTAGTTACTGACTATAACTTGCTTGCTGCATTCCATTTGCTGGTGCTAGGTGTGTGAGACCTTTCCTCTATGTTAGTCAGCATATAAAATAAATGTGAAAATAAATGAAAAATAAATTGTACAGACAATAATTTTTTATACATATTGTATGTATGTACAAATATATTGTATTCAATAATACTGCATGTATGTATTGTAATAATGTATTTCTTTTCACAAAATTGTCACACCACATGCTTTAATAAATAGCAGCTTAAAATTTTTATTTGGCAAAAGTGGCTTTGCTAAACTCTGTTTTAAGTATACTACTGAGTCCATTACTTTCAACTCCATTAATTTGATTTTAAAAGGGTATGACATGTATTTTAGAAAGAAATAAGCTCATTTTAAAGCCCTGTGAAAGAATTCAAGTGAAAAAAGTGCAATATTCAAAATTGAAGGTATTTAAACATTTCTACAGAAAATACTGTGTTTAAGAATTCTAAGTTAAAAAATCTGAATGGCTCATAGAAGCACGTGGAACAAAAAGTGAAAACTCTGTGAGAATTTAAGCCACAAACACTGAAAAAGTAATCCCACTCAGCATGACGAGGAATCATCAGAGGTACAACTGTGATATAAAGGCAAAATGCTGTGAAAACTACTCTAGGGAAGAGTGACCACAACATAAGTGCTTTTAGAATCCATTCAAGAAACTACACAGCAGGAAAGAGAAATGAGTTGGGAGAAAAAGCAGAATTTCTAAAACAGGTAGCTTGAAAGAGGAATTTGGAAGACAAAGTTTTATTTTTGAAAAAGCATTCATCCAGAAAATTAAAAGCTCACTTGGAGGAAAGAGGTAAAGAAACACTTTTTTTATTTCATCTAATTGTATGCATACTGTTAATTTCATAGCAACTATAGGTGAATTTTCCCTCATGAATGTATAAACACAGTTAAGAAGAACCATGACTGACTGTTTATTTTAAGTCTTAAATGATTTACATGCATAAGCCTAACTTAAGCTCAGAAAGCTTTGGGCTGTCACTTATCTATGCCAATTTTAAAAGCTGAACTGAGGTCTTTTTTCACATTATAACCCATCTTCATATCTACATTTGATGGTGTATCTAATCTAAATGAGATCTGACAGAAGGGATCCATAAATGCCACAGAAGGAAGGATGAATTGTTATGATCACTCTAAACAGAGAAAAGAAGTGACCTCTTCAAGCGATAGCAGTGTACTTCCCCTTAGAGCTGCAGAGAAGCAGCAGTGCTATTAACAAGTTCTTCACTAATGTCTTTATGGATGTGAGACTTTCTGTAGCACTTGCTGAAACTCAGTGTTCACGTACTTCCTCAAATGTTCAATTCAGGAAGAAATATGTTGGTACCATTTAAAAGACAACTTTCTAGGAAAAACATTCAAGGAACAAGCTAAAAAAAGTTTGTTGCCACATTGCCAAGCCGCCATATCTCACCCTCCTCCCCTTAGCAAGCCTCTACCAAAGCTTGTGTGTGAAAATGAGGAAACAGCCATTTCATTTCTAAAGGAAATCCCTTGGCACAAGTCAGAGTGGTACAGATTGTATAGCAATGGGGAGATCTGGGAGCCCTATGTGACCACATTTGGAAGGCCACATGTGGATGTATAACTGCACTACCAGTAAAATTTCATGGTCGTATGTCAGGACCATGAATTATGTCATGTACTCCAGGAGAAGGAAACATTCTAAGTTGAAGTTTTAAAAAGTTCAGTATCCAGAAATTGTGAGCACTATCCTGGGCTTCATGCAACATTTGCCCCTTCCATGAAGCTCTATATAAAGCATTCAGAGGCTGCCACCAACCCTGGTACTGTATCCTAGGAGCACCTCCAGTGAAGCACCAGAATAATCTCCAGACAACCTCTCCTGCCTCAGGACCTTCTCCCAGACCCATACCAGAGACACAGCCCAGAAACAAATCCTCAGATGCCTCAGACAAGTTTCCTGGATCTCATTGACTTTCCCTAAGGTACTGAGGAAGAACTAGATTAAGTTTGTGTGTACAGCTACTAATTTTGCCAGTTGGACAGAAAAGAAGTTCAAGGATAAAGATATATAGGTTCTGCCTAGAGGACACATGCTCTTTTAGATACTTGCCAGACAACCTGCCCAAGCAGTAAAAACATGGAAGCTGACACCTGAAGAAGTCAGAACTGTCCCTTCCCACTCATCACCCCAAAACTTGCTCTTCCATGAAAATCACCTCAGAGAAGCTGAAGTTCTAGGCTAGATATATGTACAGGTAACTTAATCTGATTCAGCAGAAGAGAAAGCCAAATGTGATAGGCTATATATCCTACCCATTTGCCAGCCCCAGAATTGGGGGAATTCAGAGCTATCTTACCACCCATATCTGACTGGAGGAGAAGATGTGAGCTTTCACATACAAACATCCCCCAGTTGCAGAACAAGAGGGAAACAAGGACTTGTAACTTCACCATGCAAGGCAGGCAACGAAGCCCTGCACTGAAGCACCACCATGACCTCTTGAGTACAGCTCTTAAAGACTCCAGTTCTCCCAGCATTCTTGTCCTCTACTGGAACTGTCCACCTCCAGCTCAGTAGACACCTAAGTACTTAAGAAATGCAAAACAGGAAAACTTCTCACACAGCAGGACCTCCAGGCTTGATTTCAGACCAAACACAGCTGTCCCACTTCTAGAATTGCTATGTCAGCTCTCTCCTGGATATGACTGAGACAGATCATCAAGTGAAGCAGTGTTGTCATAAATAGAGAAAACACATGACTGCTAGTTTCAAGTGTCCACTCCAGTCTGAAGGAGGGAGACTTGAATCAAAAGTGTCTTGATCCACTTATTCATCTAGAAACACACAAAATAAAAATGGAGCATTACCAAGTTGCTTTAAACCATTTTTTTTCTCTATTTGTCCTATCCAGGATGTATTTCACAGTCTGCAAATCCAAAGACCACAAATACTGTGTCCAGACAGCTCCTCACTCCCCTGTATCAAGCACACCAGACATTGTTTAGACTTATTCTCCTGGTCATGTGCAGGCAAAGGATCAGAATCATGTGGGAAGTTACCAACCTGGAAAACCAGAGACTTGAGGAATAAATATTAAATCTAAGCTGGTTTTGAATGTGTAACATGGGCGGGACCCAGTCAAAACTGCTGATTCTCCATGCTAGGAGCACATGCTTATGCTGCTTAAGTCCGCTGATATCTCTAGTTAGGCTTGGCGCACCAAGTGCTGAAGACATTTGAGAAGGCACTGATGCCTCTCTATTGTCTCCAAGTTTTGTACTCTACTCATCCAGAATTGTGTGCTGTGAGCTAGTAATCACTCGTACACTAAACAATGGTGGGATGCTGCTTGAGCTTCCCTGTTTTCAGTCTGTCAAGCCTGTGTTGCTTTGGTTGTCCTCTCCTTCCTGCCACCAAAGGTTAGCTACATGCAGACATTCTCCTGGCCTACAGCTGGAGTTTCATGAAAGCTGGAGAAGAAGCATTAGAAGTTGTAGGCAGAGCTGAATAGTGGCTGTTGCATGTCTTGTGACTTGGAAGAATCCACTCAGTATCCAGAGGGTTTCTGTGATTTGGATGCTGAGCGTGGCAGGACTCATCTCTGGAAAAGATGAGATCTTTTTCCTTCTCCTCCCACAGTGAGTTGCCCATCTTGATTCTGAGTCACTAGGAGGCCTGTAATCCAAAACTCTGCATTGTTCAGGCCAGAAAGAAGGAAAAAATTAGGATAAGATTTGTCCATGCTGGTTGCCTATAGTTGGTAGAGAGCCTTCTGTTTAGAGCTGTGAGACAGACTAGGACTCAGGCTGCCATGGAGACTGGGAAAAAGCTGTGGGGAAAAATAAAGGAAAAGAAAACATCCTCACTCACAAGAGGAGGCACAATCATGTTTAAGAAGGCCTTGTACCAGCACAGAATGTATCAATATTGGCTCGGTGTGTGTCTTTTAGTGTGTATAGGTAATACCATTGTGATTACCCATGACTACATAGCCACTAGGCCAATATACCAGCCAGCTGTTTTCCCTGGGTAACATGCTTCCTCTCATCATTGTTTTAACCAGCTAGTCTATGATGGGTTTGAGAAGAGACAATGCACACAGGCACCTTGCAATATTCCTGCACTCCAGACTCTTCTCTACGGGACATAGTGTGGTGCAGTAGTCAGAAGATGGAAGAAAAAAAGTAGAAAATTAATTGGATTGCTGGACAATATTGCCAGCACCTTGCATGCTTAAGAATGGTTAGACATCTAGATGAGCCTACAGAGAGATGCGATGGCTTGGGATGTAGGCCTGAGCATCTAGAGGATATAAAGTTGTACACATAGAGAAATTAAATCAAGAGCAATTAATCAAGAGCAATTTCACCACAACTAAACTCAGATTCATAGTTTCAGAGTGGCATCTAACATTTCTCTGTGCAGGAAGATGAAGCCCAGCCTTCATGAGCAATCATGGATAAAACTCTACGTGCTTAGACATAGTCACAAGATTCCACTTTATCTAAATAGTATTTATTCCCACTGGACACAGTAGTTATAGGGTTACTGAAATTTGGATAAGGTTATAAAGAAACAAACACTCCTTCTGCATGAATCAAGAAGAAAATGTCCTCCTTTACTACAGAAACAGCAGATTGAAATTGACTGCATTTAACCTTATTGTAAAGAGGAACGTAGAGTTTAGTTCTTTCTCTTATAGGTGAGGCCACAGTTTCTTCATAGCTCATTATCCTAAAAAAATGAGGTGTTGAAAGTGCCTTCCTTCCTTCAGCTTCTTTATTTCAGTTGTTCGATTTACTACAAATTGTCTCCAGTGCTTATATACAAAGCTGTAATTACCTTCTGTGTGTCAGTAATAAGAAAAAAGGGAAAATACACCCCATTCTATAATAAAATGACAGATTTTACAACCTTATACAGAAGGGAGGGCTCTCCTGTTGATCCTTTTTTGTTCCAGGAATTACGCACTGAATAGTGAATTTATCTATTATATTATTAAATCTATTTTATTTCCATTGGGACATGAAAGATGACTCCTCCTAATCAGGAACTGAGCACCAAAATAGAGTGGGCCTTCAAAAAACTCAAGAAACAATCAGGCTTCGTTATGATTTTATGCTATTGCCTATCCAGGCATAAATTATTCAACTCCAAACATCCTATACATTTCCAGCACAATCGGAATATGAGTATTTGAATAACAAAAATGTGGTGATTTTTTTTTTCACTTTGAGACTGTCTTCATTGGCTCTTTCAATATTTATCTGACTCATGATATATCTTATAGCTATGTGAAAGGGATGTTTTCCTTCCGTAGTATTTAAGGTGTTGGTATGACCCTTCCTATGACTCTTGATCAAATAAGAAAGAGAAAAAATATTAGACTCTCTGGAATAGATCCAAGATAGCATGCCATGGAGAACAGTTTTGTAGTGACCTCTTCTTGCAGCTTCCAGGGTGAGGTTAGAGGCAGGGTGGAGGTGAAGAGTTCTTTGATTACATATTCCCTTCCTATTGCTCCCAAGTGATACTTCTCTGCCAGCAACTTTGGTTGGCTCTGAGTATTTTCTAGTTGTCATCAGCCCATATGATCTTGACTAATCCAGTTGCCTGTGTTAGCCCTTATATTCAAGTCCAAAGCCTCCATTTGCTTCCCAGAAATACTCACTTCCGTTTAAATCATTAAGATTTTACTGGCTTTATTCTCACATGCAATTCTTAGGATGAAAGTTATTTTTTTCTCCTTTGACTACAGAACTGCAATAAAATAGACAAAGCTTCTATTAATTTTCAGATGCATTGCAAGAGAAAAATCAATGTAAAGTGAAACATCTGAATTCCAATTTATTACTACTAGGAAATGGGAACCACAGTAACCTTGCAGTTACTAAACCAAAGAGCTTCCTCATCTATTCCAGATTAAAAAAAAAAAATACTTTTCACTCCCTTAAACTTCCCTTCATTTCTTCTGGCAGCACTGTTCTTAGTGTCTAATCAATACATTTTTTAAAGACAGATGCAGAATGAAACATAACTGGTTTCAAGTATCATTTTCTATGTAGCATCAATGCTTACTGCCCATATGCACAGCATTACTTTGAATTTAAACAATTAACCAGCTGGAAAATGATTAGAACCATATGAATTCCTGATTTAGAGACAATTATTTCTTCAGCTATCTTCTACACAAAAATTATATCTACATTTGTAGCTCTAGTGATGCCACAGCCAACACTGTTCTACACCAGGATAAACCTAGAGAATTCAGATGCAGCAGTCATTTTTCAAAACAGAATTATTAGTACCCTCTTTTCATAACAAAATATGAAACTTCTGTAATTCTGTATTACATAATAAAGTATTGTAATATATAATCAAATAAAACAGGTGAAAAACCTAGTTATACAATGATTATTCACATTAATCCTATGTCGTTATTAGTAGTTTCTGACAAAAGCTTCCTGACCAAAATGGGCAATTTTCTTTAGTGCTTAGTTTTTCCAGAAACTTAAATTTTACAGAAAATGTTCCACAGAATTTATATTATGCTTCTGATTTTTAAAAATCACCCAAAGTATGAGAATCCAATTACTATTAAAATTCTGGGGATTGGATGACAATATGCACTTAGATTTAATTCAGTATAATTAGACTGAATCGCTAGCTAACACATTTTCAACCTGATGCAAGTCAGATTCTCATTTTATTTACCTTGATATGTGTCAGTAATATCAGCTCTGTTAATATCAGCATAGTTAATTATTCCTTCGCCTAACTGAAGCAGCAACATTAGTGGAAAAAGTCTGCAGATAAAATAATAGCCTGCATAAGAAAATCTGACGGACCATTGCACTGATGTTCAGTAACTGCTTAAGGATGAAAAGTCATTGGCTTTTCTTTGATTTGTGTGCTTAGCACATACTCCACATCCCTTTGCAATGTATGACTTTAAAAAAAAAATATATGAACAAAACAAGATAAAAATATTAGACCCCACTTCTGGCATTGGCAATCTATGCAGCTCCCATTCACTTTAGAATATAACTATATAAGAAAAATGACAGATTTTGCTCTTTTCATTACCTTGATTTTAACATATCTGGAGCAGGAAGCTATATAGTGTTCTTTTTCACAAAGAAGAGTAATATAAAATCACTGTATACATACCACAGCAATAGGGACCTGACAAAGAAGCAATCATACGATGCTTTAAGAGAAATACTTTAGCTTACATATCACATAGTTAATCAATTTCATGCAAGAAAATCACCCTCCATCATAGTAAGCAAGCAGAATTTAAAGTATTTTTTTAATCTAGCTTACTTTTCATTTCTTTTGGTTGTATTTCTGTGGCCTTAAAATATGAAAAATATGTCTTTTCAGTCTCTCTCCTGAAGCACTTAGGCTGAAATCACTGCAAAGAATACACATCTTTTTTCTTAACACGATGGATTTATTATGTTGTTTCATTATCTACACGGAAGTGTATTTTGATCTTTCTGACGTTTCTATGAATAAAAGCTAAGTTATGGTCCAAATGTCACCTGAAAAAGACAAACTCTCAGTTGAGTCTCCTGTCCTCTCTCCCTGCCCAGTCTCTTCTTACAAAGACAGTAATACAAGCACTCCACAGCAATGAGTGAGGAGAAATGACGCGCACAAGGGACAAACATCTCAGCAGCTCTCTCCAAAAGTACGGATGACCATTCTGAGGATAAGTAAATGGGAAGCAGGGTCAGAAATTATTCTTGAAATGTCACTGCAAAGTCAATCAGCACTTCCACGTTTCTCACATGCAATGTATACATACTCTCCATAAAAACTGCAGTTAAATTGTTGAAGCAGTTCTGTTGCTACTTTGTGGCCTAGAGAAAAAGGATTTCGTTTGCCAGACACTCAGAAAAATCTCCTACGCATACCAGCACGCTCTGTTTGCATGTAATCGGAATACACTGACGAAGCTACAAACTTATATTTAGGCATCACTAAGGAAAACTAGTGATGGAAGGGACAAAAGCATGTAGATGTTTTGGTGCAGGAAAAATGTACCTATAGTGCATGCCAGAATCTGTTAAAATTAATTAAAGGTAATTGACAAAAGATGGTGTGGTTTAACCCCAGCTGGCAACTATGCCACTCAGCCGCTCGCTCACTCCCCCCCGGTGGGATGGGGGAGAGAATTGAAAGAGTAAAAGTGAGAAAACTCATGGGTTGAGAGAAAGACAGTTTAATAAGTAAAGCAAAAGTTGTGCATGCAAGGAAAGTAAAACAAGGAATTCATTCACGACTCCCCATGGGCAGGCAGGAGCTCAGCCATCTCCAGGAGAGCAGGGCTCCATCACGGGTAATGGTGACTTGGGAAGACAAATGCCATCACTCCAAACGTCCCCCACTTCCTTCTTCTTCCCCCAGTTTTATTGCTGAGCATGACATTATATGGCATGACCCTTTGGTCAGTTGGGGTCAGCTGTCCTGGCTGTGTCCTCCGCCCAATTTCTTCTGGCCCCCCAGCCTCCTCACTGGTGGAATGGTGTGAGAAACAGAAAAGGCCTTGGCTCTGTGTAAGCACTGCTCAGCAATCTCTAAAACATCCCTGAATTAGCAACACTGTTTCCAGCACAAATACAAAACATAGCCCCACAGTAGCTACTACTAAGAAAATTAACTCTACCCCCACCAAAACCAGCACAAATGGCAAAGAAGAATCATCAAGAATTGTATTTAATACATTTTTGTACCTATTCCACTGCTTTCACATCTGTCTAAATTCTATCAGTCTCTCGGCGTTGCCCCAATGACTAATGAGCAGTTAACTGCTGCTAGCTGCAATCCCAACTTCCATGCTCCCTGCCATTTCTGCTCCTGGCTGGGAAAGAGATAACGATACTACAGTCTTCCACAGTGCTTCCCAGATCTCAACTGTGAACGGGGCCTTCACAAACTCTCCTTGTAATCTTATCTGTTTCTTCCAATACAAATAGCTCATCAAGAGGTGAAAATTTCACGTGCAAAGGTGACATCCTGACCTCATTAAAGTCAATGGCAAAACTCCTCATAGGTAAGTAAAACCCTTGACCTTTTCAATGATGTTCCTAACGCTGTTAATATCAGTGTCCTCCTCAGCAAATTGTTTAGAAGATGCCCATTCCTATCACCTTCTTTTGAAATGTGCATTTTCTTCACACTCTGAATCAGTATCAACGACATGCATTAGCACAAGGAAAAATAATGGTTTATCTGCTCTAGGAGTCCTAAAAGACATCTCATCACATTAATAGGCTGTTATTGCTTCAGTCATATGCATCTCACTGAAATGAAGTAAAAACCTGGTTATACACCCATTAATCACATCAATCCTCTATCTTTTTCACTAGTTTCTGATGAAAGCTTCTTGACCAAAAAAAGCACTTACCAACTTCATTATCCAATCAAAGGGAAGCTTTGAACTCTTTTGTTCCAAATGATTAAAATATAACAATATTCAATAACATTTTCACATTTTCATATCAGAACTCTTAACTTCTTGGAGGGGGGGGAGGCACAAAGAGTATAACCAGATGGAGTGGAAGACAAGCTGTATGTGACAGCATAAAATAAATATATATAATTCACATTCTTCCAAGAGACTTTGTGTAAGAAACCTGGATTTATTGAGAACAATTGAGTATTCTCTTTGATGCTTACTTCATTCACAGATCTCCATAAGACTAATATGTTCGAAATAGGAGAACTAGCACCTCTACAAGGTTTTACTTGGCTTTTCTTTGTTATGTTATGTTCAGCAGCACTCTGTGTTCAGTGCAAATCATCCACCTTCAAGCAAGGAATGTATACCTGCAAGAGGAATGGATTGCTAGGCTGCTACTACAGATGGTATCCATAAATTAAAACTAGATTTATAATTTATAAATTAAAATACCTTTCTCTGACTTGTATCTTCATTTGGATTTCCCTCCAAACTATTCACTCTTGTCAGTTCTGTGGCCCTGTTGCCACAGGACCGCATCTTGACCATGTCTTCACTCCGCTGCTGTTGATGAGATTGAACTTCAGTTCCCCACTACTCTCTACTTTGATGTTTATGGAAGGAAAACTGAGTACACAGAGGCCAAAAACGATCCTAGGGCAACCTCCAGCTAGATCCCTGGTGTGAATGATGGAGGTCAGCAGGGCAGACCTAACTCACATCATAAGACTCTCTATGATCCGTTTTAGCTGTTGAATACTATTTTCCATTTCAACTCACTGATCTTTCAATTTATAATATGTTTTCAGAAACTATACAGAGTAACTATTTATATCCCAAATAAAACAGTTTCAGCTCCAATATGAAATATCAAAATTCCACTTGATTAATAGTATGGTTTATTAATCAGTGTTGGTTATATTGTCTACCAAAAGAGGAAACAGGAAAGATTAAAGCAGTAACTGTATCTATTGTATATTGTCAGCATATTCCTCTAATTTTAAGCTACATATGAACAATTGAATAGCTATCTATCTATGAATCAGGCAAAATGCCAATAATTTATACATTTTACACACTAAAGCAGTTACTATGTGCATGCTGCTTATATTCCATTTAGAATTTAGTGTTTCAATTTTTTTTCCTTGGAAATCTTACATTCACACCTGCAGTTCAACCACCTCTTGTAAAGCAATGTTTCAGTTCAATAGTTAGGCATCTTGAAGACTTAATGATAACTGTCAAAAACCTGAATAATTACGAGTTTTGTATAAATAAAAGCCCAGACATACAGAATGTCTGTGACATGTCATTTTCATCATATGCTTCTATAAAGGAGATATTTTAATGCCTGTAAAGTGTTTTAAAATAAAATTTCAATGTCACATTACCTCCCTACTCCAAAATAACATGATTCAAGAACTTTTCTGATAAGATCTATCAAATAAGTTGTGTTTCTGTGTAAGCTGCAATAACAAATTCTTAAAAGCACATAACAGCTTGTATTAATTTTATGGTCTCAAGACAGTACAGTTCTGCTCAATGCCTTATTCATGAATTTTCAGAATCTTGTACTATATACTATTTGGTAGATTCACCAATACGAAGTTTTAGGGTTCTCCGTTACCCAAGCACTCAACCTCATCTGGAATACTGCATCCAGTTTTGGTGGTCCCAATAACTGAAGGATGCCTCCTCCTGAGTCCATCAAGACAGTCAGGGGCTGGATCACTTGCCCTACAAGGAGAAGCTGAGAGAGCTGAGCTTGTTCAGCCTGGAGATGAGATGGCTTTAGCAGGGACCTAACATCAGCCTGCCAGTGCCTTTGAGGAGGTTATTAACAAGATGGAGCCAGGCTCTTCACAGATGTGCATGTCACAAGAACAAGAGACAATAGTCATGAATTGAAACTGCAGGAGATAACGACTCAACATAAAGAAGAAAAAATGCTATGAGGATAATTAAGTATTGGGTCTGATTCTCCAGTGAGGTTGTGGAATCTCTTTGATTGGAGGTTTTCCAGACAGAATTGGACAAATGCCTAAGCAACACAGTCTGAATTCTATGTTGAGTCTGCTTTGATCAAGACATTAGTCTACAGACCTCCTAAGGTCCCTTCCAACTTGAATCCTTCTGTGATTTAGTGTGATCATGAGCATTACAAAAAGTAACAGGAAATTAAACTTCCAGTTTGACCTGAACACATCCTAGGACACATCAGTCAAGCTTTTTAGAAAAGACATAATTACACCATCGGACAAGGTGCTAGTGAGATTTCTGTGGGCACAGACTATCATTCTGGTCACATTTGCTGAAGAAATATAAATTCAGCTTGAAAATGCTACAGAGAAGGGCACAAAGATATCTGGAGGAATAGAGATATTCTTACATGAAAATAAAACAGAAGGGTAAAAGGCTGACTAAATGAAGGCTCCAAGGATGTATGATTTCAGTTTGATCAAAAAGTAAAACCAGGAAAGTTATTAGATATTTTGTATTTAAACAGGTAAAAATTGACCATGCACCAATCTATTAGCACACTTACCTAAGACTTCTCATTACAAGTCTGTAAATTTACATCCCTTCTTGATTTACTTGCACAGTTTATAGCTTATGACATGCATCAACTTCAAAAGTTTCTTTGGGGGGAAAAAAAGGGGGAGGGGGGCATAAAAAGAGAGAAACACAGAAAAAGGGAAAGGGAACTGAAAAAGCAAAAGGAGAAAATGGAAAGGGGAAAGACAAAACTCCCTTCAGTGGCTAGTCAAAAAGAGAACTGACAGGGTCTCCCCAATAAGCATCCTCTCCAGTATATCAGGTGGTCCACCATACTACTTCTCCCATAGAAACTATACAGATTACCTCATGATCTCTTCAAATTCCCTATTGCCTGTCCCCACTTATGATGCTATTAGCAATGATTGGAGCAGTCTCTGATCAGAGGCTGGTGTTGCGAGCTAACTGGCTGTTAAGCTTTGCATATATCATTGGATAATGCTTATCAGATACTTGTCTTTCTCCTAATGCAAACTAAAAGCTGCAAAAAGTGGTGCAAGAAAAGGATGGTGAAAAAGAGTGACTCTTACACCAGTGGCAATCACTTCTCACTGGAAACATGACATAACAGTAGTATGAGGATGTATAGGTGCAAGGCCATGAGAACAACAGTACGAGACCAACAGCACAAGGACAGCAAGGGAAACACTGCCCCAGGAGCTTTGGTGAAAGGTTACAGAGCTGCAAGGGAAAGGCAGAGTGCAGAGCTGCAAATGGAAGACCCTGGCATTGCAAAAGGTTGAAGCACCAAAGACACTGTGCAGCACACCACCTTCTTTATGAACAAGTTCAGGCTCAAGTCTTCTCATATCCTGCATGCACACAAGACTGACTTATTCTTCAGGGCTGCCAATTTCTCTAGTGGACCGGGCACCATCGTTTCAAGACAATCATTAGACAAGGTCTTCTTTTCTCTTCCAGATTAAAACAGCATGGCAACAGAAGCTGGACTCAGTGAACATAATGGTAAAAACTCACACGTGCTCAGCCTGAGCCAGATACAGGACTCAAGTCTGAACAAAGCCCCAAGAGTGACAGTCATCCATTCTAGAGAAAGAGCACTCTGTATCTTAAACAGAAATGAACTTAAAACAAATACTGAGAGTCTCAGAGCAGAAACTGAATGAAGAGAAACAGAATCAAGCATCTTCTACTCCAAGACTCAAGAACTAGGGACAAATAAAAGATGTACTGTAAGTAGTCATCTTCTTACAGGCACGTCTGAGCTACCTTCACTGAAGACCATTTCATTTCCTTAAACAAAAATAGTTTACATTTATGCAATAGCTTTAAAACCAAATTATCCTGATAGTTATTAGACATTATAAGAAACTTTGTGAGTGACATTAACATTTATACTGAAGAACACCATTAACAAGAAATTACTGGAAAATAAGAACAAATCTATGCTTCCTACTACCTTCCCAGCTCATACTCTACATAATACACTGAATTAATTCTAAAGGCAAGTAAACATCTGATCTTGGAGGCTGTGTAACAAAAGTTTTCAATTACTTTTCCCCAAAAAGGAATTTCTGAATTGCATAATTTCACCTTGCTGATCTTGACTGTGTAAGAATGTATGGACAGTAAAACCTGATAATCAAACCAAAGATCTGTTTAGCCCAATATTTTGTCCTCAGATGCCCAACAGCAGATGAGTAAGGAAAAGAGAGGCAGCGCAATGCAACCATGTAATGGTACCTCCTTAGAATACTCTGAAGTCTTCAGAATATTTGCAGGTTGGGACATTCTGATCCAGAACCATTATTTCTCTGCTTTCTAGCCTTTGATATAACTTTTTGCATTGACAAACTTCTTTGGCAAAAAGTTACATAACTGTATATTGTATATATTGTATAAAAATGGAGAAATTTGGGTATGTCCTCACAGGAAAGTTAGATCATACCTTGTAGGTGAAAGGATTTTAAGATGGCCTCAAAGCAGTGAAACATTATTTCTGAAGAGTAGTTAAGCACTGTTTAGCTGTAATTTTTAAGCTGCTTGAAGATGAAGCTATGAATTAGCAAGTACAAATAAACTTCATAAGATTATAAAAGCTGTAATAATAAAGTTAACACTAGTGCAGTCTTATCCAGCATGCACTGGCATTCACAATATAATGCATTTATTCCAAGTAAATTACATCAAATAAGGGATAAATTATGATCATCCTAATCTAAAAACTCAAAACCAAAAAGGGCAAATGAAAGGTGATTTCATCAAGTAATGTTAGCTCTAAAATGCCTTACTCACATATCAGTTTCAGTAAACAATCTAACCTTAAGTGATTCAGCAACACAACTTTCTCTGAAAAAAAATGCTTACTTCTCTGAAAATCACTGCTGAAACCTTGAAGCAGGACAAATATCTTTTAGCATGGAATAGTCCATGAGAGTGAGAGTTACCTTTAATTTAACCCATCAAACGTATTACGTACCTTCCTACTTAAATGCAGCAATAGAAAGAACATTGTCTTATACACTCTTGAAGAGACTGGAAAAGCCTGATAAATATTCATTCTTCTAACCTGAATTTCTATAGAAATTTAATTTCACATAAAGAGTGCGCATATAGGACATATACAATCCTCAGCAAATCTGGCCCAAACCTCTTCCGTAAAAGAGAAAAAACCCTCACTCCTGAGATATACTGAGCTCTCTCAGCTCCACAATTCAGCTGCGACTACGCTGTAAACCAGAAGTACTTTCTATTGCAGTTTGTATACACATACCCTACGTAGCTTTAAATTAGCTAGTCTGAACACTGATGAATATAAAATGACAATACTACATGCAGTCTGGTAAATATGTGCTTAATTTACCATTTTGGAGATGACTAGGCTACATCCCAACTTTTTTGTCATTTTTCATTGGTTATAGTTGTTCATACACAACAGGAATTGATTATTTTCAAAACTACATTTCTCCTACTAAGCACTACCTGAATACTAAGAAACTAACTAGTCCAACTACATTTAGTCACTCTCAGTATTCATGGTAATTCTTACTGGGTTTCATATAACTTTCATAATGGGTAAACATGATTTTGATCAATATTTTCAGTATGCAAACTACATTTTTAACAGCAACTTCTATGGGCCTATCTCAGGTAGTGAGATGAACAACTGAAAATTATTTTCCACTTTAAACGCTTTTTAGAAAGTACATCGTTTTTATAACTTAATCTCCTTTTAATGTTAGCTTCTATTAAGAAATTAGAAAATATATATGCCATTCAATCACAATATTATCTTTTTTTCCCAGAAAAATTCTTGTAGGAACAACTGCGCCAAATGAAACATGCATGTATTGGGACTTTCAGTAGGGAAGACACTATTTACTATTTCACTTTTGTTTTCAAACTTCTCTGGGCACAGAAGGATGATGGTAAACAGAAGATAAACAACAGCTTACAATCTACTATTCCAGTTTCATCCTGCAGACCCATTTGTGGAAAAGCAGGTTAATGGAAAACCAAACACTACTGTTTTCAAAACTGGCATTTTAATGTCAGGTTGAAAATACTGGGGTGTATTACACATTCACACAGACTTTGATACCAAAATACAAAGGAATCTGACACCAAGAACGGTGTTTTGGGTAGGCTTAACTAACTGTGGTGCTGCACCTGCATCAACTTGGTCATCAAAAAGTATAATGGTGGTTTTTTCCGAATTCTGAACTGACAGTGACATTTTCATACAAAAGGGAGCTATTTCAATATTTATAAGAAGAAGCTGGCACCAGCGGTAGGCAAATATGACTGACTGCAGCTTTTCTCTGGGGCCGTGACATGTTTTTTCCCCAATGTTTTGGATCACATCTCTGCCATCATAATGAAAAAGAGGTGTTAAAATAGTCTATTATTTACATCATTGATGGTGGAAACTTGTATATAGTTGAGACCTATACATTTTATACAAATAATGATGAAACTTAAGTGTATGAAGGGATGGAATTGCCTTTCAAGGCTCCTCCGGTATTATGACAGAGAACAAGCCTGCATTTCTCTCTGAAAAAAGTAGGTGTTCTGGGTACAAAACATACGTGGGCTGGGGCCACTGATACAGGAATGCATTGGACATGAGAGAAAATTTATAATCATTCAATAAAACAATAATTTTAAATAGATCTAGGGAAGCTGTTGGAGAGCCAGGGGCGGGGGGGCAGAGAGATGAGAGAGGGGAGATAGGAGAGGGAGAGTGCGTTTGCAAAACCTTAACGTGAAATACCTTCCTTTTTTTGTTCATGAACTCTCAGCAGAGCTTACAGGCCTTTGTGAGCTTGCAAATTAAATCCTGAATAATTGTCACAAACTATTCTTCTGTCACAGAAAACAAAATGTCAAGGAACTAAAGCTGACAACGCTGAAAGACAAATATGTTTAAAATTCCTCGGTTTCTGTGTCGGTGCTTGTTCTGTGCTGTTTGTGACAGAGATTCTCAACAGCTTTTGCATCAGAAAAGAACATTCATGCATTTTTGTATGTCAAAAGGTCTCCACAATTCTTCGCTACTTCTTTCTCAATGTTCAGCTTGTTTTAAACATTTCTCCCCTCTTAAATTCTCACGTAGTTTAACAGCGGTTTTAGACCTCTTCGGAGCACTTAAAAATACAAACTACCGAGGGCTCAGTGCAAATCTTTCGAAGACGAAAACGCATTTTGTGCGTTACAAGTGATACCTGCTTTTTTTTTTTTTTTCTGTTAACGGTGATAAGCGAGAGTGATTACTGATTGTTACTATATTCCATTTCAGATCAAAATCCAGACATTTTAGGCAAGACGGAACAACTGTACCCTTCTTGGAAACTACCCGTCCGACGCCCATTGCCTTCCCGGGACGCATACACCGCTCGGCCACCGAAAAAACCCGATGACACAAACTCTGGCCCCGCACCCGGGTCGGGATGCCCCGGTACCTGCACCCGAGCCCCGCCTGCTCCACTCCGGGCGGCCCCGGCCCGGCGGGGCCTGAGGGGAGCTCCCCGCCGCCCGCCCCCACCTGCTCGGCGCCCAGGGGGGGCAGCTCCCCCCGAGCCCCCCCCCAGCTCCCCGCTACCCAGCCGGCCGGGGGGAGCTCGCATCGTCCCCTCCGCCCGCTGAGGCTCCAACGACCAGCCCCTAAGCTGCCGTAGGTGCCCCCGGCACCCCGCGATACGGCCCCACGGGAGGAGAGGGTGCCAAGGGGACCCCCCGCTCCCGGACCAAGCGCACACACACGGACGCCAGGCAGGGCAGACGCGCCGAAAACTCCTCTTCCACTCACACTCCCGCGAAACAAAACTTGCCGGGGGGCGGTCGCCCCCCACCCACCGCCGCCTCGCCCGCCCCGACACGGCCCAACTTCCCGAAACCTTCCCAAAGGTCCCAAAAAAACCCCACCCCGGCACGTCAAGGACAACGGCCGTGCGGCGGGACCGGCCGGACCCCGCGGCCCCGCGCTGCTCGCCGGCCGCGGCCGGGCGGAGCGGGGCGGAGCGGAGCGGAGAGGCGCGGAGCGGCAGCCGGCCGGTGCCACTCACCTTCCCGCGCCTCCGCCTTATCTCTTCGCTCGCGGGCTGCAACTCCCAGTCCTGCCCCCAACTGCCATCTTCCACCGGGGCGGCGGGGGAAGGAGCGGAGCGGGGAGGAAAAGTTGCGGCGGGGATTAGGTGGCCATAGCGCCGGCGGGCGGCGGAGCCGGCGGCGGGGCGAGCCTGTGCCCGGCGCGGCGGGGCGGGGCGGCGGCAGCTGGCGAGGGGCTGCGCGCTGCGATCGCAGCCCGTGGCGACGCGGGGAGGATTTACTAAAAATAGCCGCTCGGCGCGGCGCGGCGGGGGGGGCGGCGGGGGGAGGCGGCCGGGGGAGGCCGCCGGGCTGCGCCGCGCTCCCCGCCGCGGCCGCTGGGGGCCGAGCGGGCCGGGCCGCGCCGCGCCGCGGCGGGGGAGCGGCGAGAGGGGCGCCTCGCCCGGGCAGAGGGGCAGGGAGGGTCCCCGGGAGAAAGCCGAGGGACCGCGGCGGCCCGGGGCGGGCAGCGCTGCGGCGGCAGCGGCCCCGCTGGCGGGGGGTGTCGGCGCTGCCCGGAGCCCGCCGGAGCGCTGCCTCCCCGCGCCGCCCCGGGGCTCTGCGCGTGCTGGCGGCCGCGGGAGCGCGGCCCGGCGCGGCGGCCACCGGCGGGGCCGGAAGGGCTTCGCCGCGGGCCTGGGAGGGCCGGGCCCGCACGCCGCCTCCCCCGGGCCGCGCCGGGCCGGGCCTAGGCCCCGCGGGGCTTTCACCGCCTCCCCGCGGGCCTGGCTGGCGGCCGGTGGCGGAGGCGCTGCTCGGCCATTTCGCGCCCCTTGCCACTGGTGAGCTCTGTCAGGCCTCGGCGGGGCACGCACCTGCCTGTCACCCCCCTCCCCTGCCAGCGAAGGGGACGGGAGCTGTGCCAGGCCCGGCCGTGCGGCCCCGAGGAGGCCGCCGGGGCCCGGCGGGGCGGAGTGAGGACGCGGGTGCGGGACGGCGCCCGCCGCCGCTGCCCCCCGGCCTCGGGCGGTCGGCACGGGAGAGAGTGTACGGGGTGCTGGTGGGCCTCAGGGGCAGGTGTCGATGTGCCCTGGCGCTGTCACTCCCTGAGATGATTGCCGCATTTCTCTGGCGCTGCTTTCCCCTCCTGGTCTTTTCATCAGCCTTGATATTTCTTAGTATCTTCAACTGGAGATGCCCCTCTTCCTGAACACACGTTAGGCCGCTTTGGTCTCCAGGATTCCCTTTTCCTGATTCTGTTTTATACGGCATATGAACCACTTTAGTCTACGGATCCTGTCTTAACCACATTTATTTCTAATCTAAATTTACGGATAGATTTCATTACTCGGGAGAGAGGGGAGCGCCTCCTTTTATTTCTCCATTTCCAGGTAAAGGTTAGCCCCAAGCAGTTTAGTTCTTGGAAATCTAAACAACCAAAAGATGTCATTAGCTATCTTCCACCTAGAGGCTTTGGAATTTGTATTTATATATATTCCGCTTATTACTGTGGAAGTTTCACACTGTGTTTTATTCTTTTTTAGCTTTTTAAGATTGATTGTACTTATTCTTTTCACTGTATAGTTTTCAGATGTTAGCTTTTCTGAAACAAATGTTTAAAATTGTTGTTTCCAAGGCTGGTGAAGAACTAGTTAAGAGTAAAAGGTAAAGCTGGTGGCTAAAGGAAAAGGTTTGGAATTTGGGCCTGAATGTCACTGATTGCTCAAGGGATACAACAGATGAAAACTCAGCTGTGGTAAGCAGTGTTTTTCGTGACCCTCAAAATAAATGTCACTTCTCAGAAATAAAACTGTGTCTGTGTATGTTTCAACTTGGAGAGGAATCTCATTAGTTTGTTTTGGTTTGTATTTTAGTTTGGCAGTTGGTTTCAGTGGTATTGCTAGATGTTAAGTCATGGGGTGCCATGTCACAGATCTAAGTCCAAATTGGCTAATGAAATTACACAGCGCCGTTTCTCTGTCAGATCGATTTGTTTCATATGTACTCCTGTCCTCTGTCTACTCAAAGGAAGCATTAGCATTACAATTATAATCTAAGACTAGTCACCGTTCTAATGCTGTGTTGAGAACAACTGAATTTATACTGGAAAATAACGGGCATCTCTGAGACACCTCTGTGCTTGCCCGACTCATTTCCACTCAGTGCTAATAAATATACTGAAGTGGTGCATGGTGGTAATGTTCAGGCAGCCTTTATCTTGCTTTTGCTAGATCTACTATTGCTATTCCATTACTAAGATAACTACTCCTAATGCTACTGACCAAAAAATTATTTATAGAGTTGACTGATTTGCTGGAGTGACTATGTGTAGCTCTGCTTTCAAATGTAGCGTTCCCTGTTTTAGCACTGTCTTTCTGAGTTATTACAAACATTTACTGAAAGTCATGCGGGTGAGAAAAGAATGTGGTATGCCTGCATTATAATTTGTAAGTTTAATTTATAAAGCCTGAGATGAGGTGCTGAAATCCTTAAAACATTTTTATCCCTAAAAGGAGACTTGCATCATCCTTGCAGCTTCATCTCTGCCACGTTGTGAATTGGTGTCTGCTGACCATTAGGGCTATGATGCCCTTCACATACATTCTAGAGTAACTGGATTTTTGAATGGAAAAAGCTTGCATATTTATCACACAGAAGATCGGTAAGGTCATTTTGGGGAAGGCCACAAAAGGTTTTGGAAACTACACTGGAACAGAAAAATTGTCTTCCCCATAGTTCCTCACTTAAGGTAATGCCTAGTGAAAGCACTAGGAGAAAAAACATAAACATTTTTTTCTTTTTTTTCCCCCCAGTCAAATAGAAACACTGAAAATATTAAAAACATTGAAAAAAACTTATACAAACCTCTGTAGCATTCAGTAAACCATTTCTCACTTTGACACATATTTTAGTATTAATTCTGTGGAAAAATAGCTTCCAGAAGTTCCATGTCTTCACTGGAAATTTCCTTAGGTATTAAAAAGGCACTGAGGCAGAACAGCTCACTGAGCAGTGAGCAGTTCCCTTACTATGATACCAAAAAGAAACGTGTAGGATGTTCTGTACTGTGTGACCATTAAAATAAAGATGATACTCAGCTATGTCCCTTTCCAATCCAGTTCATAAACCATCATTTCACAAAAAGTGAAATCCACTGAGATGAACAGCAAAACTGTTACATTTAACAAGACCAAACTGTACTTCCATCATACACATGCTTGTTAACTTGTGGATGTGAATAAGATCGAAGTAACGCTTGTCCATGTAAACCGTTGAGGAATGAACAAAAGCTAAGTCTGCCCCATTAGTTGATGTTATATGCCAGCTCTTTGCTGAAACGATCAGTCCTTTTGGATATATTTCTGTTCCTCGACCGCCAGACTGCAGATCCTTTTCATTATCTCTGGCAGTCAAGAGGCTTCAATTATTCTTCTCAGGTGTAATCTTGCCACACACCTATGCTTCTAGTCACATCCAGAGCAGACTGACAAGATGTACTTTACAGAGATGATTCTTAACTTCACCTTGAAGTTCAAGGAGGCAGCCACCTACTTGCCAAGTAAGATGAATAAACACCCCAAAACTTAGCTGGTGTCCGTTCCTTAAATTCCTGTCCAGTTTTCAATGAAACTCATGGCTCTGCTTTTTATCTTCAAAGTTCGGAGAAGTTCAAGTCATGCTGTACTCCTCTGTAGAAATCAATACCAGCTGCCTCTCATCTGTCACCTTCTAGGGCTAGATCCTTCTGATGCTTCAGATCCCTATTTTTTTTTAAAGGAATTAATAGACTGATACCTAGCGTGTTGCATAGATCATCCATGCACCGTGTACCTGAAAAATGTGGCCCTTCTAACCAATGTTGTGCAGTTCTCTATGTATGCTTCACATATGTGTCATGCTTTAAAGAGTATCTGCTGT
This sequence comes from Strix aluco, assembly GCF_031877795.1. NCBI lineage: Eukaryota > Metazoa > Chordata > Aves > Strigiformes > Strigidae > Strix > Strix aluco. Next base: position 137,001,811 of record NC_133931.1, on the reverse strand, counting down.
TGCAATTATTTGTATTTTACTAACAATGTTTGCATTAAGTCCTTCTCTAACATTTCAAGATTTGTCTTCTCTAAGAAAAAAAGAATTGTTGGGGAGAAAGGGTGTGACTTATTTGTGATGTCTGTTAGTCTGAGAATTAGTTAGAAGGTCTTCTGAGTAAGAATGCTAAGCCATTTAGTAAGTATCTTGCTCAGTGGCTTATAAACATTAAAATTTTACATGTTTCAGATTGGGTATAATTGTTGATTTTGTTTACAGAAAGTGTTTGCTTTTTTCCTGAAAAAAGATCAGCAGTTTAGCTGATCAGACAGTTTTACGCAATTTGTAAATAACCACTTAACTGCTGCAGAAGTAGGCAATCTAAATAAATCAACACAGATGCCAACATTTTAAAGATAATAGGGATTTTTCTACTAACATTAAAAAAAAGAATAATTTTCTATATACTTAAATGTCTTAGGAAAATGTATTTCTCGTACACTGGACATAATTTAATGTGTGATTAGCTGTTTCAGTGCCTGGGCTTTCAGGAATCTGTACGCATACCTACATTTGATAGACTATTCAGGTGGTTAAAATTAAACATGTTATTACCCTTTTTTTTTTTTTTTTTTTTTTAGTGCCAGTGGTTAGCCAATATTTGGAAATTTGTGGGCTATTTCTCAGAAACATGAGAGAGTCAAGTGTTTTTTGATCCCAACCTATTTGTATGCAGAGAATATAAACAGATCTTGTTTCCTTGAACACAGTAAGTTGTGAAATGAGTGACCAGACTGGGCTGTTTGCCCATAACACCAAGCCTACACACAACCGTCCTACAGCAGCACTGTGCCCCCAAAGTGGTTCTTTCACACACACAAAGCAAAGGTTTTTAAGTGCCCCCTAATGCTGTGGTGAACTGTGCCAAACTTGCAATCCTTCATATAAAAAGGGGATCTAAGTACAAGGCTTGGATGTCTATTGGAAGGTTTCCCATTAGCTTTGGACTAACTGGAGCTGAAGCTGAGCCCTGTCCTTGCTTTTCCTATACTGCCCTTCACTCTTGATACCTGCATCCTCTTCTGTCCTGATTCTAAACACCTCTGACTGTTGCAGTCTTGCCTGCTTTTTGTCCGGATCCTTTTTTCACATTTTTTGTGCTGCTGAGGTGCCAAATTTTCTAAATATTGTGTTGAAGACATTGGTATGTCCCATTACACTGGTGCAAGTGACCTCTCAGGTGTCCTAACTCTGCTCTCATCTCTGAACCAGCTGTCTTTCCCAAAGTGATCTGATGATAGACGCCAGCAATTGTCTTATCCAGAGTCTTGTCTAGGCCAAGCAGCAAGTTCTGTCACTCTGTGCCCTGTTTACGTATTCTCGGTGTTTCCTTGCTGTCGTCTTGATTTTCTGATGTCCTCGTTTCTTCCTGGCATACAACATAGAGCTCCACCAAAGGAGTGCATTTGTATTCACAGCTCATTGTACAAATCTCGGTTTACAGGACTGAGCACCTTTTTCAGCCTTGTCATGCTGATCCACAGTTTGCGAGGTAGTTTCTATTCTTTGCCATTACTAAGTTAGCAGGCATTAAAGTATTCCTTCACTTACCCTGAATAGAAAATGGATTTTATCCAAACAAGGATAGATCATAACTATATCAAGAACTGCCCACAGATCATAAATATATCTAGCTTACAAAATTTCAGATGCATTAGTCTTTGTAAAAGTGCTTAATAATTACAAAAATAAAATGCCTGGCCTTTGCGCTTGGTGTGTCTTATTTGTTCCTCATAATCATTGTTAGATGGTAAAGAACGTTATGGGTGAATTTCTTTAGTTCCTAACTGAACTACTGTTTTAAAAACAAGCTGTGTTTAAGATGAGAAGAGGAACTCTCCATGGAACACTGTCATTAAACCTGACCGGATCGTGCTTGTTCGGGTGGACGATTGCATCTGGTTTTTGTCATGCTCTTATTACAATTAACTGCATTAGCAGATAGTATGTGATTCTGAATGAAAGAGTGAGTCTGAAATTACACAAATCTTTCTCACTATAATGATTCATCAGGTAGGATTTGTTTCAGCTTTCTGCTTTATCTTTTTTTTTTTATTATCCCACGCTCTGTAGTGATGACAGAGTTGTGATGGAGAACAGGCATAAGTTACTGCTAGGAGCCACTGTCAATAAGCTTCATGCAGGCAGCTCGGGCCTGATGATGATTCACTGATGATCAAGTGCAACGAACAGCCCCACGTGAGTAGATGAGGAAGTAATTTTCTGGGGGACAAAACAATTTGGTGACATTATTCCTTCCTGTAATTTCTTACTTCTTGATCTGAAATGGCAATATCTGGTAGTTTTTCTCACCTGAGATCCCACAGCTTAGTACCAGGGCAGTATGAAGCGTGGTGTCCATGGAAAGAGAGCTTTTCCTGCACAGTTCTCAGCCATGAGGAAAGGTTATCATTGACTTGGTCTAGGCTTTTCCAACTGGGGTAGATGAGCTGTGTTGTAGCTGTTTCTGTTGTCTTGGTTGACTTAAAGATAGATTGCATTGTCGTGGCTGCTCTGCTGTTAAACAGGTAATTACACAGACATAGGATAGTTTTGTGATAACATTTGATATTAACATTAAAATATGTATTTCATATTATTGATTGACTTCTGTGACTATGGAAGGCTGTTGGTGAAATAAAAAATGACATATAACTCCTAGACAGGTGGTGATGGAAGAGAGGGGCTTAGTCTCTCTTGTCTTTTATGAACTTTTGCAGATTCAGGATGCACTCCCCGCTCACAGATATTACTGTCAGGCTGCGTAGCTCCTCTTTCAATTTAAGGTAGGGCTGCAGGCAGCCTGCTATTATCAGTTTCTACTTGGAGATAACCTTGTCAACTCCCGTTTCGTATTCACTTATTATCAATGAAATAACACTAGTTTCTGAAAATGACCAGTTCCATTTACATTTCATAATCTGTTGAAAGGAAAAACGTTTGTGACTGAGTAAGAGAAGGAAGGAGCTGTCAACCCTGTTTTGTGATTACTGCCCACAAATGTTCTCACATTTTGCTTTAAAAAAGTGTTCTGACAAAAATATTAGCACTAATAGTACAGTATGCATATGTTCTCAGAGTATAAATAGTGCAACTTCATCTCATGAGATAGCTCAGGGCTCTATCCAAAGACTTTAATGAGGTTTGAGGTTGCTCAGCACCTCACAGCAGGTGCTCAGCACACAGGAGGAAGGCGACATGCTAAACTTGTAATCACGTGGGGTACAAAGCATCATCACTACTTGTCCAAGCCAACAGGAGTCACAGAGCCTCGGTGCCTACAGCATCAAGCCTTTCTTCTCCAATGAATGTCAAAAACCATTTCTTTATCACACTGTATCAGCATCCTCCAACAGATGCATCCTGCAAACAGCAATATGTATCAGCATCCTGCTTTCACAGAAGCGAAACCCATTTGCCCTAACTTAGGTGACTGCATTACCCTCAGCTCCCTGTTCAGGCAATAGAGAGAAATACCTCCAGAGAACAACTCTTCATTCAAATGTGGGTGCCAAAAATTGGGTGGGATGGATCCCACTCGAGGTGTCCGCTGTCTTTTATTCATTCTTTACAAGGTTTCTTTTTATTACATGAAGTTTTACAAGGGAATTTTTATCAGTCAAGTTGACAGAAAAAAGCCCAACTCATTTACAGACCACTAAGGAGAGACATGTCTACTCTTACATAAATTCTGGATTTGTAAAGTTAATATTCATTTACAAATGCATATGCCACCAAGGCGGTGTATTATGTTCAAAATTATCAAATGGATACTCCTTCTAAAATTGCAGTGTTTTGCAATTTTAACACTACAGGATAAAGTGGATACTGACAATACTAATGCATTTGATTTAGAGACATTGATAGGCTCTTGACAAATCTGAGAGTGGCCAAAATGATTTCAGGGGAAAGTCAGAAATGGGAATTAACAAGGGGTGTCTTTTACATACCAAAAATTCCATTAGTAATTAGCCTATTTAAAATATTCCACTCTAATTTTTTGTGTCCTCTAGTGTGTTTCATTCTTTTATTTTTGATTGTTTGCCACAATTATTATCTCTCAGCTAAAGAAATCCAGGAAATATTGCTGACAAGAGGCCCACATTTCACCTTTATCAGCCAACCATTTATTTTGCACATAACAGAATAACTTTGTAGAGGTCACACATACTCGCTGTACTGCATGAATGCTCTCATGCAGTGTGTTGTACCCCGAAGAGAAAAACGTACTTGCTCACTGAATATCACTTATTCTGTAGGAGTAAAATGTTCTAGGTTTTGGAGGCTTATGTATTTTTTGTGCTAATGAGTATTTAAGAATTATGCAGTACAACATAAAATGTTACATATATAAGATTTATAATATATATATTATATATGCAAGCATATATGATGTATCATATATATTGATCCCTGTCGCATATATATGTATTTATAATATTTAAGCATCCACATACAGACATATTCCAGGTTATAGCTGAGAGCTGGAGAGAAAGCCTCTCTCTCCCCTCCTCCCCCAACACTGCAGTCTTTTTCCTGGAAAAAAAGAATTCAGAAGTATAACAAAACTCGCCTGTACATAACCTTTGAAACTCCTCCTATTCTACCAAGTAGCACCACTAGAATTACATAAGAAAAACAGACAAAGCCTGTTCTTCCTATATTTCTTTGTCTTTGTATGTAAGGCAGAGGAACCATGATCTCTGCCCTAAATCTTTTCTGCATACAATATAGCTACTAAAGAATATTCAGGTCTTTTAAAAATTAAGACTAGTAAAATAGCAGTAGCATTATTTGTTACAGGATTCATTTAACACATGCATTTATTTGTCTAAGCCTGTTCAAATGAAATAAGCATTATGTATTTTTTTCTTGAGGAAAAGAACCATGCAACTTAAGTCATCACTCTAAAGCCCAAAAAAATCTTAAACTCACCTGTAAAGTTTCATATTAAGCAAGGATTTATTGACTGGAAAGTTTCTATTAATTTACTGCTATTTGTAAAATCCCAATACATAATTTTTCTGTGTGAGTGTTCAGCCTATATATCGCATAAACTGTCAAAGCTACAGCTAAATATAACAATTATAATCTTACTTATTTGCCAGTGGCATATATACAAGAGAAAATCAAAGTACTCCAGCCCTCAATTCTTCTCTCCACACCTTCCCAAATAAATCTGAATTTGTACAATTTCTTTACTAGGATATAAGAAAGTACAATTGTCCATTCTCTAGCAAGCCACATTTTGGCCAGTTGCAAAGCCTTACAAAAGTATTTGCACATATGTTTTATAGTTGTTTTATTTTTATGTTCTGATAATATGATACCATTAAAATTTTAGAGAAGAGACAGTTCTTGGCATAATAAAAGAATCTATGAAGAAACTGCTTCATGATGATGTTGATGACTCAAACCCATTTTGTTTTCAAAGGTGGTGTGGATTGCTGTACAAGTCAGTGATGACCAAACATTTGGTAATCTTGAATGAAATTTTTTCAGTATTGTATCATATAAAAATTGTCATGGTCTTACACTTCTGTGCCTGCACCCATGGCTGATGTCTGGTAGGCTCTAGTACAAACCTAAATATTGTCAGCACTGCTGAAACAGAATGATGAAGCGTTGTTCCTTGTTGGATGATAAAAAATAGGAAATCCTTATTATCGGTCCATGGAAAAATAATTTCCTTTAGGCTCCCATCAGAATCACAGTGCAAATAAAATTGTCTGAATGAGGATTATTTTGGTCCATGCACTGGGATTCTGAAAGCAGAAAAGTACTATTTTCTAGCAGAAACTGAGGGCTGGTATAAAGTTTAGCATCTCAGTGTTTCTTCATAATATTGACTGGTAGCTACCTCTGATTATTAATGAAAAAGTGATCAATAATAGTCCCTGTAAAAATATCCAGAGTACGTCAGATCTGCTTATGACTCCCCAATGACTGAACAGAACAGTTCAAACATGGTTATCTGTGGCAGTCATTAGGTCCAATTAATTTGCTTTTTTCCTGTTGTTCTGTCTAAAACCAAACTTCCCAAATATATTTGTCCGGTGTTTTCTCTATTGCTCTTTACCTTCTCATGGAGATCACCTACCATCACATTAAGTTTAAGTTGTCAACCTGTCCCACTACACTGCTCAAATAAGGAATGGCTGTTATATTTTTGCCCAGATCATGAAGAAAACTAACAAGCAACTCATCAGGATTTGATTGCACACCAGGCATGAATATCTTACAACCATCCTGTGGATTTTTTGGCAGGCCAGCCCTTTGGCCAGTGATGCAGAAGCAGATTATCGACAACTGCAGGTAGCTATTAATGGTAGGCTGAGAAGCTGAAATAGGAGGCAACCTCCAAACCCCAGCTGTGAGTAGTTGGAGGCTGAAGAGTTATGCAGTCATTTCTTCAATATGGAGTGCTAGTCTTGTGTTTTACACCAAATCCTTTCAAATACAGGTACATAGAATTAAGCACCAAATCTACAGTTACATGTTTTTCTGACTTCAGTGAAATACAGCAACTTTAGATCAGATCCTTTTTGCTCTAGTTTCACAATGCAATTCATGTAGAGCTTGTCAGAGAGCAGATGTGATTCCTCCATGCTGCTGGTTCTTAACCTTTCAGATTTCTTCACCTAATGGAGGGCACCTTCCAGATATACGGGCCAGGATCTCCCTGGGTATGGGACTACAGGTACTCCCCAGGGGGGTGGCAGGGCTGGGCTGTGGCAGCACTGCATCCTACCTCCTTGCTGGGGCAAGGACTGACAGCCCCAAGGAGGGAGTAAACTGGGGTTCTGGTCAGGCTGCGGTCAGCCCCGGGGTGGGGCAGGCAGGGTCGGTAAAGCTTGGTAGTGCCCCCAGTGCCCTGAAAATATAATAGGGCTTCCAGATATCCCTGTCTTCACTTGCTTTAGCACTAACTTCAAGGAACTTCTACCCACATGGGTTAAATTTCTCCTTCTCATTGAAGAGTACTGTTTTGATCCAGATGGCCTCTCTCACCACTGTGACACTAAGAGCAGAAATAGCGACAGAATGGCATGAGAGCCTTTCGCCTCCCCAGCATCAAAGGCAGTGTCATTATCTAGGACATGTAGGTCTCTAATGTAAGAATTTGAAGGTCAGGATTTTGAACAGCTATAGTGTAGAAATACCTATATCCCTGGGCATTGAAAGATCTATTTGACCTGAAGGAAAGCCATTTATTGAAAGGAGCCTTAAAGTGCTTCCATCTAAATATGGATGTTTTGCTATTGCATTTTAATTTTTCTCAAGTTTGGCCAATGTGTCCCTTAAAAATATTATCTGAGAATATGTTGCTTATTTTATTCTTATGGAGGATATTTTTCCTTTTTTTCCTGTAATTAGAAATATGTGAATACAAATAGGAGAACAAGTCTGACAAAGCCTCAAGCAATTATAATCCTAAAGATTAGTTTTATGACACTAAAAAGGGCTGAAATTGTTGGTGCTTCTAATTTTCTGATAGGCTCCATCACAGAATTATTGCCTAAAGCTGTAAAATTAGATGGCGTACTCCCATAACAAAGTAATAACATGAAGATTACTTCCAAAGTAGCTGATTCTTTTTTTATTCTGAATGCATACATGCAAATATGACATTTCCTTAAAGTTAAAGATACTCAAAAATACTTCCCAAATAGACAAACATTTTGCAATATTTTATTACCAACAAGGTTTCGTTAGTTAAATGATTGAGAAGGAGACACACTGTCAGGTAGAATTTATCCACACATCAACCTCTAAAGTCAAGAAGAGACATACAAACTCAGCTCAGGAAGGAACTAAGCAAATAATAAAAAATTGTCAATATGTTACATTTTAGTAGTTTATGGGCAAATTAATTATGTATACCTGAGACATCCTGTAATCTTTTATCCCTCAAGATTTTTTCATCCAAGTGAATAGAAGGGAAAAGGCCTGGGAATATATAACCCTGTTCATGAAGAGCTCTGAGACGCAAGATGCCAGTCCCTGTTCTCAAAACAGTATTTGAATAGAGTATAAATGAACCAGATAAGTCTGTTGTTTTCCCAAATGAGGCAGTAAATGCTGATGTCTTGGAGCATAGAAACAGTACATTTATTTTCACATTTGTGAAATAGCAAGCATTTATTTGGATGCATGTCATTAGGGCTAAGTGAATGGTCTGTAACCAGACAGAAACAGGAGAGCTACCCATTCAGAATTCAAGGTCTTAAGCTGTATTACTCAAGATAGAATTTCACAAATATTTCTGAGTATTTTATGATTGTTAGGAATGAACACAAGTTCATCTATCTGCTAGTTATGCAACACTGTCACTCTTACAAAAATAGAAAGTACAAAAACTTCAGCTCTGCAAAAGGTATAGCTGCCCACAGTGTTCCAGTTTATGGGTTCAGTCCTCCAACGCAATGAGCACTTTGGTCCGAGTCCAGCAAACTACTCAAATATCTGCTTAACGGTATGCACGTGAATAACTCTGTTATGCTAAACTGCTACTATAGCTAAATAGAAGAGTCACAAGGTCCTGATATCATAGATGACATCTCTTCTTCACTATCTCTATGAAATGTTAGCGTTACACTTACCTAATTCACTGGGGTTTTATACACCACCATTCATAAAAGTTAGACTATAATGTGCCATATTCAAGTGTGAGAGGACTACAAAATGAGTAAACAGGTTTTTTTTTCCTCTTACCAGTTTTTTCCAGGAGGAGATGCTTCCAGGAGCTTGAAGGGATTATTAGAATTTGGAGCAGGGGCTAAAGGAGCTATAGCTCCCCTCTCTCCATTAGCTGTATATAACCTAATGTATGCTGGACATCACGTAACAAGGGAGATGCTGCCTCTCCTTTACCCACCTCCTAATTGACCTTTGCAGAAAGGCTGAATGCAAATCTTATCACTATCTGTTCTGGTTAGCAGATTGAGGCTGTTGCAGTGAAAAAGGCTTATACTGCACTCATCAAATGGGATACTGAGGCAGCTCCAACATGCTCGCCCTTAGAGCTTCCAAAAAAGTTCTGTCTGACCCAGCCAGAACTCTTGCCCATAGTAGGGTGATTCCTCTTCTCTCTCTTCTCTCTGTGCCATTTAACCTCTTAACATCAGAAACAGTTTGAAATCCATGTCAGGTTTGGTGTTTAATGACACCCGAGTAGTTCATTATCACATGAATTGTGTTTGTGATTCACGTTATTATTACTGATACTTCATCAACATTTTGCGTGTCTCACATGATGAATGTGGGCTAGTGCATTATCCCATTTTCTGTGTGCCTCATGAAGCTGCTCCCTTAAATCAGCATTGTTGCAGTCTCTGTTATTTGCTTTCTTGCTGTCTATCCATCCATGTATAATATGACACATTTCCTGCTCTAATCTCAGTACGAAAACACCAAGAGCTTTAAAAATTTCATACATCTCCAGAGCACCGTAGGTTACTTTTTACCTAAAACAATGTTCAGATGGCTGTCACAAAGAAAGTTAAAGTGAAATGTCAAAAGCTGTAAGAATGAAAAGCCGCACATGGTAGATACAAGATTCAGTGCACGGTAACTCCCTCTTAATAAACAAGCAAAGATCTATTGGAAGGAAAATTTCCCTGCATTTGAAATTTAACTGCCAACCATCCACATCCTACACATAACTGTCAGAAAGGATGTCTAAATCTGTCCTCATTTATAACATGTGTTGTGACAAGATTTGACAGTCTCTGAAAGAGCTATAATTGCCACCTAAACATCCAGCATTTTGTCAACTGCGATCATGTTTAGGGAAAGCATTTATTTCACTTAAAAAAACCTAACATTTTTTCTTTCTTCTGAATGAGATGACAGATTTATTTTTTTTCTTTTCTCATTAGGGGTTGCAAGTCAGATTTAAGGATTTTTTTTTTTTGTTCCTTTTTTCTTTTCAGTATTTTTCCAGTGACAGAAGTTGGAACTTTTCAGATTAAAAGAAGAATGATTAGCTTCAGGAAACCAATAGCAAATTAACAGAAATACCACAAGGGCATCTACTGACACCACTGAAAATTTCTGACTGTTGAGCTAGTTTTCATAGATACTCCACTGAATATCACAACAGGAACCAAGGTGAAAAAGGGGGAAGACTATCCCGGTATTTGTCATTTTGTTACCCTGAATAAATGTTATATAGTTTTAGTGTGCTGCATATAGTTATCCTAACACGACCATAAACGTTGCTGCAGGATGGAGATGGGAGCTGTTGATGACATGCTCACATCCCATGATGGGAGCTGTTGGCGTGAGAGCGAAAGCAACGTTTTGGATGAGGAAAATGAGACCTGTCTCTTGAGCATTAACAGTCTGTATAGCTGGGACTGCAACTAATGCATAACTGATTAACTCTTCCGATGTTTCAGAAGTACAGAAACTCTAACCAGGCCACAAAGTTCATGTCTTAATTGTTTTCTTGAAGTACTGAGCACTAAAAGTCACCGCTACCACAGCAAACGTGCCCTAGCAGTATTGCTTTAATTCACTTGCAGTGTTTACGGTTCTTCTGTGTTCATTTACCAAAAAACATCCAGCAATCAAATTTTATTCACAAGAATGTTCAAAAAATTAAACAACAATCTGCACTTTGGAGAGCACTGGTACTAGAACTGGTGCTTTTTCATATGTGATGGGTGCAGCAGGGACATGGAAGCAGGACTGCATGCAAAGAATAGGTGTCCCCAGATCCAGATCTACTCGTGCTTGCCTGGCCTGCCCTTACTCAGTGCACTATTGGCAAGAAGTGTTTGTCACCTGGCATGTCTGTACTGTGGCACCATGGGGCTTTTTAGGAAGAACGTGGCAAATGTTGGCTAGAGGGGTCAGCAAATGTACTAAATATTTCCTCCTGACTGGAGTTTGACTTGGAAATGGACTGGGAAGCCAAAAGAAAAAGACTTGCTGTACAAGTGAGAGCACAAGTTTGCATTCAGTAACATTCTCCACCTGTTCAGTCCTAATTGCAAGACTACTGTACACCATATTCTTTAACTGCCAGTTAAGGCACTCTTACACTCAAATCACAATCATTCTTGATTACTTCTCACACAGACAACTGTCCATAATGGGTGTCCACAGTGATGCCACACTACAAACCTGGATGTCAGATAGGATGGCCACACTGGGTAGTCGGTACAAAGCTCAGTTTCAGTTTAAACAATAAGTCATAAAACAATCTGACAGCCACCAAATAGCCAGTTTAAAAACAGGAAGAGTCTCACAAACTAAAAACTGCTATTAGGCAAATACATTTCCTTAAACATAACTGAAAAGGACAGTCCAACATCCATGAATGTTGCATGGCATTCAATAAGATATCAGAAAGATGCTTAAAGGAATATAACCAATTCATATATCTGTCTGCTTTTACATGTTTACACTGAGATACTGGCAACCAGTACATTTTGTTAGAAGCATCCTTAAACAATGGAAAACTTACTTCAAGAAGCAAGTAAATAAATGGATCATAGACCTGGATTAGTTATCTGGGTGTACAAAATTACTACTACCAGTCCATTTAGATTTGTTGAAAGTTAATATCTGCCCATAAATCAGTTAGTTGGAGCAACTAATGATGAGGGGGTTGGGTGGGGTTTTTTTTCATCTGTCTCAGATTATATAACCTTTACCTGTTAAGAACTTTCCAACATTCTTGTGTTTCAGTGATGTTGCTTCCTTAGCAAAGCTGGTCTCATACCTAGATGATCTTATTCCTCTGTTGTATATAATGCATCAGAACTTTTGAATTCTACCCCTAAGCAGCTACTGGGCTCAATGGAAGCTGGAGGAGAAAATATTATAAATACAGGACACATGTAGATGTCGACATTGTGGTCAGACATCCAGCAGCTTCAAGTGCCTTTGTAACTGAAGACAGATGGATGTCTCAGGTTTTGCCAGCTAGTAACACCTTCCAGAGAAACAACAGTTTCATCATCTCTCTATTGATCTGCAGTTGTTAAACATTAGCATTCTGAATGACCTAAAAAAAAAAAAAAATATGGTAGAGGGAAATTGGAAAAGAGAAATGCTAGCACAAGAGGAGGGAATGGAAGTACTTTCTGTGGGAGTGAGGGTGAGAAAGAACCACCTAGAACATGTGCAGAAATCTTGGCAAGGGAAAAAAAAAGGATACTGGGCTGGTATTCTAGGAAAAAAGGGCAGGGATTGCTTGGCAGGGAAGTGGACAGAAGGAGGCAGGAAATTTCAGGAAATTTTTTAAATGGATGGGAACAGAAAATGGGATGCTGGGACCTCAAGAAGTCTCTGAAAAATGCAACACTCGGCACCTTCAGCAACTGCAAAGTGCATGACAGAACCCAATGTCATGTTTCAAAAACTCAGAATTTATCAGATATCTATAAGGTGAATTGATAGAAAAAAAAGATATTTTACAAATTCTAAGTAGGTTGCCTTTCTTTTGAAGGGAAGGAAAGTTAGCTCTGCTCTTTACTGGTAAACAATGAACAATTTAAAAATTTGACTGAAGTTTACCTTTCTAACCAACTGTAACACCTGTGCAGTGTAGTAATTAAACAAAGCATTGGTTTTTTCCTCTGTCTTTTCATTTTTATGATTCCTTGTATATATCTACTAATTCAGACAGAATCTCACCCTGCAGTGGGAATAAATCCAGGAGATGACAGCAAGCAGAAGGAGTTTTTGCAAGGTTCCTTCTGAGAACATTCCCTCACATGACTCTGTTGAGGTATGCAATTAATATTAAACTGTAGATCATAATTCCAAGCCTTTCCAGATGCCAATTTGCCATTCCCCCTGGAGTACCTGTGTCTGGTTAGCTAAGTAGGAGAAAGATAAATTCTTTGGTGTGTGAACCTATGCAGCCAGGTCAAAGAGCACAATTAGAAGAGATCCTGCCTATCCTAAAATATCATCCTAACTAGAGCTCAGTAAAGGGGTTTGAAATTGAATGGAAGCTTCTGTTAAAATTTTAAATATGTAGATATGAAAAATTTAAAAGAAACCTTAAAAAAATACAGTGAAAATCTGATTCCCTATTCCAGAAGATTTTTAATGGCTACAGCCATTAATGACAGAGGGTAGCTGTGCGAATGTTTATGTGCTTATTACTCCAATGTTCAGAGACTTCAGTAATCAGTATTTCCATTTAGCTTCTGAGATCAGAAATATATTATGCCATTTCTTCTGAGTGCACCTATTTCCTAATACTGAACAGCAAGAATTTGGTTGTAAAAATAAGAGAAAAATAGCTGTTTTGATGCTTAAATGGAGTTGTGCAGCTCTGAATGTTAATCAGCTGCAGGTAAAGAATGTTTCCTCTTGTGGGAGTTTGCTAAATGTGCTAGCTCAAGCTAAAAATAACCAGCTGACCTGCCCTCATCACAATAACATTGTGGAACTTGTTTCTCATTGCATGATTGAAGAGCAGGTGATATAGTCATACATTTTAAGACAGAACAAGGTCGTTTTGCTCAGCCAGAAACTGGCTTAATGCTAGAATACCGTTATTTATGTATCTGATATGGGAAACCTGCTTCATGAATTTGCACATAAAGATCATTCAAACATAAGAGTCAATTCAGGAATTCTCCAATTGTTCTTTGTAACAAAACACCGCTGTATTATCCGTGCTTAGCATTCACTTGTGTTGCTATGATACAAAGATGCTAACTTTAAGTGAAATACTGCCAGCATGCTAATGGCCATCAGAGCAGCGCAGAGGGCCTGGCCTTAGCTATCTGTTAGGAGGTCTATGGGAAGGTCTGTTTTGGTGCTTGTCAGAGGCCTCAGCTAAATGTCCTTGTGAGAGGAAAAAAAAAAACATGTGAGGAAAAAAAAAAAACCTGATCTTATGGAAAGGGTGCAAAAGACTTGCTCACTAAGCCTCACAAACATGCTGCAGAAGAGCAGAAGAACTGGGAAACTGATAAAAAGTACACCAATAAGATTTTCAGATTCAGAATGGGCCAATGACGGATTAACAAGTAAGAAACTGCATATAAACTAGAACAAGTTTATCTGAAATATCTGTTTCTCAAATATGTTTGCCCCACATTAATTCCCTCATTACTGGATGACTTAGTTGCTGTTTGAAAAAAGTTTCACTTTCTGTTTATGCAGCTGTGGTTGTTCACTGTTCTTAAGTATAGTGAAGATGGTATTCTGTGACTATACAAAGATGACTAAACAAATACACTGGCAACATACTCCTTTTGAATTCTGTTCTGCAGTTGTTCTCTCTAAGGTGAAACTAATTGAAAAATAGTTTAATGGATACAAGAGTTCAGTTCATCTTTATCACATGCTCAGGTTTTTATGTGAAATGAGGTAAGCTGGAAATGAGTATTTTGACACCACATGTCAACAATATTAAGTATAATGCAATTCTTTTCTGTAAAATGCTACGGGTGCTGGATTTTAGAAAGTAAAATATATATCACAGAAAAATAGATCAGCTGTGCCTTGTCATACTTGAGAGATGTTTTGCTTTACCATAACCTCTGATGATTACACAACCTCCCATGACATCTATTCTAGTCCTTCGTAATCCTTACCCCAAGAGTGGACTTGTCTAATATAAACTTTCTCTGCTGCTGCTTTGCAGAAGGGCGGAGGCAGTTTGGTGACTCACTGTCACCTACAAGAGGGACACCTCCCTATGCCTAGCAAAAAAACCCTCAAAGCCACTATCTGACAACATAGCCTCCATGGTGAGCTTCTGGGAACTATCAGTGAATGCTCTGCAGATCCTCAGCTTACAAAGCATAACCCCTATGGGTTAGTTACTTCTAGATTGCCTGCACACCATTTATACACTACTTCTGTGTCTGACGAGACAGAACACAATCACTTTAGTGGTGGCAACATAACCCACCCACCATGTTACATGAAAATAGACAAAGCTGTTGGTAAAACAATGTAAAAAATTACATACTTCTTTTTTTAAGAAATTGAGAGACTCAGATTGTTGGTCTGAAGGGCTGGAAATGAAAAATTGCATGTAAAGTAAACAGAATGTCACCTACAATAATTATAGACTGTTCCTCTGGAAAGCTGCATATGGGTTCAGTGTGTTCCTCAACTAACTTCTTCATCTTCTAGATTCTGTCTTTCTCTTTATTGTTGCTCCATATATTCACATATAGAATGGAGGCTCCCAATTCCCACTTTGCCTGAAATTTTGGATTCACTCAGCCTCTACCATCAATGCCCTTATACATTCTCTTTGATGTATTTAATATTCCACATATTAAATATAAAAGAAAATATTAATTATAGATAGATCTAATTAAGCTTGTCCTCTCCAGTGTATTCTTTGCTGGAGAACAAACATGTCTTGTTTGGATCCTCTGTGATGAAGATTATGAAAAAGAGATAGGCTTTGTCTTGTCCAGGAATAATTTGAAGAGAAGCTCCTCTTTCCCCTGTCCTCCAGGTACGTATACATTCATGTGAGCACCCTCTCTCACAGTTTAAGCTCCAGACTTCTTGTACAATCACCAGTGTGCATAGTGAATAATTAATTTCTTTCCTCTTTACAATAGTCTTCTACATATTTGTCCAGTTGATAAGTTTCAGTGTATGAGCTTGTAGAGCACAACGACTTCTGAACTTTTCATACTTCTCTGTGCATTTTAACAACTCTTAGATGTTTTTCCCTATAAGAGACTCTAAGTCATTCAGTTTAATTAAGAATCACACTCCCTAAAATCAATTATTTTGTAGAGTAACTTCTGAGTCTTCAAATACAAATCCCATGTAAATATAAGTCTTTGTTCATCTCTTCTAGAATTTTACTTGCTTTACATAAAACTAACTGCAACTTTTGATTAAATACAGCATATTTTCTTCAGGTTTAAATGTCTGTTTTTCCAAGAACATTCTGCACTCTCCTTTGAAGACTGGGATTGAATAAAATTACTGGCATTTTCATTTCTAAACTTAGAAAGGCAAATGATGATTCTGACCCCTCAGCGGTCATGCCTGGTACTCCTTGATCCATTCAGACTCAATAGCAATTGCTTGTTGCCAAAGTTATTTGAGATTTCTTAGAAGGAATTTAGTATATAGATTTGTTCAAGTGCGAACTCTCTGAGGAAAGAAATAACGTAACTCCCACACTCACTCCCACACTCAAACAGGACCTTCGTGCAAACATGGCAATTATTAAAGGGATTGAATAGAAGAAAATAAAAGCCTGGAGATTTTGCAGTTCAGAGTATAAATTCTTGAAAGTGAAGGACTCACCTTGGAAGTTCTACAGTCAGATATGATAATGTTTCACATACAGCACCGAGTTTAACAGGCTTTGATTTATTTATATGAACAAAAACATTTTTTTAAAGCTGTAAACAAGTAAGCTGATAGAGCAATTAGTCATGAAATACAGCATTGCTCTTCCATAGTTTATTTTCATCAGTCATATTAATCACTGTAGAGCAGATGTATTAAGGGTGACCGAAGGTTAAAGCAAAGGATACAAAATAATGAACTGGTGCAGTAGCTGATAACCTGCAGAACTTCTTGATTTATAATTCTAAGAGAGTCTGTTGTGGGTTTCAGCATGAACTTCGTGCAAGACTACTTCCCTTTTAATCAGTCAGTCTCTGATCATGGTGATGTTTACTTTGCATTAATTTTATCTGCATTTGGAGGTAATGTAACTGTGATAAGAGCCAATTAGTTTTGCACCATCAAGAAGGACAATGAATTGTGACTTGGCAAAACAAAGATAAAATTAACCATTTGCCTAAATGGTGCTGTTCATTGTTGTTTTCTCATAAGGCTGCTCCTGTAATGTTCAGCTCCATGAACAAAATAGCTCAGGATATTCAAGTTTACCTAAAGTAAAACATGTTCTGAAATGAACACTACACTAATGTAGCAACACTGCCCAGTAATTCAATGCTCATTTTCCACAAGCCATTAGATCTGTCTAAAGATTGTATTTCACACACATGAATAAGTGATGCAGTGAGAAATAAGCTTTCACTTGTTGTGGCTAAAGCTTTCTAAATAAAATGTAAATTGAGTTGGGTAGGGAATGCTTTTTTGACACCTATATAACAGAACTATCTTTTTAAAAAATATTCCAAGTCTTTTGCGCAGAAGTAAGTCAAATTGCATGCTGGAGTGAAACAAACTCTAATCACTTGACAGAAAAGTTTACAAACTTTTTATTAAATTATAATAACACTTATCATAAAGGAATCTAACATGCAACTAGCTTCACGGAAATATAACTATTGCTGTGATGCAGGTAACCTGTTATTCACATTCACAAGGAAGAACTAGGCATTTTAGAGGTTATTTTAGAGTAGTGTCATAGACCTAGAGATTTGGTTGATAAAGTCATAATGACCTAAGGAAAACTAAGGAAAAAAAAAATCAATCTTAAAAAAAAAAAAGACTAATCTAAGATCAAAGAGAGAAACCAAAGGTAACAAGAAATAATTTTTTAAACAATATTGTGGTGATGACTGAGCATTGGTCTGCTACTGAAAAAAGGTCAGCAGGCTTCCAGTCTTTTTTAATTAACTGTCTTTACTAAGAAGATTGACTGATAGCAAAGGCCTAGAAAATTAATACCGGTAACTGTTCTGTGTTAGAGTATGGAAAGAACAGGTAAGGAAGTACTTAAAATAAAAATTTTCAAATTAGCTCAGTCTGATGAACTTCTTCACATACATGAAGACCTAATCAACACAACTGCAAGACCGTTAACTCATGAAGGATAGAGTACTTCCTAGAAGACTTGAAAAAAGGCATGCAAAACACCTATGTTTAAAAAATAATTAAATAAGGGCTGATAAACTCTAGAGCTGTTAATTTAACTTCAATATCCAGAATAATTATGAAATAAGCCAAAGATGCACTCTTTAAGACCCAGAATTGTGTATTTAAAAAAAAAATAAATGAAGACTGAAATTTTTTTTACAAATAAATTACTTTTTTTTTCCCCCAACTATTGTTTTCCTTTAAAACAGGCTTTGCTCTTATAGGAAAGGAAACTAGTTTCCTAAATCTTGGTGTAATAAGGTAATCACACTGTCTAGTATACACTTTTATGGAACCAGGGGAAACGTGGTCCAGATGAAACATTCAAAAGCTAGTGCAAACTCTTTGGGTAGCATACCTAAAGCCGTATTTGTCCCTGGCTCACTGGCTAAATGAAGGGACACAGTGGATGAAAATGTGGCCTGTCTCATACTCAGGTCTGTCTTTCCCAGCCTGGATGGTGGAATAGAAAGTACAGCTGTTGTATCTGAGGAAAAGACAGACCTAGAAGGAACCGTAAGTACGCTGGAGGAGATCAGAATTCAAAATTACATTGAGAGATTAGCAGAGGAACATGAAAAAAAAAAAAAAAAGCTTAAATACAATTACAGAAGTGAAAATACTATGCTTGGGCAAGAAGAATGCAGAAATACGCAATATTTAGGTGAAGTTACTTTGAAACAAGAGCTAAGAGGTATATCCTATTAGAAGGTGAGCACGAGTTAGCAGTTCCATGCTGCTATGAAAAAGCCAAACATCACATTGGAATCAATTAACAGCGATAGAGACTGCAGGAAACCTGGCATAATATTCCTGCTCTGCTCATATAGGTTGATTAAATCACCTCCCAAGGTTCCCTCTATTCGTCTTTATAATACTGCCAGGCTCACTGTTACAATATTTGCTTTATTTCAGTAAAATAACATCCCTCTAAATCATTGAGATTTTCAGAAAGGCCTAAGTACCCATCTACTATAGAATTCAAAAAGGTTGGGGTCATGAGCAGTTCCTGGGATGTTTGAGAACCTAGTGGGCACATAATTGCAGGGAAAAAAAAAAAAAAAAAGTCACTTTTTAAAGCAAGTCAAAATATTTTAATAACTAATACTTGAATTAGCTCAGAATTTTTTTTTTTCTTAATCACCTCTATTTGTGATATATTCCTGTAGCCCAATTCACAACCCAGACTTTTCTCTTTTGGGAATCCATTTTGCTTTTCTGTAAGAATAACAACTACTACATTTTATTCAAATTTTTCTTTGCTTGAAGCCCGTGTTTCTCTGATAACTCCCACTGCTTCAGAGAGACATTTCCTTCTCCCTTTATCTTCTGTATCTAAAACAAGAGTTTGGAAATGCACAGGTCCATCTTTATTGAAACAGCTGATGTCTCTCATTTTTAGAATATGTCATTATTTATTGTTCAAAAAGAATATTTTGGAATTAAACCTATTTTTCAAAAGCTCTTTAAAATTTTTATGTATCAGAAACTTATATCTTCAAAATAGCCCTGATACCAGTAAGAGCTTAAACTTGTAAGGAAAATAGTCACATTGCATAGCAATTATTTGTGGGTGCGTATGCTGGGTTGCTGAATTTTCTGCCCACACTGACAAGGGAAAAGTACCTTCAGCACTCGAGTCAAAAGATTAACGAGGTCTAAAAGCAAGAAATAGTTACAAGAAGGCCAGAAGAAAAGAATGTGCTTGTTAAGGAAGAAACTAATAAAGAAGGGACCTTTTGGAATTGCAAAAGCAGGAACCTATCTACTGGTTACGTGCAGCAATGTTTGTGGAAAGTACCGAGGGGAACTATTTTTAGAATGCACAACAATATATAAAGGCTTGCTGCTATTTTTAGAAGGCACAAGTGTATATAAGGGCTTGCTGCTATTTTTAGAATGCACAACAATATATAAGGGCTTGCTGCTATTTTTAGAAGGCACAAGAGTATATAAGGGCTTGCTTGCTAATAAAAGTTTGAGCTTGGCTTCCAATCATATTGATTGTCTGTGGTCTTGTCTCCTGTGACCTGTACGGGAATTCATCCCCACAATTATTAAATACAGGTTATGAATTGATATTAGAAACAGTAACTTAAAAAATGGAGAATCAATCCACAAAACTGTGACAAGCTTTATTTTGACAGAATCTTTTCATCTAATAGGCAGATAAGGTCTATTATAGTTTCTTATTTTCATAATAGAGAACACAGGGTTACGTGCAATGGATAGCCTAATGCTAAGAGCAGTGATCTGGACACAAGATAACATAGCATAGTGTTTCTATACTGACTTTTAAAGAAGAGAAACCCATCTCAGGTTATAAACTTTATTTGTTCTTTTAGAATACAGACTAATTTTTTTCTAAATTTCATTCAGAACCATGGAAAATGAGTCTGCTCGAAGAATGAGGCTTCTTATTAGCACATCTGGAAATCTATCTGAGAATGTGCACCTCTGGAGGAATTCCACAACATGGGAAAAGGTACAATGGTAGCTATAGTAAATGTGTTAAGCACAGGGGGAGAAAGAGAGAAAGAGGGAGACTCGTTCTGTTGATTTGAGCTGAGTTTACCTTTCTGACTATTTATTTCTGGGTATCAATGACAAGTTCCTAACCTGTGTATATAGTAGCATGAAGTCAGGGAGTTCCAGTGTTGACAGAATATGAGATGCAGGGAAAAAGCAGGACAGTTTAAAATGTAGAATAATATAAAAGATTTGTGCTTTTCCTAGCTAGCCTTTAAACAAACAAAAAAAACAAACACCAAAAAAACCCTTTCACTCTGTTCTTCATGTAGTAATGGAAATACTGCAGTTTCAGCAGTTGAATCAGTAGAAATTGACATCATTTTGATGAGTCATAGTAATGATAAAACAATAAAATAACTAATTAATATTAATGTTTAGAATAGTTATTACCTATAAGTAAGTGCTTTAAAATGAGAGTACATTAAATGAAACCAGCTTTGGGCCCCTTAATGAAGATAATTGCAGGGAAATCCAGTCCATGATAAATCATGCTTTACCATCACGCTTTCTGCTACAGTTTCTAGCACATCCGCCTGTAGACACACATCTGCTAAAACTGAAAAAATACCACCTAGAGCTTGCCCTCAACAGCCTAAAATGGCCCATAGACTTTTTTTAAGAACATGTCTTTTTGAGGAAAAGATTAGGTGAGAGTCTGTATACCCATACAAGCAGACATTAATCTAAGGGAGTTAACTGAATTTCTGAAGCTGGAAAAAGAGATGGAAGAAGCCCTAGCAACAAAGTCCTTTTGAGCCTGAAGCCTGAGAATTCAGGATTTTGATATTTTCACAACAAAAATAAGAGAACAAAAAAGGAGCAGTCACTGAACCTCCAGAGAACGCTATGCCATATGGAAAGCTTTTAAAAGCATTGGAACCAAACTGCCAACCTTTTTTAATGACACCATTGCAAGAACCTGTGGTGCTCTCAGTGCTCAGTAGGCATGAGAGCAGGCCTGCACGGCCACACTTACAGTTCCCAACATCTGATATTTCAGTTGATTGTAATGAAAGAGAATGGAAATTTTGAAAAGAGAAAGAATGATTGCACATAAGGAGTTAATGATTAAAGTAGATTGTATATCTTGCCTCGACTGAAATTGTCTTAAGTGGGAAAAAAAGATAGAAAAGCTTGTTATAGTCTTGTTAGAGTTTGGTTCAGGCAGAATTGGTGGAAGACCCTCTCCTCTTTGAGGATGTCTTTACACTTAACTGTCTTGTCTGAGATGAAGTCCAGTTACATGCATTCTTAAGAACTGATATTTGCTTGTAAAGAATATAGGAAGACTTTTAAGATTCAGAGCTATAATTTAAATGGTGACACATTTTTGCTTAGCAAATGGCTGTGAAAATGGAGACATCACTGCTCCCTCAGGTGTTTGCTACAGCCTTGTGTCCTGTCACTCTACCCACACAGTGGAAGCACAGGAGTGCAGCATACACACATGGGTCTCGGCTGCTTCTGGACAAAGCCCATCGATGTAGCTTAAAGCGTCATGGTCAGCAGTGTTACATCAGGTAGCCAAGCATGTATCCCATCTGCTGTGGGGGTGAGATCCTTCAGAGAAAGAAGCTAATTAATGGGAATATTCTGTCAACATCTGAACTGGCTTTCTTAGGCTGTGTTTGGGAGAATAAAGAATGTTTTGTAGATCCATCAGGATTTAGCTATCAAACCTCCACTGTCTGGACTTTGGTGACTTCATGCACCTAACCAAGAGTTACAGAAACACTGGAAATTAAGTTAGATTTTAGGTACCCAACATGTCAGTTTGGTGCCCATGTCTCTCTAGTTCATCTAGATTATGTACAGTCTAATATGCCTTCAAATAGAATAATATTTAAAATGAAAACACATATTACTTTACAAACTTATTTAATAGAAAATTTTCTTACTTTATTTAGAGCACTTAGACTGTGTGCAAGGATTTAAACGGTCATCCACAGAGAGTTTCTGACTTGTAAAATGGAAAACAGATGTAAATTGCTGGGACTACTTCCCATATTCTCTTGCAGCAATCTATTATATTCCTTAATCATCACACTTATCTCAATTAGACAAGGGTTTGGAGTTGGATATCTATGAATACACAACACTGCATTTTGAACTGATAGAGATAGCTTCCCCAAATCTTAAATTATCTTCATAAAGATATTTAAATTAAAAATTAGAAACTGTCAATCTTATCAGCAAAACCCATGTTATGTAACAGGATTGGATCCGCTGCAATGCAGACAGAGACATGGTTCCTTAGACTCTCCGCTAACCCCTAAATGTTTAGTCGCTTTTGAAAGCAATATTTAGCTTTTGAATATTTAGCTAATTTTAGCAATACTGAACACCATCCAAAGTATATTAAGTCTGAATTACTGTCCCACAAGGAGTTTATGACAAGCAAGAAAATAACATTTCAGTCTAAGCTGGAGACTTTTCCCAATCAACTCTAAACCAAACAGCTAGCATATGGTATCCTGCATATGGATTAGGTAAAGTATACACACATTTGTTCCAACCTTAGTAAAAGGTGCTGGAGTTAGTGAGACTAATCTGGCCACAGCTGACATCACTAAATGTTTTGTCACTGGCATCAATTACAACAAGATGGGTTGGTTTGTTATTGAATCAGTTAAAAGCAAAATTTTAACATTTACACTGTTTTCTTCTTGACATTTTTAATTCCTTGTCCAGCTTCTACTTTCAAAGTATACCAAGTTAATAGTCCTTAACTTTGAACATTTTCTTTTAATTCTACTTGCCTTTCTATTCATTCTTCTTTCTAAGCTCCATACTATGCACTTCTTTTTTTTTTCCCCTCAGGTATCATCTATTTAGATTATGTTGTGGTTCACCAAAGGAAATATCAAGTTTTTTATTATTTATGTAGTAATTTCTGTGAAAGCAGTGTTTAATAATCATCTATAGCTTTACACACAAAAAGGAATTGAGCAGGCTGATCTATATCTTTTCCAGCTACCAAATGCTTAGTGCTTGAGAATATATCATACTGTGTATTCACTTCCCTCCCACAATGAGCAGATGAAATCTGAAGCATTCACTGATTTTTTTTTTTTTTCTATACAAAAGGGAACATTAGATCATCTAGTCTGATCTTAGCTGTGGGTCACAAAACACACTTTCTGTGACCAGGTAGTCTCTTGGCCTAAATTTTGGTTTAGTTTGTGTATTAAATATCTAGCTTAGCAGATAGACCAGAGTCTGATCCATCAGCAGTAACTGCTGGAGTTTTGTTTATGACAGCTTACGCCCTTCCTCTGTGCTTGCCTGTCTTTGTATTTTTTTACTGATATTTCCCACTGTAGCTCGTTTTGCAAAGAAGTTTTGTAGTGATGTTCCCAACTCATTTGGGTTTAAGATTTAATTTTCCAACTACAAATTAAAATTCTTTTTCATTGTGACATTGCAAATGTGTATACCTGAAGTATCATGGTACATCATTTGAGACTTATTAAATTCTTTATACAGTTCAGGTGTACATAGGAGGAAAAGGAAAATCTGTTAAGAGAGAAAGTTTTCCTTGTAACACCTAATAATATCCACTGACTCTCAATTACGAGTTACACTGTTGGTCTCAGAAATTACTTCCTGTTAATATGAAGGATGTCAGTTCCTTTCCCTTGGCATGTGTAACCCAACAGAGTCATCAGTCTGCAAAATTACCCTCCTGACAAAGAGCAGAGTAACCTGGTCTGATTCATGTATGACCCTGCTTTGAGCAGAAAGTAGGACTAGAACCCTCCAGGGTTCTTCCCTTACAGCCTGAATTATATCATGGTCCTATGATTTTCTTTCATTTTATCAGGCCCATCTGAAATCACTTTGGTGGCAAACCTCTAAGAGAATGAGCTGAACATAGCAATCATTTGAAGGGTTCTGGAATTCAGTAGAGAATACACTTTGCTTAGGACAAGCCTTAATTAAATTATGTAGCCCAGACAGATTGTCTCCCCAAATATGTAACTAGATTTAGTGGTATCTGCAGTAAAACCAACCTCTAGAAACTGGAGTACAGCTTTCATCTACTATGTCAGCATAGTAGTATTGCTTATCTAATGACATCATCTTTGGGGTGGGTGTATATGGGCTGTGAGAACTCTGCCTGTTACATGAGAAAAAGTTAAAGAGCAAAACTGAAAGAGACAAAATAGTGCTGAAAGCTCATTATCTTTTACAATTCTAGCAATAGAGAAATCTGGCAATAACTTTCCATCATAGTGCCTATATACTGGAACACGCCTAGCTGCTCCAAACTTTTTTTTTTAAATTTTATTTTTGCTTCAAAATGTCAGTGGCCTGATCAGAGTCCCTCCAAAAGTGTACTACTTGGATCTGGGACCAATGCAGTGTTATTACACCATCACTTAGTGATTCTTCATTCCCCTTAAATTAATTTTTTTGTAATTCCTGTGTCTTAAAAAGGAAGCGGTTTTACAAAGAATTCAGCAAGGGTGTATTAGGTTTGCATGGTAAGTTTTTGGTAGCAGGGGGACTACAGGGGTGGCTTCTGTGAGAAGCTGCTAGAAGCTTCCCCTGTGTCCGATAGAGCCAACGGCAGCCGCCTCCAAGACAGACCCGCTGCTGGCCAAGGCCGAGCCCATCGGCGACAGTGGTAGCGCCTCTGGGGTAACATATTTAAGAAGGGGAAAAAAACCTGTGGGAGAGCAATTGCAACTGGAGAGACAAGTGAGAATATGTGAGAGCAGCAGCCCTGCAGACACCAAGGTCAGTGAAGAAGGAGGGGGAGGAGGTGCTCCAGGCACCGGAGCAGAGATTCCCCTGCAGCCCATGATGAAGACCCTGGTGAGGCAGGCTGTGCCCTTCACCCATGGAGGGTAACGGTGGAGCAGATCTCCACCTACAGCCCGGGGAGGAACCCAGGACCCCATGCCAGAGCAGGTGGGTGTGCCTGAAGGAGGCTGTGACCCCGTGGGAAGCCCACACTGGAGCAGGCTCCTGGCAGGACCTGTGGAGAGAAGAGCCCATGATGGAGCAGGTTTGATGGCAGGACCTGTGACCCTGTAGGGGACCCACGCTGGGGCAGTCTGTTCCTGAAGGACTGCACCCTGTGGCAGGGACCCACACTGGAGTGGGGAGAGAGTGTGAGGAGTCTTTCGCCTAAGGAGGAGGGAGCAGTGGAGGCAACATGTGATGAACTGACCATAACCCCCATTCCCTGTCCCCCTGCACTGCTGGGGCAAGGGAGGAGGTAGAGAAAAATCAGGAGTAAAGTTAAGCCCAGAAATAAGGGAGGGGTAGGAGTAAGGTGTTTTAAGATTTAGGTTTTTTTCTCATTACCCTACTCTGATTTGATTGGTAATAAATTGATTTTCCCCAAGTCAAGTCTGAGTCTGATCAATCCCTGTCCTTATCTTGACCCACAAGCCTTTCCTTATATTTCCTCTCCCCTGTCCAGCTGAAGAAGGGGAGTGATAGATCAGCTTTGGTGGGCACCCAGCATCCATCCAGGGTTAACCCACCACAAAATACAACCAGACAAAACAGTTTGCTGTGAACCCAGTGTTGGTGCAAATGGCTTGTAGAAAGCCAGAACAAAAGGTCACATTGCAACAGTAAGCACCCCAGCAAGGGGCTGCAAACACAAGCGCAGACTGCTCAGGAGCAGCAACCAACATCAAGTACTTGAACTAACAACAGCAAGAATAGAGACAATTTATTCAGTAGCTACTGACTGGTTAGACCCTAATTTGGTAAAAGAACTGGCAGAGGGTTTTGGGATTCAGGATCAGGCCCTTCCCAGCTATCTCAGATTTATAAAAAAGACTAGTCTTCAGGAAAGTAAAATTTGAGTCATACCCTTCAAAAACCATTTGCTCCGTGACCCAGCCATAGGAAAAATAGATTTTAAAAAAAATCAGAATAGCTATTATCACAGCTTGATTTGCTGCCTCTTTCAGCATTTATAATGTCACATTTGCAAAGCATGCTGATCAATATGCTGCTGCCAAGCCTGCATTTTTTTAAAAAAAAGATGGAATAAACTGCCACCTAGAGTTAAATCCTTGATGTTAATGCTAGTTATATTTATATTCAAGATAGACAGCTTTAGTATTATAATATTCAGGAGCCAAGTATCACTAGTAGTCTTTGTGAGCACAGATTTGTTATAGGTTACAAATCAAATCTGATGATGTGCTTAATTTCTTGACAGATATCAATCTATTTAAAAATCACTAAGGAACTAGAGATCATTTCTAGCGTATCTTATTTTCACCCTATTAGTGGTAACCAATATACTGAGCAAGTATTATTGAAAACAAGGTGCCATTTTTTTTCCCTGACAGTTAATTTCAGTCCATTGGTATTACATATGTATTAGCAAGTCTCCACAAATTCGTTAGCTGGTTCATTTCATCACAGACACATTTTAAAGTCAATATATATCTACTGTTCTCTATACCTGCTGTAAGAATACTGAATTTTATTTTCACATTTGTATTTAAACTAAAATACTGTAAATCATATTACGTAAGTGTGGTGGCTGCCAGGTGCCCACCAAGCTGTGCTCTCACTTTCCCTTCTCAACAGGACAGGCGGAGAAAAGATGATGAAAAATTCCTGGGTCAAGATAAAGGCATTTTAATGAAAGAAGTAAAGGATGCACATGGAAGCAAAGCAAAAAAAGCAAAAATTTCCCATTAGCAGGCGATGTCCAGCTACCTCCTGGGAAGTAGGACTTCAGTATGTATAGCAGTTGCTTCAGAAGACAAATACCTTAATAACAAGTACCCTATTTCCACCTCCCCCACCCCTTAGCTTTTCTTGCTGAGGATGATGTCATATAGCATGAAATATCCCTTTGGTCATTTTGGGACAGCTGTCCCAGCCTCCCAACCCCTTGCCCACCCCCAGCCTGCTGGCCTTTTGGCAGGGTGGGCTTGAAGAGCCAGCCTTGATTCTGTGTGAGCCCTGCTCAGTGATAGCCAAAACATCACTGTGTTATCACACTTCTAGCTACAAATACAAAGCACAACACTATAGGGGATGATGCAGGGAAGTTAATTCCATCCCAGCTAGAGCCAGTACAACAAGTAACTTTAAAATTCTGAGAAATCCTGTGCTGTCCTGTAGAAAACTTATCTCTGCATTAAGGCATTCATGACAGTTGAGGACAGCGGTTAATCCTGCAGGTGGTAATTGCCCAGAGCCCTCTGAATATGTATCTTCTCCAGACACTGATGGTTTCTGTAATCTGACTTCCTATAGTAGTTTACACAGATTTTATATTAAAAAATTATCTCCTTATTAGAGATACACAAGAAGTACATTACAGATGCATACAAGTCTATGGCAGAAAGGGAAGTGAAACTTCGACCACTTTGATACCTTGCCTTACACTACCACCTGTCTCATGTAGGACAGGCTTATTGCATACCCTTTTTCAGCTAGTTTTCTGATACAATGGGGTTGACCAAATCATGCAGTATGTTCACAAGTCTGAAAGTCTGTCCCCAAGAAGTTTTTAATGCATTGGCCCCTACAAATTAAACTGAAAATAATATTTCAATTCCTACAAGCTTTGAAGAAATCTATGGTTGAGTAGAGGGGATAAGCCTAAATTAACAGCCACCCATAAAGAAGGAGAGGCCAACAAAATTAAGCCATTTTACCTTCCCCTTTCCCTCACTTTTGCAGCCAACCAATCAGCTTATGTATAACTCCACATTAGAAAAAACACATACTAACTTTTGTCTGATTTGCCATACGGAGGGTAAAGTTCAAAGAAATATCAGATTATAATTGGGGCTGTTGCAGTGGAGTGAGGCATTAGAAATAAAAGGCAAATCTATAAGAAAGTAGAGATCATTACTTCTGCCCTCAATAGAAAGTTGTTTGCTAATTATTTCCTAACCCTTGCCTTCTTTTCAATAAAGAGATTGTGACCACTCAAATGACCTATTAAAATGAAATCCAATCAAGAAAATGCTCAGGTGTAATTTTTAGAAAAATATATGCACTTTGAAAAAAATCCAGTGTGCATAAACTTTTTGAAATGAATAAACATCTAATAAAAAATAGTTATCTGTAAGAAATTCACTCCAATAGAGAAGAATCCAGAAACTTTATACCAGGAAGCAGTAAATTTCAACTAACAGAATCTGAAGTGCTCTTGGCAGCAAGCATGTAATCAAAGACTGAAGAGACAGGAGTGTTAACATCCTAGAGATCTCCTCTGAGAGTTCATCCCTGGCAAATAAAGGTGGGTACGCCCACAGGTTTGGCATGCACACTGAATTAGTTACTCATGTATGGGTCAACAACTAGTTGCACAGCTAGGGTTGATGACAGATTCAGCTTTTATGATGGGAGCCTCTCAAGGATTGCTACAAAGAGATTGGATTCACCTGACCAGCTGGGGAAAAAAAAGCATCTTCATTAACAGGCTAGCCAGCCTGGTGCAGAGAGATTTAAACCAGGGAGATGACAACCAACAATTGAGTGAGCAAACAATGGACCAGGTTTGGAAAGCAAAGGTTGCAGGAAGACATGGATAACAGAGACCTTTGAAACAACAAAACAGGACAGAATGGGGAAACAAAGAACTGACAAGGGGGGAAAGCATGACATGGAATGTTCTTCCACCTTTTCTTGGAAATCAGTACAACTGGGCACCTCTCAAGTGCCTGAACACTAACACACACAGCATGGGGAATGAACAGGAGAAAGCAGAAGTCTGGGTACAGCTGCCAGACAAAAGTGT
The DNA here is from genome assembly GCF_031877795.1 of Strix aluco. Taxonomy (NCBI): domain Eukaryota; kingdom Metazoa; phylum Chordata; class Aves; order Strigiformes; family Strigidae; genus Strix; species Strix aluco. Next base: position 136,972,704 of record NC_133931.1, on the reverse strand, counting down.
CACCAGGACCATAGAGATATGGTAGGATAGCTCACCTGACTGGAGAGCTGTCATGGATCCATGCAGACTTTTTAGGAAGGACAGGCCCATGAAGGCAAGGAGAGGGAACAGCTGCCCTTCATGTGGGAGAGCAGCAGGGATGCCCAGAGCTCTCCTCTGTGATGGACAGAGAGTCAGCTGAAAGTTTATGGGCCAGGGTGGGAGGGCAAATCAACATGGACAATGTTGTTGTGGGTGTCTGCTACAGACTGCCTGATCAGGAAGAAGTAAATGAGGCCTCTTCAGACAACTGAAGCAGCTTCATGTTAGCAGTCCCTGATGTTCATCAGGAAGGATTTGAACCACCTGTTATCTGCTGAACAGAAAACACAGCAGAGCACAAGCAATCCAGGTTTCTGAGTGGCACTTGTGGTCACTTCCTGACACAGGCAACTTAGGAATGGACAAAGGCAGGTGCTGTGCTGGATAAACAAGGAAGAACTGGTTGGGAATGTGAAGGTTGTGGGTAGCTTTGGCTGCAGTGACCATGATATTGGGGAGTTCAGTATCCTGAGAGAAGGGAACAAGGCAACTAAGCAGAATCACAGTCGTATATTTCAGGAGAAAAGACTTTGGCTTCTTCATGGGGTTGCCTGGAAGAATCCCATGAGATAGTCCCAAAGGAAAGACAGATCCAAAATAGTTGGTTGATTTTCAAGGATCCCTCCATCTGAGAGGCAGGAGATCAAGCAAAGGCCTGCATGGATGAACAGGGAGTTCCTGACAAAACTCAAATATAAAAAGGAAGTAAAACAGACATGGAAGCAGAAACAGGAGACCCTGGAGGAATAGAGAGACATTATCCAAGTATGCACAGATGGGGTTAAAAAACCCCAGAGCCCATCTAGAGGTAAATCTGACATGGCCCATGAAGGGCAACCAGAAGAGCTTCTACTGATATATCAGCCACAAAGGAAGATTTGAAAAAGTGTGGGCCTCTTGCTAAATGGAATGGGGACCTAATAATCGAAGGACATTGAAAAGGTCAAGGTACTGAATGCCTCTTCACTGGTGAGACTTGTTCACAGAGAGGCCAGTGGGAAAGTCTAGAGCAATGAGGACTGACCATCCATAGAGGATCAGGTTAGAGAACATTTAAGCAAAGTGGACATACAGAAGTCCATGGGACCTGATGGGATGCACCCAGGAGTGCTGAGGTAGCTGGACAGTGTTGAGGGAGGTGGTCCTTACCCTCTGCTCTTTACTGGCAAGGCAGACACATCTGATGTCCAGTTCTGAGGATAAAGCTCCCAGTAAAGGAGAGACATGGACACACTGGCACAAGTCCAGTGAAGGGCCACAAAAATGAAGGGACTGGAGATACAGAAAGCTGTGACTGTTCAACCCGGAAAAGAGAAAACTCAGGGGCATCTTATCAGCAGGTACTCCTGTTTAATGGAATAATGGGAAAATTACCATCCTAGTTAAACACATTTAACTCTTGATAAAGGTGGAAGTCTAAGGTGTTAATTGACATCTAAATGATTAGTGATGTGCAGAAGCAGGGCTGTTGGGAAACAGTATAGAAATTTTAGCTTTGAAGACTTGGTCTATCTTACTGGTAAAGACAAGCTACTGCATTAATTTTAATAATAATCCCATTAATAAACTCCATAATAGTCAGATACAGAGGATCCAAAATAATTACGTCATTCTCTCCTAATTAGTAAGTTTTATTTTTTTGCATTTTCTCAGTGTTTGTCTGTGTCTCAGAAAAATGCATTTGAGCAAATTATCTTATGGTAAAATTGCATATCAGCAGGCTTGCACATCAGACTCAAATAGAAGGGTTCAAGGTTTTCTTAGTTTCAGTAAGAATACTTAAGTTCTGGAACTGACCTATCTGGAATCAATTTTATATTCAAACTTACCGTCTTTGAAATTTGGTGTTCTAGTCCACCATCCAAAGTGAAATGCCAGAAACATTCATGTCGATGAAAACACTTTCCTTGTAGAAAAGTATGTCAGTCTCATGTATCACTATAGAAAACTTTTTTCCTTTAAAAAAAAAAAATCTGTAACATATATTCATTTAAAAGCTTTCATGTTTGTATTGCAGAAGCACCTAGCAGCCTCACTCTAAATTGCCCCTAGGTATAGGATACACAGGATATGATCCCTTTCTCAAATACATCAACATCTTTCTCCCAGCTTCTTCTGAAGAATGGTAAATTCTGTTTGGCTCTCCTTAATACCTGCTTATCATCCTGACCAGAATTATATACTCTCCCTCACAACCGTGGGAATTAAATCACAGGGAGTGATTTCTATAGTTGGATAGCAATAAAGTACTTAGTAGCTAAAGTAGGTTCTTTGTGCATATTCACTGTATTGTCACTATTCTGGAAGCACAATCTCTCTCCTCTGTAATAGCCTACAGCAAGCCTCAAATCTACCAGTAAATTCTATTTCAGGCAGTAGCTGACATGTTATAGCCACATTGCTTCCCATTACAGAGCTGCTGGGCAGCATTAAGTCTGTCACTAGCAGTTTAGAAGCATGTGTAGAAGTCATGCTGTTATTGTTGCTATATCATGATCACGGTTTATGAAGACTTGTCACATCACAAATATTGAAGTAATAAAGAAGTTTACATAAAATTTATTACAAGCCATCAGATGTTAAAAAAGTTGCATCTATTCTTGCCGTTGAAATACTGAGTTTTCACAATACAGGGAAACTGTGCAGTTTGGTTTATGTCAAATAACTGTTTATCAACCTATAGTTATAGAGTAATAAATGACTGCTTCCCTACTTTGTTAGTCCACTCTGCTTTTAAGCTTTTCCTGCCTCCTTCACGCACAGCAACTCCTTTCCTTCCCATCCTCTTATTTTTGTGTAAGTCCAGTGACTTTGAAAAGAGGATTCGGACACATAGTAATAGCAGATAATCTGTTTCACATATTTGGAAATGTTTGTTTAGGTTCATTATCACTAGCATTCTTTAAATATAGAAGAGAAAGAGGCAATATTATAAGGGATATTTCTCATCTGCAGTAATTAAAGGATCCTGTTCTTCCTTCTGAGCATACCTGGGATATTCAGAATCATAGCATCATTCAGGATTATTTGAAAGGGACATGGCATGTGATATTTTCCAAAAAGTTACAAATACGTACTTTGTATTAAAAGTACATTTATCTTTGTAGCTGATCAACATCATGAGGTTCAAGGCAATACCTTGCTTGGTAACAAAAGTTATATTTATCATAGCACTCAGTCTTGAAGGCCTCAGATAGCTAGGACAAGCAGTGTGAATACCTGGACTAGCCATAAATGCACGATTCTTCCCTAGAAGCAGGTCATCATAAATTTTTTCAACTGCAGAACTGCTTTTATCTACAGTATTTACAGACAGGTTTCTTAAGTACTTGTGCATTTCTGTACTTATGTTCAATGATAGACAACTATGAAAGTACTGAAAAGCATTATGGAAAAATATAGTTTTTTTCCTTCAGACTACTTAATTCCTTCAAAATCTAAGTTTCTAGCCAATCACTTTTGTTTGTTTTTTTTTTTTTTAACCTATGCAGAGGCTGGTTTATAACTCCATAAGTAGCCCCGGCAGTCTTTGTTCAATAAGCAGCCTGAATACTTGCAAGGTAAGAAATAGGAGGTATGAAATAAACTGTAATGACCCAGTTCTAATGTGAACAAACACAACCTATGACCTCCACAGACTGGAATTTTGAACCCCGGTCCTGTTTTGGAAGACAAGAGAAGGGGTAAAATACCCATGTCTCTACCTGCCAAACACTATCTGCTTTGCTACAGTTGAGTTGATTCACATGTCACATACTTTGCCAACTTCATCTAGGACCACTGAAATCACATGAGTGACACTGGAGATAGTGCTGTGCTGAAGAGAGATGCTGCTTCCCTCTGACTATCCTTTGGCTCCAGAAGCCCTCTGTATTGGAATTTGGAAGTGAAATTGCAGAGCTAAGCTAAAAGCAGTAGTTAATAACCTGATCTTATTTCTGTTGTCACTGGATAGGCTAAGAGATAAAGATAAGTTTACAATGAAGAACACACAGTACCCACATACCAATTATTCCTTACAGTCCTTCTGTAGAGATTCTAATACTTTTAATGCATACACCAAGCACTGGTAGAAATACAGGACTGGTTTGGATAAAGTCCTTGCTTGAGGAAAGAAGTTCTTATGTCTAAATTTTACAAGATAAATCAAGTCCTGTTTCTCCAAGCACTGATCAGTAAAGTGTTATTAGTTAACAGCTGATGTTTTTATTCATTAAAAAATGTATCTTCTGACAAAAAGAAACTAAAACTAATAAATAATCTTGATAAAGTGTGCCTGAGCTAGCACTAAACTGGGGTAAAAGAGGACTGGAAGGAGCAGGCGGAGTCACAGCCTCATTTCCCACTTCTGCAGCCATGTTCCAGTGCTGTCGGCCCTGCCAAGCATCACCACAGGGTGCTAGCAGAGACCACAGCACTGGCGTGTGTGGCAGTAGGGGAAACGACTTTTGTAAGGAGCCCTTAGCAATAATTTCAACTAGATGTCTTAGAAACAGCAACCGTGTTTTCCTGCACTTGTCTGGCATTTCATAGGTTCAGAGTTGCTATGTACAACTGCCACAGCCAATGCACTGATCTGGAGTTACATCTGTCAACGGAGAAGTGATGTATAAAATACATTATACCTCTTGGATATGCAGCTGCAGTTCTCAGCTACTCCCCATGAGAGCCTTCCTTCCTGGTCTTGTAACCTTTAGGTTTCATGCTGAAATGATCCTTCACTGACAGAAATTAATTTTACTAACCCAAAATACCTTTGACACACACAAAGCACTTCTGCCGGAAGTAGAGCCCTAATCTCAGAATAGATAATTAGGTTTGAACATTTGACTTGCTCTGCTGAAGCAGAAATTCTTATTATGTTCTAGCACATTCCAAAACAAAACATTGCACTACATTTTCCAACACTTCTTGCAGAATTATACGTGGTAAACAGATCAGCAGGACAATTCATAGCCCCAGTATAAAACCAACATAATCTGTCATAGGAGTGAAAAAACACCCAAGACCATTTAAAATATAAGGAAACATCCAGTACCTTTGATTCTCCTAGCAAAGAATGGTCTTGATTATTTTATTCATACCGCTTTCCTCACTCCTCCTTCCTCCATTTTCTCACATGCTACTGTGGAAACTTAGATCGAGCAATAAATTAGTTGTAGACTTTTAGACAGGGAACTTGTTTTATTAGCAGTATTCTGAGGTGTCAGGCAAGAGGTCTTCAGAAGAAATAGGTTGGTAGCTTGCAGGGAAACCTGATAGTTTTGGCATAGTTATGCACCCATTACAATCAATGGTAAGGGCTTAAGTTTCAAATAAGAGACAAGACAAGGCTACACCAAGTTTTTCTTCAGAGTTAGAATCTTAATAAATTCAGCAGGCCAAACTGAACATTGGTTGTTTCTGGCACATAGAAATAGTACATTATGCAATCCTCCACTATAAAATATTTTCCAGTTTGTTTAATATATGGTAGTAGGCTTGAAAGCGCAACACTCAGTATATTAAGCTGACACTAAAGTAAATAAACGACTGATAGTTACAGCCAGAAATGAAAAGTAATTGGCTAAGTTTGCTAAGATTTCTGTACATATCAGCAAGTTTTCAGATTAGCAGAGATCTCCCAGTACTCTTCCAAAATTAGGAGCATGTCCCTCTTCCCATTTTTAATTGGTACAATGAAAACTAAAATGAAGATTCACCATGTTCTCCTTTTATAAGTGGACTTTGTACTTGAAGAAACAAAATGAAATCCAAGCCAGGAAGTTAAGGTAGCCAGCAGACTGAGTCAGAACTTGTTAAGGAGCAGCACAAGCAGAGCTGACCCCTGAGGAAAGGGGAACTGAGGATGAGCACAGCACAGGCAGGACCTCACCAACAGTCCCAGCACACCACAACAGGCACAATGATGGCAACAGGCCCCACCAACCATCATCAGGGAAAGGCAAGGTAACAAATCCAAGTTTAACCCAAAAAATTTAAACAAAACAACACCCCAACAAACAGCTGAAAAGAAGTACACTTAGAGCAGAGCACAAACAGATATTAATGGCCTGGGCTGGAGCTTAAATGGATGTCTTGGGCCAGTGGCAGCAGTCGTGTGGGTGAAGGTCCCAGGTGAGGCCTCTCACAGCAATTGCAGCCTCTTTGTGCACCCGGGGCCCTGACATGAACCATCTGTCTTCATTCACCAGGAAAATTTCTCTGGTTACAGAACTACAGTTATCCTTCTGAAAAAAAAAAAACCAACAAACTCAAAAATATTGCCTTGAACAGCTTAACTGATATAATTAAACAACTAGACAGCCTCTGACATCCTCTCAGAAAGAGAATTATCCTAGAAAGATAATTGAACACAGGTATACATTTATAAACATTAGCAACACCAGCTGGGACAAAGACTGCAGAAAAAATAATTTCCAGTTAGTTATGATCTGCACTGCAGCAGAGAATACAATTTTTAGTCTTCAAGAGACTTTGTGCCAAACAATTGTGGTGATGAATAAAAGACAGTAGTTCTTGAAAACATTTTGTCACAAATTTTATAAGTGTGGTTTTTGGCATTGTTGTCTGTTTGACAGATAACAACTGTATTAGATATACTTTCTGACTTTTAAATAATTTTGTGAATTTATATACCTATTAGTAGCTTCCTCATTTGATTACAAATGGTTTTATTTTTACTTTTTAGTCAGTTCTTCAGCTAAGTATAAAGGTAGAGCCATCACTGTGGAAGACACTGTACTAAATTAGGTCTCCTGGGGCTTATATGGGAAAAAGATAGAAGATAATGTGATTAAGAGGAAATTCAGACAGATTGTTATAAAGTTGGCAAAATAAAGAATCTTACGGTATTCCTGCACTAATGTTAGAAGCATGGGAGAGCATCAGAAACTACTACAGATTTTCATGAATAAACATAATTATAATTGGATTGACAGAGACAATGTAGAACGAGCCTCACAACTGAAATGCTCATCAGTAACACCCTGTCCTCAAAATCTAGGAATGGGAAAACTACGGTGGAAATGGCAGGCCTAGTGTATTATATACATGGAGCCATACATTAAAGGGTCATCCCTGAATAGACATCCAGGGAATATGATCTGACTTCACATGAGACATATTGATTCAGAGGCTCATTCTTCTTCAGCATTTGTTGGTCTTCCACTTTTGTAGTAGCTCAGAATCATATAATTAACGCAATATCACTTTAGGAGCCAATGTGTTATGCTGAAATGCATGGGCGTCAAAAAGAACATGCTCAGAATTACTTGCATATAATAATTGTTCATGGGTTTTATATTAAAACCACTATGAAAAAATATGGAAGAGAGTCAGAAGGTAATGTGACTTTTTTAAACTTGAATTTGGCTCTTCAGTCTGTGTTTTCCTGAGAAAATGAGGGTTATGAAATGGTTCTACTTCTGCAAGTTCCCCTTCTGGTAACTTGGAACCTAGTAGCATCAGCAACAACAAAAGCACTGAGGTTTCACAGTTGGTATATGTCCTCAAGTTCAGTGAAAAAAATGACACCTAGGGGGAGAAGAGAGCTGCTAATAATGTTAATTAAAAGAAAGACATGAAGAATGCAGACATTTTACATCCTATTTAACAGAAGTGCCTGGCTGATCTACACACATTGGCCAGCCGGCCAGCACATGTGTAACTGTCATACCATGTGCTTTGTCTTGCACAGCCAGCAGGTAAAATAAAATAGGTTTAGGATATGTTGGGTGCTGGGGTATTTGGGTTATGTTTGCAAATCATGGTAGACATTGGAGATATTGCTAGGAAGGAGGTCAGCAAAGGTCTTGGAGAAGACCAGAGTTCTGCAGTGGGTGTGCTATATGGATCTGGGGTTACATGGGATTATTGCGAGAGTATATGCAGAACTAGGTCATAAATCCACACAAAATCAAACTTTAATATTAATTTCCAGTTTTTAAGGCAGCTTATTTTGCTCCTTATCATTTATAACTAGGGTTTGACAGTGGTTTTTTAACTTAAAATTATCAAGAATGTTAACTTCTGTAATCCTAGCTTTTGTGGAAAGACATTACAGGAGCTTCAACCATTTTATTTTGAAATGTCACACCTTAACTGAAATAGCAAGAAACTGTATCTTTAATAAGATAACTTTTCTCCATTGTGCATTTTAGCCTTTGGATTTTAGTATATATATATTTAGTTGTAAAACAGCTTGGCTATAAATATGTTCTTGTGATTGAACTGTGGAATGAATTCACAGATAATTAAAGTTTTTAATTAGACTCTGTTTTATATATCATCAGTGGTCTTCCATATGAGTTTCTATAGTAAAACATTTTAGAAATACCAACATTCCCAAAAAGCTTCATAAAAGATCATAAACTCCATAAAAGCTTCTAAATTCTTACTATATATGTACACTACTACACGAAAAAGCTACATAATCCACTTGTTTTTGACTCCTGTTTGCTTTTAAAGCAATAGTTTCATGCAGGGATGATGATTATTTCCCAAAATGTCCTCTGTAATTAATTTAAAAGAGGTGAATAGTTGTCCTTACATTTTCTTAGCCTTTTAGAACCTGGAAAATGTATTGCCAAATCAAATGCCCGTCAGTTCAAGTAAGAGTAACAATAAAGCAGTTTCTTCTCCTCCCAGTTTCTATATTAAATTCAGCTTCACAGAGAAGAAAATTTTAGTTCTTCATCAAAAATTTGAATATATTTGCATGTAGAATAACCAGAAAAGACCAAATTACAACACATTTTTATAGTAGAGTTATATCCTATGCCAAATGGAGAGTGCCTTTTCTAGGCTGCAGCAAACAAAAAAATCTAAAAGCAGTATGTAACTGTAGTGCTGCTGTTGCTATGGGTGTTCTGCATGTCCCCTTTGACTTCTTTGTCCAGTTAAGATACACTATTAACATACAAGGACAATACAAGGACATTAAAAATCATGAATCAAAATCATGGGACCGGTCTATAAACAATCTGAGATTATTTCTATAAGTGCAGGGTCGTGGGTTTTTTTAATTTCTTTGATTTGCTTTTTCATCATTACAACCACAAAATTAAGAAACTTATGTTTTGTGTGTGATCTTTTTTTTTAATGAAAATTAAGATCATGGAAGAATAAGTAAGTTTAAGAGCTTTGAGAAAAGTACTCGAGACACATGTGACACTCATGAGAAAGGATAAACTTTCATACTGCCATATAGCTTTTTGCTTGTAAGTATCAGACAAATGAAAAAAAAACCCCAAAGAGTTGTAAAATATCTAGTGAGGCACATCCTGCAAAGTTTCATGCACTTTCACTTCCTTTAGGCTGTGTGATCTAGTGCTCTGGAGACTTTTGAGGGTGGCTGGCAGCACTAAGTCTCTGCTAGTCCATAGAGATTGGCCTATGACTTCACGGGTGAAAACGGCATAAGACGATTTTGCAAATCTATCTTCAGACATTTCGGTTATCTCTCTGATTGCAGAGTATTTCCACAAAGCATAGGGGGATCCCAGAGAGTGGAAGACAGGGTAACAGGTCTGGATGTATGTTCCTGTAGCAGGTTCTGCCTGCTTGGTGCTTCCGTCTGCAGGCAACAAACATCTACACAGGCTGGCTGGAGGCAACAGGTATGCTTTAAAACTCTTCAAGTAGTTTCATGAAGCTGGGTATTCTAGGGACTTACGTCTGTAACATCAAAGGCTACACATAAATGGAGAACTTTGAAACACTCCCAAGGTTGGTAAAGAAAGAAGACATAAAACCAGACAGCTATGCATGTTGAATGTATCATAACATGCACCATCCAGTTTAGGCATAGGCCAAGAAAGTCCCTCTTTTCCATATCTGAGATATTTATACAGGGTGTCCTCAAGGTAGATTCTCTAGTATCTAATGTATGCACTTACATGTTTTTCTTTTAATCAGAACACTGATAAGATTTCCTTATTTTACTTGGCCATTTTCCAAGTCTTGAAGGAACATATTTATTTTTAGAACTCTGGTCCTAAGTTAATTTGGTTGGAATTAGCCAAAGGGCTCAAAGGTATTAATGGAAAACAGAAAGATAAACATTCATGTGTGCATGCGTGCACACTCACACACATACATATGCATCCACACAAGCAACCTTGTTATCTTGTAAAAACCAATCTGAAAATACAATTTAAAAAAAAGCCCTTCAGCAGTAATCTGCATGTTATACAACCATAAATACATGAAGAACAGCAGACTATTTATTTGGTTTGGAAAATTTTCCTATTACTCATGAAAACCAAAATTGAAATATAGCATTAAGTTTATATTGGAAAAAAAGATTATTTTTATAGTCCCAGCAAGATACTTCAACTATGTGCAAGTCCTAGCATAATGAAAGATTCCCTATTTGTCAAGTAACAGCATGGTGGTCTGTAATAAACACTAATATGATATAGCATGTCAGAGATCAAAGCCTCAGTCCCAAAAGACACAGAATAACTCATGAAATCATAATTACTGTTTTGATTTAATCCAGGCAGATTATCTAAAGCATTTTTTAAAGACATGCAAGCATTTTGAAGTAAAGAATTTTCTGAAAGCAAAACAGGAAATAATCTGGTTCCCTGTCCTGCCTCTTTTTCCTTTGTGGTACACCTATTCTTGATATTACATAAAAAGCACATATCCAACCTACTAATTCTCTCATCAGTTTTCCTTCAGTACTGCTGTCAGCTGTATCATACTGAAGTGGAAATAGATTTCTTTTCCATAGATCTCCTGCTTTGTGCTTAATATCATATAAACTATAACATGATTAAAATGTGCAGTCATTTAAGATGCAAAACTTGAACTTACGGTTTTGCAGAATCAGGTCATGATTATACAGTCAGTTTAATGTGATTAAACCCTGCTGATTAAATGCTGCTTCCAAATGGGTGGCATGTGCTCCTTAACTTGTCTGATTGTGACCGCTCAAAAGCCTCAGTGCTTTTACCAGCATAAGGAAGATGATGGGAGTGAGCAACTGGGTGCACAGGGAGACAGAGTCAATTTGTGTCAGGTTAATGTGAGCATGTAGCCATCGCTGCAGGCCTCTTATTTGAAGTTAACGGTAGAAATGTAGGTTTAGTTATTTCTATGAAGCATCTCATACACTTGGGGTACTTTTAAGAGGTGTATTTTCTTTGTAACTGTTACCATTTTTAACAAAACAACTTAAAAATATCCGTTATGAATAAAGTACATTTTATTAGTCTGATCATTGAATTTTAATGCAAAAACTGTCAAATCAATGCTAATGCGTACACCCCTCAAAACTGACCTTAGGGCAATTTATGATCTGTGTAACAAGCTGTGTTTTCCCTTGTTTTTCTTGAAAAGAAAGGCCCACACCAAATACTTGTGAAGTCAGTAAGTATCTAAAACCTACAGCTTCCTTAATAATCTAGAAATACATAAAAACTGGAACCAAAAAGAAATTTGGGGTTGTGTCACTCACAATAGTAAGTATAGTCTTACACATTAAAACTGAGAGTACTGGAAAAAGGGAGCATGTGGCCTACTCTGTGTCTAAAATCCTGAAAATTACAGTCAGTAATTACAGTAGTAGGCATACACACCTGAACCAACAAAACGTTATCTTAAAAACAGCTCAACTCTTAAAATTAAATGTCATTCCTAATTGGAAAACAAATCACAAAGTGCCACTCAAACTATTTCATTCTGTCTGTTCAAAAAGATCTTTTTTCCACATCCCTTTTGCAATCTTTTAATCAGCAGCTGTGTACATTACATACATGGTGAGAATATTAACTATGAAGAAAAAAAAAAGAAAATGTTCTGTGGAAATAGATGTAATTTTGCTTTCTCTAGCTCCAGTGCAGCAATCCCATTCTTTCTAGATCCATTCTGATTCATTGTAATTCATTCCACAATTGAACTTTCTCTAGACATAATCCAGAGATTTAAGAAGAAGTTTACAAAACTATGACTGCTTCTGTGTAACTAGCCCAGACCTAGGTATGTGTTTCCCAATGAATTAATGCAACTAATTCACTTACCTAAGGTAAGAGAAGAAAGGTATTTTTCCTTATTATCCCAGAAATAAATGTCCTTGGGGAACAAAGCTTTATTTCCTTAGAGTTATTTTTGGGTACAGAATGCTAAAGTGATAAAGAGGTCTTCTAAATTCTGGAAATCTCCAGATTTCAGAGAAGAATAGTGATGATGTCCTTTGAAATATTAATCTGCTCATGGAGAACTGTTTAGAATAGTGCTATTCAATCCCAATCAGTAGGCAGATGTCAGATATCTAAATGTGTTTTGGTCACAATCCTACAGATATTTTAATGTGTTTGCTTTAGTTCTGTGCATTGAGTGATTATAAAAGTTATTCCAGTAACAAAGTTAACAGATGCAAAAGTTTTTGAAGGTTCAAAGCATTATGAGTAACAAAGATGGAGGGTTTTGAATCAAGGGGTATCTGTATCACAAAACAGAAATGCATCTTCTGTACTTCCCTGGTTTTCCAAGGCTTTAGGATTCACAAACATAAGCAGTTCTTTGTCAAGAGGAAGGACGAAAACTTGCTTGTCTAGAGTAGAATCTTTCATCATCACGTGGCTCAGACACATGACTCCACAGAGAGCGGCTTTAGGTGAAACAACAAAACCAACCACAGGACCTGCTATAATGATGAACTGTAACTGTATTCAATATGTCTATTTAAAGCTATTTCACATTTATTGGAAAGCTATACTGTTTAAAGTTACAGAGCAGAGATTTCCTTTCCCCATTAGTGAGAATGACTGATATATTAGATGCAGAAGTGCTTTTGGTAGCTACCATCAGCCTTATCCCAGAGGACCTTTCCTCTTGGAGACAGAAGCTCTTTGACTTGAGGGAGAGGCAGAAGATGGATGAAACCTGGCAGCTTGCTCACTCCTTTGGGATGGTGCCATCCCCAGGTGCAAAGCAGACAATATCAGCCCATATTCATGCTCAGCTGTGAGAAAGAGCGGTATTTCTGTAAGGAATATGGAGATGTTGTCACAGTAGGGGCCTAAGAGCAGAAAGGAAGAGGGAAACATATTCGCAGTATGAAAAAGGAGGGATAAAAGTAAAGAAGTACTAAGTCCAGATATTGCAGGCTAAGGAACAAGAAAAAAATAATACTGGGTAAGCAGAGAGAATGTAGATGGATGAAGGTGAATCCTAGGAGACTTTGTAGGGCAGATGTTTATTTTCATCATCTGGATGTAGATGGGACTTGATTTTTCAAAAAATCTTAAAATTGCACAATAAGTATATTATTCTAACTTGGTTTTGTTTCTTTTCCCTGATATATTTTCTAACTGTGTGCTCATTGGACTGCTCCAGAAAGGTGCAAGAAAAAATTTAGTTGATTTATGTTTTGTAACTGGAAAATCTCTGTTCCAGCCTTGTTCTTTGTCACTTTTGTCAGAAATATTTGGAGCTTAAATTGGAGAACTAGCTGCTGTTTGGGTTTTAAATCTGGAAACAATTGAAGATATTGAATAAGTTTTTAACAGCATTGTGTATTAGGGAAGAACTTGATGTAGCTAATATTGTTCTTAACTGGCAAGTTTTTAATTGAATAGATGAATAAAAATTCAAATTAACATTAAAAGCAGTCAGAGTTGGACACAACACATCTTTTCTCCTTTCCTTTTTCTCCTTCAAAGCACTGGTGAGTTTGGAGTAAATCAGGCTTTTTCCAGCAGTTATTTTATATCTCAAAAGTGAAATGATGATCCTTGTGGGAATCTAGTAAGAACAGGTTTATAAAAGGCTGTTAGTAAATCTGTGTAAATCCAAAATCTCTTATCAGTATGATGACTAAGCAGATCTGAATTTCATCTCAAAACTGCATTGCAGACTCTTGTGCATAGCTGTTTAAGACAATTTAGCTTAGTCTGTTACTTTGCAATCTCAACTTTGACTTCAGAGTAGTCTGGGTCAAATGATGTTTATATTCAGTGTTTCCAAATAAAATCTATATGATTGTATTGTTGTTTTAATGTGGGGATATAATTTGACTGCAGCATCTGTACCCCTTGTAATGTGAGGCATAAATAAGCCTGAAGTACTGTACGCTTAGCCTGAAGAAAAAGTGATACCCTTTGTTAAACCCACTGACATCAAGGAGGAAGAGAAAGAAGAAATATTGCATTTTAGACTTACAAATCCTTTTTCAAGTTGACATTTCCAGAGGAACTGTTTCAAGAGAGAGTGGATTTTATCAGAAAGTTATGGGATATAATATGGAGAATTTCACCATCCTACTTTAGGATATGCCTTTGCTGCAAGGATTAATACTCAGGTGTGTGAGTCACTCTGCAAAAATCTCTCTAAGATTATGCCTTCACTGATCCTTCATGACCTTAGATGTATTGCTGATGTCCTCACATCAGCAGCAGTGGCATACGTTGTTCCAATTCTTTCACAATAAACCGTGGAGAAACCTGTCTGTCTTTCTGGGAACTGGATGTAAATTATGAGAACAGGCAAGTGGCAATTAGTCCTCCTGTTAAAGTGGAGGAAGAACCCACACAGGAAAGCTGGGCTTCACCTCACACCTCCCTGTCTAGGTGGCTCAGGTTGATAGATGAGACACTCTTTTGTGTTAAGGGAAAGGGTAGTAATGGCAACATGTGAGTAGGAGTTGAAGTTAAGAGTGTAATGATCCTTAATTTAATCCTAAACGGCTTGCAGTGGTCTTGCAGAAGGTCTCTCACCTTGTAGAGGGAGTGTTACAATCAGAGAGAATAATTTTTTCAAAATAACATTAAAAAAAAAATCTGTGAAAAACTTGAGGAGAAAAACAAAATCCCAAAGATAAACAAATAATAGAAACAGTCAGAGGTATCAAATCTTCAGTAAAGGACACATTTTGTATATAAAATCCACCTGGTTAAAGATTCTTCATAATAGCCTCTCTGACTACGTGTCTAACTATGAGGAAGAGGAGTGCCTGAGGAACAGGTTCTTCTGGTGAAGGAGGGAGCTGGTAGTCTTTGTACTACAAAAAAAACAATTCGGATTTGACATAGGACCAGTTTTTAACCCTCCTTCAAGGGAACAGCAACTGACTTGTGTTGTAAAGTACATAGTGGAGAGTGTTCTGGGTCTGTTTTTAACAAAACCAGGGAAAATGTTGTCATTCCAATAAGCAATGGTTGTTGTACTTGTCTGTATTGTCCTCTTCCTAATGCATTAAAAGCAGCATTTCATTTTGGGAGTTTGGATTTCCTGTGACTCTTTTCAATGATGAAATTAAATCTCTACATTTTGTAGAGGTTTTTTGCATCAGTCTTTGTTATGAATAAACTGCTGTAGGTGGGCAGAATGAAGCCAATTTGCAAAGTGACCTTGAAGGTCTAAGCAGTGAGAGCTTCACCTCTGAGAGCATATACAATACCAACAAACTCCTTCACCCAGTGAGAAGATGCAAACATCAAGTGACGCACAATAGAAGAAAAGTATAATAAGCCCTTCAGTATCCTCACAGTTTTTGCCAAGTCCTACAAAGTTATTATAACTTAC
This sequence comes from Strix aluco, assembly GCF_031877795.1. Taxonomy (NCBI): domain Eukaryota; kingdom Metazoa; phylum Chordata; class Aves; order Strigiformes; family Strigidae; genus Strix; species Strix aluco. The sequence continues at coordinate 136,957,089 of NC_133931.1, read as the reverse complement.
AATATTTAGTTTCTTTCTTAAAGTTTGTGGAGCCACGTCATTCAGTGCAAGAAGAAACAAGCTTTTTAAAGAGTCTGTATAGCCTTTATGATTACAAAACCTGAAAATGCGACTTGAGTGCTTCTTAGAAGTTCAGGAAACAGGGAAAATGTAAACAACTTTCATTTTCAATGTCATGATTTTTAGAGCTTGGTTAATGGCTCTGAACACCTGGGGTTGCTGATACTGCAGACAGAATATTTATTTTACTCTTAGCTATTCCATTCTTCTAATTTTCTCCCCCCGCATCTGCCCCCCATAAACAGATTAACTGTTTTAGAAAATTTGTTGATTGTGGATTAGGCATTTAGGACTCAGTGGAAAACATCATTTAATGGGGAAAAAAAAAAGGAAAAATTTTTAGAATCACTTCTAATTCCCATCTGCTCAGCTTTTGGTTTTTAAATACATTTCCTTACTAAAGAACCTCTCATATCATGTGCTAACTGCAGTACAGTTAGTGAGATTTCTCAGACTTCTCAGGATGATATCTTCATCTAGGTTTATGTAAAGAGGACACCATTGATACCAATTTTGCAGAATACAAATACAAATTTTTACAGAATACAAATTTTTAATGCATAGTGAATAGCTTTGCTTCCTGTTTGTCTTTCTTTTGCTAGCTGTCAGTCTTATTAAGTGTGCATTTTCTACCAAAATGTTTTAGATATAACCCGCTTTGTGTTCTCCATGCCATTGAATATCTTCATTTTGGTCTTAAATCAGTGGCAAAGTTCAGTATCACCATAACACTTTATAACAGTATCAGTATCACTGTAATCACTATTAAAGCAGTATGTAATCTGAAAATTCAGGCCCAAACTTCATCTGCTTGTGACATACATCTAGTGCCTGGAAGGATAACCATGATTTGATGACACAAACAAATTCTTCTTACTAGTAAAGTAAAATGATTCCACTGGGTCTCCATCATCAAACAAAACGAAAATCCATGTACACAAATAGTTTGTAATATGTTCTAAATGCGGCCATATGCGTGCTCGAGAAGATACCAAAAGGAGGTACTTCTCAGACCTGTGAGCCCATCAGTTAGGCTGATCTGCCTGTCAGACACATTCAGGAGTTCAAATCACAGAAGAGAAACCATCCAAACACTTTTGCAACAGGTAGTTGATGTCATCAGGTCAAGCATGCGTAACAGCAAATACTCTGAAGAGCAACAGAAATATCTTCAAACTGCAGCTACATTCTCATGATTGCTGACCCACTTGAAAGGAGGGAATGGGATCATTTACCATACTGTAGAATAAAAATTCCATTTACCAGTTTTATCTTCAAATTAGTGTATCATTCAGATAAAGAATTGCATTGGTTGCTTCCAAAGGAATTTTAAGAATTAAGGTGACTTTTCTAAACAGTTTTGTATCCTGTCTTGTTCCCCTCTGTAGCAGCAGTGTGCAAATAGCATAGGAAGCCTTCTGTTTGTGTGCATTATTTTCACGGAAAATAAGCAGCTGATGACTAACATCTATGTTACAATTCTGACATGACTCTAGTCACATCATTATAGACTTCTGAAAGAGGCACCACTATAATTTTGAGAGAGTTTCCTTTGTATTAAGAAATATAGTTTATCTTTATTCTAATATTTGCTTAGACAACTAGGATTAAGCTGCTAAGGCAAACAATATCTGTCCTAGCTGGAGAGAGCTCTTTGAATAGCAGAAAGTTCACAACAGTGAAGACACGTAAGCTGGTAAAAGCTTTAAAAGAAATTTCAGCCTCCAATAAACAATGCTGAGAACATGAACATGGGGCAGATATTGCATCCTTATTGCAAAGGATGAAACAGGAATTACACCTGATGCTTCTTCAGTAATTATTTATCTAGTGCCCAACAATCACATCATATTGTCTTGAGTGGCCCTTTCACGTACACCCTTGAATTTTCTGTCTGTGCTGCATTTCAGGTGAATGCTGAGAAAGCAGAAAGTGAATGAGATCTTTAATTGGAATTTATAGAGTTGTGATCCTGATCAAAAGCAAAACTTCTGAACAGACATCTCAGACCAAAGAGCTTACAATAGGCAACATCCTGAAATAACAGAATATTCAAATTTCACACACAAAAGATGCTCTGAGTTCCCCTTTCAGTCACAGTGCTATGTGGACTTTTGGGGTCATCTGATCTTACTTGAAAAGTAATGGAATGCACAACCGTAAAGATAGACAATTGGTTTCAAACAATAAGACTTAACACTTGAAACATTTAATGACTACACATTCTTCAGACCTCCTCTACCTCACCTTTTCCCTCCCCCCCCAAATGAATCCCAAACTAAACAACCCTAAGCAAACTCCAACCACACTGCCAGCCTGAGCTACGAACAACTTAAGAGAACAGAAGCCAAACCAGTTTACATCGGTTGGTTATGGACAGTCAGAGCTGACTTACAGTATACAGAAATAATTCTGTAAAAGATCTTTTCTAGACTATGGAGAGGGCACAAAAATTCAGGCTTGCTGATGAAGTTAGAAAAAAGTCTCATAGCCATTCTAATGAACCTGCTTAGTAAAGCAAAATTGGTTTGTTGTTCATTCAGTCCATTCCTCCCCCCAATGCTGCCTGTAGTTTTCCCCTTTCCTTAGGCTTCACTTGTCTTCTTGTGTACACCAAGAGAACATATCCTTTTGCTCTCCAAATGCAGGTTACTGCTGTTTCAGAGGTCATCTTAATGGCAATTAGGTCACTGATTTCATTTTTCATCAGCTGGTGAGCTAACAGTTATTTAGGTTGTGGGACTGCCCTCCTTTCAGGGCTGGAAAATAATTTGTGCTCTTTTGTGCTTTGCTACAAGTTGGCACAGTTGCTCTTTTATTGCTAAATCTTGCTTGTGCCCCTTCTTCTGTGTGTGCTGTGCCCGCCCCCTCACAACTATATTTTTGTCTCTGACCCTGCCTCTTAGTGCACTCACTATGCTTCACTTTACAAAAATCTTTATAAACTTCTAGATGGAGAGCCTGCCGGTGCTATCCCTATCTCCTCCTGTTCTATTTCAGATTTTAATGCTGCATTCATCCATAATTTTGGTAGATACTTGCTGCAGCTTCCAGCGTCTGCAGTGAGATTTCAAAATGTGGATCTATCAGGCAACTTTCTTTGCTTATAGTCAGTGAAAACTGTAATAAATGCAAAGAACACCAAGACATTGGGCAACAGGTAGTTGTCTTATAATTATGAAGGTATTTGCAGCCATCAGCGTTAAGGTATTCCTTCTAGTTGAATTAAGCATTTGTCTAGGCCTATGAGAAAGAAAATTCTCTGAGTATTTTAAGGACTGGGTGCAAAACCTTTCTGCCAGGTTTGTATTTGACTACAGATATATATACTTGCCCCACACAGCTCTTCGCAGAGTGCTTGTGGGTTTGTGGAGGTGACAAGAAAATCACAAGCATGCTGCTCTGCCTGGATGAGCACGGTGCTCCTGTGGCTGCACCGCTTCCGTTACATACGCTAGCTCGTTGCACCGCCAGTCCCAAGCTGCGTGTGTAACAACTGCACAAGGATAAAATGTAAGGAATATGACTCTCTGATGGATGACTCACCCAGTCTAATAGCATTATTGTCACTTGAAGATGGGCTCAGGGAAACAAAAAAGTGTTCAGGTGCTTCTGGCCTACCATTGATAACCCTTTATATCACAGCTGAAGCCTTGTTTCCAGACCTGCTCATACTAATTTAGAAACACCCTCCTCCACAGAAAAAAAACGTAATTTGTACCTACAGTTTTTCAGTTTATCCTGAGAACAGGAACAGGCAACATAACTGTTTAATTCCTCAGTGATGGGCAGCTTTCTTTTCTCTTCCTCGTTTGTGCTACTCCCAGCAGACTAGTTTTTCAAGAAGTCCCTCATATCATCCTCTTTTCAAGCTGTTGCCTCTTCTTGCCTCTCCTTTACAATGCTGCCTCCTCTTCCGCCTTGAGCCTGCTTTTGTGTGTTTCAGTCCTTCCTCACAGCCTCATTCCTGCTGTTGCGACAATACTACCTTTCCCTTTTGAAGTTGAGATGGTATTAACCAAAAATTAGAACAATAAATTATAATATTAGTAACTATTTTGCAACAATATTAAGGCTATGCTGACAGGTGTAAAATCAGAGAACAGTTTTCAGTAGAAGTATCGATAGCTTTATTCCAGCAGTACAAGAAATACAGTGCCAAGAGTTTCTTTTGCTAGGCAATTATCTTGCTTCAACTAGAATAATTGATATATAGTTTAAATATCATGAGACTTTTACCTCCTGTTTACCCCTTACATTTTATAAGCTGGGTAATTTATCTTATCAGTGCATGATATTGTGCCTTGCTGAGAGAATGTATTTATGACTAAGTGTCATGGCTAGCAGTATGTGTTTTAAGTATTTTGATTCTATTTCCTACCTAGCTAAGTATGTGTTGATGTTTTTGTGTAATTACACAACGGATAATTTACTGAGCACTCTGCTATGGGTCCCTTCAGGGTTTCTTCTACCACAGACCTGAGCACAATTGAAGTTGGCTGAATTGAAGTTCAGTGAAAGTCACAAATAGAGAACTACAGCTGTGTATACATATAATTGTCTTCCAAATAAGCATCTACAGAATGCTTTAAATAAATGTTAGGGGGCCAAAGCAACACAATGGAGTTGGTATTTCACAACTCCCATTGCTCAATGTTTTTGAACAATTTTTAATTTATCAAGATGGTGAAATCCATGTGCAAGACCACTGCATCGTTCTGTTGTTGTTAAATCCATTGTTTAAAAAGAGAGTTGTGTGTGCTGTGAGATTTGGATTTCCTCTGAGGGCTCAACTTGGAGGAAAGAGTAATGCTAACATGAAACATTAAAAAATACAGACTTTGAAGTACAAAGCTTACCAGATACTCAAAAAAGTTAATATTTTGGATTGTTTAGAAAAGTCAAACAAACGATTATGAATATCAAGGGTCTGCTTTTTTGAAAGGGCAATCAATGTGACTAACAGCTGGGTCTCTGACAGGGGAAAAACAGTTGTATGAGTAAAACTGAAACTCAGTAATACTCTCAAATAAAACTAAGAAGTGGGCAACCTTGAAGTGCTAAGTATTTCACAGTCCCTGGGAAAATTAGAGAACTTCTACAAAACCCACCAGCCTTAAGGGCTGCCTAACGCCCTTTGCACCTCTGTAAGAAAAGGGGCTTTGCTTTTACTTGGGGAGAAAAACCAGTGTCACTGAAGAAGGTTGGTTTTCTTCACATTGTAACAGTAGTGTTGCTTTTCCTCCAACTTCACTGCTAACCATTACTACATCTTTGGCGTTCATTTTCTGTTATTTGCAATGCAGAAAAAATCCTGTCTTGTTTCTCTCTCCTACTGCACCTAAGGTTAACTTTGTAACTTTGAAGCCTAGTTAGAAAGCAAGCAAGTAAATATCACCTCCTCCCAGAACAGTGTGTAAAGGAAAAGCACCAAGTTTCAGAGAGGAGTCTCTCCGTGTATTCAAATACAGAGCTGTGGGGGTACGTTGCACCCTGAGCAGGGCTCGCTGCTCTGGTGCAGACAGGCCTCCGCTTCTGAGGAGATGTGTTTCGGTTCCACCACTTATGCCGCTGCTTAACAACACTGTGGGTAACAGACTTACAGATGTCTCTTTCTTAACACCTAGAGCAGGGAAAAGACATGCAGTGCTGCATACGTTACTGGTAGATGATAAGCATCCTGCCTGGTCAGAAATTTAAAAAAAATATTTCAGTTAGCATCCTCAGAACAGCTGCCTGGCACCGAAGAGCTCGGAGACAAGGCACACCAGCGTCTCAAGGGAGACAGGGCAAAAAGCCCCCACAGCAAAGCAGCTTTGACTACAGCGTTTCAAGTTCTACTACAAGGCTTCAAGTTCTCCCTTCGGGCTGTGCAGCGCTTCAGGGCCGCTGCACCGCGGGGTGGGCTCCGGCAGAGACCCCCCGAGCCATACCCGGCCCCCGGATTGACCGGACCGAGGGGCTCCGGCACAGCCCTGGGGCCGGACCCTGGCAGAGGGCCGCCCGCGTTGGTTATGGTCCCCCCGGCCCTGGCAGGCGGCGGCGCGGTGTGGGGGAGCGGCGGGCCGGGCCGGGCCGGGCCGGGCCGGGCCGCGGCAGGGCGGGGGGTGGGCGGGGCGTCCCCGGCGGGGGCGGCCCCGCGTCCGGCAGCACCAATGGTCGGGCGCGCCGGGCGGGGAGCGGCGGCGGTGCACGTAGCTCTCCCAAGATGGCGGCCGCTCCGGACCGAGCTGCGAGGGCGGCTGCGGAGCTGGGGGTGGCGGGCGGCCGCTGAGGGGGGCGGCAGGGGGCTGGCGGCGCTCGCCTCGCCTCGCCTCCCCTCCGCGCAGGGTGAGGGGGAGCTTTCCGCGCGGCCGCGAGGCTTCACCATGCTGCGGGGCTAGAGCCGCCGAGGCGCCGCAGCGCAGCGGGGTAATAATGTTAGCAGAGGTAAGAGCCCTGCTGCGGCCGGCGGGGTGCGGGAGGGGAGGGAGCGGGCAGCCGCAGCCCGTGGCGGAGGAGGGGCTCTGCCCTCCGCCGGGCCTCCGACCTGCCCAGGTGGCAGGCAGCCTCCCCCTTGGCCGAGAGGGCAGAGGCGCCGGACAGCCCGCCTAGGGCAGCGCCGGGCCCCTCTTATCTCCCTTCCCTCCTCCGCGGCCGGGCGCAGTTCCCCCGGTAGGGCCCGGCAGGGCGGGACGGGAGGGGGACGCTCCGGCGCCGCGGCGGAGCCCGGCCCGCCGTACCTGCTCCGGGCCGGGCGAGCCCGGCCTGCCCCGCCGGCCGTTGGGTTTTCCCGTCCCGCGAGGGGCCGCCGGGCCGCTCCTCCGCGGCGGGCCCCGTTTCTGGAGGAGCGCACCTGGTGAAGAGGGGGCCTGCGGCGGCCCTAGGCCTCGCCGGAGAGGTGTCCCCGCCCGGGCCCCGGACGCTGGCTCCGACTTCAGCCCCTCCGGCCTCCTCCTCCATGTAAAGGCTCCGTGTTTGCTGTCTTCTTGAACGGCTTAAACCGAACAGTTTTGCTGTTGCAGGAGTTTGTGGTTGTAGGTAATTAGTAGAAGTTAGCTGCCTCGGTTCGCCTCTCTCGGGTAGGGGGTTTCTGTCCCAAGGCAGCTGAGCAGCCAAGCTGAGGCAAGCAGGTATTTGAGGATCAGCGTGGGCTAGAAATGGCTTCTGTGTCCATAGGTGCTCTCAAAGGGGGAATCTGACGGTGTTTTCTGGTTGCTGGAAATGAGACTTTCTCCTGTACTCGGTTTCTCCACAAAGACCGATTGATTTTCTATTTTTAATATGTCAGCAAGGTGTCTGGCATACAGATAGTTCTCCAACATGATGATTGTCTTACCTGTGTTTTATAATTTGTCATTTTATCCCACAGTGAAGGTTATTTGTCCAAAACTGAATTGTCTTTAATCTTGAAGGGTGAAGGCTTGCTTTTGGACACCTAAGAAATTTAGCTTTGCTTTCCTGAATAACAGCTAAAAAAGTATCCTGAAGCTTTCAGTCTCCATCAGTTCAAAGTTTCAGGGTATTAGGAAAGTGGTTCTGTAGTGCCACACGCTCTCAGATTTCCTTGGGAGGGTAAAATTTGCTGAGTGAGTGAAACCTGTAAAAATACATGACCTATTTTTTCATGAAGGGTATTTGGTGGGTGGTCAGGGTTAACAGTCTGCATTAAATAGTGTTGGCGAGTGTGATACGTAAGCATTGACCATAGTAATTTAGATTATTTTAAGGGTGGAATAGAACATTCTGGGTCAGTGCCTCATACTGGACTGTTCGTTCTGTTTGATGATGGCTGTGTGTGCCTATCCAAGCCACTTTATTGTCTTGAAATTGAAAATTTTTTTCTAATAGCAGTGGTATAGCAGTGTGGATGACACTTGCTCCGTTGACTTTTTGAGGTAAAACCCAGTGCTTACATGTGTGATGACCAGTTATGATACTTAGCCTTGGTGTCTGGAGAACTGGGTTCTGATGTACTTTACTTCTAGTTCCTATATTTAAAATATTTGTAGACAAGATGGTTCAGGGTGATGTTTTCCAGGCTTGATCTCTGACAAGGAGATGACTTTAAATTTTGGTGGGGAATCTGGCAAAGTTGCAGGCTTTGCTTGCCTGCCTGAAAAGCAGTGGTGGGGAGTTCTTCAAACAGCCAGACAGCTTTTGGCTGTCGGACGACCTGCCTGATGTGAACTGGAGAGAGTCCTTTCCAGCGTGCCTTTTTGGGTGTACCAGTCGTGACTTGGTAGGTAAAACATCTTGTGAAAACTGTGTGAACCCTTTCCACGCTTTGTAGGAAGATGCAGATTGCTTCAGGCCTACTGCTACATGTATATAGTATTCTATAAACACCTAAATATCTCCTTTTTTTTTTTTTTTTTTTGCTATATATGAAAATTGAGGTGAAATGTATGGTGGATTGACATTAGAGAAGGGCAACAGTGAAAACTGCCCATGTCTGTAGGCTGCCTAAATTTATCTTAATAACTTTGAGGAGGGGGAACACTGGATAGCCAGTAAGTCTTTTTTTTCTTCTCGCAAAGTACCTATTTTATTTAAGAACATGTAGTGAAGTGAGATGATAAAATTTGCTGGATATTTGTAGACTTGTATAGTTTGCTACTGTCTAGAATGGCCAAGATTGCTGTCTCTTTTTTTTTTTTTTTTTTCCCCAGCCATTAAAAATTTAGAAACACTTCTCCCACTGTAACTGTTAGTTTTATAATTTAACACTGTAGACTATTGTTCTTAAATACATTTAAGCATGAAAGAAAGGCAGAATCTGTTTCTACATGTGTTGTTATCATGCAGTTAGAACATAACTTACAGTTTCTTGAGATCAGTTTCGTATACGCTTTTACTGTATCCATATATGCAGATCCCAGCAGATTCAGTCCAGTTTTGTGTGGATGCAGTTAGGATTAAGACCTTGTAATCAGTAACTTCAGGGGAAGATCGCACTTCCCGTCAGGAAAAAAATACTGGCTGTGTTTTTTATTTGGCCCTTACTGCAGGTCTTCTTATTTTAGTTGCATCAGAAATCATGTCATTGGATGCCAAGCACATACACTTATTTACCTACTGAGCAAACACTGTTCCCCAATTTTTCATCATCTTGGCCATCGGAACTTATTTCTGCAGTCATGTTGAATACATTCCGTCTGCATGCGTTCAGAGTCCTGCTGCAGTGGTCATTTCCCTGGTCTGTTGGGTTGGCCTTTCTGTGTCCTTTCACTTGTTCCCCTTTTCTTATTCATCAGATGTCTCCTTTGCTTTTTAAGACCCAGTGTGGTCTGTTTCCATGTGACGTACTGTTTCAGCACTTTCTCATCTGATGAAGCCATGATGGACACAAGTTGCAAGTCTGTCTCTTGTGTTTTCAGACAACTGTCTTCACTATTCGTGCCTCTTGTGCAGTAGCAGCTGTACTACCCCGACTACAGCAAGGCAGCAGGTGTTTTACAACTCTGGCTCTTACTGGTCAACGGTGTCTTAAATTCTGATGGGAACAAACGTTAAATAGGATTTTGATGTGACTTAGTTTACAAGAAGTTTTAGAATGTCTTTCAGATTGTTGGCCTGTGCTGTCTGCATTTGCAACCCATGTTGCTCTAAAGGCAGCACTTCAGAAAAAGTGAGTAGATTTCTTTTTCCATTTTTTTCTCTCCAGTTGCTCATAAACTGCTTTGAGATGCTTGGTGAGGACTTCCTTCTGAATTTATGAACAGCTAAATTTTCGACATCTTGATTCTCAGCTTAGCAAGAGTACTTGTTGCAGTATGAGTGACAGTTGAGAAGACTTTTCAAATTTGACAAAGTAGGAAAACTTTTTTTTCTTGTCCACAGCTAAAGGAGCCATACAAAATGAGCTCTGACATGTTGATATTTCTTGTTATTGCAACTGGTCAAGATAATTCACTAACTACATGTAGTATTTCCTTCCTGTTAAACAATCTACTCTTTATTTATAAGAGATGTTTAACAAACTTTTTTTTTTTTTACACTTTGATAGCTAGTAACCATTGAGAACTGTTTTTCAGCGAAACCAAGCAAATTAGCCTGATTTTTAAGAATGAAGGTTGACTCAGCAGCTTGTTTTAACTTACTTTAGAATAATAATGAATTAGCTTTACTGAAACAGTAGCACATTATAATGTATATGTTAGTCCAGCTCTGAAAGATGCAGAACACAGTTAACTGCTTGACATACTATAGCAGTGTTAATTTTTGCCGTTCCTTGATACGGGGCTGTGGAAGGTTGCTCTGATGCTTCATGTGACTGAACTATGTTGGTAGAGACAGCTTTGAATGTGTTGACAATTAGCAGGGTGTGGACAGAAATTAGTTTTCTGCCCTTTTGTGGAATTTGTATTCTGGGGCTTTGGTTTGGTACCAGTGCTTTGCCGGATGAGATCTAGCTGGAGCATCAGTTGCAAGGCCTTGAGAGGTAAAAGCCTCTCTTTCTCCTTTAATATATTCTGTAAACAAAGTCTACCCCATTGCTGGTCTGCTTTGTCCCTAATTGTTGCTATAAAATCTCTTTTAATAACTCCATATTCTGTGGAGTGCCAGTTAAAATTATGTGAGGAATGGTAAAAATAGGAAAATTAACCTTTTACAAAGAATGGATGTCATATCTTCCTTGTATTTGTTTTTAAATATTTTGCTGGCTATTAGTAAAAGGTAGTGTCTAAATGCTCAGGGCTATTCTTAGAGTATACAGTTGAGCCTAAACTGCTGAGACTGAATGCAGAGTTCTGCAACAACTCTAAAATGTCAGTCTGGATCTTTCCCCAAAACAGCGTGGAAGAAGAAAAGTATAAAGTTCCTCAGTTCAGTAAAAATAGCTTGTCTGGTTAGATAGCCGAAGGAGCTCCAAATGATGATTTCCTCTGTCTGGCTGCACTCTAGGGAATTATCTCTGTTTTAAATATGTTTGTCCCTTTCTCTACACCCTCACAAAGATGACAAAGCATGTTTTCCTTTGAACTAGCATTAGGAGCGTTGCTATTATTAGAAATAAGAAACCATTGGTGTTTTATGTAAGTATTGGCAACACTTAAAGAATTAATATTTTGAAGTCCCATTAACACTTTTCAGCATTGCTTGACCGAGAGTACCAAGGTTGGACTAATAGAAAAATCAATTGCAATTGGCACTGGCAGTTGCATGAGAGAGAAACTTCAAGAAGTACAAGGCATTGTGATCTTGGGCTTAATTGCTTGTTCTCTTCTGTGCCCCCCCCCCCCCCGCCCCCAAGTAATGTCTGATTTCTGAAATGAGAAAACGAGGCATTATTTCATGATGTAAACATACTGCTTTTATCAAGAGTAACCTTGTTTACGTAATTTCTATACTATTACACTTTAAAATGATGGCCGCGTAATTATGATTATAGGTATGAGGTGAAATGGGCATTAATTTTTAATGTGAGTAAACATAGATGATAGGTATGTTCAGCTAGGGGATTCCTTTTGTAACTGCGATTTATTTTGGAAAAGAGGTCAATTCCTACCCTGTCAGAGTTTGGGAATACCTATTAAGATTTTATTCTTGCTCTGAAGCAGAAGTAGCTGTAAAATCCTCAGACAGCGGAGGTGGATTTCTGAAGTTACAGTGTCGATTGACTTTCTGTTTTCTATATGGAAGGGGATGTGATCTCAGTGTTATAGTTAAAAAGGTGTGAGTCAAGTTTATTCTTGTATTTTAACATTGGCATTTCACAAACATTTAAAAAGCCCCACAAATTTTTAACTAGTTTTGTTCAAGTGGGATTCTCTGAAAATCCAGGGATTTCCCAGGACAAAATACAGACTTTGACCATAGTGGATAGTTCAGTAGTTTTATTTTGAAGCTATTTCACCAGTGGCCCTTAAACTTCTTCAGTCCTGCTGCTTTGCATATTTTTTTGGACAGTAAGCACAAGACCAATTTGATTTGTACCCCACCAGTCAGTCTACTAGTTGTCAGCGGGAGATAATGGAAAGTAAGCAAGCAGAGACGAGTTTGTCCTTTCCTGTGTCAAATGGCTTGTATGATGTCCTTTCAGTGCCTTGACTGGGTTGGAAGAATTTTTGATAATCAGATATGTTAAATATCCAGAACTGTGTTTTTATTTCACGGGTGGAAATAGTGCTGTGTTTATTCAAGTGAAGGGTAATATGGCCTAATTAAAAGTTCACAGGTACCTGTTGTCTGTAACATTGATGTCTAAAATGCTTGATTCAGTATCCCATTGCAGTTGGAGTTTTGGGTATGAAGACGAGCTTTAGAAGTTTTCTTTCTAAGAATGTTCATGAATTTGGGGGCTTACTTTGAGTATTAGCTGCTTAAATGCAGCTGTGCTTTTGTTACAGTGTGATTTTTATTTTTATTTTTTGTTTGTTCCTCTGCCTTTCTTCCCTTAATCTCATGCTTCTGGGAGGAACGGGGTGATCCCGGTTCTATTTTAGTCTAATCTGCTTGTGTCAGAATGCTATTAGTTAATAAATATCACTATTTTAAGATCATGTATTCCCATTCTTCAGTATATTTTGCAATTCTAAGAAATAACTGTACTCAACACTTCTGCTGATGCCTCTGAGGCAGTATAGGTTAGGCTATCTCTTGTGATGTAAGGGAACAAACTTGCACAGGAAGTTTGAATTGCTACATATCCTGTAGGATGCTCTGCATTTCCACTCTTCCTGTTGGTGCTGTCAGACAAGGCCAAGTAGAAAATACTGTAGAAATTCATCGTGAAATTCTTGCCACAGCTAACCAACTGAATATGAAGCAGGGCCTCAGACTTGAGGTAATTTCTCTCATAGCTCTTAACTGGTCCTCAAAGCAATGGGAAAGAACATGCCTGATGTTCCCAGTCACCCTGTATTCAGGGTTTGACATTCCAGACTGTGCAGATGAGTGAAAAGTCTGATGGTGTATATGCTTTAGGAAATAAGTATCCAACCTGTGTAACTGTAGAAAGAGTGATTGCTTTGAAGTTTTGCTGACGGTCAAAATGATCTTGGAACTGGCTGACTTAGAGATGTGATGAAGCGTTGCTTGTTGCTGTGCTGCTATTCTGAGAGCTGCTGCTGCGGACTGAAGAGAGGTGTCTGAGTCCTGGGTTCATCCTTCTGTGTGAGGCCTGGCACCTCTTCACTTAAACCTTTGAATTCCACGTCCTTTATAAAAACTCAAAACGTTGTTTATTTTCAGTTTTGCCAAATGGTGCAGTATTTGATAACATTGTATCATCTTACTTTTCTGAAGCATATGTAATGATTTTTGTGTTACCTTGAAAGTAACAGTATCAGTAATGATATGTATTCCTTGTTTACTGAAGGAATTATATGTGCTTGAAATTGAACCTGTATTTTGGTGTGGAATTCCACGCCCTCCCCCCACCCCCAAATGCTATGCTGGGTGGGTTGTCCGCCCTCCAGTATATCTTGGCATATTTGTTACTGATAGATATCTTAATTTTTAATGAAATCTGTTTGTTTGAGATAGCTAATCTCTTTTAAAAGTGGAAGAAAAATATTTTTGTAGTTTATATACCCAAGTTAGTATTTCTGGTCACAATGCTAATGCATTGAAATTTCATTAACTTTGCAAAGTAAAATCATATACTATAGAAATCTTGAATCTTGTGATTTAATGTCTCAATTACAGATTTAATCTGATGGTACATACAATAAAATGGGAATTACTTACGGTTCATTTATTGCTTATGTGTAATTTTAAAATTCTTGTGGAAAACAAATTGGTATGAATATAATTTTCATTGTTTTGGTAAGAAGATATTTCTTTACAACACTAAGCTAGGAGAATAAAGTTTTTGTTTAAATTTTCACTCTTACCACAGTTTTCCTTTGTTAAACATAATTTATTCTTGCTTTGTGTGTAGAAGCATTTGGTACTAGCACCTTGCTTTATGGTCTTACAACTATATCCTGTGTTCTCTCTCGTGCTTCATGCCTGCATTAATTTGACTTGCACATGTGACTGAAACTTTGAAATAAGTGTTATTTATTTCTTTTTGTTGTTTTTAAGGTCTGGACTTTAAATAATATTGGTCTTTGTGTCTTTCAGTTGGCAGTTTCCCTACTACTTCTTAAAGATGTCCCTGCCTGTGGTAGAGGGGTTGGAGCAAGGTGATCTTTAAGGTCCCTTCCAACCGAAATCATTCTAAGATTATGAGTTAGAAATAGTGAGACCAAAGGCAAACTTCATGTTTCTATGAGTGTTTCTAAAGTCTTCCATTACTTCTGAATTTTCCTTTACTGAACTCTCCAGTGAATGATGGTCTGCTGTTTTCCACTACTGTTTCTTTTAATTGTGCTTTATTCTACTGATACCCTCTTTTCTTTTGTTTTCTATTTTAAATTATTTTTGTTTTAATAATCTCAATATAACATTATGCTTCCACTCTTAATTTTTCTCTGGATTTCTGGAGATTTGCCCATAACTGTTATTTCTCTTATTATCTATTTTTTGATGCATTCTGCAAAGCATTTTTCTGTTTTCCAATGATCAAAATAACTGCGTTGCTGCTGTGTGGAATGGTATACCTGGGTTAGTCTATGAATGTTTCCACCTTGCTGTCTGTATGGTTCTTTTGTTTATTACTTGGTGCTCTAGTATGTTTCCTTCATCTTTATTTTTCTTCCTTATATATTTATCTTCATTTTCCTGCTGCTGCTGTCACTAGGTTGGCCATATATTTTTCTTTAGATATCTTGCATGCATAAAGGAATTCAGGACAACTAAGTGTGTCGTTTCATGTTCAACTTAACTGGGTCTAGTTTGCACTGCTACTAAAGAGGTTTTCTCCCTCCCACCAGACACAAGCTGGTGTTGCACTGCTTCTTGTATCAGGTCTAGCAGCTAAGCAGCAACTGCATGAGGAATTGTTTCGTTTTGGTGAACCAGCCTTTTGGAGAGGTATGAGGGTGGGAACACAGGGGAAGTTGCCAAAACAACAGCTGCATGGTCTGGTCTGAGGGAAGTGCATAGTGCTTTCCTGCATTTCCTTTTGTTTAGATCTAAAGTGAATCATTATCCAAAATAATTCCTGTCCTTTTGAAAACAGGGGATGTCATTATTCCTTCTGTGACGTCTGAATGCATCTCTACCTCCAGAAAAAGTTACAAGTAAGGTTACCTAGTGACACTTTGGTTAGGTTTCTTCTTTCTTCTTGATGTTCTAGAGCAAGTGGTGATGATTGAGATATTTAGATATCTTCTGTAAACTTACCCTGAGAGCTGGATACTGAAATGACTTAGTTTCATCTATAATTAGTTTCAGTCTACAATCTTGAAGTATTAGTGGCAGGAGTTGATGCACCCTTTCTGTGCTTTCTTTTCCCTTCTCCCCCTCGAAATTCATTGAAATTTGTTGGAAATATTCCATGACCTGATGCTTGAGAATGAAGCGTTACGTTGAATTCATAGAACTGTCCCTCTGTGTGAACTTTATTTGCAGATGTTTACTCTTACTTTCCCTCCTCAGTGTCACAGTGGGCAGGACGTAGTATAGGCCCCTGGAAGATACCTAGGGAGTAGTTGACACAGTAACTCTGTGTCCTGATTTTTTGTGAGGAAAGAGAGGAAGACTACTTGAGACTAAAAAATTTCTCTAGGATCTCTTGGCTTCCACAGAGAGGCCAGATGGACAGACGTTATGGAGCAGAGTTTTGGAAGAAATTGTAGGACGCTCTACTCTACTGAAGCAAATCTGTTTGCTTCTGAGTTATATGCTACAGCGCCTGTCAGCAGCATTACATAGCAAATCACTTGGATAAAACCTGTGAAGTTTCTTAGGCATGGCAGGCAGAACGGTGTTTTCAATAACAGTATTCAGGAAAAGGCAGAAGTGCATAGTGGACTGTGAAAGAGATGCACAGAGTACCTATGCTTTCCCAAAAGGGATGGTGAATCGAACATCTCTTGGAAGTGAGTGGGTAGAGCAGACAAGCAATAAGGACTGAAGGAGGGATTGAGAAAGGGGATATTAAACACATGAAGGGGAATGTTTTGATTGTTTTTATTAATATTCCTATTACATTTATCCCACTGGAAGAAAGACAGTAAGATTTAAACACTTTTTTCCCCTCCCTCTTAAGTAGGGGTGTTTTCTGTCATACCCTTAAAAGTGCTGCTTTTTTTGTTGGCACTGTCCATTCTGCTGAGAGTTAGGCGTCAACTGCTCGTTAAAGAAGTCGCAGTCGTCTTTGAGTGTTGTGGACTACTGAATAATTTGGAGACACTGAACTAGACTTCCTCTTGCTTTATGCAACTGGATAATACTCTGTTCAGAAAAATAGCTGCAAGGAACTGGAAGTTTTGAGGCTTACTCTGGCTTTGTAAAGGTTTTTGTCATTCTGCATAACATCTGTTGCTACAGTTATTTTGTCTTCATTCAGTAAGCATGCTTCATAGGAAATTTGGCCTTGTAGGAGTTCAGATGCACTCTGAGACTGGGAATCTTCAGAGGAAGGTGCTAGTATTCTGTCAGTGAATTTAAGTTTCTTAAAAATGCACTGTATTTGCAACTTGGGATCTATTTGTTATTTGGCTACTGAAAACTGCTTCTTTGTGGTGCATACTCTGATCTTTGAGGTCCCTCTATTTTTACATCCATTTCATTTTGTAGTTTGTTAATTATGATGCTGGTTAAAAAGCACTACATACTTCTAAAAAATGTTGGGGAACGATCAGTAAATTTTTGAGAAGAGAAATTAGATATAGTGAAGGGGTGATCATTGCAAGCAGGAGTCCAAACTGGAACTAGATTCATGGTGCTGGCACTGATTGAGATCTTGGAACTTAAAGAACATAACAACCCCCCAGAGTTTATTAAATCAATGAATATAAGGTTGGTAGCTGTTTCTTCAGATTCCAGTGTTCAGGCAGTAGATGCCCTTTTTTATGTTGGTGGTAGGTGTATAGGAGACTACTGCTCTTGCTTATTTATTTTTGAAGATAAAGGTGAGCGCCAGGGGGTAGAGGAGGGGGGAAAAAACTTTTAAAAGTTATGTTACTTCCTAGTCACATAAAGGGGGGGTCAGAATATTAATTGGGAGCACCAATAAACTTTTTAAAACTACCATTCCCTTGGTGGCCCAGGTAGCCAGTATGTGGTTTCAGTATATGGATGTGCTTTGTTTTGACACAAAATCCCTTGTGGTAGAATTGGATATTGTATATTGGTTTCCAGATGGATTTGTGTTGTAATGGGGAGACCAAAACTGGACACAGGACTTAAGGAGTGGTCTTACATATCCAAATAGAGAAGAAGGATCACTTTGCCGGACCTGCTGGTGGCACTTTTGCTGATACAGGGTAGAATGCTGTTGACTCCCTTTGCTACAAGGGCTCGCTGCTGACTTGTGTTTGCCTTACTGCCTGCCAGAACTGCTGGGTCCCTTTTTGTAGAGCTGCTTCCCAGAGAGTTGGCTCACAGACTGTATTGTGGCCCAGGGTTATTCCACCCCAGATGCATGCTTGTTTTTTGTTGAACTTTGTGAGGTTCCTGTCAGCCCATTTCTCTAGCCTGTCGACATCTCTCTGAACAGTAGCTCTACCCTCCAGCGTATTGAGCACTCGCCCCAGTGTAGTATTCTATGCAGACTTACTGAGAGTGCACTGTGTCCTACCATCCAGGTCATTAATGAAGACATTAAACAGCATTGGTCCCCATATTGATCCTTGAAGGTTCCCACCTAGTTACTGGCTGCATGCTGAACTTTGCACCACTGATCATGTGTCTCTGCATCTAGCAATCCAGTCAGTTTTTCACTTACCTTATCTATTACCTCACCAATTTTGCGATAAGAAGAGGGTGGGATATTGTGTCAATGGCCTTGCTAAAGGCAAGGTGCACAACACTTAAGCCCCCCTCCCTGTCCTCAACATCAGTCACCTCATCATAAAAAGCAATAGGTCAGACATGCTTTGCACTTGGTAAATCCATTTTGGTTGCTCACAACCTTCTTCGAGACTGAGGTGAGGCTGCCTGGCATGTATTTTCCTTGCTTCCTGGCCTGGACCTTCCTTCTTGCAGATCCTCTTCTGCTGCCAGTATAATTTGAGAAATCATTTATGTTGGCTTTCTGTTGAGCTTTGGCTTTCTGGATTCCATAATACCGGTTGCAGTACTGCCTGTAGTCTAGGTGCCATTTGACATTACAGATGAGAAACTCAATGTGGTTTTCCTTTGAGTCCTACCTTATTATTTATAGCTTTTCTCCTCCTTTTTAATAAAGAAAAAATTGTCCTTTTTTTCAGGGGTGGAGAGGGATAGGGGTATCTTAACCACATTATTTAATTTACCAAAATAATTCCACAAAGATATGTGATATGAATGGCTATAGTTAGAGACAACAGCCTTGATCGCTAGGGACAATGTGTAAATTAATTTTTAGTCTTGTTGAGCATGTCTGTTACTGAAGGACTCCTTCTGGCAATTGTGATACATAATGTGAATTAACTTCTTCCACTTGCATTCTTTCACATTTGTAACCTGACCTAATAAGGCAATTAGAGTCTCTCTTTATATTTAGTCTAGGCTCAGATAAAAATATTCTAAAGTTATGTTGCTAACTTAATACTTTTAAAGTAACTTTTTCCCTTAGGTGAGGAGTGTTGCTTATTTGGGAGCTTTCAGATTGTGATATGTATTTTTAAAATAATAAAAACCCACAGTAAAATAAGGTACTGCATCCAAAGCAGTTTCATCTTAAAGTTGGTGGGGTAACGTTGTAGTTCAGAGGACTCTGAAAATTGTGCTGCAAGTAGCAAATAACAGATACAATATTACCAGTAGATTAAAGAATTAAACAAACTCTCAGATGACTAATTTTATAGCCTGCGGAAGCCAGAGTACTAAAAGATTATTCAGAAGTCAATGACTAAACCTTTCTACAGTAAACTTAAGTACTGGATTTTGTGTGTGTATATGTGTAATGTTTATGTATATGTGAAATATATATAAACACATATAACTTTCTCAGTAAAAAAATCACATGTCCTGCAGATACGTCTTTGAAAAATACGGTTTATCAGTCTTTTTAGAAGAAACTAAAGGTTTTAAGGAGTTTGAGAATAATTATTTGCTTATAGATGCTTTTTAAGGAAGTCATCAAGTCATAGGAAAAACATTCTATTCTTTTTCAGTATAAAATTTGAAGCTAGCGTCTGCTGTTTCAATGAGATGAGTTGTTTAGGAAAAAGCAAAAAAAGCCACAATAACTGCTGCTGCAATGTGTGGTTCCAAAATATTCATAATTTTATGGAATTTATGTTATGCTATACCTTCATGTCTTTGACAAATCTGTATTTGCAAAAACTAAGCACTTTCACTTTGTTTTACTTCCTATTTTTGTGGGGCTGTTATTGTTTGAAGTTTCTGAGATTTCTGAAAGTAGATATTATATTGTTGTGTGCCTTTAAGCTAGTTCTATCAGTTTAAGATTGTGTAAACTATTTTGCACATAGCAGCTGCTGTGAAATTGTATGATATCTCCATAGAAGAAATGATGGATTTATTTCAAAAAAAGTAATCATTGTTCATCAGACCTCTTATAACCCATCTTTTTCCACTTTCTCCTCCCACTAAAGATCATGGGCAAGAATGGATTGCCTTTGAACAGAAGGCTGTGTCCCAAACCGTTTACATATAAATAATCTTTATGTATATTTTCTTAGTATGAGCTGATATAGGTAATGGCATAAACTGGGCAGTATGGTGGAGATTTGAGTTCAAGGAATAGGCAGCTACTTATTGCTTGGTGGGAAGGATGCTCAGTTGAAGTTATCACTACATGTAACATGAGCTTAAACCTAAAGAAATTTCTAGCTTCAAAAAGAATAGCTGTTAAGGTATGAAGAAACCTTTTTAAAAATGTGTCTTACACAACTGTTTCTGCAGTAGCCCAGGGCTCAGCCTGCAGGTTTTCAATGAGATAGAACATAAAGAGACAGTCTACTAGATCTGACTGTTATGGAGACAGATGGATTTAATGTACTTCTGCCAAGATAAATATTGAGAATCTTAAGTGGTAGTGATTGTTCTAGAAGCAAAGTTGGTCATTTGTTAAATCTGCTTAGTGGGATCAGTTTGCTTTAGCAGTGAAAGAAGGAAAACATGGGTGAAAGGAACTTTTAAATAACGCCTTGGTGCAGTTTTAGGCAAGAAAGTAAAAAGTTTGAAATGCTGCTTGAGCAGTAATCACAAATGAAATATGCAATAACACTTTCTTGACTAAAGAGCATGTGACTTCATAATTTTTAGCCATTTAGGAGAACAGACTTGGTAAATATTCTGAGGGCTTCCCCCTCTCTCCTTTTTGCCAGTGTTTTGCACTAGCAAAACTTGAAATAGATGTAATCTATTTATCCAGAGGCTGAACATAGAACAATCCAGATTATCTCATTGGCATGAATTCAAACTAGAGTTAGAGGGATTACTTTATTTTCTCACTTTCGATCACCTTAGGTGATCCTGTCAAGCAATAACCCTGGCCCTGTTCTGATCAGCCAAGGTGATCCAAAATGCTTTGATCCTTTTTGTCTGTTTTCTGTCCACATGGCTAAACTTAGACACAAGTCAATATGCATACTTACAAAGGAAAAGGATCACTTCCTTTGAAATTATGTTAAAAATGAGTTTGAATATGTCACTTCTATATTTAAGAAAGTAGCAGAAAGTGGGCTTGCGTTTCCTATTTCCCATCACTATCCAAGATGCTCAAGTGCTTCTTTTAAACTTGACCAAAACTCCGTATCTTTTAAACTAAAACCCACTCTGAATCGTACTCTAATGCAAAGGTTATCAGAGTGTGTGTATCTGAAGGTGGCCTCTTGTTTTTCATAGTAAGATAAATCCACTTTCAAAATAAGGTTACATGAAATGAGGCTTTCTGTCCCTTGGTGATAGTTCTGCTGTATAATAAAATACCTGTTAGTGCTGAAAATAAAGGTTAGTAAAATGAAGGTCGATTTAAAGTTAAAAAAATCTACTTCCTAATTTCATGTTCAGCAGTGACGGCAGAGCAGGTGTGAGAGAGGAAAAAAAAAATCTTGACTCTTTAATCCAGGCTGAATTTTACTCTCTTTTTTTTCTCTTGAAAAGAAAGTTTGATGTTGAAAATATTTACCATTTCTGGTAGAATAATTACCAGTGTTAACCAGGGACTGTTAATTTTTATCACCTTTGTTACACAAACCATGTAACCATTGTATCAAAATATGGAACATAATTTTTCTATTTTAATAGTAATGTTCTGACTATAGCAAACAGGCAGATTTTATTTCAGTAATGGAATTTGTTGATCTCTGGAGAAATACTGAAATTGAAGTAACATGCACAATAGCTTTTAAACTTTCTAGTTACATGCTATACTTCAATGTTATGTACTTTAACAAAATGTTAGCTTAAATTTTCATTGAAAGGTTTGCACTTCTTAAAATTAACTTCTTGAATAGTCAAAACAGAGCAGTAATTGTGGTTTTAGAATATAGATGAAAAATCATTGCTTTTCTAGAAGAACTTTGTTAGACCACCTTCTATAACTGGGGGGGAAGGTAGGGGAAAATGATCCCAAAAGCTGTTCTGTCTCATGAAGTGTGAGGAGCAGCAGGAAAATCCAAACTAAATAGTTAGACATGATTGCACTTGAATTAATCCAACTGTTAACTAGTTAAGCCATTTGACATACAAAGTCTGTGTTGAGAGGAGGAGGTGAGGTAGAGGGGGCAGATGGACTTTTAACAGATGAGAGGAGAATTTCCAGCCTCTGTAACCAGGAGGGATCAGCAGGAATACTGCACTTATCCAGAAGAAACTCCATTGGCCTAATGTCTTAATTCTTAACATTAATTGTGTAACTTTTTTTTTTTATTTAAAAGATGATTAGTGTATATTTATATACTTTAGTATTTTAAGCTTGCTTTGGGAAAAAATAAATCTAAACTTAGAACAACAAAAGCAAAATAGATTTTTTTTTTTAAAAAAAGAAGGAATTTTATATATTAAATCCTGAGTGTTCTTGTGAGTACTGCAGTAAATTGTGTAGATTCACTACAATTATTTTTCCATAGCCTGAAACAGGAATGGAGCATAGGGTTTTGTTTTGCCTTGCTTTTTTGGGCTGAGGAAGGAAAAGGGCAAAAGGATAAGAAGGAAGAGGTTAAAAAGAAACCTTTAGTGATGTTAGGAAACGAGGACACACAAAACTCTTCAAAACCCTGATTGACATGTCTTTTACTTGATTGCTGTAACTTTGACAGGTAGGAGAATGTAACTACAAAGACCTTAATGATTTATTTCACAATTGTTAAATATTTCTCCTAGTAGTGTAACATAACAATTTTACTGCAGATGAAATTGGCACTCCAGTTGATATAGCTTTCCAGTTTTACTTGTCATGCCAGTGAAGCGACAGTAATTTGAATCCTGAAATAATGTTTTTAATCACTTGACAAAAATGACACCTTGATTATGGAAAGGTTTATACGTGAACACGTTCCATTTACACTCAAAATGGAAGTCAAATTAAAAGGCAGATGTGTAGAATTAACAAAATTAAACTTGACATCTACTGTGTATCCAATCCTTGAAAGTTTTTTTTAATGTGAGCCCAGAGGTGGCATTAAATACATTTGACAAAACAGCATATTAAAAACCCAAATGGCAAGGAATAGTTTGCTTATCAATGTCTAGTTAGGGACAGGTCAGCTACTGTCACTTTAAATATTCATGGACAAATGTAATTGAATATACACAGTAAAATAATTGTGAGCAAAGAAGCGTGGTTTTGTTTTTAAATTACACTGTTCTTTCAATGTTCAGATTATTCTGTTGCTACCATTAAATTTGAAAATCACAAATGGCAGTCTTCAGGAGAGGTATGGGCCTGTTAGATGCTACAGCTGTCAGACATGCAGCTTCAGTAGAATACTACTGAACTCTTACAAGCGGCTAATTCCAGAGCCCAGCCTTCCTGTATGGATGTTCTCTGTTTCCCCTCCTGCCCCATCTCCAAACTTGAAACCACAATTACTCCAAGCATGTGGGGGGATCATGAAGAAAGTTGAGTGCCTGGAACAGAAGCTCCCAGCTGGAGTGGGAGGATAGTGGCACCTGGAGCCTCATGAGAGGAAGCACATGTGTCCTCTGTTTGGTGGCAAAGGGGAAGATAAGAAGAAGAGGACTACCTGTTGGCTGGACTTCTGGAGTAGCACTAAACTAGAAACATTTATATATCTTATTGTCAGTTGCAAGATAAAATTGACAGCACCAGTTTAAATGCAAACAGCCTACAGTGACCTTGGTGAATCATTTTAGTGAAAGATGTGTCAAGGCTGAGGATTTTGCGTAAAGATGGGATAGAGACAAAGCTCTGAAAGCTTGTCATCTGGATTAAGCAAACAAGAAACCTATTGAAACTACTTTCAAGTGTGGTAAGACATAGCTGTGTTTGTTACCGGAGTAAATCATTGCTGTTGGGGTTGGTGCATTAAATCCTTGCCATGCTCCCATTTATTTGCGAAATACTCTAGCTAATTCATAACTAGTAAATTATGTTATGCATAACTGCATGCATACTAAATTACAGTAGGATTTTTCTTCTCTTAAACTGTTGATTTAACACTGTCTGTGTGGCCTTAGTACACAGTTTCTAGGCAGTGAATCTTGAGGATTTACACAAGGTCCTGTGTGAATGGTCATGTTAAATTGCATAATCAGTCTCAGCTCAGCACTGCTAGCCATAACAGTATGCGACTGGGACCATCAAAATGATTCATTAATTAGGAAGCAGAAGCCAAAGAAAGGAAGAGCAGATGTATATAAGAAAGCAAGTTCTTTATGTGCTACTTTTAGTATTTGGCTGTATAGTGTGGGAAAAATTGACAAAGCCTAGTCAAAAAAAAAAAGCAGGTGTCATTGAGAGGTGATAGTCTTGTTATCTGTAACAGCTGAATCAAGCTCCTGAATATTCACTGTAGTGTGTCTCCTCTAACCTGATGAGGCTCTTCACTGTGCTGTTTGGAGTCACAGGCAGCCCTTTACTTCAATTGCAGTTTATTTTGCTAAAGCAATTTCATACTGTGGGAAGAAGATTGCTGTGTGTGACTGTGATGCTACATTAGCCCTTTGTGTGTATGACCTTACTAATACACTGTAGAAGTCTTGCTTTGTAAGATCTTAGACATGAAAGATAAGAAGTGGCTTGTATCAGAAATAGTGTGGCCAGCAGGGACAGGGAAGTGATCTTACCCCTGTACTTGGCACTGATAAGGCCGCGCCTCAAATACTGTGTTCAGTTTTGGGCCCCTCACTACAAAAAGGACATTGAATTACTCGAGTGTGTCCAGAGAAGGGCAACGAAGCTGGTGAAGGGTCTGGAGCACATGTCGCACGAGGAGCGGCTGAGGGAACTGGGGGTGTTTAGTCTGGAGAA
This sequence comes from Strix aluco, assembly GCF_031877795.1. Classification (NCBI taxonomy): domain Eukaryota; kingdom Metazoa; phylum Chordata; class Aves; order Strigiformes; family Strigidae; genus Strix; species Strix aluco. The sequence continues at coordinate 136,932,605 of NC_133931.1, read as the reverse complement.
GAGGAGGCTGAGGGGAGACCTCATCACCCTCTACAACTACCTGAAAGGAGGTTGCAGAGAGCTGGGGATGAGTCTCTTTAACCAAGTAACAAGCAATAGGACAAGAGGTAATGGCCTCAATTTGTGCCAGGGAAGGTTTAGACTGGATATTAGGAAGCATTTCTTTACAGAATGGGTTGTTAGGTGTTGGAATGAGCTGCCCAGGGAGGTGGTGGAGTCCCCATCCCTGGAGGTGTTTAAGAGTAGGGTCGACATAGCGCTGAGGGATATGGTGTATTTGGAATCTGTCAGTGCTAGGTTAACGGTTGGACTAGATGATCTTCAAGGTCCTTTCCAACCTAGATGATTCTGTGATAGTGAGGCTAATACATGGCATCTGTAGTGATGGTAAGCAAAAGTGGCTAAAACTGATGAACTGGAATGGTTGTTGTTCTGAAATAAAGATCTTTTATCCATGTGCGCATGTCTGTATGCATACATATACCCATACATGCCTACCACAGGATTAAGGACTATGTTCTTCTTTAGCATTTAGGTAACCGTCCCTAGTTACTTGAAATTCAGTAAATAGTATTATGACAGTTCAGCTTGGAAGTTTGCACTCTCAGCATAGGGAATGTCAGCTTTTAAAGGGTCTGGATAGCTGTGGGTTAAACACCACCATTATACCATCTCTTCAGAAGAGACTGGCTTGTTCTTTCTGTCAAGAGTGACAAGCATTCACCATTCAGTTAACTTTAGTAAGGCTAGGCAGAGCTTCAGTAAATCTGTCAATCTTCAAAAAAATTGACATTATAAATAAAACTTATTTGGAAATAAGTTGTAAGTAGTGGGGTTTGAATTTAGTAATACCTGAGCTAGTTCCATACTGACCAGCTGTGTGGTCATATTTATGTAATGTTTGGACTGGATTTTCTTTTAATAGTTGATTTTGATGTGTTAAAGGAACTTTGTTTAAAGTTTTCATTTCTGACTGGGAGTCTTAAAGGTGCTGAAGTCCCTTTAAGAAATGTGAAGTTAGGAGAAGTTTTATTTACAGTCAGCCTAGAGGGTTGCTGATGATTAGATTCCTCTGAATGTCTTGAAATCCCTAAGACTATAAACCACTCATCTAAAGTATACGAGAATTGGGCCAGTATCTGTTGTACTTACTGCAGTGTACCAACTTGTACGAGTTTTAAGAAATCCTATTAAAATACCAAATGAGATTTGAATCTCTGTAGCCATATGCTAAACTGCAAAACTAGAGCATAGGACAAAAGGTCACTGTTTTATTTATTATAGAACTTTCTTTGTTAACTACACATTCATTCAACTCTGAATATGCATCCTGCTATCTAGTTTAATTAAGTTTTGTCAAGTCATTTAGAGTGCTTATCCCATATTTAGAACTCAAACTTTTTGAATAATGCTATTAAGCGTACAGATTTTTTGACAAAAAAAAGACCACAATTAAATGTTATCTTCTCTGTGTGTATCATCCTGTTGCTTGTAGTGCTCTACAGAAGTTTTAAAATTTATTTCTGAAGATATGAACATGAAGAATCTTCTTTGTGTCTTGAAATGTAGATGTATAATGAGAGCTCATGTCTTTTTTACTTAATTGTTATATTTGCCACATTTTTTGATTGGTGTCCCTCTCCTTGTCTCTCTCCTCTCCACCCTGCAAGCAGTTTATCTACTCTGTTTACTTATTGTGAGTCAACAAAATCTTCTACTTAGCTGTGGCCAAGATTTTTTTTATTTATTGTAGCACAGATCTTTAACATTTTAGCTGTGTGAATTGTATGGTTAATATAATCTAATAAAGCACTTTTTTAGCTTAAAGAAAACTGAATAACTTGCAGTCCAGTCTCTTAATTGTAGCACGTTTAATTAAACATTTAAGTATGTAGACAAGTGTAGTTTTTTTCCATCCTTAAACACCAAGAAAAAAAGCCAGTATAGCTTCTCCAGGTCTTGTTAAGAAGCTTTAACTAGGAAGAAAATAGAATTTCATCTCAGCATTCCATTAAACTTATAATAAATTAGGAAGAATTAAATTATTCTGATGATTGCAATTTACGTCTATGAAACTGTCTCTCCTTAGAGCTGTGATTTTTGCTTTTGGGCAGCCTCAGGAACTCAAAACTCCTGCTCTCAGGAAAGAACTGAAGCTGCTTTTATGTAGGAACCTTATTTGATATGATTTTTCATTGTTTATAAGATTTTTAAAAATTTTTTGTGAGGAAGTTGATTTTTATAAATCCTATGCCTAAGATGGAAAGATGAAATCTAAATAGTCCCTTTAGAGAAATTGGAGCTTTAGGCAAGCTTCCCCTGTCCTCCATATTAAAAGCTAAAAAAGGGCTCTCTGCAAATACAGTGTTCGATCTCTGCTTGTTTTCTAAATGTCAAACTGCAAGACAAGTTTATTTAAATACTTTCTTAGTGTTACTTGTTGACATAGCAGTTGTCTGAGTTCCCATGAGGGTGTCATTTGATTACTGGAAGAAAAGGCGTAAATTAGACAACAAAAAAAGAGAAGTTGAGAACCTTGGAGCCAGAACCATTTTGGTGGCCTATAAATACTTGTCATCATTGGTTTCACGCTCTTGGGACTTGGCTGAAACATGCTTTCCATATTGAACTAGAGACTAGATTGAATTAAATTTATGTAATCTTTGTGGACTGCATTGCAGCATTGTGAAGGTCCAAAACTATTTTAGCTCAGTTCAGTCAGATTTTCCTTACCTTGCTTTTTAAATTACCCTGCATATATGTATATATAGGTCTAATCTGTCCAGATACACGCACATGTTTGATCTATATATGTGTGTTTATGAATGCACTTTTACTGTAACCTATATTGACAAAATAACTTGCATCTTGCTGCTTTTTTCATACTCCTGGTGAATCCGCCAGCGCAGGTGAAGCTTTGCCTGGTGCGTTATGCAAGACACCAGCCCCAAAATCCCACCAGCCCTGCAGATGCTCTTGTGGCTGACTTTAACTACGCCATGGGCTTTCCAAACAACTCTTGTCTCCCCCCCCCCACTGCCAAAGTATCAGTCCTGCCTGCTAAGCTATATCTCTTCTCACAACATGATAATGCCTGTGGGGAGAAAATGTTAATCTGGGATCTTAATTTTTTTCATAGATTAAATTTCTTGATTCGAAAACAGAATTGTGTTTAGATATTTCAAAGAATTGTTTGAATGCTCTTGATTTCTGTGGTAAAAGTTGTTAGAGGTAATAATCAGTTTCTTAAGTTTCCCTCTTTTATTTAAAGGGAGGAGTAAAAGTAAACTCACACCAAATATTTGGTGCACTTGTTGACCCCTTTGTGACTTGACTGGAGAAAGGGATGGTTTCGGTCTTGAAACTGCTTTGATCCAGGGAAGAAATAGTGTTGCTTGGTTGTGGAAAATGGCATGTTTAATTGTGTAAAACGAGGTTGTATTAATCTCTTCCTGTTAGTTCTGTTACTAAGTCTGCTTTTCTCCTGGAAGTAGTGGAGAATTTCACAGGGGAGAAAAAAGGGATCTCAAGAAATAAAAGTGCTCAAAATGAGAATAGAGAAGAAAAAGAAATGGCACTCAAGGGTGATAGCTGCATCTGAAGTGAGAGATGAGTAACAATATATGAAAGAAAAATACTCTAATGTTGGCTGAACAGGACTACTAGCCCACAATATAATAGCATTATGCTTTTAAAAAATAAAGATAACTTTTATTTCATCAAATAAAACTTATTTAATATTTCATATCTAGTTAAAATGTATCAGCTTTTGTAGAAACTACAAATGCTGCTTTAGAGACTTAAAGTTGTATGAATATCATTAATTATTCCTTTTCCATGTGTTCTTGTTTACAGACCAGTCTTTCCATATGGGGATGGGGAAGTCTTGGCCTTGTGCTTTTTCTAGTAACTTTTGGACCCTTCGCTATATTTTACTTTGCATTTTATATCCTCTGCTTTGTGGGTGGGTAAGTATACTACTTAGTGTTTCATATAATTTACTATGAAAGTAAAGTTTTAATGTGTATGTTAGCAAATAGTTTGCTCTGAAAATCTGAAGCGACTTCTATGAAATTGGTATTTCCACATTTAGCAGCTCTAAGCAAAAATTTTTTTCTTGAGATCTCAATTTTATCAGAAGTCATTTTTTTTCACTGTTGAATAGTTCTTATACTACCTTTGGCTATGCAAAAGAAAGATTTTTGATTTACAAGGGAAAAAAAAGAGCTATTTGTAACAGGTGTTAAAGGACAAATACTCACATGAAACCAATGTTAATTTCAGTTCATACTTTCTATTACTATGTCAGTTCTTTTTCCAGGTACTTACAAAGTGACTATGTCCCCTTTATCACAATCTCATTTTCCTACCAAAGGTACTTCATTCATGAGGAAAGTGTAGATGTTTTCCTGGGTGTGTGGAAGTGATGCTGTGTCTTGAACAAGTAGATCCGTTCAGCAGCTGTAGACATTTTATAGTTTATAGACAAGAAAGAAGCAAATGTGATGTTTTTATAGTCTTTAGCACCTTTATTACATTGTATATTATGAAGTCTGCCTTGTATAACCATGGAAACTTTTTTAATAAGTTTACATGTATTAGTGGGATATTCCTCCTTCCTCACTCATAAGACTAATCTACAGGACAACAACACTTTCAGGTTCTTCAAGACCTTCTTGAGTTCTAATGGTGTGTTTGGGCTATCTTTAATATTTTCTTTCCTTCCTTGGAAATACTCGTTTAACCTTCTTATTGGATACAGTACAGAATGTATGTATATTCCTGTACATCTCATCAAAAAATGTAATAGAAATTAGTGGCTAGAATTAGAGCTGCAACATGTGGATTTCAACTGTATTAAAGTTGGAATTCCATCTCTGAGAAATCAGAACAGTCATACTACTAGAGCGAGGATGTAGCTAAAGTAAAACTAACTTTTAAGTAAATGCTTTTGTCTTGTTAAGTCCTGATACATGTATGATTGGCATATTTTGCTGGCTGTTTGTCTAGCTCAAAAAACAAAGAATTCATCCAGAGAGCGAGAGTTCATCCATTTACTGTTTTGTGTTACCACTTGCTTAATATTTGTAGTATGAGAAATAATGTGGGATATAATAATTTCCTAAAAGCTCATACTTCCTTCTTGCTCAAATTCAGTTGCTTGACTTTTCAAAGCTTAAGAGTCAAAGCAGGCTCTCATGGAGTATGTCTGAAGTCAGTTACAGTTTGCCACTGTGAGACTGCGTCTAGTGCCTGAGCTCACTCATTCTCAAGTCATCTCTGATAACTCTTTGCTGTGATTCTTTTGCTGCTTTGGTTCATTTTTGTAGCTAGTCAGTGGATATTGATTATCTTAAGGATAAATTCATCTCATGGTAGTGTATCTGTTAAAGCAGAATTTGTATCCATCTCCCTATCATGTGTTTACTTATAGATAGAGATGAAGTCTCAGCCCTTCCAGTAAAACATCATTACTTCATTACTTTAATATACACATCTTCTTGGCTAGGCCTGTGATCTGGCCCTTTTTTAGACTTAATCTTTTTCAGAGTGACACACCTACTTTAAGTTTTAACATTCAGCATACAGAACCGTGAGTGCTAACTAGGTCAAATAGGTTTGTCTAAATTACTTTTGCCTACTCTTTCGTTTTGAATTAATTCCTGTGAAGTTACGCAAAATACTTGGTCATATTTCCCTTAAAAACAATCAGAAATTAATGTTATAAAGTAACTTTTTTTCACTTATAATTAACAATTATATATCATAAAATCATTTATAGATTTTTATCTTCTAAATTTATAATTTTGGTTCATGGCTATAGTAATGTCCATAATACTTACCATACCCTTATCTGGAGCAAAACAACAATTTTGGACATGGACTTTTATGGTAGAATTTTACTTTGAAACTTGGAGTTCTTATGCAATTTGTCATGCAGTTTTCTAACTTCTTATACTTGCTCAAAACCAGTGGCCTGTATCAAAGGTTTCTGACTCCCACTAGCTGGGAGTACATTTCTGACCCACTTTGCAGTTCAAACAAAAGAAAATGTTGAATCATAGCTGATTGCATTCTTAGTATTGACCTAAGCATTTAAACTATACGCCAGCAAGTTGTGAAGGAAAACTGTGGTGATGCCATATCTGTATAAACATAATCTGTTTATACTGTTTCACTTGTTACGTGTTATCTAATTATTTAATTTTGATTTACTCTACACAGATAACTTGTAGTATGTGTACTATAGCTGTTTTTGTGCATGGAAGGGTACTTGAAACCATTTGTGTATACGAATAAAAGCTCTAAATCAAAAGTTCTTCTTGTTTCATTTTGTTTTGTTTCAAGACTGATTTATAAAATGTTAGCTTTTTTGGTCTTTGTACATCCCTTTTCAGTTCAGGATCTGGTAACTCATCGCTTAGGGAACTGAGCTCTTTCCACCAAAAACAGGAGGCAAAAGGTAGATAGTTTCTTTAACCTATGTAGCCAAGACTATTATTATACATGAAATATTTTTTGTCTCTACTTCAAGTATTGGTGCAAACACCTTAACCTGAGTGCTGGGCCTGTCTTTTACCATCTGCCTTTTCCTTGTACTGTAAATGTTTCTTAACTTTCTCTCCTTCCCTCTTTCAGTCCTAAGGAAGTAAAATAAAAATTATGTGAATTGCGTCTCTGTCAACAGCCTTAGGCTTCTGATGTTGTGAGAACTGAAAATTCTTGGACTATCAATTGCTTTGCCATTTAAAGGAATTTTCCCTGTTGTCAGAAAACATAATTATTGATACTTAATTGCCTATGTGTGACTGGATGCCTACATTGATGATTCTAATTGATGACCAAATTGGAAATGGTTCTGAAGCTGCTTTTTGACTTTCACAAAGCATTCAGCTGAGGCTGTTACTTTCAGACTTGAGGGGAAAATGATAAATCTGTAGTCTTAATTTTTCTTTCACCTTCGTTCTGTTGTTAATCTGGCCCTGTGAAAAGCTGACCTTCCAATAATGTTTGGAAAAACTTAAAACAAAAATTTAAGTAAAATGCAATCTCTTTCTTTTTCTGCTCTATTCATTTAGAGAAAAGACTAAAATGATTTGTCATTTACTGTATTGAATATCCTCTTGATGAATTAGATAAGCATTTTTACTAGAACTTTCTGGTTAGCTAACAGATACACTTGAATGGTCAGGCTATGTATCCTCTAATGCGCACAAGATTTTAAATTAGAGAATAAAATGTATTAATTTCTGCTGTAGAGGCAGAAGCTTGTAGCATTTCTAGCTTCAAAAGGAAAATACTTTCAGGCATTTAAGAAGATGAGCATGTATTTAAACTATAGTGGTAGCATATTAGTATTTTTGAATGAGTTATTAACTTTAAAAGTGTTATAACATTTGAGAGAAAACAGGTGTATAATCTATAGCTAGTTACTTCTAAGGCTTCAATCCTTTTAAATAAAAGAGGAAAAGCACCTCTCCTCTCCTTGCCTTTACCCCATCAAGTTGCTGATACGTGTTTGAAGTTAAAACTGATCTTAGGCCAAAAAAAAAAAAAAGGCATTTTGGGTATACTGTTTTCATTAAAAGAGGTTTCTAACAGAAAGGTAGTAGATAATAAAAAGAAAACCCAAATTTTTTAATAATTAAAAAAACCAACAACCCCCTCCCAACCCAAAACTAGTTTTAAGCACTGTGAAACTAATATTAAGATTTTTCTAAGCAAGCTGTTGTCCTTGAACTGAATTATGATGCTACTAGGACCATTGGTGTTAAGATTTTAAAACTATCTGGAAGTATCTGGAGCAAAAGAGCAATTAGACCTGCTTTTATTTTTTGTCCTCATATGTAGAAAGTACACGTGACTGACAGATAGTGATGGCTGTAAGGGAATCGGTATCAAGTGAAATTTTCTTGTGCATTATCAAGTTACCAATAATAATTTTGTGCAGCTTTTTTCTTTTTTTGGTCATGGAGCTGTTCAGGTATAAATGACTGCTTCCTTGTTTCTGGATTGCTGAGCCTCTTGAGTACTTAAAAAGAATGGTTCCAAGTTTAGGAACTAAAACCTTAGAATGGCATATTTTGCCTTGGTTAGGAATTTTATTCTAATCATATGAGTATCGTTTATCAACAACAATCTGTATTAAAATAATGTATTAGTTCATCACGCTTCAAGCCTGGCATAATTTTGTGAGTTCCTGTGGTCACAAATATTGGTTAGCTGGCCTTTAAATTGAATGCTTTGAAATTTGTGTTAAAATCTATGCATGTTTAGCCATCCCAAGACTATCTGAGCAGTGGTAACTTCATATTCTCTTTTTTTAATGCTTGACTTTTCAAAGGCTTTGATTATGCTATGGTATGGCTATGGTACAGCCTTTAGGTTTCATGTATTTTTTTAGTAAAACCAGCTTTACGTGTTCCTGTGCCCCAGTGTCATAAGCTGTAAATTACTAGTGTTGTAGTAAGATTGAACTTTTTGTAATGGTTGCTTTTTCCCTTATGCCTTCACTATATCATAAAGAAAACAATAATAAAATTGACTGCTGTCCTGCTTAAGTCATAATTTAAATATCATTGTAGAGTTGTGAGGGAAGAAGATAATGAATTTCTGATCTAACATTGTTTTAAAATAAATGGGCCAGGAGTGCATTTCTTTAGATTTTATATGCTGACTTAATTAAAAACAAAACAACAACAAAATGCAAAAAAAATTCCAACATTCTGAAAAACTCGCAACCTCCAAAAAACACATTACCTTGTGTTTGACTATATCCTCTAGACTTTTTCCTTGACTGTTCATATGCAGCCTGGCAGGACTACTGTTTTGGGGTTTGTTGTTGTTGTTGCTTTTTTTTTTTTTTCTTTGCAGCTTAAAATAAGTTCCCATTTGAAAACTTTTTCTTTTTTGTTTAAACATATGCAATCAGTAGTTTCTTACTATGCTTACTACATAAGTTTCTTCCTGGTCTGTGTTTTTGTGGCTTATGCCACAATGCAGTGGCCTGAATGTATCTTTAAAGAGTTTATTTCTTCATAGTGTTGAAGTAAAAGAATCTTTCTATAAATACAACCAGAGCAGCTTATGTATGTACCCCTCTTTCTGTATTCTAATATTTGTGAGCATAGGTAGCATGCCATCACAGTTTCTTCTCATGCATCAGGCTGTGTAGTATAGATTGTGCCACAGATTGGCTATGTGATAAGAATATATCAAGAATGATAATACAAGACTGGGAAACTTCATTCTTACTATTGTGTCAGTTATTTTGAGCAGCATGCTGCACGTGAAAGAGCACTGTACTAGGAGAGTAAATGGTAAGAATTGTCATACCTTGTTATTTTATAGCTTGCTGTGAAATATTTTCTAGATGGGGAAAAATGACTGTTGTTCTAGCTGGTCTTTTTTTTTCTTTTTCCATTTTAGGGGCTTTGTGGTTACTCTTTTATTTGGAAAAAGCAACTCAGAAAAATACCTTGAGCAGTGTGAACATTCATTTCTTCCTTGTACATCAGTTGGGATCCCTAAGGTAAGGAGAGTTTACTGGTTTTAACTTCTAGATCAGATTTTATAACTTTGAAAATTAGAATGGTGCTAGTAATCAGTTTTAATCTAAGAATTGTACCCATTTCCCCAGGTAAAAGAGCCTTTTTATGTTTTGAGTCAGCTGCAATGTGCAGGTGAAATTTTCCTTCTTGAAATACAAGCATTTTAAGCATTTATGGAAAGTTTTTTTCAAGTACTGTTTCTGGCTTCATTATGAGAAATGAGTAAGGTGTAACTGGCTGATATTATCTGTGAGGAAATTATTAAACCTTTCTAAACTGCTTGTGTGTGTTGGTTGTTTTTTTGGCAGAAGTGGTAGCTCCTTCTTGCAAGATTGTCATGACTCTTTAGGATTCTTCCATCACTGGATCTGTAGTTTCTTCAGTTTTGATTCTTTTGATTATTTGTGGTCAGAAAGTTGCTTGCCTGATGAAGATTAAACTGTAATAAAGTCTAGATTTACAGTACTCAGGGATTTAGCAGTTGTTATCTTTGACTATCTTTAAGGGCAAGCTGAAATTCTGTAAATGAATAGATAAATGTGGAGCAGCAATGGGATCCTCTTTTCCACTGTTTTCTTTTTCACTCAATTCTTAACAAACACATCATTTTGGTTGGTGGACCTAAATTCAGGGTTCCTAATTGGATAAATCTGCATCTGCTTAGTGCAGAATAAATTCTTAAGGGCCAAGAGATAGAATTTCTAGAAATTCCTGGTTTATGAACCAATACATCTTGGCAGCTCAGAAATTTAGATATATTTGGGCCTAATCTATTTGTGCTCATTAGAATAGAGAAAACACTTTAACCCAGAGATTGCTAGTTACGTTATATTTAATCTCACGACTGTTTTGACTGAAACATCCTGCCCTTTCTTAGCTGGCAGGTCCCTACTCTTCATGGTGTCTGTGAAAGGGGGATGTGTTCAATTTTCTTGTCAGTAGCACATAAATTTGTTCTGTGATTCAGCAGTATGTTTTCTAACCACAGAACTTGTTTTGTGACTGGTTCGTAGGTCAGTTGGTAAGTGGCCTTTTCACTTAAGTATTTCTTGGGATAAATCTGGAACTTAAATATATTCTAAATGATAAAGTAACATCACTGGTCCAAATGAAAAATATAAAGTTTAAGGCTGAAAAAGGGCAAGTCAGCAATCAACTAACGATTCTGTTCTATTAATGAAACCTCATTTTAGGGGACTAAGGTTCTTGATGCTATATAGCAACTTCAGTTCATATATTATAATGGTTGTGGAGTGTTGCTTATATCTCATATTGTGAGAGCAGATTTACAAGAAGATTCTGTCTTTTAAATTTCCTCTACGTTGCTGAAGCTTTTCTTTACATTAGTGTTACTTTTTTGAGCTCAGTACGTATGTATGCTCTGGCTGCTTTATAGTGTGGGTTTTTCTGTGTAATCCTTGCAAAGTCAGTAGTTTGGCTTCTGATTTGAGTGTGGATTATTGACACATCACTTTTCTCAACTGACCTGTCGACTAATCTCTGGATTTAAGTTTTGTAGTACGAAGCTATTTATTCTTATCTAGCTTACTAAATGGTGTTTGAAGTTGTTCTCCAACTAAAATCTGTTTGTCTTCTACAAATAGTGTTTTGTATTTTTTTTTCCACTGTATTAAAATAGCATTAGCTAGTTCAGCTGTGCTTTTCAGTAGTATTACAAGAGATGAGTCCTAACCAAAACCAAATGTGTGGTTTACTTGGGATTCCTATTTATCATTTCTGTATTAAATTTCTGCTGACTTTTCTTTATTAGAAAGTCATATTTTTAACTTGACATTGTTTTCATGTTTAAAACTGTTGTGGCCTTAAGTGGTCTTGAACAGTGAATATTCTTTCAAGTGGCTAGTGTATAGGTTATGCTTCTTCCATGAACCAAGTACAAAATAAATTCACCTTGATATGAAATTATTTTGTGATACTCTATTTTGGGAAATAATCTGATGATGTAAGTTCTTTATAAGAAGCTCTTTTCCCAAAGGCAGTCAGTTTTATTGATTGTTTTGAGGGTTTTTTGTTATTTCAGGACTTTTTAGGCTAAGATGAATGTTCCAATGCTAGATTTTAAAGAAATCAGTTAGAATTCAGAGCACCAAAATTGTGGATGGAAATGCTGTGTAGAATGTACCAGACTCTTAAGTTACAACACAGGATTTGGTGCCAATAGGTTTCCTTGGTTGCTGCTTATTATGCTTATTAGTGAATATATAACGATGCCTCACATTAAGGATAAATAGTTATGTAAGTTTGGAAGATTATATATCTTTCTGCTTTTTTTTTTTTGGTTGCTGTTTGCATACATGCAGGGAGGTTTTAGAAATTAGGATTAGACTTGCTTTTCTTTTTGCAAGTCTGTTTTGTATAACTTCTGTGTCAGGAATGTAGTCGATGCTGCCATAATGTACTGGCTCTAAGATACACAGTTGTCTGCAGGTTTATATTAATCTTGAATGAAGTACAAGTTTAGAGCTTTCTGAACTGTTAACTGGAATCCTATTTTCAATAAAAATTATAGATTCAGTCCAACTTTAACAGAAGTGTGGAATGTTCAGTTATTATCATAATTGATGTCTCTTATGCTTCATCCAAAAGACAAGGAGTTTCTGTAGGCTGGGTATAATATTGCCAAATTACTATAACAGTGATAACTTATAAGTGCTAGTTGCATATTTGATCCCTGACTAGTCTCTGAATCTCTTTATTTTGAGTCAGTTGATCATCTGTTATGGGTTTGATGCAGACATGTAAATCCCCTGTGTCTTGTCCACTTGTGAAAACCTGTGACAGTAAGTAAGCAATTTGGGAAATAGTGGCACAATCCAAATGAGGCATTTCTCATATTTAACAGTTACCTAGCATAGTTTCAAAAAAGGATTTTAAAAAATATCTATTAGTTTAGTGAAGCAAAAGTCTGAAGTCTACTCAGTCACTGCAATTACGTGCTTATAGAGCCTGGGTTTCTTCACTCTGTGCTGCATCTCACTTTGTGGAGTGTATGTCCCACATTCCTCCTAAGTGCTTCCTATCTGCTTAAAATGCAGTAGGTAGGTATCAAATTTAGCAATAACAAATGATATTAATTTTTCCTAGCTAATGATTTAATACTGGTAGAGTATGTCAGACAACTATTGTGTATGAAGTGACAGTCAAATAAGATGGTTTGCTTCATGTGAGTTGGGTCCTTCCTTTAAGTATGTTTTCTAAGTCAGAGTCTGGAAGGCCAGGCATAAAACTGACAATGCTTTCCAAGTAAAAATTGTGGTCAGCTGTTGTAGGTGCAATGAAATAAAAGCAGATATTGTAAATTTTAGATGTCTTCAGACATATCAAAAGCAAGTGAAATTATACTGCATGTATGTAAACATTTCAATGAAGAATCACAGAATCATCTAGGTTGGAAAAGACCTTGAAGATCATCCAGTCCAACCATTAACCTAACACTGACAGTTCCCAACTACACTATATCCCTCAGCGCTATGTCGACCCTACTCTTAAACACCTCCAGGGATGGGGACTCCACCACCTCCGGCAGCCCATTCCAATGCCTAACAACCCATTCTGTAAAGAAATGCTTCCTAATTTCCTGTCTAAACCTTCCCTGGCACAACTTGAGGCCATTACCTCTTGTCTTATCGCTCATTACTTGGTTCAAGAGACTCATCCCCAGCTCTCTGCAACCTCCTTTCAGGTAGTTGTAGAGGGTGATGAGGTCTCCCCTCAGCCTCCTCTTCTCCAGACTAAACAACCCCAGTTCCCTCAGCCGCTCCTCGTGCGACATGTGCTCCAGACCCTTCACCAGCTTCGTTGCCCTTCTTTGGACATGCTTGAGTAATTCAATGTCCTTTTTGTAGTGAGGGGCCCAAAACTGAACACAGTCATCGAGGCGCGGCCTCACCAGTGCCGAGTACAGGGGTAAGATCACTTCCCTGTCCCTGCTGGCCACACTATTTCTGATGCAAGCCAGGATACCATTGGCCTTCTTGGCCACCTGGGCGCGCTGCTGGCTCATGTTCAGCCAGCTGTCAATCAACACCCCCAGGTCCCTCTCTGACTGGCAGCTCTCCAGCCACTCCTCCCCAAGCCTGTAGCGCTGCTGGGGGTTGTTGTGGCCCAAGTGCAGCACCCGGCATTTGGCCTTATTGAAACTCCTACAGTTGGCCTTAGCCCATCGCTCCAGCCTGTCCAGATCTCTCTGCAGAGCCTCCCTACCCTCGAGCAGATCAACACTCCCACCCAACTTGGTGGGAAGAAAAAAGAATATGAAAGAATGGTCTAACCTTGTAGTTTACTCTGCTTTGAGCAGGAGGTTAGACAAGATGACTTCCTGAAGTCCAGACTGAAACCTAAATTGTATGAGCCTATGAACATTCAGATTTTTACCAAGTCACCCTGCATAGTCTCTGTGTGTCCCTCTTTCTTCTGGCGGCTGCTTTTTCTTGCTGCTGCTTTTTCTTCTGTGTTTTCCAAATGTGATTTTATGCATGCTGTACTCAAACTTCAAAACTATCGTTTAACAACGTTGTTTGGCAATTTGAACTATGCTGTGCTTAGTAAAAATATTTAATCATTTCATTCTGTATTGTTTTGTCCCTGTCAAGACAAAAATATTTTGCAAATTTATTAGTATAAAGCTGGAGTGTTGGTTTAAATATGAGTCAACTTCATGCATATTAAAGTAGCATTGAACTGTTCCCTTGTCTTGAAAATTAAAAAATATGCAGAATTTTACAACAAAATACTCTTGTGTTGTGATACAGAGTTGGTTAAGTAGGAGGAGAAATATTTTCTGGCCTCAGGTATTTCACTGCCATTCACTGTTAACTTGTATGTATAAGAGATACTTAGAGACATGTATTATAGAAACACTGGACATATGGTTTATAATTTTTTCATTTATGGTTTCTGGCAGTTTTGTGTTTCCAATACAGTAATAACTTTCTCTGTTGATCAAAGAATAAAATAACTGGAATTTTTTGAACAGTAGTGTAGGTTGTTGGGTTATTTCTGTGAAAATAAAGGGGTTTATTACAGATTTCATCTTCAGTTTGGAGGAAGACACTGTATTAGTCCACTCAGAGAAGCACTGATAAAGTATGTACTTTTTCAGTATGTCACTTGCCAAAAGTCAGTTCTGATGAAGTCATTCTTGGAGTTAACTGCTCTGAGTTGCAAGATCTTCTATAAAATAATGTTTTACCCTCTCGTTAATTACTTTTTAATTAGTGATTAGACAAGTAATAGTACAAAAGAGTAATTTCTCTTCTGGCATATAGAATAAACTGAGATGGAAAAAGAAACTGAGAGAAAAAAAACCCAACCACCGAGCAATTAGCTGCCTGAGGTTGCACAGGAAGTTCATAATCAAGTATGGAACTGGGGTCTTACCCACAAACTTGTGCTGCTGTTGTGCGCTGCCCCTGCCCCTCTCACCCCAGTGACTATTTCAGTTTTATTTCCTTCTGATCTAGTATTTTAGCAAACTTGCTCCTTGACAGTAAGCAAGAAGTAGGTTTTCAGGTTAGTTTCTCACCATTATTTACTATATAGTGAAAAATATAGATACTGTTGTTGCCCATAGAGGTTGTAGATGCCCCATCCCTGGAAACATTCAAGGCCAGGTTGAACGGGGCTCTGAGCAACCTGATCTAATTGAAGATGTCCCTGCTCATTGCAGGGGTTTTGGACTAGATGACCTTTAATGGTCCCTTCCAACCCAAACCATTCTATGATGCTATGATTATATCTTATCTACTCGATAAATTATAATAATAGGGAAAATGTTGTATGAAGTCATTACTGGAAGTATGCATATGTCATAAACAGTACAGCTGATTTGTAATTATAGCTAAAACCTGCAAAGTTACATTTCCTAATCTCTCTCAAGTGCATAGAAGAAATGAAACGTGAAGCCAGACCTATTAAGATTGACAGAAGACTGACGGGTGCAAATATAATTGATGAGCCTTTGCAACAGGTAGGTTCTAACCAGGACTATTTAACCTATTTTTAGTTTTGCGAGTATTGACTACATAATATCTAGTAGTTGAGAGACAAATAGGAGTAGAGCAATTTCATCATGTTTGAGAGTGGTGGGTGAAAAAACACTGAGGATGGGCCAGGATATTGGGGAACATTTGAGTCTGTTTTCTGTATATTATAGTTTCTCAATGTAGTATGCATTGATTGCGTGCAAACCGATATGAAAAAGAGGTTTCAGCATGAGTTGTATTGTTTCACTCCCAATTCCATAATGGTAGAGGAGTATGGTTCACTATGTTAACCTTTTAAGACTGCTGTTGCATTATCAGGCACAAAAAGCTCTTTTGTATTTTGTTGTCTTTTGTTCATTAGTTCATCTTTAGTTTTTTCCTTTCTGCTTTCAGGTAATCCAGTTTTCCCTGAGAGACTATGTGCAGTATTGGTATTACACTCTAAGTGATGATGAATCGTTTCTTCTGGAAATCAGGCAGGCTCTTCAGTATGCACTTGTTCAGTTTTCTGCCAGGTAAGATTATTTGTATTTACATCAATACGCTGTCTAAGCAACTGGACAAATACCTCTGTGGTTTGTATGGTAGTAGATAAATGATTAAGCTTATCTGTTAGCATAGTTCAGTGCATTTTACAGAAAGAACATGTAAAATTTTAAGATTATCATCTTAAGAACTACAGCCTTCTGCTGATCCCTTAAGGAATGAATGGAAATGATGTTTGTAGTAATGGTCTTCTGCAAAATGGCCTTTTCAAAATTTAGATTAATGTCTAAAATTACAGAATAGCTTTTTCCTGCAACTTAAGCATTGAGTTGCATGAATCATCACCTTTTTATACGCAGGCCTGTTTCATATAAACAGCAGAGCTATTCCCAAGGTAGGTCAAAATGAAAGCCTTTAATTCAAACATCTGTATCAGCTCAGATAAGTTTTAGAAGTGGTATTACTCTTCAATGTGTAAGAACAATGAGTATTTTTAAAAGAATGGTGATCTGGGGAACAAAATGATATGTCACATATGTAAATCCTTTTTAAAAATAGGGTTGACTCAGAACAAACGAATAGTTTGTTAATTGTCCCATGTGTTGTCGGTTGAATTCAGCCGGCAGCCAAACACCACACAGCCACTCGCTCGCCCTTCCCCCACCTATGGGAGTGAGAGAGAGAATTGGAGGGGAAAAAGGGAGACTCATAGGTTGAGATGAAAAACAGTTTAGTAATTGGAATAAGATAAAACAATAACAGTAATAAAAAGTACAAACAGGTGATGCACAGTGCAACTGCTCACCACCCGCTGACTGATACCCAGCCCATTTCTGGCCAGTGATCCCAAAAGAACCAAGATCCCGGCTGCCACAATCCTGGAAGTGAGAGAGAACCCGTCTCCTTCCCAGCTGCCCCTCCTTTATATACCAAACATGTTGTCATGTGACATGGAATATTCTATTGGCCAATCTGGGTCTGGTGCTCCAGCTGTGCCCCCTCCCAGCTCAAGAAAAATTAATGCTATCCCAGCTGAAACCAGGTCACACATGTTTTTTCTGCTGTTGCTCAGTCAAGTGGCAGGAAATCAGGGAACTTGTCTGGGAAATTATTCTCTTCTTTAATATGGCTGATTTCTCAGCTCAGGTACTGCATGCCTTTACATCCTTCTACTTCTTTGTTAGGTAATGATTTCCGGTATTCATTTCATTGTGCAGATTGGTACATGTTTTCTCTTCAGAAGAGGTTGTGGGTAACCTAAATATAATAAACTACTTAACAATTTTGAGGTGTTGTTATACTCTCCCTCTGACTTGAAGATGTAAGTCAGTGTGCTTTTCTGGCAAGAAAGGTCAAAGATGGAAAGCTAGCTTTAATGATAGGAAAAACCAGTTATAATAAAACCTTACTCATTGAGAAATAATGGAAATCCTAGGAATTCGTGTTGGAAATAGTGAAAACTAGGCTAAATAAACTGTATGTTACAGCAAGCAATCCTGTGCTTATGTGAAATGTACCTGGCTACCCAACTTCAATACTTTTGTCTGTTTGGTGAAGTTATTTATTGAACAGTATCAAGCACTGGGTCTGTATCAAAGCAGGTCAAATAATAAGAAATTTACCTTTTTTTCCTATATTACTATACCTTTTCAAAAATAGCCACCACTCCTGTGCAGTTGTGTTTTTCTGTACAAATCAAATTGGTTTCAAAGGGCTGCAACAGTTGTTATTAAGAGAAAATAATCTAGTGTGTTTAGAATGGCTGTAGCTGACTATAGCTGTAGCACTCGTAGATTAGTACCATCATGTCTAATTTCCTACACCCTGTGAGCTTCTGGAGAGAATGAATACAGTGTTTGGGTTGTTTTTGTTTTTGGTTTTTTTTTTCCCCCTTTAAGAGTTGCATATTTGGGAGAATGATGTAAGGCTGCCACCTAGTGTTTTGTTTGATTTGTTGGTTGTGCGAATGGTGGATCTGGATTATTGATGGTTTTGATTGACTGCCCTTTGAGACAGCTCTGCTTCTTATTTCCACATCTAGATTTTTGCAGTAGGCTTACCTCTCTTCCAGAGTTCTTTATCCCTTCCTCTTTCTTTGAGGGTAGAAAGAGCAAGTGATGGAACAAACGAAAAAAGAAGTAGTGTAGTGTAGAAGGATTCTGCTATAACAAAGTAGGTATCTGAGAGAATTCAGGTAGTAGAATACTTAGTGCAGAGTAAAAGCCATCACTAACATCTAGCTTCATTAAATCCATATGGCACAAGTGCCTTTTCAGTGTGGCTAGTAAGTCATGGACAATGTAAGAATATCTCTGTGTCTTTTTCATACCAATAAGGAAAAGTTTTATGCAGATCTAACAGTGACTATTTTCTGATGCTAACCTATGTGCATTGTTGGAGATGCATGCTAATTACGTTTCATATAAGCTGCGGAATCAATTGTTGATAATACTAGGTCGCTTGTGGTTTCAAGTGAAACGTGTGTTTTCTCACTCATGCATATACTGCAAATTCAGAAGAAAATTACTTTGTTTAGGTGCCTTCCAAAGTGATAGAAAGTTTGACTGAAAAAGGCCTGGGGAGTATTCTAGTTTTAGATTGTAGGCTGTTTATATCAGGATTTTTCACAGATATTTGACAATGTCATGAATCAGAACACTATTCCAGATACTAACGTTGACCTTAAAGTAGTTCAAGCATAAATATTCGTGTGGTGCAAGAGTGGTATTTTACAATATTTGATTTGTTTTCATCGGATAAGCAATTAGGAGACTGATTAATTTCTTCGCTTTTCCATGTTTACTATCAGTGTGGTTCTTGGCAGGGAGGAAGAAGTAGTAGAAATTTATTACCATTCTTTGTGTTAAGGATAACATAATTCATTTTCATGGATGTCCTTTTCTGATAGGTCAAAGGAAACAGACTGGCAGCCTTATTTCACTACACGACTCGTTGATGACTTTGGCACTCATCTTCGAGTTTTCAGAAAAGCTCAGCAAAGAATAGCAGAGAAAGGTGATCAGATGAAAGGTAATGATTTAAATATTTTTTGATTTGAGTCTGAGTAGGCAGGTATCTTATATGTGTGGAATATAGTTAGCTTTATCTTATAATTCAGGTTTACTCTCGGGTTTCTAATCTTTACGAAAAAGTATGATTCTTTTTATTTTCTTCTTGCAGACCAAGCTGAGGAACTTGTAGATACATTCTTTGAGGTTGAAGTTGAAATGGAAAAAGAAGTCTGTCGTGATCTAGTCTGCACTTCTCCCAAAGATGAAGAAGGTTTCTCAATATTATCTTCTGAAGTTATTTTAGTATAGCAAACTAAATTAAAGTACTTACAATTGTGTTCACAGTATGAAATATACTGAAATCTTAGCATGTGACTTTCAAAGCGTTATCTGCTATAGATGTGTATTTCCTCTAATTTGTGCATATTAATGCTAGAATTATAATGAAGTATGTACATATATAGCTATTCCTCTTTTCATTGGAAGAATTTTAAGATATAAATATGTTTTCTGGGAGGCAGGGGACGGCTTTGCAGATTCTTACTGCTTTTTGTTAGATCTGCCTTCCTTATCACTACTCCATAGTCTTCATTAAAGTTTATCTTTTTGGGCAAAGTCCAAAGGAGGGGAGAAAAACCCCTGTATACGTTAAACAAGGAAAATACATTGGAGTTAGTTTTTTGCTTGTTGGAATTTGGCTTTCTCTTGTCTTGGTTTTGAGATGCTACATCTGTCTCAGGTTATCAATCAGTGCTGCTTATATTCAGTCTGAAAGGTGTTACTGTTATGCTTGAACTATAAGAATATATATGACTGTATATTTGAATTTCATTTTAAGGACTTATCTGTTGATTTTTATGATATCAGGTAATGTGAAAGAACATAATATAAAATTGTGCTGAGGGTTTTTTGTTCTCCCTCCCTAGGATTCCTAAGGGATCTTTGTGAGGTTTTACTGTATATATTGCTACCTCCTGGAGACTTCCAGAACAAGATCATGCGATACTTTGTCAGGGTAAGTATGGACTTTAAAAACCATCCCAATTCTTTGGTTTAATGCCATAAAAATTTTTAGATCTGAATTGCTCTTCTTATTTTATTTTGTAAAATTGATCTAGTTTAATATTAGGGTATTTTAAAGGCAGTACAATCTTGATAAGTATTTAATAGCAGAGAACAGTTTGTGTGAAATATTTTTGAAGTTTTTTATCTCTAGCAGTATTAGAAAAGTGATGAAATGAATGTTGTTTTTCTTCAGGTATTAACATCTACTGTTAATTGGAAGGGAATGTGCTACTGCCTATTGAATGCTTTCAGTAATTACACATTTTTTTTATTTAGCTTCCACACAGTGATTTTTAAATTGTTGCAGTTATATTAGCTTTATGAATAAATGTATTAAATGATTTATTATATTTTGTTTTTCAGGAAATCCTCTCCCGAGGAATTCTTCTTCCATTAATAAACCAGCTCAGTGATCCTGATTATATTAATCAGTATGTCATATGGATGGTAAGATTTATAATGTTTAAAATGAATGATACTTCCAGAATATTTTCATGTGAAGCTTTATTTGGGTTCCCTGTAATCATGGCAGATAGCTGGTAGAAAAGTTACCAGTGGGTATATTGGCAGATATGGTGAACTCCTGTCTGCTATATTAAATGTGTTGTGGTTGTTTAGCAAAAGTTGTCTGAGGATAAAAGTATGTTGAAGTGTAAAGTTGAGTCTTCTGACTGTTGTACTCAGCTGTTCAGGAAGTATGGCAGTAACCTTGGAAGATTTTTTTCCTTGACTATTTTAACATAATGTCCTTTAAGGCTTAAGAGGCCTCCAGAACAACAAGTAGTAACACTTTTTTTTTTTCCCTCTTCTGCTAAGGAATCTAATGGTGATTGTTTTAGGGATATTTGTGGTAACCCCTAATAATTTAGCTGAATAGGGAGAAACAAAGTCTTTGATCTCTCTCTAATGCACCTGCAAAGAACCCCAAAAACTTTTAAATTTAGTAATATGGGGGTTCTCAACCTTTCTTTCACCACAGACCCCCTTTAAATACCTTCTGTGGCCGTGGACCACCAAGACTTAATTCAAGCTTTAAAGCACTCGATTGCATCAAATATTTAGTTCAGTTTTCTCCTGAAGGGTCTTCAAATTTGGAGAGAAGGGGAAATAAGTTAATCTGTTAATGCACACGCTCCTACTATAATATCTTTATTGCAATGATTACATATGAATTTAAAATAATAGCATCAACACTCTTCTTGCTCAAATGGCCCATTTTATGATATTTTAACATGCTAATTCCAAATTTGATGCCAATTTTTACATTAAAATTTGATGAAAAGTTTTTACAGTTCTTCACACTTCCCCCCTTGTTTCTCTGTGTTCAGTCACCATATATTTTTGTTTACGGGTCCAGGGCCACCACTTGGAACAACAGACTTCAACCCTGCTGTGACCCTAAAGAGAGCTGTTGGGTTAAGAAAATGTCTTTATGAGAAAACATGTCTAGTTAAAGTGCGTCCCACCAACCATACTAGCACCAAATATACTAGTGCGTCAGGGCAGGCGGGGGTGGGGGTTGAGTAGGAGAGGAGCATTGAGGGGAGGGGGCTGTGGGAAAAGGAGGTGCAGTGCTTGCTGTGGGCCAGACCAAATGTTTCTGGGCTGGACATTTCTCACCCCTGCTTTAAGCTTTCATGGACCCCCTGTGACAACACTGTGGCCCTCCCAAGGGTCCACGGACCACAGGTTGAGAACCACTGTAGTAATATATAGTAAAATTAACATAAATAGAATATTCACACTTTAATGATTTTTTGCAAAGCAAGTTAAAACTTACTTTTTATAGTTTATTATCACTTATACATCATGAATCCAGTTTAATTTTTTTCCTTTCCCCAAGTTCTTCTAATTCTATTCATATATGTTAGTCTTATAGTGTGCATTCAAGTACTACACTGAAAACACCGTTGCATTTTGGAGTAAAAGTTCTTATGTATGGAATGAATTCAAGTGTACATGTACTTTACTTCAGCTACATCCATTTCATGTAAAAGCTTGCATGCTGCTTTTCTACAGGAACCTAACTTTAATAAGAAAAAATACTGCTGCTTATATGGACCAAGCTTTTCAATTTTTGTTTCCTTTTCCTCCTACACATGTTCTTTATTTGTAACTTGGCCTCATTCTTTATTTACTGAGCACTGCCCCTGGCTGCATCCAAAGATAGAATTCTGAGGTTTTTATAAAGCTTTCTGTTATGATGGTGATGTCCCAAATATTAATTTTCATAATTGCTTTTGGAGATGAGGAAGTAAATGTGCTGGGGGAAATATAAGGAAGAATAAATGCTTTCAAAAATTTGATATTTAAGTATGTATTTAATTAAGTCTTATGAAATGAAGATTGTTGCAGAAATTAAGGTCAGAAGTAGAGATGACTGAAGTAAATTCTGGCTCCTTTTGGAACCTTGGACATAAAATTTGAATTAAATCTAATTTCTGAAAATGAGAAGCTTCATTCCATGTTTCTGGGCACACCACAGTTTGATACTAATTCTCTTGCAATAAAATACAAAGTTTCAATATAAAATCAGAAGTTAATCCAAACTTTTCTGTCTTCACTGTGAAATTCACGTTTTTCTAAAATATTTGAAATTCAAGTATTGCTTCTACTACTTCTTTTAAAAGCAGATTTCTAGGAAAATTTTCCATTAACTTTGGTCAGAGGTATTCAGTCATCATTCTCTCTGCTCTGTGCAACTCATGTCAATGCACTTCTGCAGTACAGATGAAATATTACATTTCCAAATCAAAGTGAACGTTTATGAAAGATGTGTGTGAAGTTACTTTTTTTGGCGTCAGATGGTAAAGACAGCATTAGAACTCAACCCTCTGCACCTTCATGCGCACGCTGTAAAGCCGCCAACCTTTCCCTGATCTCCACGCTGCATTCATAACACAGTTTGCAGTGATTTCGGCCGCACAGCAGGCTTCCTTCACTTGCAAAAATTCTTTTAAGTCCCTAGAGCAGGTTCATCCTATGCCAATAGTGGGAAAATAGTATGTATTGAAATAGCTTAATCGTACTTACAAGAGTGTCTGAATTCATGTTTCAGAGAGGATATTAATTCAGTCACTTCCTTCCCCCCCCCCCAGTAGGCTATGATTACATTGTAGAAGGTTTTAATTCTTTTTGTAATTCTGTATCTTAACGAGCCATTGCATTGGGAGCATGTACACTTTCAGGGGACCTTGGCAAAGCTGAAACCTTTTCAGGTTTCTGCCTGCTTAGCTAAGGTAATAGCAGAAGAAGGTTGATTGGGTTTTGGACAAGATCTTCATTAAGTAGGTTGTCAGATTTTTCCATGTGTCTTTGGTGTGAATGTTGAAAACAGAAAATGATGGTGTGAAATAGGTTTTGACTGTGCGTGTGCTTCTTTTTTGGTCCATATAAAACTTCAGTATCAAAAGGAAGGTTTAGAAGTATCAAAGTGTTTTTAAAATGCCACTTTGCAGTGCTGTATCAAAATAATTCACTTAACAAAAAATCATGTCATGTAATTTTAGCTGTTTTGCATTATTCACACTGTAAAACTTTGTTTCAGATTCGTGATTCCAACTGTAACTATGAGGCCTTTATGAATATTATTAAATTAAGTGATAATATAGGAGAGTTGGAAGCAGTGAAAGATAAAGCAAGTGAAGAACTGCAATATCTTCGATCTCTAGATACAGCGGGAGATGGTTAGTGCTGTATTGTTTTACGAAATACGAAATTTCATTTACCAGCGTGTATATTCAAAAAATTTAGAAAATAAAAACTCTGATGCAGCATAGTATAAAACATTTTGTTACTTTAAAAAATAAGGGTTAAATGAAGGGTTAAAACTTGAATTTTCATAAGTGGGGTTTTTTTTTTTAGATATAGACTAATTGGTTACGTATGTATGCTTCCATTGAATTGACACTTCCTTGACTGGTGGTTCTGAATTCAGTAATACTTTAGGTGTTAATGGATAGTCAACTAATAGTTAATCTGAGAAAGGAAAGAGAAAAATATTTCTTCTTGTTGCTTCTATCAGTAAGGTTTTAAATTGAAAAAAACCCTTCTCTTCAAAGCTGATCTGTTTTGTATGTGGTATGTCACTTTTTGTATGATACTGTAGAGCATTTGAGAACAAGAGTTTATTTACTTATTTACTGCATTGCTTAATCCTCTTTGTTTTTGCTTTCAGATATCAACACTATAAAGAATCAAATAAACAGTCTATTATATGTTATTAAAGTATGTGATTCAAGAATTCAGAGGTTGCAGTCAGGAAAAGTAAGTGGTTTAGAATTTCTTTAGTTCTGAAAGAGTGAAGTTGCAAAATGATTTGTTCGGTCTAGGTTTTTAATTCTTGTGTTTTGAAACAGAAGCTTGAAGTATGCAGTTATAGGAATACATTATACAACTGAATTTAGTCTTCTATTTGCAATTTAAGTATGAAAAAGTTTCTAAAGCTTCACATATTTAGAGCTTTTTGGATTCTGGCTTTAGTAGTTTTAGATATGTCAGTATATCTTAGAAAAATTCTTACCTTCTCAGTACAGTGCTGCATAGATGCAAAGCATCTTTGTATTTATAAACCTAGATTGAGTTCTTTTTTGCTGCACCAGTGCATATCTTGTGTGCCTCAAGTTTAGTCTTTGTCAAAGATCTCTCCTTGTTGATAAAGGTACCGCTTGTTGATTATTTTGCAACACCTTGTAGACTCCATGTATTGCCTTTTGATAGACATATTTACATCTTTAGTTCAACGAAAAGCAAATTGGATGTTAAATTTGAGAACCTCATGTTGCTGTGTTTGCTTGTTTTACATTTTGGTTAATATTTTAAGGCTGCCAGAGTCAGTATGTTTGACTTTATCTTGGAACCACATCTAAAAAGAGTCAAGAAATTAAACAATCTTGTGCATATTGACTGTTAAAATGATTCAGTATTCTACAGCTGGACCTGGAAGCATTACTGCAATAACCAAGAAATGTCATATTCACAGAAGACAGTTGGGCAGAGATGAATTTAAGTTGTGGTGACCTGCACCCAATCAAATGCTGAAACTCATTTTAATGCTACTGTCACTGTTGGTGGGGAGTTTGGGGTTAATTTGACCTGTATAGTATTATGTGAATAGCAGTGTTAAAGCCAGCTTTCCATGTAGCAGAAATCATCCATGCTGAAGGCATATAGTTATGAGAACATGACCTCATGATCTAGATCTTCATTTATTAGTGACTGTGAAAATAACCATTGAGAGGTTGCTTTATTATCTATAATGTAAACTATTTTGTATTATGTCTGCTTTGTGGTAAGTAAAAGTTTTAAAAGCTCATTTAAAAAAATATAAAACCTATGAACACACTGAACTATGTCTTACAGGAAATAGATACTGTGAAACTGGCAGCAAACTTTGGAAAACTTTGCACAGTCCCTCTGGACCATATTCTGGTAGACAATGTTGCACTACAATTTTTTATGGGTACGTTAATGGGTATGATCTTCTTTGTTTATAAAGAATATGCTAACTCACAGGACTGTACACTTGAAATTGCTAAATATAGGTGTCTGCTGAGAGCTGAATGTGTATAAGCCCCTTGCCAGAGGGAACCAAAACCTTTTTTTGCAAGTCAGCCTGTCATTAACTGTTCAGAACACCATACTCAGTACTTTCAAAAGCTTGTATCAGGCTTGTTTCAGTACTGATCTCTCTGTAAGACTATTCTTGCAATGTTTCTTGGTCTGTCACTTAACAAGTTTGTTCTGTTTAGAACAGAACTATTGCAAGAATTGCTTAAAGGTTTATAATTGGAATGACTCTGAAACTTATCAGAGTTGTTAGTCTTACTGTTGCTGGTCTCACTGAAGCTAATGGAACTAATAACTATAGATGTTAGACTGAAGTTTAGAGGATTACAAGGCTACTGAAGGTTGTCTATTTGAGAAGCTAAAATACAGCAGTAATTCATGTACTATTTTTGGTTTATCATATAATTAAGAAATTGATAGATGGATTGAAGTTGTATAATTAATTTTTGATACTTTATAATGTTTGATTCTCTTCTGTGAATTAATTGAGCTGCTGATGTCATTGCTAAGAATATCCATCAGTTTTGCTGGTGGTGATAGTCCTTTTAATGATGGAAATACAATACAGCAGAGAGGAAACAGTCCAGGAGGCTCCTGGAGTGTGTGGAAGATAACTTCCTAACACAGTGAGTGAGCCAACTAGGGAGGATGCCCCGCAGGACCTGTTGTTTGTGAACAGAGAAGAACTTGTGGGTGATGTGACTGTTAGAGGCTGTCTTGGGCATAGAGATCATGAAATGATAGAGTTTTTGATTCTTGGAGAAGTAAGGAGTGGAGTCAGAAATACTGCTACCTTGGACTTCTGGAGGGCAGACTTTGGCATGTTTAGGGGCCTGGGTGACACAGTCCCTTGGGAGGCAGTCCTGAAGGGCAAAGATGTCCAGGAAGGCTGGACATTCTTCAAGAAGGAAATCTTAAAGGCGCAGGAGCAGGCTGTCCCTATGTGCTGAAAGACAAGCCAGGGGGAAGAAGACTGGCCTGTCTCAACAGAGAGCTTTGGCTGGAACTCAGGGAAAAAAGAGTTTATGACCTTTGGAAGAAGGGACAGGCCACTCAGAAGGACTACAGGGATATCATGAGCTTATGCAGGGAGAAAATTAGAAGGGCCAAAGCCCAGCTAGAGCTTAATCTGGCTTCTGCCATAAAAGACAATAAAAAAATATTTCTGTAAATACATTAGCAACAAAAGAAGGGCTAAGGAGAATCTCCATCCTTTATTGGATGTGGAGGGATTCATAGTGACAAAGGATGAGGAAAAGGCCAAGGTACTTAATGCCTACTTTGCTTCAGTCCTTAATAGTAAGACCAGTTGTTCTCTGGGTACCCAGCCCCCTGAGCTGGAAGACAGAGGTGGGGAGCAGAATGAAGCCCCCATAATCCAAGGGGAAATGATTAGCAACCTGTTACACCACTTAGACACACACAAGTGTGTCTATGGGGCCAGATGGAATTCACCCAAGAGTAATGAGGGAGCTGTCGGAAGTGCTTACCAAGCCACTTTCCATCATTTATCAGCAGTTCTGGCTAACTGGGGAGGTCCCAGTTGGCTGGAGGTTAGCAAATATGATGCCCATCTACTAGAAGGGCTGGAAGGGAGGATCCGGGAACTTACAGGCCTGTCAGTCTGACCTCGGTGCCAGGGAAGGTTATGGAGCAGATCACCTTGAGTGCCATCACATAGCACATACAGGACAGCCAGGTAGGTGATCAGGCCCAGTCAGCATGGGTTTATGAAAGGCAAGTCCTGCTTGGCTAACCTGATCTCCTTCTATGACAACGTGACCTTATTAGTGGATGAGGGAAAGGCTGTGGGTATAGTTTACTTGGACTTCAGTAACACCTTTGACACCATTTCCCACAGCATTCTCCTGGAGAAACTGACTGCTCATGGCTTCGATGTGTGTACACTTTTCCGGGTAAAAAAACTGTCTGGATGGCTGAGCCCAAAGAGTTTTGGTGAATGGAGTTAAGTCCAGTTGGTGGCCGGTCACAAGCGGTGTTCCCTGGGGCTCAGTATTGGGGCCAGTTCTGTTTAGTATCTTTATCAATGATCTGGATGAGGGGATTGAGTGCACCCTCAGTGAGTTTGCAGTTGACACTAAGTTGGGCAGGAGTGTTGATCTGCTTGAGGGTAGGAAGGCTCTATGGAGGAATCCGGGCAGACTGAATTGATGGGGCAGGGCCAATTGTGTAAGATTTAACAAGGCTGAGTGCTGGGTCTTGCACTTGGGTCACAATAACCCCATGCAGTGCTACAGACTTGGGGAAGAGTGGCTGGAAAGCTGCCCAGTGGAAAAGGACCTGGGGGTGTTGGCTGACAGCTGGTTGAATATGAGCCGACAGTGTGCCCAGGTGGCCAAGAAGGCCAATAGCATCCTGGCTTGTATCAGAAATAGGGGGTGGCCAACAGGGACAGGGAAGTGATCTTACCCCTGTACTCGGCACTGGTGAGGCCACACCTTGAATACTGTGTTCAGTTTTGAGCCCCTCACTACAAGAAAGACATTGAGGTGCTGGAGCATGTCCAAAGAAGAGCAACAAAGCTGGTGAAGGGTCTAGAGCACAAGTCTTATGAGGAGCGGCTGAGGGAACTGGGGTTGTTTAGTCTGGAGAAGAGGAGGCTGAGGGGAGACCTCATCACCCTCTATCACTACCTGAAAGAAGGTTGCAGCGAGGTGGGTGTTGGTCTCTTCTCTCAAGTAGTAAATGATAGGACAAGGGGAAATGGCCTCAAGTGTTTGAGTTGCCATCCCTGGAGGTATTTAAAAGACATGTAGATGTGGCACTTAGGGACATGGTTGAGTGGTGGACTTGTCAGTGTTAACAGTTGGACTTGATTTTAAAGGTCTTTTTCAACCTAAGTGAATCTATGATTCTATGCACGTGATTTAGAATTCCAGTTTGACCTTCCTCTCAACTTGTATCATGCTGTACAAGCCTGTGACATCCACACGGTAATGACGGATTCACTTTTTACATGTGCATTTTAGGATTCAGTGCTTCGTTCCTAGATTTTGCTCACAATTTTGTTTACTGATTATCACCAATATGTATATAGTACATCTTATTTTTTGTCTCTAGATGACAAATATTCCAGATGTATAACCAGATCCTGGAATTCCATATGTAGTTAACATCATAAAGAATTCTTATTCTAAGATGCAGAACAGTAACTATGATTGTGTGGTGGCTTTTTTCTGTAGATTACATGCAGCAGACTGGTGGCCAAGCACATCTGTTTTTCTGGATGACAGTGGAAGGATACCGGGTTACGGCACAGCAACAGCTGGAGGTACTTCAAAGCCGGCAGAAAGATGGAAAACATCAAACTAATCAAACCAAGGGTCTATTAAGAGCAGCTGCATTTGGAGTTTATGAGCAATATTTATCAGAAAAGGTAGGAATAACTTATTCCTGCATTGTTTGGAATTTATTCTTTGTACAGATGCTTCTTTGGTAGTTATGACTACATTAATGTGAAATGGCTGTGATGTGGCACAAGCTGTTTGCAAGTTGACGTTTAAGCTATTACTTGTATATCTTCTCTCTCCTTATGTCAGTAAGGAGAGAGAAGAGGTAAGAAAATGTCTTCCTCTTCCCCCGCCATTTAAAAAGTCTCGTACTGGCACTGACTATCATGCCAGATGCACTGAATGTGTTCCTTAGAAGCTGACTTTCTAGAATCAAGAAAAACTAGAGAAAAATGTGAAGACAGAATAAAAAAATTCTGTCCCTTTGTGTATGCTGTCCTTTTCCTTTTCTCTCCCTTTTACTCTGCCCTACACCCCCACCCCCCTTAAGAAGAAATGTTTTTTAAAAAAAAAGCAACCCAGTATTTGTACAAACTTGGATTAGGATTGGGTTTTCAAATAACATAACTTCCTTTGCCTCTCTACAATTTTCTGTGTAAATGGCTCAAATATAGCCATTGGGTATCTTCCAATAGGCTAAGCTTGGATGCTCCCAGTAGTTTTGTTGTAGCAGAATCTTCTGTGAGAGAAAACACTTGCCAACTTGTGTTAACAAAGCATGTTTGGAATTTGTGTATGCATAAAAATCGCCTCTCAACTCACTCCAAAGCTTCTCTCAACAAATTATCCCTCAAATATCCTTTAACGCTTCTCTTTCCGCATCACTTTT